>NC_064472.1:52561108-53170120 GCF_023343835.1 Lagopus muta | reverse complement strand
CCTATTACAGACATCTGTGCGGTATGCTTTTTGTATAATCTACTTGTACTTAAAGGGATCTTGCTCTGGTAAACATGGAGGATATGTATGAGATATAGTGGAGAAGGGGGATACTTTGCAAAATTATTATCTTTGATCATTTAGCACTTAAATTCCTAGCAAGCCTTATAGGAGTAAAGTGAACATTGAATTATGGTGTAGGTCTCTTTCTGTCCTTGTATCATTTGGTCTTAAGTATTCCATCAGGCCTTGTTTGGAGCAGTATGTGAAAAGTTTTCCTCATTGTGTTTCCGTGAAGCAGATATATTCATTGCTATGTTAATATTTCTTATACACCTTAGCCTAAAGAAAGTCTTACTGAGTAGTAAATTTTTGTATCATTTAGCTGGTAATTTAGAGCTTTTTTTTTTTTTTTTAGCTTCTAACTAGCTTTAATCCTGATTTGTTCCACTGGCAAGGTGAAACAGTGATTATTTCTAGTTATTATTAACAGTTTTTTCCTCCTCTCCTTCTGTTTCTGACCAGCCCTGAGTATTTCAGTAACTTTTCATCATTTCTGTCAGGATGTGAGAGTCCTGGGAATGGGGAAAAGGTTTGTTCTTGGGAACGTAATTTCAGCACTTATTGCTACTTCACAACAACAACAAAAAAAAGCAACAAAAAATAAAAAACAAGCATAATCACTTTAAGCACAAGAACAGAATGTGTCTGTCTTCTACTGAACACTGGTAATGGTGGGACAGAAGGAAGCAAACTTCAGATTATTCATCACAACGCTATTCTGAAGAATGGTTGTCTTAATACAAGGTGTTTGCTGTACTACCACCTGTCCCAAAACTGCAATTAGCTGCATTGTAGCTGTTGCATCTTTGGTAAATGTTACTGAATGCACTTTAGAGCAGTAGGATCACACAGTTTTTTGCTAGATATTTTAGTGTCACTCTTTTGCAAATACAGTGCTAAGAACATCTAAGGAAATGTAACGTTTAAAGTGTGACTTTAATACAAACCTTGGTTACTCTTCTATATGCTTCAACTTAACCATACTTTCTAAATAAGACTTATCATCTAAAAAAAAAAAAGAGCAATACAGAATTGTATGCTTTTAAGCAGATATTGCCCAATTCTGTCTTCAGTAACATAACTTGAGCATTTTGGTGTCTACAAGGAGCACAGTGATACATACTGATGCAGGTCATTAAAAGAAAAAATGAAAGAAAAGATGACTTTGCAGCATGGTTTTTTCTTACAGCCACAGGCAGAATTGTAGTCCTTTTTCAGACAAGTTTGATTTTGATTCTAGCATTAAAGTAGCTTACAAAAAAAAAAAAAAAAAAAAAAAACAAACCACAACACAGGGCTTTACTTGTGCTCATAATTCTTGTTCACCTTCCTTCATGTTTCCTCGTTTTGAAAGGGTCCTCGGAGGCAAGCCATGAAGGAGCTGTCAACTGATTTGGCTAAATACCAGCGATGGCTAATTAAAAACAAGATGAAGGCTTTCTATGCACCAGTGCATGCAGAGGATTTGAGGGATGGTGGACAGTACTTAATGCAGGTGTACCTCTCTTCCTTTTTCTTAATGAAAACAGGGACTCCTAATGTCAAAAAAAAAAAACAAACCAGGAATGTTTTTACACTTTGCTGAAGTATTTTCATTATGTAAGGTTATCTTAAACTCTTCGAAGCTGTATTTTCTGCTTGAAATAAATAATTGAACCTTTACTAGTGTCAGTAACACAATTTTAAATGTATTATGTTCTTCTTAGGCTGCTGGATTGGGTAGAATGAGACCTAACACTCTTGTTGTTGGATTTAAGAAAAACTGGCGACAAAGTGACATGAGAGATGTTGAAACCTACATTAATTTATTCCAGTAAGTAGAAAATGCAGAGAGGTTGCATTTGTGTTCCATTTCAGTACGTTTCTTAAAAAGTGAAAGAACTTCTGCCCCAGTGTCTTTGTTGCATAAGCTTTCCTCCTGTGTTTCAGATAGACTCGTCTATACTGCAATACAGAAAAGCTAGTTTTTTTCCTGGTACAGGAATTATATGAGCAACTCTTAATAGCTTTAGCAGACCCGATTTCCACGTAACTCCTCCTGCCTCCAGAAGGAGTTGTGGCAGTAGTCTGAGATTTAACAATTCCTGTCTTCAGTGAAGGAAGTAGTGTCTTATGTGTCTGTTAAATTCATTAGACCATATTTTCTGTTGAAAGTGGGGGTTTTCTTACCTTTTTTTCCTCTGTGCAGATTAGGTGTAGAAAATGAATCAAGTGTTGGGCTGCAGCTTTCCCTCTTATAAGTAAGATACTTAGAGCAGATGCACTGCATTGACACCAAAAGTAAAAAGTAGCTAAAAGGTGGAAGAGAAAAGAAATCTGTCTGTACTTCCAGTAGTACTGAAAAGCAGACCAGTTGTGTCTGAAAATAATATTGACTGCTACTACTGACATTTTGGAAAAACATTTACATAGATATTTCTTTTTGTTTTCCTAACACACTGTTAAACCTGTTTCATCTGTATTTTGCACTCATTTACTATGCTTTTAAGAGAAAGATGGGAAAGGGATTACAGGCAGATTCTAGAAAAGGAAAAAGCACACCCACTCAGTCTTCCAGTTTCTTTAAAGAAAAAAAAAAAGTAGGAGTACAAAACAGATTGGAAAATAAGGCGGTATGTTGGTGAGTTCTTGGGTTTGCTTTTTTCTTTATTCATCATTTACTTTGAAATGTCTTGTACTGGGAGAACTTTCATGTCCAACCCAGTAAAGTGATTCTCTGCATCACACAGAGAAACCTCGGGAGACAGTAACTGCAAGGCAAGTGTGTTTTCAGAAAATTTCTGGAAAATTGAAAGTTTCTGAGATGCCCAATGCAGTACCATAGAGATCTAAAAAATTAAATAATGGGTGAAACTACTTAAATTTATCTCAGTTTTCTTGCATTTGCTATAAAAATGTTGATAGTTGAAAAATGTTTCTTTAGAAGTAGTGAAACTTAATGAGAAGTGTTGAGTGAAATCTTGTAGAATTCCTCTGTGGGAAAAGCATAGGAGTTATCTGAATTAGTTGTAATGAGTTGTTGTAATTTAAAGACTGATGAATGGATAATGCGAGCAATATGATATGGTTAATTTTAGATTAGTCCTAAATCTCTGGGCATTCTTTTTGTTCTTCATTTCACTTAGACTTTAATTCTGACTATTAGTCAGTCTTTTTTTCTACAATAATTAAGATTCCTTTTTTAGTTTCCAGTCTTTTATAAGAGTGAGTTTCTTCCCCATCACATACAATGGAAATAAGTATCTAGTAGCTGTTCTCATTATAACTTACAACTTCATAGATTGCTTTTAATACCCAAATGTTTTGGAAGTTCGTAACTATCAGGAAGATCTCAAGATAAATCCCTTCTTTGATGCCTCACTTTGCAGCATCACTTACATTTTCCAGTTCATCTTGTCATCATCTGTGTGGAACTTGAATGGCCTGTTACTCTTTTATCATTGTTCTGTATAGGACATAGTCAGAGGAAAGGTAGTAAATAACCTTTCTGTGTGTTCCTTTGAAATTGAAACTGAAATTGTGACAAATGCATGATTTGGGAGTTTAAATGGCAACATTTAATCATTAGTATTTGTCTACAGAGGGCATGTAAAGTAGACTTTCTGGGAAAGAAGAGGTAAAATGTTTTATGTTGTTTTCTTTTTAGTGATGCCTTTGACATTCAGTACGGTGTGGTTGTCATCCGCCTAAAGGAGGGTTTAGACATTTCTCACCTTCAGGGGCAAGGTAAGATTTTGTTTCCTGTCATTATTAGCTGTTACTCCTTTTAAAACCATTTTCTGAAGACACTAAATGAAGGTAGTTTATCTAAAAAAAAGAAAAAGTGAAAGAAGGCAAGACTCTCACACCAGTCTTCTCATAGAATAAAAGCCATTGAAATGAGTGAGCCTGAAATGTGCAATAAAAATAACCCATGTTCAGCAACAGAATTTGCTTTTCTGTGCATTTCAACTATCTGTATTTGTAAGTTGTTACTTTCAAAGGAATTATATTTTTACTGAAATGATTTGAAGAACAAAATCAGCATTAGGTATTTCTAGATTTGGGCTGCCTGATCAGGTAGTGTGAGTCACGTGTCTCTCCCTTCTTCAGTGCTCCCTTTGCCGCTACGTACTTTAGAGACCACAACTGCAGTCTGTTGGGTTTCGAAATGTGTCAGGAAGGTGTTAGTACCCACTGAGACAAATAAGTTTGCTTTAACTCTGGCAGTTACCAAACAGCTCCACTGAAGCAAAGTGTGGGGAAAAAAAAAAAAGGAGCATTTTGTTTGGGGACCTTGTGTAAAGATAAACTTCCATTTGGAATTAAAGTTTACAATCTTTTTGTTGCATGTAAAATGTTTCATGAAATACATTTTTCCCCTTTTTGATTGTAAAGAAAAGGAACCTCGGTATGAGATGAAACCAGTAGTTTAACTCCATTAATATAATGGCAGAAAATGCAGTGCTTTTTTGGTGTGTTTCAAACTTAAGGCATCTTGTCAGCGTTATGTTTACACTGTCTGGATTTTTTGCTTGCTGGTAACTGATACCAAAACCCAGTATTTCTAAGAGGATTTTCCCCTTGTGGGGAACTTTACCTCAATGTGAAATATTTCTAGCCAGCAGTTATATTTAGCTCCCACTTTCAAATTCTATTTATGCTAGAGGTACTGTCATTATAGTGCTAAACATTTGCAAAAAAAAAAAAAAACAAAAAAAAACCCCATAATGTAAATGGTAATGAGTACAAAATGAAACTTGTACTTCCTCAATGTTAGGTAGCTCTGTTTGATGTTTAGCCTTTGGTAATGCATTCAAAACTCAAAATCTCTTGGAAGGAAGTAGAGACTCAAGCTCTGTTCAGAGCAGGTACCTCTTTGTACTCAGAAGCTGTTTCATTTGTGGTGGAGGTTTATTTTTGTTTTTTTTTTCCCTCTTTGCTATAGCATGACAATGGCAGTGGAGTTGAGCTGTTTAGCTAAATGCAAATCATCTCAGTATAGGCACATACCTCCATCTTCTGCCATCTGGGACAAGTCAGTGGTTTATAATGTGTTTCTTTGCTTTCCCAAAGAAGAGTTACTGTCATCCCAAGAAAAATCTCCGTGTTCCAAGGATGTCATAGTAAAGGTGGATTATAGCAAGAAGTCTGAGACAGACACTTCTGTAGCTTTTGTTCCATCGTCTAGTGAGAGAACTCCTGCTCTACATAAAGGTAACTAGTTAAGGTAGCTAATTGCTAGTTAGCAGTGAAATTTGAGTTCTCATTCTTTCTCTCATTACCTCTTCAGTCCCTCTCTCCTCCGATTTTGTTGTATCTGTGAAAGAGAAGTTGTCATGGTTTTTGGGGCGCTGATGTCTAATAGCTCAAACACTTTGCTTTAGAGACTACAAGTATGTGAATCATATTTTTATGACATAAATAAAACAGGTGATGGGCTGTGACCAACAGTACCTTTTTTGTTTTCTTAGTTAATTGAGTGCCAATAAAAATTGCTTGAGAATCAGGCCTCACAGCTGTTTGTTAGCAATGTGGTTTTTAAGGCTGGTGAATTCATAGTGATGGTTTTCACCTCAGGCTTGAATATTTTATGATCTGCATGTTAACTAACACAAATGATCCAGAATACCTGACATAACAATAACCAACCTTCCTCTTTTGCAAGTAAAACTTTGGATTGACTAAACTATTGAGAAACATGATTAAGTTACTATTATGTTCAAGTACCTATTATTTTCAGGACATGGTAGACCAAACTTGTGTGCTTTTCTTTGTATGAAAATTCACTTCATTTTGCATTTTTCTTTTCTTTGCTTTTTTTTATGCACTTGTACTGTTTTCATTAACATCACAAAGGATATTAACCTTTTTATTTTGTATCTTTAAAAATCTTCCAGAGGAGGACGAGGATGGAAAGACTCCAACACAACCACTGTTGAAAAAAGGCAGGCATTTTTCACCTTTTTGTTAAATCATACTTTCACATTGTTAATTTCAGTTTTCCTTTTGTACTTCATCCTACACATATATTTGAAAGACAGGAAAGTATCGGCCATACAAGCTCAATTTGTTTCTTCATATTTGCTTTGGAACGTGCTTCATCTACGGGGATTAAGTGTGTTCAGGAGCCTGCTAAGTTATTTATATCTTAGGTATTTGAGTCCTCATTTGATTTTGGGCACAGTGTAAGTATTAATGATGTAGTGGAAGTGCCTCATTGGTCTATTCAGTCATCTTCTAAAGCTATAATTGTTGCTTTTTTCTGATTTGTTCAGTAGTTTGCAAAGCAAGGGATAATGCAGCCAGTCTGTGAGATTAACATCTGAAATACTGTGAAGTAGTCATTCAAATAAACAGCATTTTCAGAGGTGAATTTTCACCTGGTTTATTTCAGATTCTTTTAAGTGCAGGTTTTTTATCTTACCTAAGAAGCACCTTATCCTATTTGATGTTTCCTTCAGAATTTCAACATCCAGAAACCCTTGTTTTAATAATGTACTGAGATTGCATCTTAAACCACAAGATGGCAGTTTGGAGGAACAGCGTGTAGTAAAGTAGGATACTGATAAGTCAGTTACAGACGTACTCTAAACTTCAGAATAAAATAAGGACTGAGAGGAATGTTCAAACTCCTTGTTAAAACTAGTCTCTTAACTAAGCAGAGGGAGTTAATTTGACTTTATCTTTTTAGTTGTTACTTAAAATACATTTTCATGTATTAATGTAATTGAAAAAGCCAGTGTTGATATCTTCTCAGTAAATCCAATCTTTTCATTGCAAAAAATAAACTGCTTTGTGCTTCAGAGCCTAGCACACATTAAATTACTTTTTGCAGGTGACTTTGACATCTAGAACTAGCTTTTCTTTTGTCCACCTGAAGGAAGAAGAATTTGAGGAAAGATCAGCCCTGAGCATCAGGGCCCAAGAGAACGGCATGGAGCTGTGTGAGGGAGGGGCAGCGAGGGGGCAGGGAAAGGGTCTGCGCCACAGGGCGGTGGGCACGGCCCTGATCTGCTGCAGCTCAAGGAACGTTTGTGTTTGGGTGGTCATTTGTGGAGCCAGGATTTGGACTTGGTGATCCTTGTGAGTCCTTTCCAACTCAGGATAATCTGTGAAGAGTTGGTGTCTCCTTGTGAATTAGCATGTCAGTGAATTTCAGAGAAATGTCACATGCAAGAGGTAGCAACAGTGTATTAGGGCTTAATGCCCTGAATGTATGTATGAAATGTAATTGTCCAGGCACATATCAAGATCTTGCAATCCTTTGTCAAATGTCTGCTAAATGATTAAGAGATTGAAATTTTAACTACTGAAATTAGGAGTTTACAGGCTCCCTAAATGTAAATCAGTTTCTATTGATTCAGTTTAATTTTGCAGCGTGGGGGATAATGGTTTAAGTAAAAAACTTAGGGAGTCTGCAAAATATTAAGATCTTATTTGATTTTTGATATTATTAGCCGTAATACTTAAAAATGAACACTCTTTTTTTTTTTCTAGATTCAAAGAGCCCATCTTCTCCTTTAAATTTGGCTGACCAAAGGCTTCTTGATGCTAGTAGTCAGTTTCAGAAGAAACAGGGCAAAAGCAATATTGATGTCTGGTGGCTCTTTGATGATGGAGGTGATGTACTTCATATTTTAAAACTGTTGAAAAGAATTATTAAAGCAAAGTGATTTAAAACTAACTCTTAATAAATACTTTTCAGATGGTATATATACAAGCTACTGTTAAATTCTCATATGAAACTATACTTTCTGACACATTCCTAAATTCTGATCAAAATGCAGGTTTGACACTATTGATTCCATATCTTATTACAACCAAGAAAAAATGGAAAGAGTGTAAGATAAGAGTGTTCATTGGTGGAAAAATAAACAGGATTGATCATGACAGAAGAGCGTAAGTTTACCTTCAAAATTTTCATTTCAAATGCTTGAAGAATAAGTGAGACTCTTCTTAGTAGCTTTTTTAGTTGTTTTTTATCAGAGGTGTAACCATATTCTATTTCTCTTCTCCATGAAAATGTTCCACTGCCACTAAATAGCGTTGGGCAAGTTGCTTCAGAATAAAATATTATTTCTGCAGCAGTCTGGCAGTAATATTTTCTCTAGTTTCTAACTAAAGAACTTCCTGGGAGAGCTTGAAGAGACTTAAAGGGAAAAGTTCTTATGTATAAAAACACTTAGTTTGCTGTTCATTTCTTAGCAGTATGCCAGGTTTATAGCAATATAAGTCAGACAATTTCATGTTTAAGTTGCCTTTTTTGAAAAAGTGTTTTTATTACCAAATACTTACCTGTTTACCCTGGGGAAAAATCTGAATATACATTAAGGCTTTTTTTTGTACAGGATGGCTACCCTGCTCAGCAAGTTTCGGATAGACTTCTCAGACATTATGGTTCTTGGGGATATTAATACTAAGCCAAAGAAAGAAAAGTAAGTCTCAGAAAAACCCAGCTTGTTTTTGAGTTCTTAATCTATTTCATGAATAGAATAGAGTTGTTTCCAACATAATAAATGTAAGAAGGCAGTATGACATCTGGTGCCTTACAGAAATCTAGAAAGTAAACTAAGGAAAAACTCTTGCATCTACAAACAGACCATTTCTTATTATTTAGATCTCTAGCACTTAGGGCATTACATTAAACTTGAAGTCGTCCAGTTGCTAGAAGTCTGGAAAAATCTTTAAAAAGAGAAATACTTGCAAAAATGTAAATTCTTATTGGGTGCTTAGTTAAATGTAATGAAACTTCATCTTCAAATAGTCTGATCTGTTTTTCCTTTAATTTTAGATTAGCTTGGATTTGTAACTTACCTAATTATGATCATGTATGTGAAAACTGATTTTCAAGATTAAAAAAAAAAATACAAATTATGTGGAATATATCAAGTATCTAAAATGGTAGAGCTTTAGAGTACTCCTAGTGCTCTAGTATGTTTGTCTTGATTCTTGGGATTCCAGTACTGTAAAATGTGTAAATTAAGAGGCAGTGTATAAAAAATTGAGACTGTAGAATTTCATGCAAACAGTTTTATTTCATGGAAGTGTTTAATAAGCTCTTCTGCAATCATTTTTCTTCTCTCTTTGAGATCATTCTCTACAATAAATCCAAAAGCTTATTAAGGAATCCAATTTGAGTTAACAGTATCTGTAAATTAAGTAGAAAGAATATTTATACAGTGCTGATAACATTAGAGGTAACAGAATACTGTTAATGGGGTCTGAGTTCCAGTTTGACTGCATGGATGCTTAGATATAAGTACGTTCTGATATTACTATATATCCTAAATAGTGTTAGTGGTTTTGAACTTTCTGTACTATAATTCTCAACCATAGAAGCTGGTAATGTCTTGTTCTTTATATTTAAAAAAAAAAATTGACATTTTTTTATTTCACTGGATGTAACACATACTTTTCAGTGTCCTCTGCTAAACTTTTCATTGATGTTCTGACTTCTCATGTCATAAGCTGCAGTTATTCCAACATAAGTTACTTTTCATAACATGCAGCAGCCTTACTTTACTATTGAAGTATCATAATGTGGGTGGAGAAAGTAGGATAATTGTAAATCACCCTAAAAAAGTTGGGTGCTAATGCTAAGTCAGGGCCTGAATTGGTGATTGAACACCTGGTGGGAAGGCAGGGCTGACCCAGGGAAGCTCAGGTGCATGCAGTGCCACTGAGTGACACTGGGTGGATGCTGGCCTCATTTAGGGGTTGGCAGTGAAGAGGAGGGTATTTCTCCTAGGAGATCCCTGTCTATCTGAGGCCTTCCAAAGGTAAGCAGCCCTTTTCCTTAATTTCTGTGTCCACGGCTGCTGCGTTTGTGCTCATTCTCATTTGCTGCAACCAAAGACTTTGCCACCCCGCTATTATCACAGTTATTTCCATCCCATTGTAGCATTACAGTAATCTGCTTTGAGTAAAAATCAATATCCTTCTGGCCTTCAGAAAGTTTTCTTTTGAAGCTGTTGATACAACATCCAAGTAGTTTCAAAATGACAGCTTATATTCTTGAAGAATAAAAGCTAACAAAGAGGAAACAAAATTGCACTGCTTATTTGCAGTTGAATGCCACTTTTAGGCTGTTACAGGAAGATGAAAAGAGCAGAATGAGAACAAAGCTGAAGTCCTAGTGACACTAGCATGAGACCTGATAGTAGTTTAGGGCTTTTTTTATTTGTGACCTGTAAATTCCTCTTCAAACTTAATAGTTTTTTTCCAAATTCTAGCTTAGAAAGTATACAGTAACTAGTCATCAGCTTTGGAATAACCATAGTAAAATTCTTTAGCAAAACTCGTTGGTTTCTTTTAAACTGTCTAAAACTACATTTGCACCCAGAAAACAGTGAAAGTCACTAATTGAAGTTAAACTGCAGTATCTGCTTTTACCTTAATTATGACATATAAAAGTAGCTGACTCAATATTACAAGTACAGACAGTTTGCTCAGGTTTTACATGTCAATCAAACTTTGTCTGATAGTGTGAAAGTCATTTTTGACACAGTAGTGCCATGTCTGTTTTAATGACTGTTCTCTTGACTGTTACAGTATTGCAGCTTTTGAAGAAATGATAGAGCCTTTCAGACTTCATGAAGATGATAAAGAGCAAGAAGTTGCAGATAAGATGAAGGAGGATGAACCATGGAGGATAACAGATAATGAACTTGAGCTTTATAAAACAAAGGTTCTGTATTCTTCAGCATGTTGTATTAAACATCATAAAACTTCATGTTCTACTGTATTTGTGCACATAATGCCATCTGGCTGATGATTGCTATTTTGTGTTTCTGTAGTTGCTTTCATGAGTAACTACTAGAAAACATCTAAATCCAATCGGGGGGATCACTTATAGTTTAAAAAAAAAAAAGGTGCATTTTATGATTGTGGGCTTGAACCATTGCTTTTTTTTTTTTAGTTGAGCCAAGTCTACCCTTCAGTGCTTCATTATTTAAAAAAAAAAAAAAAACCACTACCTACCTAGTTGTGGTTTTAGTGGATGTTTAAAGATGTGATGTTTTTCTCAAGTGGTTGTGCACTGTACACTCCAGAAAGATTCCTTTTCCAGAGCTTCTGTGGAGGAGACTTCAGCTGCATCTTGTAACAGGATGCAGACACAGACAAGAATCTGAAGACAGACTGATTAAAATTTCAGCATTTGGAAGCTCTTAAAGATGTACCACCCATAATTTTATTTTCTGCTTCCTGAATTTTTTCAACTTCTCTGAGGATTTGCAATAGAGAATAAATGGGAATGATAAGTCATGCTGCACTGCAAGTCTAAAAAAAGCAAGGATTTAAACAACATGTAGATACAGATTGACTGGCAGCTTATGGCAGGACCTAGTAACTGTGTATTACAAAGATACTCGAGGAAAAAACTTACTAGTTTTCTTATAGATGCTTTGCTGTCCCTCATATCTTACCTGGAGAACTTTTTAATGAGATCATAGCAGTAACTTATCCATTTCCTCCTGATTATTTGTTACTGCAGCTAGCAGGCCAGGAAGAGACTTAAGCTGAGCTGAGAACAGCAAAACTATAAGAAGTAGCTAATAATGAATGTTTTTTGCAAGTTAGTTGACAGAAAAGAGACCTGCAGATGACTGTGAGTACAAGCTAAGAAAGAAAATGGCAATAGGAAGAATGGGAGGAACATCTTCAGCAGAAGATGTTAAGAAAGAACAGAGTGATAAAAAAGGAAGTACATTCCTAAAATCAGGATCGCTTCTGAAATGCCTGCTTGCTCTGAGTGTACAAGATACCTTGTACAAACCTTGAGAGCACAAGGGCTCTTGCTTGCAGGACTTTTGGAGGATACTATTAGTAGAAAATCTGTATTGAAGTTGGCTTTTGTGGTACTTAGTTTATTTTAAGTTTTCACATTTTCTCAACCTAAGTCTTAGAGTCATAGATATTTAAGGGAAGTGAAAAGGGTGCCAAACTGAATAGAAAGTACGTGCTTTCTAGAAATAATTCATACCAGTGAATTATTGTAACTTATCTTTTTTGAAATGAACATTTTTTTAACTTCTAGAAGATCTCTTCCTAACAAATTTCATTTTTGTTACAGACTTATCGGCAGATCAGACTAAATGAGTTGCTCAAAGAACACTCAAGTACAGCTACTGTAATTGTAATGTAAGTAAATGATTTTTACTGTTATTCTAATTAATTCTAATTAATATAGAATTCTAATATGAACTACAAGAATATGTAAATACAGGTTGGGAAAAATGCCAAGGCATAAGATTGAATTATAGAAATAATCAAGAAGATACCAATGCTGGAAATATTTCAGAACACTTTAGAATTATGGAGCTAGACTGCAAAAATAAGCTTTTTTGTCTTCCAAAACTCCCAGATTTTTCTTTACAGGGCTGCTCTCAATGAGCTCTTCTCCCATTCTGTACCTGGATCTGGGATTGTCCCAACCAAGTGCAGCACCTTATACTTGTCTATCTTGAACCTCATTAGGTTCCCTTGAGCTCATTTCCCAGACTTGTCCAGGCCCCTTTGAATAGCATCCCTTCCTTCTATTCTATCAACAACTGCAGCACTCATACTGCTGTCATCTACAAACTTGCAAAGGGCTCACTCAATCCCACTGTCTGTGTTATTGATAAATGTACTGAAGAGCACCACTCTCAATACCAGACCCTTGAGGAAGACCACATGGATATAGAGTCAGTGACCACAACCAGCTAGCTATAACCATCCAATTAATTCCTTATTCACTGAACAGTCCAACATTTATATCCATATTATTCTTCCTTTCTCCGCTGATGCAGTCACTCCATTGTTGAAGGACCCTGGGGTGCATGTCATGGAGCCTTGATAGACTTGTCTATCTTGGTCTTGAGCTTGTTCTTCACTTGCAGGGGGAGGCATTTTGCTCCCCTAGTCTTTGCATAGAGGTTGAGGGGTGTGAAAGGTGTGGGAAGCCTGGCTGCCAGAAAAGATGGAGGCAAATGACTTGTTGAGAACCTCACCCTTCTCCATTTCTGTTGTTGCCAGTTCTCATTCATTAAGGGGATACAATGTTCTTGGCTATTGTTTTCTGTCCACTATACCTATAGAATACCTTATTTTTTACATCCCATGCCAGATGCAATTCCATCTGTGCCTTGCCTTTCCTGATTCCATCTCTGCACATCTGGATGTCATCCCGATATTATTCCCAGGCCACATGTCCCTGCATCCACTGCCTGTGCATTTCCTTCTCATCTGTTTAACAAGTCCTTGTTGAGCCATTCTGATATCCTGCTTCATCTGCTTGATTTCTAACATATAGGAATGAAAAACTTACATACTGTCAGAAGGGTGCCCTTAAAGAATTGCCAGCTCTATTCTGTTCCTTTGTCCCTAAGAGAAATCTCAGGAAATCTCATCCAGTAATTCCTAAAGCAGCCAGAAGTTCATCCTCCTGAAGTTCGTTTTCCTGAGCTCTACTTTTTGTGTAGAGCCTGTATTCCTAGAGATCACAAACTCAACCAGAGCATGGTCACTACAGCTCAGAGTGCCCCTGGTCTCAACTTCTTTAATGAATTTATCTGCATTGTTGAGCAGCAGGTCCATTAATACTTCACCTCTAATTGTTCTGTCCCCTACCTGGAAATTGACCTTGGCAGATGCCAGGAGTCTCCTGGGTTGCTTTATCTCACCATATTGCTTTCTGAGCAGATATCTGCATGGTTGAAGCCCTCCATCAGCATGAGAGTCTGTGAATGTGATGCTTCTTGTAGTTGTAGCTGAAGCAAGACTATCACATCCACAAGCTCCCTTGATCAGGTGGCCTACAATAGACCTGACCATCAGAAGTGCATTTTGAGCTGGTCCCTAATTTAACCCACTAGCTCTCAACATGTTCATGGCTGTTTGAGAGGGTATATTCTCTGCATTCCATCCACTTCTTAACATAAACAGCAACTCCTCTGCCTGTTGTGCCCTGCCTATAGCTTCTGAAACAGAATTTGTGAACCTCAGTACAGTGTTCCTGTGGTGTAATTTGTCCCACTGTGTTTCTGTGACAGCAGTTAAGTCAGAGGTTTCTAATTGCACCTTGGGTTCCATCTTACCTGCTTATCTTCCAAGCTATATGTGTTGGTGTAGAGGCACTAAAGCTACCTTCTTAGAGAGCCCCTCCCCTGTCCTTTGGGACAAGTATTATTATTTTTTTTTTTCCCTGCTGCTTTCTAATGTTTCAGTGTTCCCGGCCCTTCTCTGCCACACAAGTATATCCTCTTTCTTGTCAAGTCTAGTTTAACTTCTGCTGGTCAGTGCAGTCAGCTTGCTGTCCAGAACACTGTTGCCCTACCTGGGCAGTAGGTTTTGTCCCATCCATTGTCAACATGACTAGTCTCTGGAAGGAGTCCAAGACAATAGAATCCAAAGCTGTGAGAATGGCACCATCTGCACAGCTGTTTGTTCACATGGTCCATTTGCCTCCTCCTACCAGGGTCCCAGTCTCCAGCTGGGATGACACCTGTGCTCCTTATCCCTTCAAAATCTTTCCAAGGGCCATAAAATTTCTTCCAATGTTAAGTAATATCCTTGTTGCAGCGTAACATGATCTACTTTGAAAAAGTAAGAGTGGATAGTAGTCCTCTGGCTTTATTGTACCAGGTAGTTGCTTGATATCATTCATGTGGTCTCCTGGCAGACAGCAAACCTCTCTGGAGAGGCTGTCTGGATGGCAAATGGCTGCCTCACTGCCTCTTGGTGAGAAATCCCCATTTACTAAAATGCTTTGCCATGTTTTGGTGGCACCGGTTCTAATACTGGTCCTTGGTTAGATTGCTGGTGGTACCACGTTAAGATAAAGTTAGAACAGGGCAAGTAGACTTAAAGTAGTTGTTTGAAGGAAAATATTGTGGTAGTTGTTTGAAGGAAAATAGTATGGATATTTTGGAATGACTGTGAGAAGGCTGCACCAATGTAGGATCATTTAAAAAGAAAAAAAAAAAGCTTTTTAAAATTTTAAAATCCGGAGTAGTAGTAAGTTCTCCAAACTAAGAAGAATTCCCCATTAAGCTACTTGAATACTAAATAATGGTAGAAGGCCAAAAGTGAGGTGTGGATAGGGCCTGTTGTTGATTAAGATAGCAGGCTCTTTAGCTTACTGCATTCTGAGTGGAAAAAAAAAAAAAAGCAAAAACTGGCGAGGTTAGGAAATTTGTCTTAACCTCTTTGCAGAATTGTACTTTCATTGTGTATGATAAATGTGTTGTTTTGGTTTGTTTGTTTTTCCCTAATTGAACTTCAGGAGTCTGCCAGTTGCACGAAAAGGTGCAGTTTCTAGTGCACTCTACATGGCCTGGTTAGAAGCTCTTTCGAAAGATCTGCCGCCAATTCTTCTTGTTCGTGGGAATCATCAGAGCGTTCTTACCTTCTATTCCTAAGATACTGCTCATGAGACAGCTGTAAGGACATGGTACTTAAGTGCCCCAGGAAGAGTGACTGATGTGGTCTATAGATTATTAACAACACAAAGGCAAAAAGTGACTCTTCTTTCACTATTTCACTGACTTGAAAGCACACAAGGAAAGTCAATGTATTTCTAAAGTTGTGACATCTTCAGTTTTATTCTATATTTTCTGTAATTTAATCTTGCTTAATGGGGGAGGATTCCTTGTTAGACTGAAGAACAAGGCAAGCTTTTTGTTTGCTATTTGAATAGCAGCAATAAAAGTGGTTTATTTTTAATCAATGAAAGGATTATAGATTTATAAAAGCCTTTTAGCCTTGAGGTGCCTTCTGAAATTAACCAAATCTCATCCATACATCCTACCTTGTAAATTTATATAGAATGTCAAAATCTGCCTTCAACTAAGACTTTAGATCAGACTTTCTTTAGTTTTTAGTCTCTTCCATATTACAATAAAAATGAATGCTGCTTTTTAGTCTTCCATTGAGTTATTAGTTCTTAGTACTGTATGTTTTCTATTGTCAGAAAGTTTTGTTGATTTTTTTTTTTTTTTTTTTATTATTATTATATCTGTTAGACTTTAAATAAAAGCAAGAATTGAGGCAGGTCAGTTGAACAAAGACAAATCCTTGATGTTGTCTGGACTTTGTTTTACTTTAGCTGTTACAAAATTTAGCTCTGTTCCAAAATAAAACTGCTGTCAGAGAGGATCCTATTTCTCAAATTTGACATCGTGCTCTTTTTTGGCATTAGTCTGAAATGCACAGCTATAAAGTTAGCTAGTGGTGGTAAAGGATGCTGTATAAATCCATAGTTCTAGTATGAAACAATTCATCTTACGGGCTAAGGCCATTCATCTCCTTAAAATTGCAAGAAAGGACCTGTCCTAGTTCCTGGCCTATTGATGTTTTGGTGTCACTTAGAACTTATTTTGAAACAAAACTCAACTTAAGGCTTAAATGGGGATAATATGAGCAACGTGATGCTATCTAACAGAAAACAGTAAACACTATGTGGAATCTTGCTATCCAAAACAAAAAAGAAAAAGAAAAAGCTAACGTTCTCTTGCATTTCTCTACAAATGGTTAAAAGGACCACTAGTTACTAGGGGGAGATGTTTTTAGTCAATTCATTCAGTTGTCAGAAAATATACCTAGTCTTATTAAAATATACTCAGGTTTGATCATCTGCCAGGTTAGATTCTTTCCATACATTCTACTTTATACATTTTATATGTTCAATCAAGAAACTGCCAATCTTGTGTGCCCTCTCATTGTGTATTTTGACAACTTCATATTTAGTCTACTATGTGAACACCTACACAAGAAATTACACTTGGGCCTTTATATGGTGGTTAGTAATGTGAGCTGTTTTTTAAATTCCTATGTATTTTGGATAGAAAGGATTGCCTAAAAACATTTCACAAGCTTTTGATATTAGTGTTGGATGTGCTAAGAGATCAGTTTACCAATGCTTCAGTGACTTTAATTTAAGGATGCACAGAAAAGTTGTATTATGCTAAATATAGGATCAAATTAAAATGTAACTGTTCCTTTTGGAGAATAAAGCAATTAGTCATTGTGTGGCAACATAAAGCTTCGAGTTATGATTCAAGATAAAAATATACATGTATTCTACACAGTGCAGTATACACTGTCAATTTCTTGGTGAACTACAAAGATGTTTCCATTATTTCCATCAATTGGATTTAAGTCTATTCAATCATTTTGCCTAAACAAGAACTTGCATGTATTGCTGCTAAGTGTGAGATAACTGATGCCAGCATGAACCCAGCTTCTTACAGTAAAAATTATGGTAAGACAGTTTGCAGTAGAAGTTCTACTTCCTTCTAAGTGAGGGGTGGGTATCAAAATTAATTAATTACAGGTTTCATTATGGTTTTTGGGAAACACGAATGTCACATTGTGAGTATGGAATCATTGCCATGTTTCTTCTTGTTTTGTGGGTTTTGCTCTTTTGAACAGACAGTAAGGCATAGACTTAGTGCTGCTATCATTAAAAAAAAAAAAAAAGAAAAATTGTGCACAGGTACACTTATTTAAAAGGTTTTTTGCCCATTCAGGAAATCATTGCTTGTGATCTGTAACACAGAAACCAAATGAAGTGTGTGTATACATGCATATATGTGTATAAAATTATATAAAATATATCTAAATATGCATATGGGGATAGTTAGGATGATGTCTGTGAAATACTGTAGGACGCTTTTCACATATGCACTCTCAAGTCCACTAACGCTAGGCATGAGGTCAACTTCCAAGAAACTTCAGTAGTTAATAGTGATTGTTAGCAACAAATGTTAGTTAGTGGCAGTCACTCCTGCTTTGATTTTGACGCCAAATTTAGTTAAGTTCCAATCGTGGTTAATTACTTGAAAAATGAAATATCACTGACACAGAAATTCATACTTTCTATAGGTTAGGTTTCTTTATATGGATTTAGAAAGACAGCTGGAGAAAATCAATTATTTATTTGCTCACTCTGTATTTGTATTTAGGTTTCCTTTTACATACATTCTTTTTATATGCTTTTCTGACATTGCATATTTAAAAATAACTGAAAATAATTTAAAGGTTTGAGCGTTCGTGGGTAATGACCCACTTGGTTTGAAGATGTAATATTTGATACTGTACTGTAACTGTCACACACAAATGCTTTTCTAATGTTTTAATGTAACTATTGCAGTTAATACTTTGTACCATGGGGATGTCACTGCAATAAAAGGAAGTGAATTCAATACAACTGAGTTGTCTAACAAGTAGCAAATTGTGTCCATAATTTAACTGATTAACTTCTAATAGTATTTTCTGCTTATTGTATGCATCTGCTATTTCTTTTGTTGTGGAATTTGCATAGGATCGTTACACAGATGTCATTCTGTTGTGCAGCATAGGTTGACAAATGCTTACTTGTGGATGGAATGTTTGCCACTGCCTAGGGAGTTGGTTCCATACGAAAAATAATCCCAAGGCATCTCATGACATACCAGACACTGGACTAATCAGCAGTATGTGGTATATTTAAGCTGGAATGTAACCATTTCAAAATCTGTTTCTGTTACCTATGTAATATGTGAAGGAAAAACTTCTCTCATACTGATAGCACACTGGGCTACAAGGAAATGTAACTTCAAAGCACAATTAGAAACGGCAAGTTTCTAGAGCTGCTGAAGAACTGTGTAACCTTATCTATTGTGATGTCTCATAGGATAGCTGGATGACTGCAGTTTTGAAGGTTAACCTGTAGTAATAATTTCAAACCACTTATCTATGTCCTTAATTTAGTAAATACATTTTCATATCTATTTAAATGTAGGCTACAGGAATAAAACTTGGAGAAAGGAAAATCTTGTTTAACCTTAACTGTCATTGCCTCTAACCTGCCTTATATGCAGGTAAAGAGGTAAAGAGTAAGGTATGTATTGGCTTTCCAAAGTTGATTTATGTGATGAAGAAATTGTTATTTACATAAGCATATACTAGCTGTACTCACAGGTAAACAGCTTCGCTGAAGGAAAATGGGATCAAAGGTGATTCAGCTGCTAAGCAGTGAGAACACATGATGCACAATCACAGAATGGTTGGGTTGGAAGGACTTTAAGGGCTCCCCAACCCTGTGCTGTAGGCAGGGCTGCCCCATGCTATCTGAGTCTGCCCAAGGCTCCATCCAACCTGGCCTTGAGTGCTGCCAAGGATGGGGCACCACAGCTTCTCTGGGCAGCTGTGCCAAGGAGATGCTGAATGGAGATCAGGTGGTCTCTTGCTTCAGTACTGCTGCCTTGATTCATTTTTGGATGAAAACATCTGGATCTGGATTTTGGGGTGTTCAGCAGTGCATTATCATGTCTCTTGCTATGCTGCCTGTTGACAGCATACAGTAGGTTTTCATGTTTAAGACAGGTTTAGTTTCAGGTTTAGTTTGCCTGTCTTTAGAAGGGAGAGGAGCAAGGTGGTGGAAACGATCACTGTTAACTTCTGAACCAGAATGTTACAATCAAAGCAGCAGTAAATGCCTCTTAAAGCAAAAGGGGGGCGACGTTTCTGTTAAAACATAAGATGCTCTGAGCTCCTTCCCCCCAAAGAGCTACGTTCTGCCACAAGCTCAATGGCTTCTTAGGAAGAAAGTGCCTAAATGTTCCCTAATGCACAAGATCTGTCGTGAGATAGATGAACTTCGTAGTATAAGCCCTCAAAGTTCAGGGGTTGGTGTGCTTCTTAGCAGACATAAGCACTTGCCAACGTAACACCAATATTTTGCTGGAAAAGTATTGACTTCAGCACCTTGCCTGTTTGTATACTCTGGTGTTTGCTAATGCATAGTGTTGTGTGCTGGAAGTGTATTTTTACTGTGTTTTTGTAAAACCTTGCAAAGTATGGTACTAACAGTGCCCAATAGCATTTGCATCCACGTGCAAGAAGAGGAAGGCTGCGCGTTCCCACCCCCTGGGGACTTGGAAAACTGGCTGTGGATCCAGTTCTGGTGGGGAATTTAGGGTCTGGGTACCTCTTCTCTAGTCCTTCAGTTTCCATATCATAATAAAGAAAAAATGATGATTTCAAATCTACTGATCCTGTTTGTAATGGAAGGAAAATGTTTTCTCTGACTAATTTGTGAATAATTCAAACTATAGTAACACAGGGTGGCACTGTTGTCTTTCAGGTAATGAACAAAACTGCACTGTCAGACAAATACACTCAGTTTTACACTGTTCCTGTTATTCTACGGGCTAAATGACTCACTACTTTCAATAAATTTGATGTATATCACCATAATGGAACTTCTTTGCAATGCATATTTCATAATTCTGACTGAACTAGACAAGAAGAGTGGACAAGTTGTTTATTTTTTGTTTTCCTTTTGTTGTCAAGATACTGTTTCTGTTACAAAGAATGTACCAGTCTACATGCAGGTACTGCTTGTTGATTTTGAGTAGCCTCTAGCACACAGCCACCAGTGTGCAGTGACATCCATTTTTCATAGTTATTTTCATCTGTGTTAACTAGTGAGCCAGGATAATAAAAGCTCTGGTTGGAAAAGACCCTTGAAACACAGTGAGTAGTTTGACTGATGTTCAATTTCATTTCAGAGAGATCTATAACATTTTCATCAGATATTGTTGCTTCATACGTAACAAGCAAGACAAATATCCATCACCCTCTAGTAGTGTCATCCCCAAAACAACATTCCCTATTTGAAGGAGCGTGGAGGCAGAATTGTGCAACATTTGGCATTTTCAAGCTTATTAAGCTTGAGAATATCACTCTTTTGAAATGCTTTGTGGTTAATAATAAACCTTGGGATGCCTGTCAGCAATTAATTTTGTCTCTGTAAAGCAGATGGGGAAAGGGAGTTGTAAGTGAAGGATTTCCACAGCTCTTGGGGAAAATTAGAGAGCTGAGATTAGTCTTGACGTGTCCTCACTCCTTGTTTGATTATCTGCAAATTACAAGGATCTCGAATAATTCCTTGCTATTACTGTTACAAATAGCACAGATTATGAATTGTAGCAAAAAACAAAAACAAAAAAACACCCCATGCAACAAAACTACATGAAGCAGAGGGTGGAATGTACATATAGAAGGATGTTCCTGGTAACGTGGTGTACAATGAATTTGCTGTTCTATTTATGCAGGATATGATGAGCCATGGGTATATAAAAAAAAAACAAAAACAAAAAACAAACAGGACAAACAGACATTAAGTGCAAAAATAAAAGCTCAAGAGTAAAGCATCATTGCTTGTTGTAAAACAGTGATTTAAGCATCAGCAACCTACAAATCATAGGTCATAGTTTCTGCTAAGCAGAGCCTGCACCTCAAAGGAAATTCTGCTTTATGGAGCTGACCAACAACAGCCATTCATGTTATTAACACATGAAATGAGGGCTAACCGCAGAACAGTGTGGGCTCCCCCATGGGATTTTGGCTAACCTCATATAGAATTACATTTTATCTTTGATTGCATGGTTGAGTGTTGCTAATTGTAAGTTTATTCTCATTAAAATCTTTGTGTATCCTTTGACTAGCAGTGGTACAAGGGCTGCTCTGAAAGTAATGCCTCCTATTTTATGATGTTGGCTCGCAGTGTCGGAGGCAGATGTTGGTAGTACAGCAGAGTTACTTCCCACCAATATCCCACTACATGCTGTTGCTGTGGGACAGATGGCAGCAGAGGGGCAGTCTGACAGAATGGCATCTGACGTAGAAGCATGCATGAAGCAGTGGTGTGTCATTGAATTCCTCCATGTGGAAACAATGGCACCCACTGATATTTATGGGTTGCTTGCTGAACTTTTATGGAGACCAAACTGTGGATGTCAGCCATATGAAGATAATTTTCAGTATTGATATGCTTTAGCTATATTACATATTTTGTGTGTGGCCTGAAACAACTCTTTGTTCAGCGTGGCCCAGGCAAACCAAAAGTTTTGACCCTTGTGCTCTATGTCATAAAAGTATATTAGGAAGAAAGCACATATATTTTTAATTAAATTATGAAGAGAGAAAAAGAAAAAAAAAAGTGGGACATTTGACCATGTTTTGTGAAGTCAATCAGTCAGGGGTTGCAATTCTCAGCAAGCTCTCCAAGTCTTCCTCAGGGATTTTTGATGAAATCTTATTCTTCCTATGCTTCATCCTTGGAAACAGTTGTCCACGAATGTCTTTTTTTTTTTTTTCTTTTCTTTCCCCTCTCTTCCCCCAGGATACTTACATGAATAAGGCACGGTTGTGAAGCAGGACTTATCTCTCAGGCGAGAGAGGACTTACAAAGTCTTGTGAAGAGCCACAGTCAAATTTTTGAGTTAATATCTGATTGCAACATCATGCATTTGCAAACTGGAAGGTTTGACTGAAATTGGAGTCACAAATAATAAAAAGTTGATGCTTTTTTTCAGAAAGCTTAAAACCAATGTATCAACAATGCATACAATTATTTGCTGTCGCAATTATTGAGTTATTTTCTGTCGTAGTATATAGTTTTTAACTCAAACCAGGAGTTCTGCTTTGTGTTGTTTTTTGTTTTCTTTTATTCTCTCCCACATCACGCTGGGAAGGTGTGAGCAAGCAGATCTGTAGTGCTGAACTGCAGCTGCATTAATTCACAACCATATCACGCTGTTCTGCGTGCTGCTTTGGAAGCAGAACTGTGGAGTTCAGCTATAAGAATTTTAAGTGAACTGTTCTTTCAGAGATGTAATGGCGACTGCACCAACGCCCCCACTAAAAGCCTCAGGGAGCGCAGCAGCGCTGGGCATGGAGAGGAGGAGACAGTGTGTCTCATGAGGGCTGTTCAAATGTGGAGGAGCCATAAGCCACCATTTCATATGGCTGCACAGTGAGGAAGCTTGTAATCTCACCGTTCTGTGCCCGATGGTAGGTGCAGGGGCACCTGTTAACAGGCTGGTAACCCGGCAAGGGTGGAGCCAGCACTGCTGGCTATAGAGCAGAGCTGGTAAGTCACACCCTGTTAAGACTGAGGTCCCAGAACTACATGCTAGTGCACGGGTCTCTGGCTGCAGTGAGTGCCAGAGGCTGGCACTATGATACAGTTGCCATCACAGAAATATGGTGGAATGACTGACATAGCTGGAGTGCTGTAATGGATGGCTACCAACTTTTCAAAAGAGAGAGGCAGGGCAGGCGGTGGTGCAGCCCTCTGTGTTAAGAAAGAATGTGACTGTATGGGAATTAATGATGGTGATGATAAGGCTGAGAGCTTATGGGTCAGAATAAAAGCGAAGGCCAATAAGGCTGACATTATTGTGGGAGTCTGCTACAGGGCACCCAAGCAGGATGAAGAGGTGGATTAGGTGCTTCATAGACGGTTGGTATTGAGGTCTCGAGATCTCTAGCCCTTGTTCCTGTGGGGGATTTCAACTTCCCAGACCTGCTGGAATTATAATACAGCAGAAAGGGAACAGTCCCAGAGGTTCCTAGAGTGTGTGGAAGATAACTTCCTGACACAGCTGGTGAAGGAGCCAACAAGGGGAAGCACACTCATGGACCTGCTGTTTGTTAACAGGGAAAGTCTTGTGGGCATGTAAAGGTTGGAGGCCATCTGCGACAAAGTGATCATGTGATGATAGATTTTTCAGTCCTTCTTCAACCATGAAGGGGAGACAGCAGAACTGCCACCTTGAACTTCCAGAGGGCAGACTTTGGTCTCTTTCGGATCATGGTTGAGAGAGTCCTTTGGGAGGTAGTTCTGGAGGACATGGGAGACCAGGAAGGCTCAGAAAACTTTGAGTAAGTTATTTTAAAGGTGCAGGAGCTGACCATCCCCAGGTCACAGAAGATGAGCCGATGGGCAGTGAGACCAGTCTGGCTGTACAGAGACTTTTTTTAGAACTCAGGAACAAAAGGAAAGTTTATGGTCGTTGGAAGAGGGGGTTAGCAACTTAGGAGAATTACAAGTACGTAGTGAAGTGATGTATGAGAAAATCAGAAAAGCCAAAGCCCAGCTAGAATTGAACGTGGAAACTAAGGTAAATGGCAACAATAAGTATTTCTATAAATACATCAACAGTAAGAGGAGTGAAAGGGAGAATCTCCATCCCTTGTTAGATGCAGAGGGAAACACGGTGACCAAGGTTCAGGATAAGGCTGTAGTACTTAATGCCTTTTTTGCTTTAATAGCTAAAAGACTAGTTGTTCCTGGGGCACACTGTTCCTTGTGCCGATAGGTAGGAGTGGGGTACAGAATAGGCCCTGCATAATTTGGGATTATGATTCACGAAGAATTGAGAACTCTTCCATTGAACTCTGTCCAAGAGAGGTTCCTACCTCCACATCTCCCACCAGTCCTTCTCCATTTGTAAACAGCAGGTCCAGCAGGACACCTCTTCTGCTAGACTCTCTTATCACCTGTGTCAGGAATCTTCCATACGTTCTAGAAATCTCCTAGACTGCTGCTTCTGTGCTGCATTGTATTTCCAGCATATATCAGGGAAGTTGAAGTCCTACATGAGAACAAGGGCTGACAATCGCACAACTTCTGCCATTTGTTCACAGAATGACTCATCTGTCTCTTCATCCTCATTAGGCAGTCTGTAACAGACCCCCACCAGGATGTCTGTGTTGGCTCTCCCCCTGATCCTTACCCAACAAGACTCAACCTTATCATTCCCAGCCCCAAGCTCTACAAAACCAAAGCCTTCACTAACAGAGAGAGCCACATCTCCACTCCTCCTTCCTTGCCTATCCCTTCTGAAGATCTCACAGCCATCTACTGCAGCACTCCAGTCATGGAAGCAATCTCACTGTGTTTCTGTAACAGCAACTAAGTCATAGTTTGCCTGCTGCACAGTGGCTTCCAGCTCCTGCTGTTTGTTGCACACTCTGCGTGCAGTGGTGTAGATGCACTTCAGCTGAGCCCATAGTCTCACCATTGTTCCCTTATGGTCATCTCCAGCAGGCCTGATTTTAATCCCTTGTCTCTTCATATCAAATTTAAAGCCCTCTCAAGGAGGGCTCCTGGGCTAGGGTTTGTTTCCCCCTTTGACACAGATGAGACCCATCTGCAGCCCAGGCCAGGTGCTGAGTAAACAACCCCATGGTTAAAACCCCCAAATTCTAGCATTTGTACCAGTCTCTTCAGTCTGAACAACAGAGAATGTGACGCTGGCACTGGGAGTGTCACATTTTCGTATGATGTGTGAGCAAAGAGATCTGACCTAACTTTACGTGGACCTCAGTCTTGACACTTCAGAAATATTATTAGAAAAAAAGCTGCTTTCTACAAAGGACTGGTTTGGGAGCCTTGGTGTGGCTTTTGTTCTTTTCTCCTTTTCTTCTTTTTATTTGATTTGATATTAACCGTGTCAAGTTATGTACATATTTGAGGTTCATTTCCTGTCCTCCTTTACTGGCTTTTGTCTCACAAGCAGCAAAGCTTTGGCGATTTTCAGTGTAACTTCACGGGAAAGAGAGCTTTTCAATTATTTGCTTTGGTTGTGCTCAATTCAAGTGGCGGTTACTGTGGTTTATTTTTCTTGGGTATTTCATCGGGGCTGTGTTTTCCTTAAAAACGTATGTCCTGATGAAGAGAGGTTTTGTTTTCCTTTCTCTGAAAGGAGCTGAAGAACATACGTGGTCAGATAGGATGTTAGGCATGAACACAAATACGTGAGAGCCTCTTTGGTCCACTGAAGTGGAAGAGGGCAGGAAGGGAAGAGCTGAAGTGCCCTGTGGCATGTTGGGTTCACATACATGAATGATCTGCCTGTGAGCGATGCCATCACCTTCTGCCCACTGTTGCTGCTCTTCTCAGGAGAGCAGGACATGGAAGTGGTGGGTGTTCCCTGCCCCATGCAGAAGGAAATGGCTCAGCTGTGGTTGGCTCTGTCTTCCACACACTCGGGTATTTTGAGGTGGGCGCATTTATAACATTTTCATCTGTGTTCCCACCAGTTGGGAAATCACTTATAATGCTGAAATTTCCTTTCAAATACTCCTCTGCTTTCATGCCAGCCTTAACACTGGGTTCCAGGACAGCTACTGTTCAGCCAAAAACCTGCTGTATGTAGACTGAATGGAACTTGTTATTCTGTGGGATACTTAGAAATAGTGTTTTCTTCCATCACACGGAGTGGGAAGGGGAATTTTGGTCATGCAGCTAACAGCATGCCCAGCAGTTAGTAGGTGTGCCACCCTAGGGGCCATCCCAGGGAAGTTCAGCTCTGAATAAAGAGTAGTTCTTTTTGACTGTCCTTCTGCGCTTTGGTCAGTATAACTACACTGTTAGGCAGACCGAAACCAAAGGATTAAAATACTGTGTACTGTGTGCCTAACAATTCACTGTATGATAGAGAAAAGTGCTTTCCTACAGCTTTCAGAGGCACATTGAACAACAAAGTGCATTTTCCAGTGACGCAGCACTGTTGGCTGTGCTGTCTGTGATGCTGGTCTCCTTGTATGAGAATGAGAGACATAAAGTTGAAAAGCAAAAAGAAAATGCACAGGCAGAGAGGCAGGTACCATAGAAAACTATAAGGAAACTGCTAGGCTGTGTAGGGACAGGGTCAGGAAAGCCAAGGCCCAACTTGAATTAAACGTGGCAAGGAGTGCCAAGAAAAACGAGAAAGACTTCTACAGATACCTCAACCTGAAAATGAAACTCCAAGAGGGTGTAACCCCACTAGTGAGTGACAAAAGCAGGCTGGTAACAACAGGTAAGGAGAAGGCTGAGGTACTTAACAAATTTTTTGCCTCCATCTTCTCTGATGACTGCTCTCCACAAAGTCTTCAAATGTTTGGTTTGGTTTGGTAGAGGGAGACTGGGGAAGCGACATCCCTCCCTCTGTGAGTGAAGAACAGGTGCATGTCCACCTAAGGAACCTGCGCACCCACAAGTCTATGGATCCCAGTGAGATGCATCCCAGAGTCCTGAGGGAATTAGCTGTTGTAGTTGCCAAGACACTCTGTATGATATTTTAAAAGTTGTGGCCATCAGGCGATGTCCCTGGTGGCTAGAAAAAAGGCAAAATCACACCCATTTTTAAGAAGGGTATGACCCTGGGAACTACCATTCTATCACTCTTATCTCTGTTCTGGGAAAGATCATGGAGTATATCTGGTATAATATATCTGAGTATAATTGGACTACATATACATGGGAGACAGGGATATGATATGGAAGAACCAGCGTGGCTTCACCAAGGGCAAATCCTGCTTGATCATCCTCGTGGCCTTTTATGATGGTATCACTGCATCAGTGGACCAAGAAAGAGCCTCTGATGTAATATATCTGCCCTTCACTAAGGCCTTAGACTCATTATCACATCTACAATGTCCTTCTCTCCAAGTTGGAAGGATATGGATTTGATAGGTGAATTACTCAATGGATGAAGAACTGGCTGCAGGATCGAGTCCAGAAAGTGGTTGTCAATGGATTAGTGTCTGGATGGAGATTAGTAATGTGTGGTGTCCCTCAGAGTTCAGTGCTCAACCAATACTCTTAAATATCTTCATCAGTGAAATTGACAGTGAGGTTAAGTGCACCCTCATCAAGTTTGCTGATGACACCAAGCTGTGGGGTGTGGTTGACACGCAAGAAGGGTGGGATGCCATCCAAAGGGACATAGGCAGGCTTGAGCAGTGGGCCCAGGTGAACCTCATGCAATTCAACAAAGACAAATGTAAGGTCTTGCACCTGGGCTTAGGCAACCCTCACTACTAATAAAGCTGGGGGATGAAAGGATAGAGTCCAGCCCTGCTGAAAAGGACCTGGGGATACTGGTGGGTGGCAGCTGAACATGAGCCAGCAGTATGCCCTCACAGCCTAGAAAGCCAACCATACCCTGACCTACAGCAAAAAATGCATTACCAGCAGATCAAGGGAGGTGATCCTGCCCCTCTGCTCTGCGCTGGTGAGCCCTCACCTGGAGTACTGCATCCAGATGTGGAATCCTCAGTACAGGAGAGGCGTGGACCTGTTGAGGAGCATACAAAGGAGGGCGACAAAATGATACAAGGATGGAACGACTCTCAGACAGGCTGAGTGAGCTGGGGCTGTTCAACCTGGAGAAGAGAAGGCCTTGCAAGGTAGCGGCCTTTCAATATCTAAAGGGGAGCTACAGGAAAGAAGGGAACAGACTCTTTAGCAGAGTTTGTAGTGATAGAACAAGGGGCAATGTTTTGAAGCTTAAAGAGGTTAGATTTAGGTTAGATAGAAGGAAAAGATCTCTAACAGTGAGGGTGGCGAGGAACTGGTATAGGTTGCCAGAGATGTGGTAGATGCCCCATCTCTGAAGACTTTCAAAGCGATGCTGGATCAGATCTTGGGCTACCTGGTATAGCTGTGGGTGTCCCTTTTCATTGCAGGAGAATTGGACTACATGACCCTTAGTGGTCCCTTCCAACTCTAAGGATTCTATGATTTTAAAGCTGAGGTATCTCAGGAGCGAGTTTAGTCTTAAATATATTGTAGGGGGTTTTGTTTGGCTCATCTTCTCTAAGCTGTGTGGGTTTTCTATGTTTCATTTCCATTTTATTAAAATTCTTTGAATAGGAAATGAAACTTGTTTTACATCTATTTGAATTCAGCTCCTTTAAATCTTTTGGTAATATCAGACATTATTAAATTCATAGATGGCTGTGCATTGGTATTAGGTAAGTATTCAAGATTTCTTTTTGATATACATTGAAAAAGTGTTGGTTGATCCAGAAATAGAGTCCTCATCAGCATTTAAGAAATACTTTTTCTGAAACGTTTCAAAAGACGTGGATTAATTGTACTATTGAGTTGGATTTCTTGTTACAGTGATCTGTATGAGCACATTGTTCGTAATTCAACTACTTTTCCTCTGTTCCCAATCAGTAGACATTTCACGAAGTAATACACCCGTGGAAGTGAAAAAGGGCAGAAGCACATACTCTTCCAAATCAGTTTTATGAGCTCAGTACTGTTACATTAATAATGAGACCTGCGTAGTATTTTCCTTGGGAAATGCAGACAGAGACTTCATCGCTGTGGTAGGAATGGTGCCACTGTAATCACGCTCTGTTCCCATCATCCCAGTTGAAATGCCTCAGCTTTTTCGACTGCTATTCGCACGAGCGACTGGAGTTCAGACCCTTGAGGAAGAGGCCTGTATTTCTCGTTCACTTTGCGTATGTTCATCGCTTCTTCATGAAGTTCTTTGATGTGCCATCTGTAGGAGCGGTTGTGAGGTTGGCTGGATGTGAGCTAGCTCTGGTCACTGCTGTTTGGGAGATGCCGTGATGTAACATGGACACATTTTCATGCATGACAGCACTGCAGAGCTCCTGCATTGGCCTTGGAGCTCAGAATTCCAAACCTCCAAGTCCATTTGGATGACCAGTGCTTCTGGGGGCTTCAGACCAGCGGCACAGACCAGCAGTTCCTGCTGGAGTTCCTCGTGCCTCAAGGGCTGGCTTTGGCCCCAGGCACAAACAGCCCGTACTCGGTGCACCCAAGCAGCTCATCCTGAAGCGATGTCCAAATGCACAGGTGAAACATTTCTGCCATCACCCTCTCAGAAATACAGAGCAAGGCTGGATAGACTGTTCTGTGTGGTTTGGGAACAAAGAACGCCTGTTCTCTTTCTGCTACAGCAACCTGGTGTCAAACGCATAAGCAGTTGTGACAGGGACTGGAATTTGATGCCAGATATAGAGCATAGAACTTCTTCCTGCTCGTATTTTTCTTCTCTCTTGTTTTCAAAAGTGTGAATGAACCATCATGAATCTTTATCCCATCAGAGTAGGTTATGAAAATCCAACCATTGGTTGTAAAATGTTTTTCACAGCACTGGTTCATTTAAGTGCTTGGCTGCGTGTGTAACATGTGGGAAGAACAAGGAAACACACCTGAGGCTGAGAGTGTTTGCTGTTTGGTTTTGCCATGCACTGCCAGTTCCAGGTTCTGTGGGCTGAACACAACAGCAGTTCTTCAGCTGTCTACAGGCCGCATCCACTACACCAAAGCTGAACAGTTGGCTCCAAGTCAACCTAACAAAGCCCTGTAGAAAAATACCTCTTTTAGGATGCTAACTGGAAAACCTGGCCTACGAACAGCTGCTACAGGTCTGTCCTTTGCAGGTCTGTCCTTTCCGAGGATCGTGAGCAATCTGAATAGATGGAGCATTGTGCTGGATGCACTGAGGTGTGGCCATGAAGAAAGGGCACAGAGCACTCAGAAGTAATTACTGAATGCTTAAAAAGTCCCCAGCAGTACCCCCAGCAATGTAGTAGTAGGAGAAACGGGTATAGTGGGTATACAAACATCTACTGTGATAGACTGGCTGGGGGGGGAAATGGTTCTGCTTTGGATTTTTTTCTCAGAGGTGATTTTCTTTTTAAGTCTCAGATTTTATTTCAAGTAGATGTGAAGCTGAGGGGAGGATGAGGACAACCTTTCCCTGGGTACTGAGCTGTCTCATGCACTTTAAAGTAGTAGAGGGCAAAGTAAATGGCTTTTTTTTTTACAGTTTGTTGGCTAATTAACATGAGTGTATCTGGTGGAAACTTCTAGTTCAGAAAAAAGGTCTGTAATGATGATTTGTGTTCAGCTCCTTAAATCTGCTGTGTTCACAGTACTTGCAAAAGCTCACTCCGTATTCCAGTAAAATCCTCCAAAACTTGCAGCCTCAGCGGAGTCATTAGTAGCATTGCTACTATTTTCTCTCCTTCTTTGAGAGTTGGCAGCAAAGGATAATGCTCTACTGGGTTCAGTCTGACAGCTTTTCTTGCAGTAAGTGTTTCCTGGAAAGCTCCCATTTTGGACAAAGAGCAGCCCTCTTGGAAACTAGCTGTTAGAGCTGTTAAGTCAGTGCTATACTGGATGTATCTATCAGACTTCTAAAGAGCTTTTTATTTTTGTAGACTTCAGTTATTTTACCCAGAAGCTGCTCTGAATCAGAAGGAAATCTGCATGACAATATCTAAAGGAAATACCAAATAAGTCTTGTTCCAGGTAAAGTCATACTTTGTTCTTTAAAATGGTGCAGTATTAAATGCCAGATGAATCCAAACACATCCATAGCCCTTGAGCAATACCAAGAGCAAGTAGATCATTAATTGTAAGAATAATGCCGTAACGCCTGATCATTTTCTTTCTGGAGTGAAATTACTTAAAAATGATCCAGTTTAATCAAGAACGGAATAAAAGGGACAGAGTTGCTTTCTGTATAGTGATGTCTTTGTGGAAACCTTGAATAATTCACTAAAAAATAAAAAATTCATTTTTTCAACTTCAGTTCAGGGGTGTGCAAAGAGGGGACTATCAGCAAGCAGAAGTGCTTCCACTGATGATCATAACATATCCTTTGGTATTCAGAGATGATGGGGGTTTTAGACTCTTCAATGCACTGGGAGTTTAAACTGTCCAATTTTAACTGTCCTAGTCCATGACATTGATAAGCACAACCTTCGTAGGGCCAGCCCCCTTAATCCTGCTATATGATGAACTGTAATCAATGTAGAGTCCTAATTGCATAGGGATGATTTAGTTCCTATGTTTAGCTCCTGTGCTGATAGAGAAATTAAGTCAGCAAATGCTGCATAACTTATTCCTAAGTGCTGCATAACTTTAGTTCTAAGTGAAAAAGCATTTGCACCAAAGCAACTCTCTTTTCTACCTGAGAAGTCCTTCAAGCTTACAGTTAGATGCTTCTTTACTGTAAAGAACATCAACATTTTAAAAGCCCCCAAATTACCCGAAAATAAGCTTTATTGCAAGAAAAGTGTCATACAAACCTACAAACAAAACTTTTTTTTTCTTACAAACGTTTTAATAAAAATGTACTTTTTTTTTTTTTTTTTTTTTTTTTTTTCTTCAAAAATCCCCATAAAGAACAAAAGAGAAGAAAAACCACTGAGTATAACTTGATAGTAATCTTTGGTCAGCACCGATATGTGACTGAAACAATCCTAGAGTCAGCGTGTGCTTTGGCTTTTTCACATATGAGATTCTGTTACGCAGCCGGTTACAAGCACCAGCTGTAAAAAAGCACCATAGAGACATACACTTAACACATAATGGTACAACATTTTAAAAAAATTACTAAAGTAAACTAAGTGTCAACTCATTGTACACACATCGTTCTTACAAAATAAGCTATGATAAAATGAGGCGTACGGTGTATAACTACAGTATTAATGAAACTTCTACCAAATGGATTTCAAATACACATTTTCCTTGTCTGCACTGCATAAATAGTTTGCACATATGGCAGTCCTGATACAGCTCTCAGTTTTTAGTAAATGCACCATTAACTCAAGCCAGCACCAAACAGTATGAAACATCATGTATCCCTTTCAGAGTGACGTTTTCTTCAGCTGCCTACAGTAATGCAAGTATGTAGAGCACCTTTTGTCAGAATGAGGTGTGTTAGCATGTGTGGTTCCTTGAGGTTATTGGAAGGAAGTACAGTACAGTTTGGTTCTGCATTCTAATGGTATTAAAAGCAGTCAAGGTATTTTGCTACAGTGGTTGTGCCTCTTACTTTATCTGATGTGGCTGATTCAGAAATACAATCCTATTAACCTGCTGTGAAATATGATCTCTGCTGAGATTAGTACTGCAGTTCATGCCCTTTAAGTCTTTTTTCCTTTGAAGACTCAAAGCTTTGCAAGAGCACTTCAGAATAGCTGGAAGATGTATCACAGTGCTCTTTTGGCTGTGATAAATTTTAAAATTACCTATACACTATTTGAATGACTGGCACAAATACAAAAGGAAACATCTTTCAAATCTTTTTTTTTTTTTTTTAAAGAAAGTACCACTAAAATGTTATAGCTCAAATTTATAAATCTAAAGAAAAACAAGCACGTTTCCCTTTTTGTTTACATAATTTGTTATTTTCTCCATATATTACTGCATTAAAAATAAATAAACATCTATATTTTTTAATTAGGAACTATAGCAAAATACCCGAAGTGTTACAGACTGCTAACAGGAAAAAAATAGCTCACATTTTTTGTGCCATTTAGTGCCATATGATGATCTCTCAAACTTTAGCTTTTTAATATACTTTTAAATTGAGGTTATATAAAAGATACAGTAATCATGATTGCCACAAGTTGCCCCTCTTGCAAGGGTGGTTCTGCAGTCTCCATAGAATAGAGAGAAGTCTTCCCTTCTCCCTTCATCCCCCAAAAGTCAGTGACTGTTCTAAAACCTATGAAAAGCAGATATGTTCAGGTGGGTAAATAGATGAACAGAAGTGACTGAAGAACTGGACTCAGTCTGGAAGATGGCTAGTAGAGTTCTAGCCACAGCCTCATTCTGAGAGCTTCCCCAAGCTCTCCAAGGAGGTAGTTGTCCTCATTGCTGTCTTCCAGTTTCTTTAGCTCCTTCTTCTTATATAGAGGAATGCTAGTGATTTCCAGTGTGTATGTTCCAGGCACTGACTTCTTTTTAGCTGTGTGCAAGTAACTGAGTCCATCCCTCTGATGGATTCGAAAAACGCCGTCATCGTTGCCATGTGAGATGATGTAGCGCACGTGGTTGGTAAGAGGCTCAATGGCTGGCATGAGCTGTAGGATGTGCTCCTTGCTGTCAAGCCTTGAAACGTTGACTCTCATCTTCAAAGGACTATCCATGTCCAGGCTTTCCAAGCTAACCTCCTCAATCTGAAATAAAGGAGGAAATGACATTTAGGGCAGGAAAGGAACAGATATTTGTTTGCACTGAGAGAAGAATAGTCACTGCTTAGCAACAGTTTCTGCATTTCTCAGTCTCTAGCAGTAAAGGAAGCCATTGAAAATACTTTCCAGCTGGGAGTACTGCTTGATTTCATACAACACACACTGTAAATCTTAAAGGCTTCTCTCACACGCTTAACAGAATAATTAAAGTTACAGCATCAAGTCTGTAGAGGGGGCTCAGATTTCAGTCTCCTTTCAGAATGTTAAACTTCACGTGTGCAGAAAGTACACGTAAAGAAGAGATATATGTTTAGTATTGAATTTAAGGCTGTAAGAGAGGCACAGTCTTGTTCTTAGGATCAGCTTCAGTGTGTAACATCACCGAAACAGAACGGACACAAGACAACACTGTACAGAAACTCCCTGAAACTTGTGATAAACTATTTAAATCAATCCTGACTTCTAAAAAAGGCAAGCTCAGCACTTGGTGATGAAGCACAGTGATTCAAATGTAAATCAATGCAAGGAGAGAACTGCTGTATTGTTTGCTTTCTACAGAAGCAGCTGGTATGTATTGCTGTCCAAATTTCATTGTACTTTCACCACAGAGAGGAGGTGAAAAGGAAACATACTGACATTGTTTTTCTGACAAATGATAGAATCGTTTGAATTGCAGGGGACCTTTAAAGGTCATCCAGTCTAACTCCCCTGCAATGAACAGGGACATTTATAGCTACATCAATTGTGTTTTTTTTTTAAAAAAAAAAAAACAACCAAAGCTTAAGTATGTCTCTGCTGCCATGTAAATCAATTCCAGAAGTATTAGTTGGGAACAAACTTGGGGCTGGGAGGTTGAGAACAAAGGCAAAACCATCTATGAAAGAACAACTTTTAAGTTCTCCAAAAATACACAGGCCTTAGACTTCTTCAAGAAACTTGATAATAAGTGAATATCCAGCCTAGTTGTCAAGATTACTTTTGCACTTTAAAAGATGGGAAAGGATTCTTCCTTCTCTCTGAGGGAATTCAAATCACATGTGCATACATATGTGAGCTACTTAGTAATGTAATTAAAAACGCATAGCAAAAACAAGTGAAATTTGTGAGTAGGAACCAGAACAGAAGTGTAATAAATACCACACTCCATATACATCATAATGATATGACTATGGATAATAATGAATATTTTTTGCCTTGTAGTTTTATGATGTGAAATCTCCTTATCTCACTGCTGAGGTGGCAAAAAATCTTAGTGCTATCAAACAGTAGTAAGTAGAAGTAATAATTCAGAACCAGATATGAAATTAACTATGCAACAGAAGAAGGTTTTTCAAAACCACCAGATGTTTCTGTGGTGGGTTGATCACAGAACTCAGATTAAAATGCAGGAGTGGGAGTGGGGAGGGCAAGTGATATTTGCGTGAAGTTTGTGTTTGCGTGGAAAAACCAATCATCTAAATGGTCAACATTATATTTTTTAAAGAAGAAATTATATGACTGATGTCTTTTTTAGAAAGCCAACATGAGAACTGCCTTCAGTGGCAACAATCATGCAAAACAGTGTGTACTGAGATGGCAGCTTCTGGATTATTTTAAGTTCTTACTCTTAAAGGAGGCTTGTTAACTTATTCTTTCAGTGTGTTCAGCACATATTACTATTTAACTTGAGTGTTTGTATTTTGCCTGTTTGCATTATGCAGCTCTTGAACTCCTGAAGGAAATCTCTCCCTCACTAATTTCCCATTACCTACTGCATATTCCAATACAGACACCAACAATATAAGACAACATTCTATCTTATGAAAGAGCAAGTGACAGATGTACACTTTTGTTTAACTTGAAACAAACACAGAAGTATCTAAATGGCATAAATATTAGGGCTTGCCTTTTATGAGTATTCCATAATTTATGTTTGGAAAGTTAGAAGAACAATTGAAAAGTAAGAACAGTTTAAAACAGAAGTGCAAATTTCTAACACCCTCAGCAATTTTGCAAATGTAGGAATTAAGCAAGGTCCTCATGAGCTAGGCCATGGACTCCAGTCTACCCACAACTACAACCAACTAGGGGAAATTACTTAGACTTCAGCAATCTGCAAGGAGATACATTTAGCTGTTCAAGACTGCAGGATGCTGTTAGGACAGCAGAACAAACTGCAGACTGCAGAAATGACTACTGTCCCAGCTCTCTGTAGTTACAGGAAAACTGAATTTGAGATAATCTGAGGAACTAGACCACATCTCAGATTAGAGATGTTTTAAAAACTTCAGCTGTAGATAGCTGTTGAAGTCTTTCTGTTACAACATTCCTGCCCAAAAAAAGGAAGTGTGAAAATTATGAAGCAAACAGGGATTTTTTCCACTAAATGTGGCCTGTAATAAAACTCCCTCCACTTACTGACAGTACTTAGCATTGAATCTCTGAAAATACCTTGAATTAAAACTGTTAATAGTACTTCATTTTCCTGATACATACAGTTTCATTAAGACTTCTCTTCTTTCTGCTGTCCTTTTTTGGATAGCCGTTAATTTTGCACTCATAACATGCTTCAGGGGATAAAGCATTTTCTTCATCAGCATCTCCATCCACTGGCAGGTACTGGCCTTTGTTAAATCCCATCCCTGAGACACAGTGGCTGTTGAATAAAAGCAGCTGTTTTAGTTTTTGCAGTTTTATGAACTGTTCAGTTAAATGCAAAATGAGCGCATGTAATCTGTACTATAGTATTTGTATCCCTTCTTTTCTCTTTATTCACCAAGATGTCTGTGAATTGATTTTCTCTGCTCTAATAAACGAAATACATTCACATACTGAATGAAATGCAACTGCTGGCTGAAGGTGTGTAAGTCTTTCTAATTTTTGTACAAAAATTTTACAGATACCATGAAGAAACAAAATAAAACCATTATTCCCTGACTTTGGCAATAAAGATTTTAGTGTTTGTCATGTATCAGAATGATTTGTGTTTAACATTCTGAGTTGACCACTGTGTCTTAAATCTCTTGTGCTGGCGTCCCCAGAACTGGATGCAGTACTCCAGGTGAGGTCTCATGGGAGCAGAATAGAGGGGCAGAATCACCTCCCCCACTTTCTGGTCACATTTCTCTTGATGCAACCCACAATACAGCTGGCTTTCTGGGCTGCCAGCACACACTGCGGACACATTTGAGTGATCAACCAACACACCCAAATCCTACTCCTCAGGACTGCTCTCAAGCCATTCTCCACCCAGCCTATATTTGTGCTTAGGATTGACTTTACCCAGGTGCCAGACTTTGCACTTGGCCTTGCACCTCTTGAGCCTGTCCAGGTCACTCTGGATGGCATCCCTTCCCTCTAGCTTGTCAACTGCACCACTCAGCTTCTGAGTGTTCTCCGCAAACTTGCTGAGAGTTCACTCAATCACACTGTCCACGTCGCCTACAAAGATGTTAAATAACATCAGTCCCCAGCATTGATCCCTGAGGAACACAACTTGTCACCAATTTCCACTTGGACATTGAGCTGGCTTTTGACCACAACTGAGTACCACCACCCAGTCAATTTCTTATCCAGCAAGTGATCCATCCATCAAATCCATTTTTCTCCAATCTGGTAATCAGGATGTCATGCAGGACAGTGTCAAACACTTTGCACAAGTCCAGGTAGATGAAGTCATTTGTTCTTCCTTCATCCAATGACACTGTAACTCCATCATATAACTCCACCAAGTTTGTCAGGCATGACCTACCCTTGATAAAGCCATGCTGGTTACTACCAATCACACCATCTTTATTTTCCATCTGTATTAGCAGGCCTGTCAGGAGGATCTGCCAGGCACAGAGGTCAGACTGACTGGCCTGTAGACCCACAGATCCTCTTTTTTTCCTTTCTTGAAAATGGGGCTATGCTTCCCCTTTTCCAGTCAGTGGAAACTGTATCAGGCTGCCCTGACCTTTCAAATATGATGCACAGTTCTTGTTATGATACTGGTGGAAAAAGGAGAATTAACTGTACAATGTTGGTTACACGTTAGATTTGAAATAGGTGTCACGAAGCAGGTAATTTCTTTTTTTTAAAGCTAGAGATATTTATTCACAGCCTGTGTATATCGTTCACAAAAAGTGTAGAAAAAAACATGTCAGTAGCTTGTCCTTCACTTGCTTTTCAGTCTAACTGTTCTGCCATTCTGCCTTTTTGTCACCCCTTTGAATGAGTCTGATGAAGTACTGTGCATGATATACTCACCCCTGTCCAACTCTGTAATAGCCTGGTGGACAGCCACAAAGATAACCACCTTCAGTGTTGGAACAACCATAATTGCAGGGGTTCTTGGCAGAAGAACATTCATTAACATCATGGCATGCACTGGAGAACTGGTCATAAGAAAATCCTGAAGGGCAGGCACACTTGAAACTTCCAAGCGTATTGTAGCAAGAAGCAGAGCCACATGTGTTAGGATTGGAACACTCATTTTCATCTAGAAAGTAAACAAAAATATACTGGTACCTTCTAATCTGGACAGACATCAGACAGGCACAACATAGCAAACAAATCAAAACATATGCAAGTCCTTGGGCTCTGCTACGTCCTTGTTATAAAGATGCGGTCCACAAATTAAAAAATGCAATGGCCACAGTCCCAAACATTAACAGCTGGTAAAGATGTTTTGGGATACTGTTACTTCTAAGCTTTTCCCCTAAAGCTCTGCTTTCCTTCAAAGCATATCTCCAGTTTTGCTAAGGGGTGCATGCCAATACTCTTTTTATCCTGGTGGGGTATATTCCTACCACATGAGATTCACAGAATAAAAATGAGTTGGAACTCCAGTCGTGCTTGGCCTATAATAGTGTTAATGGTTAACTAGAGATAAGGTGGAGGTAGCACATATTTGTAGTAGAAATCCATTGGCTCTGTAAGGGGAAAGACAATCTGAATAGCCACCTCAAATGAAAGAGAAATCAAGAACTGTTATCACATTGTGGGTGGTAAGATACAGACATGGGTCCTCCCCTCAGTCCAACTAATTTGTCTGCAGGTTATATTGTGAAAAATGAGTAAGGAAAGTAGCTTGTTGCATCAAAGATTACGCATTTGATAACTGGTAGGTGTTCTGCTTATTTTATTTATCTTAGCAAGGTTCTGATTCCCTGTACATGTCTTCTCCAGCATCAATGGTGCATTTTTTACCATTTTGCCAGCAGTTACTATAAGTCACGTTCTTTTGAGGACTATCTACATTCAGTGACTACTGCTGTACTGGAGATTTGTGGGAATTGTTACCTGTGTTCCTGCTTTTTTTGTTGAAGAGTAGTATTAAGGAGTGATGGTGGTGACTGGATCTGAAGAAAAACTACATGGTGTATTATTTAGTGCAAAGAACATAAAAAAAACTGATTTTGATGTGTGACAGAGCTGTTAGATTAGCCTATAGATCAACATCACTGCTCACAGCCATCCTCTGATTACTGCACCACACAGGACGTGGTAGTTTGGCTGTGCTGATTTTTATTTGTATTTTTTGATTTCTTAGATTCCATATGTGGGAATTGGCTTAATTCAGGAAACAGAGAAGAAATGATGGACTGAATGAGCCAAATGCAGAAGAAAACTGCTAAGCTGATTAGTTTGTCCTTATTGCCTGTCCAATGAACTAATGAAAGTCACACACACAGAAACACACACAGAATTGTAGGGGTTGGAAGGGACCTCCAGAGATCATCGAGTCCAACCCCCTGCCAAAGCAGGTTCCCTACACCAGGTAGCACAGGTAGGCATCCAGGCAGGTCTTGAACATCTCCAGAGAAGGAGACTCCACCACCTCCCTGGGCAGCCTGTTCCAGTGCTCCGTCACCTCACTGTAAAGAAGTTCTTGCGCATGTTTGTGCGGAACTTCCTATGCTGCAGCTTATGTCCGTTTCCCCTTGTCCTGTCTCCATTCACCACTGAAAAGAGTCCGGCCTCGCCATTCTGCCCCCCACACCTTAGATATTTATAGACCTGGATCAGGTCCCCTTTCAGTCTCCTTTTCTCAAGGCTGATCAGACCCAGTTCACTCAGCCTTTCTTCATAGGGGAGATGCTCCAGGCCCTTCACCATCTCTGTGGCCCTGCCCTGGACTCTTTCCAAGAGGTCCCTGTTTTTTTTGTACTGGGGAGCCCAGAACTGGATGCAATATTCCAGATGAGGCCTTACCAGGGCAGAGTAGAGGGGGAGGATCACACTGTGTTTTGAAAGAAGGAAACCCTTAATTATTATGTTGGTATTTTTTCTCCCTTTTTACTGTAGACTCTGTTCTGCTTTATTCCCAAAAAGCTAATGATGGTGATTGATTCTTTCTCATGAAATGCTATACATTTTTTTTTTTTCCAACAAAGCTATTTGCTTTATGCCTGAATTGAAGGAATTCAAGGATCACCTTTCCACCTTTCTAAGACGAGGATTTTCCTGAGGAGAAGGGAGTCAGAGTAGGAGAGACATCTTGTCACAGAGAGCTTTGACAATATGGATATGATGAATATATTACGAATATGAATGTTTTCTCTGTCTTCTGTCATTGATCTACACTGAAGTGGATGAAGGGGAGAGAGATTAAAAAACTACATGCTTACATATCTTTTGCAGACACGTACAGTGTCCATTCTTCTCCTTACTGTCACTGTAATCACAAGCACAGTTTTGCTCTTTAAATGTACTGTTTGTTTGTTTGTTTCCTTACCAACACACTGATTCCATTGGTAATGCTGAATATACCCTTGTGGGCATCCACATCTGTATCCACCTAGGATGTTTTGACAGCCATGCTGGCATCTATGATTTCCATCGCATTCATCCACATCTTTGCATTTGGGAGAGAAGTAGAACATGAAATAATTAATCAATCAATATATATGTTGTAAAATATGTTACTCACTTTGAAGACCAGCCAAACACCAGTATTTGTGACATAGTAATACTGTTCTGAGCCGTTGAGGCTATCTGTTTGGAAAGCCTGATGCTCAATTCATGTAGAGTTCTACCTATCAATCAATAATCAAGTGGTTTTCAAACAATTACATGACTCATATTTGGAGAAGAAAGACTATTCTGTGTAATTGCACAATGTTGATGTTATGTTTAGAATACAATTGGAATTGGACTTCAGTTTTCAAACCAATTTTGCAAGACTAAGCCTTACGTTTCCTAGATGGCTAGAAAAAGCCATCCAAAAAGTCTGCGATCAATATGTAAATAATGGGGACAGCCAGAAATAAAACTGAAATGTAAAAACATGACAGTACGAAATACTGTCTGCTATAATAAATAAATATATACCAAACCACTGTAAGTAGACAAGTGTATCAGAATCACAGAATCACAGAATCACCCGGGTTGGAAGGGACCCCAAGGATCATGTAGTTCCAACCCCCCTGCCTAGCAGGGCCACCAAACATACACATTCAGATCAGGTTGCCCAGGACCCCGTCCAACCTGGCCTTAAACACGTCCAAGGACGGGGCATCCACAACCTCCCTGGGCAGCCTGTTCCAGGGCCTAACCACTCTCCTAGTAAAGAACTTCCCCCTAACATCCAACCTAAATCTTCCCTCCTTCAACTTGGATCCATTTCCCCTAGTCCTGCTGTTGTCAGCCCTTTTGAAGAGTTTACTCCCCTCCTGGGTGTAGGTTCCCTTCAGGTATTGATAGGCTGCAATGAGGTCACCCCGCAGCCTTCTCTTCTCCAGGCTGAACAAGCCCAACTCCCTCAGCCTGTCCTCATAGGGGAGGTGCTCCAGCCCCCTGATCATCTTAGTTGCCCTCCTCTGGACCCTTTCCAAAATCTCTATGTCTTTCTTGTACTGAGGGCTGTCAGGTACAGCTTGCAATGCCAGTAGAAAATTTTAAAAATGATACCACAAATACTAAATTACACTCCAGTTGTCCACAACTGTCCACAAATTCCATGCAATTGGGATGTCCCTAAAGCTGAAATCCAGAAAACCACACCAGGCTGTGCTTTCATGAGTAAGCACACATATAGCAGTTCTGATGGTCCAGTTAGTTACATATTTTGTGAATGCGTTGGTATGTGTAATTAGTGTTTTGTTTCATGGTTACTGGTTAAAGTATGCAAGAAGGATGAATGTTCTTGAAGAGAACAAAGTAAACTTGACAGATGACAATGCTTTCTGCAACTTCTGGCTGGGCATATGCTGCACCTTTATTTTAGAGATAGGCTCCAAATATCAATTCCTATTTAAAATACTTTTATCAAAGTAACTGATGCTTTGACACGTCATAAATTTATATACTTCTTCCTTTTTTCTTTGTTCATTATCTAAAACCCATTAAAGACACTGGAACTCTGGAATCCAGATGTCTCAGCCAGGGCTCCTTTTTGGAGAGAAAGATAAAGCTGTAGAATAAAACATGTAGGGATTTTAGAATCTGATATCAGATACCTTCAGGAAGATGATTACAGCTAGGAAAAAAAATGGTAGACATTCCTGTCAGAGTGCATGAAAATTGAAAGGAAAAAAAAAAGATTTTTGATGCATAAGCCTTATGTGAAGGTGACGAAGGTGACGACACTCTGAAAAGAGCTGTTTGAGAGTCTAACTAAATAGCCCTTTTTAATTCTAGCTTGACAAAGTTCTTGATAAAATTCTAGTTTGATAAAGAGTAAGGCAGTACATTCTTACATACATTTATGTTTTAAATACTTCAAACACATTCCTATTTATTATTGGTATATACTTTTACTCTGTCTGCTGATTTGTTTTATGAATGTGATTATCTTTGACATCATAGGACCAACTATACACAGAGGTATGGATTTGCACCATAAAAATAAATTGACCTTCACTAGTTACCTTCACAGTTTAATCCAGTAGAATCCAGAGAAAATCCCCTTTGGCATTCACAGGTAAAACTTCCTGGAGTGTTTTGGCAAATTCCTTTTGATCCACAGAGTGATGGCTGAGAACCACATTCATTGTTGTCTTAAAAATAGAGAGCATAGAGAAGAAGATAGTATCCCTTGGGATAAGATATTATGCATGTTCATAAAACACACTTTTAGAGGCTGAAAACCATAGAGATGCAAAAATTGACTTTAACAGTGTTACTTTTCATATTCAAATTTCAGATGATCTGATGAGTCATGGAGAGCTATAAGTATTTGATAAATAAAAATAAAATGATAATAATAAAATAAATAATAAAAATAAATAATAATAAAATAATAAGCAAATAAACAAATAAAGCACAGGTTATAATTCATTTATGAGTCTGGAAGTCCAAGGTACGTAATTGCTGACAGAGGAAAAATGCTGCACCTCTGTATTAGCTTAACTAAAACAGTTCCAGTGGCAAGATTCATATGCTTAAGATCTAAAGACATCTGTATCTATTAAAGAAGAAAAGGCAGTATGTTTTTCTTTTAACTACATTTTAAATCAGATTTTAATACTTTACTCCTTAGTGTCCATGTGGTTATACTTAGAACGTAATAACATGTATTAAATAGACATAACTGTTTACTAAGCAAGAAAATACAGCTGATGAATACCCTTTCTTTTTTCTTCAGTAACTGTAATTGCTGCTTTTCAAGACCTGCTTTCTGAACTGCTGATATTATTGCTTCAAATTAACACTGTTTATACATTGAAAAATTCAAGGATAAAAAATGACAATGTTCCTTTTAGAGAAAAACTGATGCAAGAAAATTTCTGCTTTTCTTACCAATACAAGCTGTGTGATGTTGAGTGAAACCAGGTGGACATTTGCATGTGAAGCCTCCAAGGGTGTTGACACAGAGAAACTGACAATTGTGTTGTTTAGTTTGACATTCATCAAGATCTGAAAGTAAGAGAAGCTGTCTTATGAAAAGCCAACACAAAAGAGGTACACCTAGTCTAGCTTGGAAAAATAATCGCACTTCAAAATTATTTCATTTTCAATCAAAGTGCAGTAAAATTGAAATTACTGTGTTTAACTTCCCTTACCTTTACACGTCTTCCCATCTTCTTGAAGGACGTAGCCTCGAGGACATGAGCATTGATAGCTCCCTTCTGAATTCTTGCAGATAAAATTGCATGGTTTAGGAGACTGTGAGCATTCATCCAGATCTAAAGAGAGAAACTGTTAAATATTTCTCATACTGGTTTGTTTGAAACATGTTTCCTGAACACTTGATTTAAGAGAAAATTGTTTGTAGATAAAGCATCTGATATACATTTTCGCAGGGTTTTCATTTCTTTCCCTACTGTCACCATGGAGTCTCTGTGGAGTTGCCTCTACAGTGGCAGAGTTAAACATTAGAGTGACAGTGACATTAATATTTTCATTTATAGACAAAGGATTCCTTTTCAGGCATACTATAATATACTTATCTGAGTTAACCAACAGGAAAATGAACCAGTAAGTTCCTCTGTCAGTCAAAATGGTTGTACAGCTGGAACATATTTCAGTGTTCATTCTACTGCAGATATGCTGCCAATACAGCTTGTTAACCCGTTTTGCAAAATGAAATATAAAACCAAACAGGCATATTAGGAAGACAAATAAAGAAGAGGAAAGAGATAAAGAGATAAAAACCACTTTGATACACAGAGGCTTACAAAGGGTGACTGAGAGTTGCACTGCATAATGATGCACCCATTATTAAAAAAAAATAAAATCAGAATTAAGAGGCTGAATCTTACCCACACAAGATGTGCTGCTGATGTCAGTTGTATAGCCAACTTTGCAAAAGCAGCGGAATGAGCCCATAGTGTTGATACATTGTCCATGTCTACAAAGGTTTGGCATGACTTTACATTCATCAATATCTGTAAAGAAAATATTAAATATGTAATCTTTTAAAAGATAAGTATTAGCTTTGAATTTGACACCTGCTGTGCACTCTTTCTTCTGAATAAAAAATATGAAGAAAAAAGAGCAGGTTTACACCAATGGCCTTCTCAGCATTGGTCAGGCTGCAAACGGAGTACTGTGTCCAGTTCTGGGCTCCCCCTCCCCCACAGGACAGACATGGATATACTGGAAAGAGTTCAGAGGAGATGACAAAGTGACTAGCACACTTATCCTATGAAGAAAGACTGAGAGAGCTGGGATGTCCAGCCCAGAGAAGAGGAGGCACATGGGAGACCTTATAAATGTCTGTAAGCACCTGAAGGGAGGGTGCAAAGAGGATGAAGCCAGGCTCTTATTAGTGTGCCCAGTACCATGACAAGAGGCAGTGGGCACAAACAGGAGTACAGGAATTTACCTCTGAATACCAAGATGCACTTCTATGCTGTGCTTGTGACGGAGCACCGTCACAGACTGCCCAGAGAGGCTGTGGAATCTCCTCCTTGGAGATCTTCCAGAGCCACCTGGATGTGGTCCAGGACACCTTGCTCTAGGTGTCCCTGCTGGAGCACAGGTTGGGCCTGATGGACCTAGAGGTCCTTTCCAAACCTAACGGATCTGTTATTCCGCACGCCATGGAAATGTTGCTGGGAAATGGAAAGAAATGCTCTCTTTTTCAGTTTTTCCACAGTTCCTCATCATCATGCTTCTGATGGTAACTTTACCCTTTCTTTGTCTTTCAAAATGGGCCTGAACACACAGGCAGACATTCCTGAAACTTTCACTATCATTTTCTACATCAGAATTTCCTGCTATTTCATTGCATAATCTGTTTCCAGTTTTGATCAATCAGAAAAAAACCCAAGAAATCAATTTTGTTATGAGCAGTAAGATCTTTTTTCACCACAACTTAAAAATTATGTGTAAACATAACAGCTGTTAGAGTAACTGCTGTTCCCTTTTGCCTTATACTTAAAAATTCCCAGCATTCAAAAGCTTTGGGTCCATTTCTTGCCTTTAGTTACTGGTTGCTCTTTCCTTAGATCCCAACTCTGAAAATTATGCACAGCTGTGAGTATTTCTAGTGCAGCTACTGTTTAAAGATGTTTTTAATTTCTGGTCATGCAACAGCATTTGAAAAATCAAACTCTTGTTTCAGAGGAAATTCTTCGAAGTAGCTTCAAAGGGGATAATGCATTTTCTTAAGAATGTGAGTGAATTCCTTTCCCATTTTCTACCTCCTTTCATCTCTGCAAATACCTCTTCCATCTGTAGTATATCCTGGTCCATGTGGACAGAGTTTCTTGTATTGGGTGGTTCCAGGAAGTGGGCAGAGCTCACACTGGTTACCCCAGCCCCGGCCTCCATCACAGCAGCACTCAGATTTAGTGACAAGATTCCGGCTGCTTGAGGCCATCTGACACATTGTCTGTAGAACTTCAGCAAAACAAAAGCCTTGGCGGTTATCTGTAAGGAAAAAATGGAAATATCAAGAAAGGGTAGGAGCTAGACATCTGAGCCATTAAGCATCTGATGTATTATTCTGGCTCTCTGTCAACTCACGCAAGCAGTAAATTAGCAACAACTCTGTGAAGTCTGTTTTGAGTTAGCCTTTCAAAAACTTGACATGTCTTCTGAACATCTGTTGTGATTCCAAGTTTATTCCAGACATCCTAGGTTCAGTACCTGTATGACTTGGTATGAGTTGTACTTCTAGGAAGGATATGGCCTGAGGCATACCTGGCAAGCTTGCTTGATGCTAAAATAAGCTGGAAACCAAACTGAGTTCCCACTTAATCTACCTATGTTTGGCTTGTATTTAACAGATTTTCTCAGAATTGGGGTTCTTGGGGTTGGGCTATTGTTTTGTTCTGTTTTATTGGCCAAAATAGCACACTGGATCATCTGTAGCTTGATATGATTTACATGACAAAATTCTTAGCACTTATGAGTCTCCACGCAATTCAGTCATCTTTTTAGTGGCACTACCAGCTTGAAGGTTGGGAAAACACATTTATATAACCATACTTTTTATTTCCTCCTCTTAATCAATTTTGCTTTATTTTTTAAAGTTCTGATTAGTACCTGTCTATCACGAAAGATGAGTAAAACTACACAGCCATTCTCTCCTTTGCATTTGTTTCAAACAGGCACCTAAAGAGAGTTCCCAGCTCCCAGCTATCATGGAAATTCTAAATTTTGCAGTAACAATACTTCTAAATAGGTTATGTCCCTTGTTTAATATGTTAATTAAAATGGAAATACTGTCAACTACAGTCTGATGATTATGTTTCTAAAGGAAAGATGATTTCTGGTCTTAACGCTTAAACTCTTCCATACCCCTCTGAAACTGTATATGTCTGAACACCACGCCGACCTTCTCATTTACAAATAATCTGTAGATTTTATACATGAATTAGGTGAAATGTGATCTTTGCCTTTAAATGAAAGTTGCTTTGGGCTCATAAGATAAAGCTGTCCTCGTGGAAAACGCTGCTTGTGTGAGATACTGCGTTTGCTGTGGGGATTTGCAGGACTCAGCAGATTTCTGTTACCGTAGATAGGTATTTTGTGTAGAACTTTAAGTCCTGTGTACCTCAAAATCCTATAATGCTTTGTTTCTGATTTGAGATTGAATATATTTTAATGTGAGCAGAATATATTTTAAACAGTATACACTAAGATTCAATGTTTGTGCTTTAATTCTGAAGACATAGTTTGCTTCTGTCAGACTCGTCTTTCAGTCATGTCTCATGTGGACAGCATTAGAGAAAAAACAGTAACAAGCAAACTAACCCAAAGCACAGCTTTCAAAAAATAATGTATGTATATATGTATATATACATAAAAAATATAAGAAACCAATAATGAAAGCAGGATATTTCCTTGCCAGTAATGACTGGCTGGAGTTAACAGCCTGCAGCAGCCTTTTTCCATCTGGTCCTAATCCTTAGGAAATACCCTGTACTTCGAATATTATTGCTTTGCCATGAAGTCAGCATGCTACTAATGGCAACTTACAGACAGCTGGTTATTCACCATATACACAGTATATATAGAATACCTCAGTATTCTGATTGAATCTAAGTATTCTAATGCAAGTGTCCTTTATGTACTCCTACATATTCCTGCAGTTTCACATGCTGGTGTTGTAGAACACTTACTTGAACACTGGTCATGAAAATCTTAATATTCTGCAGTTCTGTTTGATTTTTAAAAACAGAATAAGTAATTTTATGGTGCAAATGACGAGTCTGAGCATACTGATAAAGAATAAGGTTGATGAATATTAAATCTTTCATTGGTATTTAATGCGCAGGCATGTCTCCATAACTTCTAAATATATTCTGCTATTTTTTGTGATGCTCATATTTTTTATTCATTTTCATGGTCTCCATTAACAATACAGAATATTCTAGCTGAAATACTGTGGTGATTAAAATAATGTTCTGATTGTGGAAACACTTCAGTTTGCTATGCATTCCAGTTCGTAATCTAAGGTAACTAAATCCTGCTTCTTTAAAAGTAAGTAATTTGTCTGGATAGCAGCATGTTTATGCAATTTGGAATTTAGATGTAAGGCCCCTGATAGCTCAATTCAGCCCACATTCTCAAGATGCTCTCCATCCATTATTTAATATTTTATCACTTAATGTGATTTCACTGCTTTAATTAATTAGAAACATTACTTGATTTATTCACATAAGAGCAGCAGCTGTACTCAGAAACTTGATTTAAACTCCATACCCTTAACTGCTTTGATACTCTTTAATATAAGGTGGAATGTATACTTATGGCACTTACCAAGACACTCGATGCCTGACGGGCTTGACAGGAATCCTTCATTACATTCACATCGGTAGCTCCCAATAACATTCATGCAGCGACCGTTCTCACAGATACCTGGCTTGGTACGGCATTCATTTTCGTCTTTACAAAAATACCAAATGCAAGTTCTTGTTACAAGAAAACAGATCTGTAGATTGCATTCAGCATTTTGCATAATGTTTGCAAGAAGTGGAAAAATCAACAACTGATCAAGCAGAAGACGGACCTTTGTTGTTCCATGCCTTGTATTCTGCATCTAGGATGAAGGCTCTACTCCTCCTATACTCACTGCATACATAGTAAACAGACATTCTGAACTATGGTAGTATCCACATCTCTTGCTCTTTGTGGCTTTTATATGTATAAAACCTAACAGTTACATGAAAATTTCATAGTTCTAATTTTTTAAGGAATTGCCACATTATTTATAGACAGTATTAGTGTTGAAGGAAATGTACCGTTTTATTTACAATAATTTTCCTTCTTACTTACCAGATAAGGTCACTTTCATCTGGCTACTTAATACTTTAACAAGTGTGTGAAAACCTTCCTGACACTGCTGGACAACTAAAGAAACAAAACCAGAGTTTTTCCTCCAAAACACTTCCTAGTCCGTTAAGATTACTTTCAGATAAGGCTCAAGTCTTGAAAATACAAAGTAAGATTGAGATGTTGGATACTAACAGATATCTTAAGCGTACTTTATGAACTACTACTTTCAAGTTCATTAAACATGCATACAGAGAATTGTTTGCTTGTAGGAATTGAATCAGATGTCTTTCTTTTCTAAGCTTTACCTGTACAGCCTTCTCCATCAGGTCTCCTGGTCATTCCAGGAGGACAAATGCACATGAAGGTACCAATCAAATTTTTGCACATCATGCCTCTAGACTCACAGTCATGGAGACCTTCAGCACATTCATCCAGATCTGTAAAAATACATATACTTTGTGTTTGAACATCTTTGCAGTAGCTTCAGTTACTGAAAACAACAAGCATTTTCACAAGAAAAAGGACATCTAGACTTCCCTAGCAAGCACTAAAAAAATCTGAAAGCTATGCTTAACTGCGGTTATAATCTTTCTGAGTTGGTAAAAGATGAACATCATCTTGATGTTCTTGCCTTTACAGCCCACAGCAAGAATACACAAAGCACTAGATATTGGTCTTACGCAAATTTTGTCTTATTTAAGTTTTTAAAGAGAAAATAATCATTGCTGTTTGCCGCATTTCTCTGAGAGAATTGAATGTAAGATGCACAGAAATATTTGGAATACTTTTCAGGTGACACAAGGTGATGGAAGGTGGGGAGAAGTTTACATTTCAGTCATTACCTTTGCACATCTTTTGGTCTTCTCTCAGTTCATAGCCAACTGGACAGGTGCATTCATAGAACCCGTAAGTATTGATACATCGAAAAGCACACAGCAAGGGGTTCTGAGCACACTCATTTATATCTGAACAGAAAGGAATAAAAACATCATTTTCCCTGAAGTTTTAAAACAATCAATTGGAAATTTTTATACTTTACTCCTATTGTCACCTAAAACTATCAAAAATGTAATATAGTTTTTAAAACAGAAAGTTGTGGATGTCTGGCTTTGAGTAAACAGAGGAATGTGAATGAAGCTCTGCATAAAAACAGTGACACCATTAATATGGAGTTACATAGAATGAGTTGGATTCTCATTAAATGAAATTTAATGACAAGAAATGTCAGCTTTTTTTCAACTTTAAGAATATGAATTCTTGCTTTGGAAAGCAAATTAATTGATTCATGAGTGATTCATGAAAAAAATAAAATAATATTTTTAAAAAGGATCCTGTTAAGGATCTGATGAAAACAGAATTCCACACTACGAAAAATAAGAGGTATTTATTCAAATTAACAGAGTACTGGCCCAAAACAGATGAAAGAAAATACTTTTCTAAGTTATGAGAGAGGTGAACTTCTGTATCTTGCTGCCACAGGAGGCTATGGATGTAGATGAGGGATGAAGAAAGGACTAGATGGACCAGTGGTCTGATTTCAGTTTATTGGATTTAATACAATTCACTTGTTATTATGATTGTGATGAGTGGGTCAGTTTATAGCTAAGCTGCCTCACTTACAAAAATGCTCTGCAAATTGATGCATTTTTGCACTAGTTTGCTCTATTTTTTCTGAGGTTATTTTAGGGACCCAACAATTATCATTTACTTTTGTTTTTTTACCCATCTCCATCAAACAGCTTAGTAACGAAACAAAGACTAACATAACATGCAATATCAGAAGCCCTGTGACAAACCGAAAGTGCTGATTAAATCAATTTATTATTTTCCCAATGAAATATCTGAAGCAGAGAAACTTTCTTCCTCCTGCTTTTTACACAACAGAATGTCTAGTAACGCAATTTGATGTACAGAAATCAAAGGAAAAATGCAGAAGACAAATTACCTTCACAATTCATCATTGGGCCTGGCTCAAATCCTTCATGACAGTTGCATTCAAAACTGCCAATCACATTAGTGCATGTACCATTTCCACACGGGTTGCCAATTGAACATTCATCAGTATCTGTACATAACAAATGAGTAAATGTAAGCTGAAGAGAACTGGGACACATTTTTCACTGTGTTTTAAATTAAAATGCTATAATTCTAGCACTTATGAAGCAGGGACACACCGATACAATGTACTCCAGTGAAATCTAAGTTGTATCCCATTGGGCACTCGCAGCGGAAGGATCCATCAGTGTTGATGCAGTGACCATTTGAGCAAATCCCTGGGCTTTCAAGGCATTCATTAACATCTAAAAAGCAGGAAGATATTAGCAACCACTTATTAGCTTCTTTATCAAGTCTTAATAAAACATTTTTAAAACACAAAATGCCCCATTCTGTTTGTCTTTCTCCATGTCATTTCAAAGGTAATCTACCTCATACTGTTCCATATGTATTAAAAGTTAGCCTCCTGTCACTTGTGGACCATGGGGAATAAGCCATCACATAACGCAAAATTCAAGTCTAGCTTTGAGTATAAAGACACATTTTTTTCAATTAAGAGGGAAAATAATATCTACCTTCACGTGTATCGTCAATTCCAGGAATAGTCCCATGACCATATGGGCAGAGGTCCTGAAAAGCAACTGTGGAGGTACATATTTTTAAATAGAGAGCAAGTGAGAAAGAGAACCATGATAAATGGTTAGATGTATCTAAAATCAGACATCTCTACCATACTTTTCAGAACACAATTGTTTATATCACAGCCCTCATACTATATTTGCCAGATGCAAAAGCGACACCATCCCTAAGGCAGGATAGCAGTACTGGAACATGCTGAGCTTCCAAGTGCACATGATGTATTTTCCTTTCTCCACTTAAATTGGGAGAAAAAAAAATAACTGAAAGTGTTGATTACTTCAGGGATCCTCAGCACTGCCCTATTTTACTCACTCACTTTCATGAAGCAGATTAGGACATCAGGACATATCTAAAATCTGTGATTCTATACAATTGAAGGCTCCTAGCTCACTTCTCATTTGAGCCAGAACAGTAACTGAGGTGTTTTTCTTTAGTTTCTTCTATTTGATTTTTTTGCTTTAGTTTACCTCATAATTATTATACTAAAGGCCATAAGAGAGAGTGGTAAACACATCTCTCTTTCGAATGATCAAAAAGATACAAAGCAAACATATTTCTTTTCTCCCACCTAAAAATCTTCACTTGAATCTTGAAGGTGTTACCTTCTTCCTCCTTTGGGCAAAGCTCACAAGGATCACCCCATCCTTCTCCTGGCATTTTACTGCAGCAACACTTTGCCTTTGTGGTGTTGAAAGCCTTTGGGACAGAGCACTTCCCATTCTCAAAATTAGTGAAACAGAAGCTCTGCCGGGTATCTAAAAAAAAGAAAATATTGTTTTGTGTAGCTGGAAGCTCTTAACTGGTTAAAAAATGCAAATCTAGCTCAAGAAGGAACCATGTCAAGATTGTACTTTCCTATGGTTTCGAAAGCACTTCCCAGCACTCATAATGACATAGCTTGGGAGGGGCCTCCAGAGGTCCCCTTTCACCTTCTTCACAGAGTACTTGTTACCTGTTAGACTGCTTAATCCTCAAACTTACCAAAACATCTCCGTCCATTATCAGACAGGACAAAACCTGTAGGACAAATGCACTGGAAGCCTCCTGGAGTGTTTGTACAAGAGCCAAAGAGACAGATGTTGGGATCCTCATTGCACTCATTAATATCTGCAAAATTTATGAGAAAACACTGATAGTAATCCTATAAGCCATGAATTCATTTAAAAAATATATTTATTCATTAACTTTAACCAGAGGTATTCATTAAATAAAGCATCCAAGAGATAAAGCAGCCTGAAGGTCCGGCTCACTCTTTCGAATTAGAGTATTTCACTGGCATTCCCTTTCCTCTGCAAATATTAGTTTCCTGCCATATTTACACCACAAACTTCAAATAAATACTGAAACAGAGGAGGAGATACAGTTATAAGAAAAATATTTTCCAATCAACACAGAACATCTGAACATGAATTTTTAGAAATTCTCTGTGTAGGGGATTTTTTGTAATACAAGGCAAATTAACTGACTGACTCTTGAACTGAAACTATAGACAGAGGGAGAACTGTAAAACACATATTTATATTTACCAGTTTTTTAAAAAAATTCTGCTTAATTGAATAACTTTGAAAATATAGTTAAGGCTACCTAAGCATTTCTTTTTTTTAAGTAACTGATTTTGCATTTAAATCACAAAAAAGCAAAGTAAAGGAGTATTTAATATAAATACCAAATATCTGTAAAATTGCACAGCTGAAATAGTAGATGATACTGATAGAGGAAGGGTAAGAAAAGTAATAGATTAACATACCTTAATTTTTCATATTTATTATTTTAAACCAGATTTTAGTTTATTCTTTTCTGCAAATGCTGGCAGAAGAAATAAGCCTCTTTAGTGATTTCTAAAGGTAATTATAAGGTAACAAATTCTGAAGTGTATTTTAAAATTTGTCAATGCTATACCTGCAGTACAACTCCTCTTGAGTCTTGCCGTAATAGACACTAAAGAAACATCAGAGACCTGTGGCTGTACATCTGTACATCCACACCAATCTTAAAAGTGTAAGCAGAAATAGGTAATCTCCATGAAAGTATGTTTCTATTGATGCTGAGTCACAAATCTGCAGTGTCATTTTTCCTGATGCCAGTTAGATTCTACACTACAATAAATTTGACAAAACTGGTCTGTATTTATCTGATAAGGCAAAAATGGATAAACACTTCTTTGCATAGAAAAAGATAAGTGGAATGTGGGGAGAATACAAGTAGAGACAGGTCCTCTTGAAGTTATGTCTGAAAACTGTCACCTATGCTCCCCAGTCAGGAGTTACTACTAGGTACTGCACAAGAATAAACCACTGTAGCATAAAGTGGCATGTGACCAGACTCCGCATTTCCTTTCCAATGACAGACTCCTCCTATATGAAGTGTTCTGAGTTAGCTCAGATACGCTGCAGAACAAATAAGTACTTGGCAGCCACTGATTTTGTAAAACAATATCAAAATTTTTGTCAGGATATTCAAATGGTCACAAACAGTGATATTCCAGAAAAACCAGAAGCTTTCATTTTAAATTTATGATTTTTATAACCACAGGTAATTTGAATTTATCTTTAACACAACTGTTAATGTGGGAACAGCAGCTAACAAAAGAAACCATAAAGTTGGCAGGAAAACTAAGCATTATGGTATGATACAACAGAATGAGAAAGCTCTGGGATTTAGAAAATATATCTTCTTGTACATAACAAAAATTCAACAAAGTGCCTTTGTTCAGTCTTTGTTCCTGCACTCACAATATTAGGTTAATATAAGACTAATTATTAGGTTTTTTCTTCATTTCATACAAGCTACTTGTTTTTAATTGGGACTTATTTCAATGAGTGTGTTAGGGGATGTCACACCAGCTAACCTCAGTAATTTAACCTGACAATTGGTCAGCTTATGTAGCCACAGTAGAGAGACAGCTACTAACACTTGTCCACTGGCCATTCAGGAACCAAAGGCTCCTGAATTCGCTCCTGAATATCACCTGCATGCACCCTTCTTGCAAGTGCCTCACATAGTATATTTAAATGGTAAATTCATTCACAGCAGTTCTGATAAAAAAACTGAGTTATAACTTGAATTTCTTCCTCATCCTCATAAACCAAACCTTAATTCACCATTAATTCATTTAGAAGCAAAATTACAACTTGCCTTACCAATACAACTTTCACTCTTCACTTCATATCCTGGTGGACAGATGCATCTGAAAGATCCTTCCAAATTTTGACAGGTACCAGGGGAGCATGAACCAGGCAGTGCCACACACTCATTAGTATCTTAAGAGAGCAGATGGCATCAGGAAAGACTTAGGATCATGTAATTCTTATGACATTGTTCTTGCATTACAAAACAGTGTCATTCATTAAAAAGATAGCAGGGTATTTTTCTCATTTTCTTCTTTTTAGGCATTTAAATTTACAAAGATCAATTATTCAAAAAATCAGTTATTTCTATTGAGTTATACTGAAGTCTTGAAGTACATACATACTCAAGTTATTTTTGAAGTTATTTTCATTCTTAAATACTCAGTTTTATTTTTTCATCTCAGAAGTACTGTAACATCTCATTATGGTAACATACATACCAATGCAATTCTTGCCATCTACAGTAAGTTCATATCCTTCATTACATAAACATTTGAAGGAACCAATTTCATTGAAACACCGGCCATTTCTGCACACCTGACCAAAGAAGGAACTGCACTCATCAATATCTGTAAGAAACAAAGCAAAACCCCTAAGCAAGAGTTGATCTCTCATTGAAATATATAAGCAGGTGCAGTATATACAGTATGTTATAAACAAACTAAAGTAGCAATACATTTGTGTATTTCCATGGAAAAGGCAAATACTGCAGCAACAAAAGAACAGTTGACAAATGGAAAGTAACTCTCACTCAAGTGCTTTAAGATATATGTTCTATTTAAACAGCACTTTTTTTCTTTTTTTTTTTTTTTTGGTAGGGAATTATACTTTTTAAATTTGCAGCATTACCTCAGCTACTTGCATTTGGAGACAGTTAATTACTGCCAAGTGACTGTATTATACTAACTCCAGACATAGAAAAGGTTACATGGGGTGTTCTGGACTTTCTCTGGATTTCATATGCGCTCAAGTAGATATGCAAACTGAAAGAAACACTTTATAATACAGTAATGTATTACAGATGAGTATTACAGATGAAAAAGTGTAAGAAGAAAGGAAAATCAAGTAGATTGGGTTAGTATCATGCTGGAAGAACAATTTATACCTCACTATGGTAAAATATTTTAATTTGAATGATGAAGACTTACATCAGTTTTACTAAAGAGGTTTCTAGTTGTCTTCAAAAATGTAAAGTAACAGCTCCTGAACAAGATGTACCCTCTGCTTCAGCCAGTAAAGTTGTGCCTGGTTACTAGCTTATTCCACAGTGCATTTCTTGTATGTTATAGTTTCACAACTGCAAATATCTTTGCAGTATTACAGTGCAGTGGGCTGAAATTGCTTATGAATGACTGTGATAGCTTGGAAGAAAGCCCCAGGTCTCTCCAAACTGTCAAGAAACATGCTCACAAGAGCCAAGTCGCAGAGTCAGCTCGACTCCTTAGCCTCCTTGAAGGCATATTCTGGCAGAGAGGCATTGGATGGTCCTGGCAGTATCCTGGCAGCTTTTACTGCCACTGCAAAGAACCTCTTTGGAACAAATACCATTGCAGTCTCTTCCTTCTAGAACAATTTTTGAATTTTCTCTTTCCTGGACAAACAAAGGATTTAAAATATTTTCAAGATGTTTTAGTTCTCTCCTGAACCACAAAGGAACCAGCAGACTTTGTTTTGTCTTTCTTCTGCTACAGAAAGGAATGTGGTAGCTTGCTTTTTGGCTTTGCACAAGGACAATCTCCTGAGACTTAAGAAGTCTGTTCTTTAGCTGAGAAAGCCTATTCTCTATCACAAGTATTAAAATCGTCCAAAACCATCAATATCCTTTTGCTGGCCACTATTAACGAATAGGAAACAGCAGTATCACTGTATATAAGCAGAGTTCACCTCAGGAGAGTAGGAGATTTAGAAGACTAGTTATGCTGTCTTTCTTACTGCTGATCCCTTTTTTCCTTCACACTGTGCAAAAATTTCAAATAATATGGCAAAATTAAGAAATTATTTTATATTCCTGAGGTAATGCTGGTGTTGTGATACTACTCATACTTACTGTGAGTGGTTCTTATAGTCTTTGCCAGTAGCAAAAGATGTGTGCTACAATTGCCCAATTAATCTTTTTGAGGGCTGTCTTAAAATGCCAGTGAACGGTAAGGCTGCCCCAGCGGTCCAGAGTTTCAGGGTTTACATTATCTCAGGCTGCCTATGTACTTTGAATGTTCAAAAATAATAATAATTACTAACTATTCCTGGATTCAATTAACTTCCCTAGCAGTCCAAACATCTTAACATCTTTGAATTTTAATTATACAACCTCCTTCACTTATTAAGCCAGCAACAATGAAATCAAAGCTTGGATTATATCACCTACCCATACAGTCATTATTATGAGTTAATTCAAATCCTGGATAACACAGACAGTTATATGATCCAACAGTGTTTTTACATGTTCCATTTCCACATGGATGGCGTTCACATTCATCAACATCTGCAAAGAGAAACAAAAGTGTATGCTGGAATTTATTTTCCCCAAGTATTTGTTAGTGTGATACATGTGCACACAGTGACAGTATTCTAAGCCTCAGTCTCTCCCTTCATCTCTTCTATGTTTTATTTATACTACTGATTTTTACAGCACAGTGTGTAAGTTCTTACAGTCCTTATGCAGGACAGTAGGTACAGTGCATATGACACTTATTTTCATTTGTATTCTAAAACATACTCCTACCTGGAAAGATAGTGCATATGTGCATAAGTGCATTTATGTTTTTATTTTCCCTAGTAATAATTTTTCATTTCTTAATGCATGTTACTTATATGAATTCAATACAAAGGATAGAGCATCTCAGCCTTTGGACAGTCTGAAATGAATATACACATTTTACTTTTATGCACATGAAAATCTGCCGAAAGTGCTCCATATTGGAGTTATGTAATTGTTCACAATGTAGTTTGTATAAGCAAATTTATGATGCCACAGTGCACCCAAAATTATAAATTTTGCCTGGTAAGTCTTGGATACATCTACTTTGTAGGGCACATTCAGTACTTCCTACCTTATGTTCAAGTTGTACTTGGAGTTTCATGAGGATCTGAATGACACTTAGGTCTTAATGTCTTAGGTCTTTTCGACTTTCTGAAACATTTTTATTTATTCACATATATAAACTTTCCTGTGGGATAGTTTCCATAACCTCTAAACTCTTATCACATCACCTATAAACTTTTCTTTCAAGATGTTATGTATTTTAGTGAAAATGGGGTTAACACACTCTTCAGTAACATGTATCTATCTCTGAGAATACTGTGATTTGTTCTCCAACTGACATATTTACTCTAATGGCAACTTCACGTGCTTTATTCATAACATTCAAAACCATACGAACAGTCTTTTTTAATGCCAACGTACTCTTCTTATACAATTAAAATACATAAATCTAGATTCACTCCCTTCTGTCGTCCCCCTGTTTTTAAACCACAAAAACATTTTCTTTACATACCCATGCACATAGTCTGGTCTTGAGATGCCTTAAAACCATTGTGACATATGCACTGGTAACTTCCCTGCATGTCCACACATAAACCATGACTGCAAACATTAGGAATTTCCAGACATTCATTGCGATCTATAACAAAAATATAAAACAGATGGTACACATTATTGACTTCTATTATTCATTTATTTTACACAAATATGTTCTTACAATCTGTCGTTATAATTAAAACCAGATTCAAAATTATTCATAACTAAATCTGAATCATAACAAAAATTAATTTTGTAAGAACTTCTTGCCTATACACCTCAAGGTCAAAACTACTGTTACTATTTGGTTGATACCTCAAGAACGTTTGAAAAATTTACTCTGTCTTTTCTTCCCTTGTACAGAGAAACAGAGCTATAAAATAAAAACTGTTACATAAAACAACATTAGAATATGCAAGGCAACAGAAAATAAATGTTGCTTTTATCCTTTTAGAGAATCAAGTACAGACCTTGGATTGGGTACAAACAGATTCAGACCAGAAAAATCAACTGATTTCTTACCAACACAGGCACCATTGGGTGAAAGTTTAAAACCAGCAGCACATTCACAACGGTAACTACCAGGACTGTTGATACAGTCTGCGTTCCTCTGACAGAGATTGTCTCCATTACTGCACTCATCAATATCTGAAATACCAAGAGACAAAGTCAAAAACCACAAGACATTTATTTCCGTCTTAGTATTTGGATTGCATTGTCAGTCACATGCAAGACTGATCTCGGTAGGCTGTCCTCAACCAAGTATGAAAATGCTAAATTCCAACTTCTCATGCCATAAATGCAAATCAAAGGCAAAATCAATAGCATTTCATCAACAGCACTCCTTTTGGATGAAAGAAAATGTTATGAAATCAACTCCGTACACACAGAAGCAGCCATGCAATTTTAAAGGGATACATAAATCAATTAATTCTCTGTATTAAGTTCCTCTGTGCCTTTGTATATGTTAAACAAAACAATTTTTTAGGGGAAAAATAAGTAGCACAAATTTTTAGCAGTTTAGGGCACAAGTTTCTTCAGCAGTAGTCCCCTGAATACCAATGATAAAAATCCTATTAACTTTATGACACATAAAACTTCACTACTATATTTTACAAATATCTGATACTTGTTTACCTATAAAACCACAGATGAACGGATACAAGAAGGAAATATCAAGGGAAGCTTTTCTTTGAACAAGTTTTAAGAACAAGGATCAAATTACCACCTCAAAACAAAAGTATTTCATTTACCAGCAACTTAGGCGTCAGTGCATTACCTGACACAAAACAATGACAAATTAAGTGTATGTGCATATGTATTAAAGACAAACATACCACAAACACATTTATAACAGTCTTGAACCCTACAAGAAAACTCACAACTTATCAATTAGAGTTTCAAAAACGCGTAAGTTAAATTTGCTCCTTCCCTTTAAGATAAGTATGCTTATGGGGAGTAGGTAGAAAATAACATCACTTCAAATCACCTTCACAGACCAAGAGCAGGTCATTGTAGCTGAATCCAGTTGGGCATTCACAACGGAAGCTGCCGATCTGATTGATGCAAACACCATTTGCACAGATTCCTGGGATTTCTTTACATTCGTCGATGTCTGAAATTCAGATGAGCTGCTCAGTCCTTGTGGCTTTACATACTGCACACGTACACAGTATTCTCAATTTTACTGTTCTTTACACTGAGCTGAGACGTTTCTTTTAATCTACTTAAGCTATATACACAACATAAATCTAAGCATGTATTTTTCCACTATGAGAATATTTTTCCACTATGAGAAAAAATAAACTATGTGGAGTTCTGTAAGTGATACAGAGAAATACTAAGTATGAGACAAGATTCAGAGCTATTACAAATGTGCTAATAAGTCCACCAACATTTTTGAAAGTAAACTTTTCACCTTACTAATTAAAACTCAAACCTATGAAACAGGATGGAAGGGGAGCAAAAAAAATTACTAAAAAATGTAGGAATAAAAAAAATAAAAAAACCCAAACCATTGTAAGTTTGCTCTCACAACATGTCTCCTGCAGGTCTACAAAAAGGAATAAGGATTTTATTTTATGAAATATTAATTTCAGTACTATCTGTAAGAATTGTTGGTTAAAATAAGTTTATTCAAACTTACCAACAGCTTTTCCAGTATGAATGTCAAAAGTAAAGCCAGGAATATTGCCACATATGTTCTTGAATTCAGCTAGAGCATATGACAGAAAAACGTATTTTCAGTATTTATAGATCTCCCAATTACTTGTAGTTTTCTCATAGCTGATATAAGCCAAATATAGACAGAAGATGCCACTGCACCCTGTACAAATTAATACTGAAAATTCAAGTTGCCAATTAACAAATGCGAATGGAGCACTAATTCATACCTGTCTTTTTGCAAATCTTTGCAGACTTTGGCATGAGAAAAACTGTCTGATTTGAGCAAGCAGAGCTTCAGGTTTTGTTTTACATAGAACTCTGTAACTTGCCTTTTAAGGTTGGTTTCTGCTTTCTAGAAACCTGCAGAGAATCTGCAGCAAGTTTCAGAAGGAAGGAATAAATGTGACTTACCTGTTCTCAGCCTTCTCTGACAATACTGTTGCTGTTTCTTTTTTGTGAAGATTACTGAAACTTAGTTCCACTGAACTGAGGAGCAGGATGGACACTCTACTTTGAAAAAGGTGCTTCAAAGAGCACTGGTTCTCTATGCTCATTTTATACCCACTTTCCCAGAGCATCCTGAGAATGGGAGTTGGACTGGATAACCTTTAAAGCTGCCTTCTCAAACAATTCTGTGGGAAACTCAAACTCAAATCTCAAACAATTCTATTGGAAATGCACACAAGTACGAAATCAGTAACTGCAAGGTAATGCAGGCAAGGTATATGGAGTTTAGTGGATTTCCAGCATACAGACAAAAAATCAGCTACTTGTGAACAAGTATCTCTATCTAGTTCTTATTTCTAGATACCACAGAATCTAGTAATAATTGCAGGATATAAGAAATAAACAATTATGTGTTTAAGGAAAGTATAAAGCACCTATATTGGTAAGACCTTACTGGTACAACAACATTTTCAAGAATAAATATGTAACATGTTTACAGTATACTAACTTTGATCCAGGCAGAAATACCAAAAATAACATGACTGTAACTGTTGTTTGCTATGTCATTTGTGAAATACTTAAGAGTACTGGTGGAAATCCATACTGAAATTCCACTTGTCTGAGAGGAGCAAAATATTTCCAGTGTGAAGACTTGAAAAACTTATTTCCATGAGGAGCTTGCATCAGGTTATGTGTTTGCTAACAATAAACATCCAGCTCCTGTTTAAAATCTCGTGGGATGCTATGAACACTCAAATTCTCCACACAAAAAGTATCTTTCCATCCTAACCCTTTATAATCTTCTTCATGAAAAATTGTAAGTAATGTGATAGACATTCATACCTGCAAAGATATTCATACCTGCAAAGTGTTAAGTCAAGGTAAAATTTTCTTTTAAAGAATATGGATAACAATTTTTAAATGTCCCACTTAGCTAAAATTCAAAGTGGTTCTGAAAGAATAACATCTGAAGACTTCTGTAAGTGCTCTGTCCACTGATGACAACCCAACAGTAAGTCTGCTCTCTGACAGTTAGTGTTCAAAGAAAGTGAGCATATGAACTTAACTCAACTCTAAACCTACAATTTAGACAAATTATTAAGGTATTTCTCCCAGTACCATAATGAAAAAAGAAGACCCTTCTTTTTTTCCAGAGTGCTGACAGTTTATTTCTCTCCTGCCTGTTGTCTGAATTTCTTGATTCTCTACACTTCAATGGTAGCTTTTCATTAGCTTAAAATCTTACAAAGTTTAATCACTGGGGTTATAACTTGAATACAAAATATATATTAATTTCAGCAAAAATAGCTGATTGCTGCTCAGAATATGATTTGGAAAGACAATTTTTTTCACATTCAAATATCCTTTGTCATTTTTGTAGGTAGCTGAGTAGGCTCCAACATCTGAACCTCAGCATTTTCTTCTGTGTTCTGTCTCATCTGTAATGACTGTTTAATGCCTGCTGAAGTTTGTCTTGTGCTACAGAATGGAGAGTCTTAAAACTCAATGTCACAGTGCTTTGCCATCCAGCAACTTTCTGCTCCTTCATGTCAATAAGATTTAAGGTTTTCTTTTTAACAGTTCTTTTCTACACTGAGATTTATGCCACCTACTATTGTCAGTAAATCTGTGAAACATACACACTTGCTAAGGCGAGGGCCTAATGTTTATTACCCTGTCACAGAATCACAGAATCACCCGGGTTGGAAGGGACCCCAAGGATCATGTAGTTCCAACCCCCCTGCCTAGCAGGGCCACCAAACATACACATTCAGATCAGGTTGCCCAGGACCCCGTCCAGCCTGGCCTTAAACACCTCCAAGGATGGGGCATCCACAACCTCCCTGGGCAGCCCGTTCCAGGGCCTAACCACTCTCCTAGTAAAGAACTTCCCCCTAACATCTAACCTAAATCTTCCCTCCTTCAACTTGGATCCATTTCCCCTAGTCCTGCTGTTGTCAGCCCTTTTGAAGAGTTTACTCCCCTCCTGGGTGTAGGTTCCCTTCAGGTATTGATAGGCTGCAATGAGGTCACCCCGCAGCCTTCTCTTCTCCAGGCTGAACAAGCCCAACTCCCTCAGCCTGTCTTCATAGGGGAGGTGCTCCAGCCCCCTGATCATCTTAGTCGCCCTCCTCTGGACCCTTTCCAAAATCTCTATGTCTTTCTTGTACTGAGGGCTCCACACCTGGACACAGTACTCCAGGTGGGGCCTCACAAGAGCCGAGTAGAGATCCCTGTCCCTATGGATGATGACAACCTATTCCTGTGGTAATGCCTAACATTAGTTCTGGGACAATGAAAAAACAGCTTTGAAGATCGCAAGCCTACTTTCCTATATATTTTACATCTTATTTAGTGGAGTTCTTCCTATTTTTTTTCTTTTCAGTTCGCACTGTGTAGAAAAACAGCATGTAATACATCAGGACTGCAGCAGAATGCTTTCATAAAGGAGTGCCAAATTAGCAATATACAAACACTCCAGAGATTTACTTTCTGCAAGCTTGCATTTGCAACTATTTTTTAAAGACTATTTCCAAAAACCACATACTTTTCACTGTATTATTTTTCATAGGACAAAAAGATCTAACACATAATACGGAAAAAAAAACCCTCTGAAGTCAAGCACTTTCAAAATGATCCAACCATGAAAAAAGTTCTGCAAATACCTGGCTACTTTGTAGCACTGAAGCAGCTTTTTACACTTCTTAGGGTGGAAAAAGCTGCCCCAAGAATGATAAACTCATTCAGGCCTCTACAGTAATGTTATGATCAGAAGGCATCAGAGACTGATTGTTGTTAAGCATGAATACATGTAAGAAAATACATGAAGAAAATATTTCACAAAGAAAATACTGGCATGTGAAGTTCGTTTAGAGGAACAATACAATTCTCATCAGAGCAGAATAATGCTTTTAATGAGCTACTGAGCTCAGTCTAGCAAAATGGAAAAGGTCACTGTATCTTAATCCCTGTCTGTGATGTTTAGCCCTCTCCTAGATTTCAGAACAACTGATTATATCCTGTAAGTTCAGCTATTCAACCATTTACACTAGCAATCTGTGTTTGATCCCTCACACAACCTATTTTCATGGTTAGAAGAGGGTCAGCTGTGTTTCCAAACACAGGAAAGGTACTTAAAACAGCTAACAAGGCCATGCCGAAGTACTTCAGGAAACACTTTCACCCCACATCTTCTTTCAGACTCAGTGAAATTGCTTTAGCAAAGCTTTAAAAATGGCAAACGTTTTTGAGAACCTGTCTTACCAATTTAAAAGGAGAATTCCTTCCTCAATTGGGAATATTAACTGCATGAATCCCTGTAAGTATTTGCTGCATTTTCTCATTGTGTTGTCATCATGATAATTTTATGGTAGAGAAACAAATGACTGTGGGAAAGAATTTTATGAGCTCTCTGTGATAGCAAGTATTTCCTCTCTTATTTTCATCTCCCATTCCTGACTGCTACGAACACTCCTTCATTTTCACTCCTCCTATTCAAGAAAGGAAAGGGAGAGGGTGTTTTTCTTTTCAGTCCTATTTTCCTCCTCTTTACTTCTTGTGCGAGAAAATCTTCCCTAATTTATATGCTATTTCCTTTACATCACCAGAATATACTATGTGGAATGGAAGGAATATATTATTTACACTAACACCACAGATGATGCACCCACAAGAGGTATGACTTTAGCGACACTAGCTCACTGCAAAGTTGATTAAATAGTAAAATGTATTTGTATGAAACAGTTTTTTGTTCTCCTCCCATCCCCCTATTCCCCTCAATCTAGGAAAGCTCTTTCTATAAGCATAAGAATCTTTTAATGAGGTCCAGGTGCTACTGTCAGGTTTCCAAGCTGGTAATTCTCTGACCAATGATTTTTCCTTGAAAGCTGAGCTTTCAAGGGTGATTTGTTCCAGGCAAGAAACTCAATAAAAACTAACCGAAAAAGAACTGAAAACCTTATTATTTTCACCCTATTTTGCAGAATGAATTTTTTACTTCCCTTCAGTATGCCCTGCTTACTGAGCTTTTGCAACTTGACCATCTTCAGCAGATGGAATGTAAAAGCAACTAAGAGGATTGTGCTCAGACTTGAGACACAAATGAAAAATCTGGAAAGGTTAATACACTTAAGTAATGAAACACAATCTTTCTCTTCTGACAGAGATTAGAACTATCTGGATAAATGTATTCATCAGCAATTCAGTTACTGAATTCTATTACCCTAACTTAATTATCCTGCAAGACTGATCAGGCAACAGACATCTTCACCCTAGTATTACTGCATGATGACTGCTTCTCCCAGAACTACGAGCAGACAGCTTTAGAGATGGGAGGTCTGTAATCACATATTCAGAGGACTGGCTTATGCCTCATATGTCAGTCTGGTAGTCTTACTCTCACAAACATAGATTTCTGACATACAGATACGTCTGAATGCAATTTTATGTACATACAAGACCTGTGAAAGCCTTTTTATTTGTTAGAAAGAAAGATCAAGGCAATCATAGTATACTCGTTTTATACTGCCATTTTATAAAATCCTGACTCTTCATTCTCATCACAAAAATGAAGTAAATAATTAGATCTAACTATAACAATACATTTTAGTTACTCCTGCTGATGATGGAAAGGTCAGACTGTATTTTCCAGGCCTTTTTACTTAGCTCCATACAGGGAGACCTAACAGTATTTTTTTCCCTTGTACTTGACCTCAGAGGAAGCTTAGAGGGAAAAATCTGCATACTCTTCCTAAATATTTTTTTCAACCTGTGTGAATGATTGTTTCCCTCAAGCATTCATACTGTATCTTTCCACTCAATATGGAGTGATACTTCAAGAATGGAAGAAATATTAATTTCTTTTTAGCACAGCCAGACTTAATTCAGCCAGTGAGAAGTTGACAGAGTATTGTCACTGTGCTTGGGAATGGTGACAAATGTGTTTTTTTCTGGCTGAAATATTAACTTTAGCTAATACGTGAAAGGAGCAGATGAGTAGTGATGTAAAAAAAAAGAGATGATTACAGTAGGCTTTACCTGTTCCTGGGGTTGGACATGGTTCACAAGGTTTGTTCCAGGCTTTCCCAACATTGTAGGTGCAGCAGCACATCCTTTTGGTTACATTGAAGGGCAGTTCATTCTCACAGGTGGTTCCATTATAACTTCTGTAGCAAAAGCTTTTCCTCATGTCTAGATGTGAGAAAATAATCATTTACAAAGTCAACAACAAATGGACTTAACTAAATATTAATACCCCACGACCGAGAACTCTGGCTTCTGAATGCAACTCTAATACAGACATTTAAAAAGAGTTTAAGGATTGTAGTTATCTGCTTTCTTTGCATTAGATATGTCTGAAATTTGGCGGATTTTCAAGACATAGGGGTAAAAGCAATATTCCTAGGGAATCAGAAACACACTGTAGATGCCTACTGAATCCAGTTATATATCAAACTTTATTATTGGAAATGACTAGTGAAAATAATTCTGAGTTCTATTAAAGAATAAGACCATGAGAACACTGGCAGTTGTCTACATCTCTTTTCAGACTATTAGACATGACATTCTGAGAGTTAAAAGTAAGAAAAAGCAATATAAAAATTCAAATTTATAAAAAACATAAATAACTGCAAGTCTATTCTTATGAAGTTTCAGTTTTCTGGTTAGAGATTTCTAAGAGATTGGAAATGACCATGACAAAAAGGAAATTTTAGAGCAGAGAATCTTATTCCAAAACTAGCTGATATCTAGACAGTTCTAATAAAGATAATATTCTACATACCCATACAGTTATGTCCTCCATTGACCTGCATATATTCAGGAGGGCAAATGCAGGTGTAGTTTCCCAGAGTATTGTAGCAGGTGCCAGGACCACAGACACCAGGATGTGCAACACACTCGTCAATATCTGCAGAATTGAAAATACTATAGTTAACAAAGGGAAAGAAGACCAAACCCTGGCAAGTATTTCGGAGAAACAGATCTATAATAAACTATACTACTATAACAAAAATGATGATTTAAAGGCTAGCTTAGAAAGCACTGCTTAGATTTGGGTCAATATGAGAAGCCTAGTAGGCAACATAAAGCATTAAACTAAATATCCAGAAATCATTAACAGCCACCTTACCTGTATACTACATACTGACTATATCTAGCTGAGATCTATTATTTAGACATAAACATTAGTATATGCAAACGTTATATTTCAAACATTATATTCATCTTACCAGCAACTAAAGACACTGATTCAAGAGAAGATTTTAGGCAAGAGTGTGGACACTATATCTACTTATGAATTTAAGACTAAATGCAGTAGAGTTTTTCACCATAATTGAACTGTGAAAAAGAAGACCATTTCAAGGACTCAACCTTCACAGATTCTTGTCTCTTCACTGAGGTAGTAGCCTTTTGGACATTCACACTGGAAGCTGCCAAAAGTATTGATGCAATTTCCTCCTTGGCAGAGACCTGGCAGCTCCTGACATTCATCAATGTCTAAAAATAAATACAAAAATTTATTTTCAATTTATGACGAAAGGAAAGAACAGACTGAGATTTTAAGAATTAATACATTTTAACTGCAATGTGGACTTTTTTTTGCTTCTAAATCACACTTCATGAAAGCATGGATGAGATGCTCATTGTCTGTTATTTAACTAGTTTTATTCTGGAGCACGTTTTCAGCAGGAATTTGGTGTCTGATTTCTCGTTCCCGCATACTCATTGGAACTAGGTCTTTTTGTCCAATTAATGTTTCCTGAAATTTATGCCTTCCACTGTAAATCGTACGTTTCATAAAATATTTATTCTTTTTTTAATTTTTAATTTTTAATTCCAACTCAAGTAAGGAGGTACATAAAAGGTATGCATCCATTTATTTTCCTAGAGAAATGCTAGACTTCTTCAATGTTTTTTTACAATGCTCCTTATCATTTTTGTACAACTAATACTAGAAAAGGTTTGCTTTGCAATAACTGTAACAACTTCTTCAATATATAGTTTCTGCATATAACTCTCCAAAGACGGCAGGTTTTTTTTACTATTTAAGATGATATAAGATGAACTCACCTTCCAAAATAATAGTGATGGGATTTGGTCTGAATCCTTCTCCTCCTGGACAAAGAGTATTGTATTCCGCTAAGCCATTGAAAGAGAGAGAGTGTCAGTCATAAGAAATATAAAATGCTAACAACAGAAACACAGCACTTCATAAGTGTATTAATGATTCCCTTTCCCTACAGTCATTGGTTTTCTATCCTCCTTGGTCCACTCATATATATAAAACAAGTTTAAAAAATGAGATTAGTGGAAAATCAAGGTAATACTGGCAACTCTGCTTCAAACACTGTCATAACCTCAAATATTCTTATAGGCAAGTAAAATGCTATTTCCTCTATAGTGTTTCTGCATAAGGCATATATGCACCCTACTGAGGTTTTACCATTTCTTTTAGTAAAATATCCCACAATACAATAGATAAAACTGTACATTAAAATTGGATTTCACCCTATTTTGAGACTGTTAAGAGTAACATGTGTGACATTTCTTTTGCATTACCCTTTCAAAGAACTTCACATATCCACAAAGCTGTTAGGTATTAGCTGTTGAGTAACAGTTTTGAAATTACTGGAGTGACTTAGAAATTGTTATGTAACAGTTACCAAAACTCTCATCTGAGAGCTACCACCATTTTCCAAACTGAAGCATTAGAGTTTTCTTTCCCCTCTACCAGTGAGGAGCTGACAACTAATAATTTTAATAGATGTATGCAAACTTACAGAAGAAAACTGGTTTATTAAACAATAACCTAACAGCAAAATAGCAAAAGATTTCATCCTTATTAGTATCTTCTATAATATGTGGGAAAGGGAGAGTAAGAGAACACTTCCTTACTGCTATTTACAGGAGGACATGTTTCACAGGGGTTTCCCCAAGCCTTTCCCAGGGAGCAGCAGCACGAAGAACGACTGACTCCAACTCCAATTTCAGTATTGCAGGATAGGCTTCCGTCCCCTCGTGGTCCATACTTCAGGTAGCAATTGCCAACACGATTATCTATAAAGCACATATATGTATAAATCACATGAGTACAGCTGCAGACAATGATGTGTGCAAAGCAACAGTAGGTATTCATTTTAACATTCCAGTTCTAAAGGAGGCAGTGAGATAACACTTCTTTTAAAGTCAATGACAATCTGGAAACACTTGTGTCCAGTTACTGATGTTGAGAGAGACAGAAAGGAGAAAGGATAGCTTCAGCTTTCTGAACATCCAGAGACCATCTTTAAGTGTCTGCCTTTCAAAATCGCATGATACCCTAACATACAAAGGACATCCACTATTTCCAATCTTCCAATCCATATAATAACACATAAAAAAAATAAAGGAAATCTTGCTGCAGTTCACTAATAATACTTTTTCTCTACTTTATGATATTCACTAGACTTAGAATTAGAATTTTGAAGAGTCATCTACTTTTCTATGCAATTACAAAATAAAGTCCCCTCTTGGAAGAATTGGAAGAGTTGGAAGAATTGTACTTGCAAATAAATTCTCCAAAAAGCATTAGTATTGAAACAATCAAGACTTTCAGTTAGTTTATGCAAATTACAACTTTGTAATACAGACAACTGTGAGCCCTGGTTGAATAAGCAGAGTCTGTTCAGAGAAGTAAAGCTACGAGTTTTCTTTCTACTGCCAATATTGTCTCTTTGTGCCCCATAAATGGAAAGTAACTAACAGTGAGTAATAAATACAAGGAATGAGAAGTCAGTCAAGTATTACAGTATTTGTTATCATAATCAAATAAGAGGGACATACATTTCCTTGAAGTTAATGTTATAATTTTAAAGATCACACAAGATGACTTGATTTCAAAAGTTACCCTTAAAGAAGCATAGAAACACACTTGACAAGAAAAGGAGATATCTTCTGTATAAAGATCATCTTTCTTGTATTTTTACAATTCTTATTAAAGGTATGACTAAGAAACATATATATGAATTTTTTGAATGACTTCCCAAATGTATATTTTACAAGTAAATACCATATTTTTGACTTATGACTTGCCACATGCTACAGTCCTAGCATTTTCTACGTGGAGTGAAATGAACAAAGCATGATAAATGTGCACCATTTATCATTTCAAAACCTCCAAAGTTTAATAAGTATTTTCTAAAATTTTTCTGAGGTTTCACACGTATATATTAAAAAAAAAACTGCAAAGGAAACTTTCTGCTAGAAATAACTCGATCTCAAGATCTTCAGTTAAATATAGAACACTGACTCATTAACTTTGACAGTGAACATTTCTTTCAAACACTATTTCAATCTTTCGAAATAATTTACATTTAAGCATTAATAGACAAATTCAGGTATATCTTTCTGTGCAGTTTTAATTGCATATAGTAACAGATCACAAAAAATAAGTATCTTCCTGGGCTCAAGGTAATCTACAGTAAATGTCAGTATGTAAACATAAATGATCACTGCTGTAAAATGTCAGTTAAGGGTTGAATGGAAGAGACATGCTTATTCTGCACTTCTGGGCCTCTGATGGTAAGAGAAGCAGGTTATTTTTATCTCTCCAGGGGCAAGAGGCCAAACTTACCTGAAATCACTGATCAGCATATTCAGAGTGGAAGCCATTTTCACTTACTAAAATTAAATTTATTACCCTACTTTTTTATTTACTACCAGATTCCTGGTAATAAATACAAGTTTTACAATCTGTTAAGGCTGAAAAAAGGCATATCCTGTCGTTGTCATGGACTTCAGCTGATACAATCCAAAACAGTTACTGTCAGAACACCTACATCCTCATGCTCTCAAAGGAACTGCATGCTCCTCTCCATTTGCAACAGCACAAAACATCTGCTTATTTAAGAGAAGCCAAGAAGAGATTTGGCTTCATTCTTCTTGTGAGAAGTGTTAACAAAAAAAAAGAACATTCTGGAACATGGCTTCCAACCAATGGACCGCAGGTCCATTATGAGCAATAGGAGATGACAGACCTTGGAAAGAGGGCAGACAGTGGAATTCTCTAGCAGAGAATCTACACTGAGTTCATAAAGGGTTTTAGGTTTCAGTTTACTACTCACATGAATTGCCTTGACAAGGCACCATGTTCTTTTTTTTGCCAAAGATAATATTTCTGTTCCTTCTGAGAGGAAAACTTCAATTTTTGTTCAAGTGTGCAAGAGATAGTTACGACTGAAGAGAACCAGAAGTGCTATTCTTTGACATTTCTGGAACACTTTTTTTTTTGTAAAACTTTTGCACTTCTCAAGAAAGAAATCTTAGTTTTACAGGCATTACAGTCTGTGTTCTTTTTCCAAGTGACTACAATCTTGGAGTGAAAATTGGGTAAGGCTTGACAGTTGCAAATGAAACAAACTTCATAATTAGTGAAGTAATTTGGACTTGCAGTTCTGAGACAATAAATAATCCCAAGTGAACTGAACTTTAGTTCTTCCCAGTTTGGACTGCCTAAGTCAGTAAAGCAGACACATCCAAAGCATACAACCTCTGGAACAAGAAGTAGTATGGCTGCACTGAAATGGCTAATGTCTCAGTGTTTCCTTTTCTCTTGTTAATCTGTTTAACCCTCTAGAAATATTACTAGTAAGAACAAAAGAAAAACTATAAAAACCTAGTAATGTTTATAATCACATAAAACAGCGTAACTAAGATGTCTTTATTTGCACTTGATGCCCTTATCTCTTCAACAGCACTACCGTATCATTTCATCCATGGAGTAGGACTTCTGTTATCTTACCCTGATGATATTTCAAGAGAAACAGAGGCTTTGGATGCCCCATTTAAAACAAAAACTGAATCATTAAATCAGACTGTAGAGAGATTGAAAATGTGCATCTGAGGGTTACAACTCATTCTATATACATGCAAGAGGATTTCATTCACTTCTGTCACCATCTGAAACTGAACATAAAGACATGCTTGCTCTACTCTTCTGTAAAGGCAATCATTGAGGAACTAAAGCTGGGAAAAATAAGGAAAAGGAGAGAGAGAAGAGTCTTTAAGTACCACAGAGAGAGGCCAAGTACTGTTTCCTTAGGATAGAAATAACAAAGGGACAGTATTTCTTTCACTTAGTTCTTAAATATGTTTTCATCAGAGAGGTAAAGCTTGCTTTCTCATTTGTGATTTTGATGTTGCTAAATTTAGCTTGGAGGAAAAAAAGTTTCCTTCCAACTGTGGAGTGCTTCCTGGTGGAACCACAGGATCCCTGCTGAAGATGTCATTGGAATAACTGGTTCCAAAGTAGAGTTACAACTCCTTATTTTTTTTAGGAAAACACATTTTAGCTAGCAGAAGGATAATTCATTCTCATGAGTTTCTTCAGAGACTAGTCAAATCTTTTGACAATAACTCAGGGCTTGTGTGTCGATTACACACGGTCTCAGGCTATAGAAAAGAATAAGGATCTTAGTTAAATGCTGAAATGAGCCCCAGAGGCAGGAATTCATTACTTAAACTGAATCAACAGATAAGCAAAGTTAAGTGTGAGTCAAATGGCAACTGAAGAAGTGTCGTAGTTTCGTTTGGTTTTCAGAATTCCACATCATAACATCATGTAGTGCACTGGGAATTAAAGTCTTAATGCTCCAATTCCAGGTACCTGTCCCTGTACATTACAGAAGTCACGGGACCTGGCCCTTCCATGAGGGGTGGTTTCTTACTGCCTGACAGTGGGTGCTGAAGGGTGCTTTCCTAGCCATGCCAAGCTTTTCAGGTATGACTCAGTCTCAGGAACTTTCTCTCTCCCTTATTTTATTTTATTTATTAGTTCCAATTTCAATTAGATTGTATTATATTGTGTTATCTTGCATTCCGATATCATAGTAAAATAAGTTTTCCTCCATAGATTGTTGCCATTGTTTTTTTTTCCTTCCTTGAGCCCAGCTCCCATCTCCCTACCCCTTTTCCCTTTTCCATTCCATTTCGTGGGGCTGGTGGGAGACCCAAGGGCCCCCCCGTCAGGGGCATAGATTGATCTAATTAACTCCGTGACAAGAAGAAAGATATTAAGGCATGTATTTAAAAAAACAGTCTTTAGGAGACAGAAATGAAGATTTTCAGTTCAATGGGAATAGATTACATACATCCTGTTCCTCTCCAAAAATTTCAGGTTAAAATTTTTTTTAAAAGTCATAGAATCCTTAGAGTTGGAAGTGACCATTAAAGATCATCTAGCCCATCTCCCCTGCAATGATCACGGACATCCACACTTGTTCAGGTTGCCCAGGGCCTGATCCAGACTTGCCTTCAAAGTCTCCAGGGACAAAGGGATGGAGCTCCTGCATGAGGTTCACCTGGGTCCACTGCTCAAGCCTGCCTAGGACTCTCTGGATAGCATCCTGTCCCTGTAGTGTGTCAACTGCACCCCACAGCTTGGTGTCATCAGCAAACTTGATGAGGGTGTACTTGACCTCACTGTCAATGTAATTAATGAATATTTTAAAGAGTACTGGTCCCAGCACTGACCCCTGGAGAAGAACACTCATTACTGATCTCCATCCAAACATTAGTGCCACTGACTCTTCAGGTCAAAATTGGTCAACAGGGTGAGAATCTCAAACAGGATCTTACCTCCAGGATCCAGCAAAGCAACATAATGTGGTGGTTTTGGTGGTGCCATAATGTGGTGGCAAATAAATATTATTGTAAATAATCAGAAAATGGAAAGAGTTGTAATTACTAATTTAAGCAAAACTGAGTTCCCAAGGTATTAAAATAAAAATGCTGTTTTCCAAATTAAATGCTAAAAAGCTTTTCCAGGATCACATGACAGTCCTATATGAAGCGGAAAATGTAATGAAAATGGAAAATGTAATGAAAGTTCACATTATGTATGTACTAAGCCAGAGAGAACTACATAAACTACAGTAGGATCAGCACTAGAATAGGGTCTCCAGGGAGGTGGTTGAGTCACCATCCCTGGATGTGTTTAAAAACCATTCGGATGTGGTGCTCAGGGACACGATTTAGCAGAGGGCTGTTAGGGTAGTATGGTTAGGTCATGGGTGGACTTGATGATCTTTAACGTCTTTTCTAACCTGAGGATTCTATGACTCCATCATTATTTTTCTATCTTGCTATCCTCACGCTGGCAGAACAGCCACCCTGCCTTTGAACAGAGGCCAAAACTACTATTGTTTGATATATCTAGTATCCATACAACACATGATTATTAATTTTTTTCTACAGTAATACTTCAGGGTAGCTTTTACTTACCCACACAACCCACTCCAGTAGGATTCAGCTGGAAATCTGGAGGACAGTTACATTCATACCTCCCAGGAGTATTTACACAAAGACCATTAACGCAGTTAATGGGATCAGCACATTCATCAATATCTGAAATAGGAAGGCTACATTCATAAATCCATTCATTGGATGGAAAACAAGACACATTTTACATTTTAAGGCAAAACAAGCAGGAAAATTTCAAATACAAGTTATTGCTAAATAAAATTGAAGGAGAGAACTATTAATAATTCTTCAAACAATTTATGTGTTAATAATTTTTCTACAGTTAGAAGCAATTGTTTTAATCTGTTCTTTAATGACTTCATAGCGTGCGATTAGCAGGGAAAAAAATACATTTGTACTGTTGCAAGAGAATACAATGCATGTTTTGTGAACTCATTACAATTTACTTGGTGCAATTAAAAAATATTTTAGTCTTAACATATCTACAAACAGATGAAGTATACCTGTACAGTTTCCCCCAGTTCTATCTAGTTCATAGCCATCATCACAGATGCAATGAAACATTCCTGGTAGATTATTACAGGTACCAAATACACATATATTCTGGAAGGAGCATTCATCGATATCTGAAGGAATATATTAAAGAAGGAATATATTAAAACCAGAAAGTTACATATGATTATTTCATAAGTATTTACAATAATGTACTATACTGCAAAATGTAAATGGAGACACATGTAACTTCTGAGCTGAAAGCAACTAACAGGAAAAAAAAATCTGCAGGTACTGTCAGATAGCAAGACTCCTAAGCAGTCAAAATCAAGCAACATTGCAAAGGGCTCAGCAGCTCTAGCACGACCTAGTGGGCCATTTTTAGCAAGGATGGACAGGAAAGCAGAAAGCATTTATATAATTTTACAACGAACTGCTGAATCTTCATTTGGAGTTCTGGGTACAGTGCTCTGTTCAAGAGTGATGAGCTAAAACTGGAAGACATGTAACAAAGGAATATTAAAATGATCAGAGTAACAAAATGTCAGTGATGAACTTGGCATGTCTGCCTTAGCCAAAGGTTGAGAAGTGATATAATGCCTCTTTACAAGACCATATGAGATTGAGTGACTTTCTGAGAGGAAGAAGGGAGAAAGAAGGGATCAATTTTTATGGAAAAATGAAATTTAAGATAAATGTTTAATATCCAACAGACCTCTATTAATTTAACCTAGTCATTAAAGGAAGATTTCTAAGTGCTGTTGAGAGTACAGCCATGAGATGACTTCCAAATTAGGTCAAGAACACAGTGTTATGATAAAAGTTAGCAAAGGTACAGAAAAGACTGCGCCATTGAGAAGGGAATGCATGAACATCTAATTTCTGTCGAAATTAAATCAATTATTTATATTACAATTATTGCACTATATCCAGGACTTGGATTTTATCAACTGATTGAAGAAATTTGCCAAGGAGTCACCTTATCAAAGGAACACATTAATATACCAATTTTTTCTTTTTTTTAGAATTCTGAAGTATTCAGCATTCATACAATTTAGTTCTCAAATTGTACAGATTAACCTATGTTACACTTCCAGACTTCTACTGGAATCACAATAATATTCCAAGATTTTTTTCCAGAATCTTCAATTTCTTTTTCAGTGCATCATTGTGGACCAAATGAAAAGCCAAAATTTCATAACCTGCTGTCCCAAAAATTAGAATATATTCTTTTCAAAATACTGATTAGATAGTTTGTATTTGGGGATTTTTATTAGAACACTGGTTTAATTTTGAATTGGCAACTGAGCTGCATTGAGAAATTAACTAAATAAGACAATCAATAATATGTTGTCAATGTAATTGATCTAATTAGAACAACTGAGTAGCTGATTTTTCAGAAGCTTATGGCAGAAGTCTCTTTTGTACACGTACTCCTGCATATGTGGATGTGCCAAGATACTGACTGAATTTTAAAGACTACATTTTGGAGACTGTTTTAAATGTCTCATTATAAATTTTAATTTTCTTAGAAGTTAATAGTTTTTTGCCATTACAGAATAAATAAGTTGAAAAGCTTTGGAGAATTAGTTACAAAGAATTTCTCTAATACACAATTTTCACATTAATCTGAAAAAGGATCCAAGAACACAACAGGGAATAGAAACTGAACTGGGTTAGAGAGAGAATAATTTCTGTGCTTCAGATGATCTGGTACAATACTGAAGGTGAGTGCATGACAATTAAAAAAAGCTCCAGGATACATTTTAAGGAGTGTTACAGACTTGTCAAATATAGTGGTGATTTGCCCACTCTAAATTTTCTGAAAAAAAATATTAAAAATGAAGTCACTTAGGAAATACAAACTTCACTAAGTAAACACATTAATGAAAACAGTGATTAATGTAGGATTTTCAACATACTATTCACTAGCAACAAAAGAAAGAAAAATAGTAATGAATTTGAAAACTACAGAGCCAAACTCCACTTAGATTTTTGGACCATGACCAGAAACTTTCTTACTTGAAGAAATCACTTTTATATGTCAAGTTCATGCTGCATATTCTGTTCCAGGCAGAGGTACTTCCAGCAATTCTTGTTGCTTTATAGCTGCCAATCCAAACCCAGAAAATAAATCTGAAGTACTGGTAGCTTACCTTGGCATGACTTGCTGTCCAAGGCAGGAGTGAATCCCATCTCACATTCACAACGGTACGCACCAGGGACATTCAAACACTGTCCATTTTCACACAGATTAATATTTTCTGCACATTCATCAACATCTGTGGGAGAGAGAAACTTTCTTCAAAATAAAATCCTTCAAAATATAAAAAAATTTACACTACCACTCTATGTTTCTGGGTACTGGCTGATATAAAATATTTCTACCTGAAGATAACTTGTAAGAACAAAGAAAAGCTAATCTAATGTAACTTCTAAATTGACTCCTTTTAATCAGCTAAGAGTCTTCTTTCATCATGAGAATTTTAATTTTTGTAATAATGCAAGGTTTTCAGTTCAGTACTATTAGCTTTAATAATATGTGTTAAAGTTAACCACAAACGTGAAACATACAAAGAAGTAAAATTAGAAGATCATACTTCTGAAATAAAAAACTCCCAATGCCAATCAGATGATCTTACATTAAAGGTGTAAATTTATTTTTGGTCTAAAGCCAGTTAGCTAATTACGAACACATTCACATTAATTTCTTTGTATTTTACTACTGTTCAGATGCACTCCTTCAAACCTTCAAATTTGCTGACTGCATGCATAGCATATTAGAACTCTAGAGCATAGACACTGTTGCATCTTCCACTTTAAGTGATAAAACACAGTAACTCAATGCCTAGACAGTCATGTTCTACAAAAAAATCCTTACGCTTTACATAATTATCTAAATTTAGGGTTACTTTGAAACACTGCAAGCCAAACAGTGTTCGCTATTAATAGCAAACAGCTACCAATGAATTTAAATCATAGTATCACAGAATCACAAAATGGCCACGGTTCTAAGGGACCTCAAGGATCATGAATCTCCAACCCCCCTGCCACATGTAGGGCCACCAACCTCCACGTTTAATGCTAAACCAGGCTGCCCAGGGCCCCATCCAGTCTGGCCTTGAACACCTCCAAGGATGGGGCATCCACAGCCTCTCTGGGCAGCCTGTTCCAGCACCTCATCACTCTCTGGGTAAAGAATTTCCCCCTGATGTCCGACCCAAATCTTCCCTCCCTCAACTTAAAACCATTTCCCCTCGTTCTACACATATCAACCCTTTCAAAGAGTTGATTCCCCTCCTATTTGTAGGCTCCCTTTAGGTACTGAAAGGCTGCAGTGAGGTCACCCCGCAGCCTTCTTTTCTCCAGGCTGAACAAGCCCAGCTCCCTCAGCCTGTCCTCATAGTGGAGGTGCTCCAGTCCCCTGATCATCTTTGTGGCCCTCCTCTGGACCCTCTCCAACAGCTCCCTGTCTTTTCTGTACTGCGGGCTCCACACTTGGATGCAGTATTCCAGATGGGGCTCACAACAGCAGCGTAAAGGGGGACAATCACCTCCCTGTCTCTACTGGACACCCCTCTTCTGATGGAGCCCAGGATACCATTTGCCCTCCGAGCCGCAAGAGCACACTGTTGGCTCATATTAAGTTTTTCATCTATCAGGACCCCCAGGTCCTTCTCCACAGGGCTGCTCTCCAAGGACCGCTCCTTCCAGCTTGTAGGGATGCCTTGGACTCCTCCGGCCCAAGTGCAAAACTTTGCACTTTGCTGTGTTGAACCTCATCAGGTTCACCCGGGCCCACCTTTCAAGCCTCTCGAGGTCCCTCTGCGTGGCATCCCTTCCTTCAACCGTGTTGACCGATGCAGTCACTCCATCATAGAAGGCCACCAGATTGGTCAATCATGACCTTCCTCTGATGAAGCCATGCTGACTGTCATGGATGACATGCCCATCCCTCATGTGGTCGAGCATGTCATCCAGGAGGATCTGTTCCATGATCTTCCCAGGCACAGAGGTGAGACTCACTGGTCTGTAGTTCCCTGGATCCTCCTTGCTCCCCTTCTTGTAAATGGGAGTGACGTGACCCTTCTTCCAGTCATCCGGGACCTCACCTGACAGCCACGACTTTTCAAAAATGATGGAGAGCAACCACCTCAGCCAGCTCCTTCAGAACCCTGGGATGCACGCCATCCGGCCCCATAGACACATTCAGTCTCATGAGGCGGTCTCGGACTTGCTCTGTCCTCACAGCGGGGAGGGATTTGTCGCCCCAGTCCCCACCTAGAGATTTAGGGATGCAGGGCTCTTTCTCATTGTCCGTTGAAGTGAGATAAATGCAGACATAACAAAGTTTTTCAACTATTTCTGAAAGAGCAAATGCCTATTTGCTGTGGAGGAAGAAGCACAGGAAGTTCACTCAACAAACAAGTCCCAGTGTATTTAGTGTTGCACACACTCCTAAACAACAGTCAGCCACCTCTTTGAGCATTTCCTCAGGAGATGGGAGTAACACTGATTTTAAAATATGTTACTGTGTGTTTGGGGTTGAGTCTAATTTTGCTAAGCTTCCACACAACAGAAACCGCCAGAGACAAATCAGCTTTCACAGAAAATACATACCAGAGCAGGTAAATCCATCCCCTGTGAATCCCTCAGCACAGGCACAGCGGTATGACCCTGGTGTGTTCACACACTGAGCATTCACACTGCACTGGTGTGTTCCATTAGAACATTCATCAAGATCTGCACACCAGAGGCAATAAATTACAAGTGTTAATACAAAAGACAGAATACTTTCATGAAACTGTCAAGCTAAAAAAACACAGAACATCCTATCAATGGATGGAATTCGACTGATTCATTAGTGTAAATGTTTACACCATTGCTTCAGTGTTATCCTGTTAAAAAGCTTTCAATCGAAGTGACTTAAAAAAGAAAACAACAAAATACCATAAAGCAAAGATGGTGAAGTCAAAAGCTGGCACATTTGATGACTCTTCTCAATTATTAGAACACAAAAGCAGCCTAAGCTTATGGAAGTCAATGCAAGCTTTCTTACCAATTTAGGCGTCACTTTGGATTTGAAACAAAAAAAAAAAGTGGAAAGAAAGAAAAAGACAATTCTCCTGACACTAATGAGCAATTAAAGCTTGATTTAGTGACCATGCAGTTGAATGACATGCAAGTCAGAAATAAATATCACACTATAATAGATGCTACAACAAATTTGACAGCTACTTTGATATTCTGCCTTGCCCATCAGTGGCTGTCTGCGGAGGGGTCTCCTGGTAGAACACTCTATATTCAGCAGCTATTTTAACTACAAGGATGCTGCTGGAATTTTTTTCTAAATCCCTTCAAATAGGACTTTTTATTTGCCTAGTTGAACTTCACAAATTTTTATTACATGATAACAATAAAAACCATAGAGCCTTTTTTTTTTTCCTCAGACTTAGCTTTAAAATCCACAGTAAAATGTCATAATACAATATTTTATCTTTCATATATTACACCATTAAAGTCTAATTCGTATGTGAAATTCTGATTCCACAGTTTCAAAAACGTTTTGCAAAAAAGGTAAATTTTACAATCTCTTACATACAAAAGTTAAAAGCAAAGGCAAGGGGACATGATTTGGTTGCAGTAGCCCAACAAAAGTAGAATCAAGTTTCCCATATGCTGAGTCTAATCTGTGTTATATTAGGCCTATCAACTGATAGGCCTGTACCATAGGATTAATACAAAAAAGCTGTGTTAAGTAATAGAAATAGTATCTTACTGGCAGGAAATCACAAAACAAACTCAGTTGTATTTTTGACTGAATTTTATATTTTGCATATTTTGGACATTTCATACTAACTTTGTAAAATACCTATTTAATTCAGTAGAATGATACACAGGCAGGCTTTTGAGGAAAAAAAAAAAATCCTCCAAATGTCTGAAAGCTAAGAATCCTCTACGCTCATCTAATCACAGAGTGCAGCTGAGAGAAAAACAAATATTTGCTTCTAGTGAGGTATTCATAGTTCGATTGCATGCATCATTAATAAAATAAGAAAGAGAGAAAACCTTAGTTTTCTATACACTTACCAATACATTTAATGCCATTTCCAAACCATCCCTCTCTGCAAGTACATTTAAAACTTCCTGGTACATTGACACATGAGGCATGCATGTCACAATTGTGAGCACCAATTTCACACTCATCCACATCTGCAAGCACAAAATAAACTATCAGTGTTTACAATCAGGAGCACCAGAATATTACACAGATGCTCTTACATGTTGCTCATTCCCAGAGTGCAGTTTTACAATCTTTTAAAAAATAAGACTTCAAAACCATATAATAATTTAAGCAAATGGCTTTGTATTATAGCTTAATAATAGTTATATCTGTATTTTCAATTGTACTTTTAATATGCTTTTAACATGTTTTTTGTAAACATGAAGAAATTAGGTTGATTTCCTACAGCTCCATTTTAGTGCAAAATCAAAGCTCTCTTACAGATATACTAAACATGCTGAAATGTCTAACAGACTGTGGGTGAGAGGCACATTTTAGTTACAGGAATTATTTTACTTATAAAAATGATGCAGAGTAAATTCCTAAACGTAAAATTATGAGAGGAATTCTGTCAACCTCCCTAGAAAAGTAATTTTGGAAGAACTTAGCTTGCTTCAACAGAGTTGAGCCAGTCTGCAAAGGAAAATACATTACTATAGGACGTTGCACGGTTTGAAACGGAACTACTCTGATTCTTTAAAATTTGTTAGCATGGGATAAAGGAAGGCATTTATTTTCCCTCTAACATAACTGCTTTCTTTTTCATTCTTCTACTGTTTTCCCTTTCGATCTTTTCCTTAGACTCCTGGGTCATTTCCTGCAGCTGTAGTTGACATGAATACCTTAAGTATGCATGACAAATAGTTCAGATAGAATACTTTAACACAAATGCAAATGCACCTGGGCAACCTAAGTTTCATACTGTAGATATTCACTCAGTTTATACAAGAACAAGGTTTGCCTTTAAAACTGCCATTAACCACAAGGCCTCTTCAACCATACTGATACTAGTCAAGGAGTACACCTTTTCAAACTCCTGGAAACATACTGACACATACAACAGTTAGACTCCTACACTTACTATTATGAAGAAACAACAACCTCGCTTGCATGTGAACGCACTTAGGCATTTATTTTACCTTAGAGCCAAGTAAGATATGTATACACCATGATATATATGTTGGAAATTTGCATTACCTGTGCATCCAGTGGTTCCTTTCTTGACTGAATATCCTAGCTGGCAGTGACAAATGAAGGAACCTTTAGTGTTCTCACATTCCCCAAACATACAAATGTTGGAATTCAAATCACATTCATTCACATCTGTAAGTGCACATAAATTCATTATTAGTTACATACTGCTGTCACCTAAAAGCACACTTTTTCATTTTGGAAAACCATTGTTCAGGTAAAAATGTCAGAAGCACGCTAGGAGAAGCTGCTGACTTCTTTGAGGCTAACGAGGCCTTGCAACAAAGCGCTGCGGAGGGCAGCGCTGAGCTCTGCTGTGCGTGCCAGCGACAGGGCTGAGGGAACGGCATGGAGCTGCGTCAGGGGAGGGCAGCTGGGGCTCAGGGAAAGGGGCTGCACCACAGGGCGGTGGGCACAGAATGGGATGCACAGGGTGGTAGGCACGGCCCCAGTGCTGGAGTTCAGGGAGTGTTTGAACACTGCTCTTAGATGCAGGGTTTGGATTTTGGGTGGTGCTGTGTGGAGCCAGGGGGTCGGTCTTGTGAACCTTGTGGGTCCCTTTTAACCTGGGATACTCTGTAATTCTAGAATAGCTTTGACATTACGTAACCTAACTTTTCCTCAATGTGTTTGTCTGTACACCTAGGTGCCCTTGTTTAAAATGACTACTGAAAGGTTTAATGGACAGATTTAAGTATTTAAGTAACATAGCCCAAACATCTTAAAATAAATAAAGCATTGTATATAAAAGGTGGTGGCTTCATATAAGCACCTAACTAAACACGTTAACTGAAACTGAAGAAATACTTTTATTTTGATTTCCTTTATAATCATGCATGATACCTTTCTGTAGTTGTGAGCACAAACTAAAGTATTTAAAAGAGTTACAATAAAAGGCTGGGGCACCCAAAATTGTCTTCTCAGTCATAGTGCTCTAGATAAATCCCACAACTGTGATTACATCAATCCTATTTTTGGATTTACAGGACTTGATTCACGCCTAGAGTTTTCTCTATATTTCTTATACCCTTCCTGACATTTATACAGTGGCAAGAAAGACCTACAGATCTTTTGTTTTCTACAATTTAGGTACCATTCCAAAACTTTTTTTCAAGGATTGAGCAGAAAATCCCAAAATGTAAGCTGTACAATTTTTAGACTTGCATTACCTTCACTGCATACAGATACTTACCAATACAAGTTTTCATGTCCATAGAAGCCATAAATCCATCGTAACAGAGACAGCGATACTCCCCTGGAATGTTAGTACATTGCCCTCCGTCACATATATCTGGATTGTTTTCACACTCATCAATATCTGAAATAAAAGTAAAACTAGTTCTCTCACACTGGTGCAGACTTCCGAACCATATTCATATTGGCTCAAATGCTTTAACTTTCAATACATGAAATCCAATGAAGATAATAAAACATACCTGCACATGTCCTGACATCTGGCATTAGAGCATAGCCATCACTGCAGCTACATTCGTAGCTGCCTTCTGAGTTAGTGCAGTGGGTGTCACAGCCACCATTCATTATCATACATTCATCAATATCTGGGGAAGCAACATTAGTTACAGTAAGTCCACTTTCATAAGGAAAAGTCACTTCATCTTGCAATTTTACCTAGGAGATGAATGGGTTTGCCACGATTCTAGATTTTAGTTTTTATATTGCACTCTCATGATTTACATTTTGTTCAACCTTTCGCCTTTCAACTGCATTTCATATGTAGAAAGTAGCTACTTTTAGTTGCTGCTGTGCTGCTTTTGTTCACATTTATTACTGGAGTTGTTAAAATAAGTGCAAAAGACATGTGGAACGTAGTATGAAAGCCATATGAAATAATATACGTGGCAGTAAAAATGTACAGTTGAAGGTATGTGGCACTTGCCTACACAGCCCTGTCTGTCAGACGTGGCTTGGTATCCAGAGTTACAGGAACACTGGTATGTTCCAACCATGTTCACACAGTTGCCATTTCTGCAGAGATTGTCACTTAGTGAGCATTCATTTACATCTGGAAAAGAAGAATTTATATTGATTACTTACTAGCTAGAATGCAGACTATAACTTCTCAAATGCCCAAGAAAGAGGATAAAGAATAACATTTTAAACTAGCAGAATTCAAACATGTTCAATTTCTTGTTCTTTTTATTTTCCAGTTCAAGGTATGCACCTCTGTATATCAGGCCTAGTGATCAAATACAGCATGTATAACAACCAAATGTTTATTTTCTTCACCTCTTGTCTGTGAATATTAACAGCAGCACATGCTGAATACTGACCCTCAGCAACTGCATGGTACTCCAATTTGCTGGAGTTTAAGCCACCTCATGCAGTGACTATGCATCAAACACAGCGACCAAAAAGGCAACCTGCTTTACAGCTTTTACTTTTTTCCCTCCAACTTTTTAGAAGATCGTGTGCAAAAAGCTGAGCTGCATATCACCACAGAGTCAAAAAAACTTTTTGTTATTGTAGGAACAAGGTTCACTTTGTACTTTTATGTCTTTTAATTGAAAGTAGCTAACATGAGAAGTACAGTCCTTTCAGTTGCTTAATAAACCCTAAAGGCCTAGTAAAATAATTCAATTTGAAGTCAACAGTGCCAAGGGCACTGGAGATTTTATAGGGTCTGCTATAAGGCTTTAATTCAAAGGTACTCATTTTATTTGAAGGTATTCCAAGGAAGATCAAGAATCCATACACAGTATTCTGCAGTCACATCCTTGCCAGTAACACATTGTACAAAACATTGCTCTTTTCAGAAAGATGAAGACTATTATTCTTAGTTGAAACTCACCAATGCATTCCTCACGTGATGGTGACAGCTCATGTCCCACAGGACAGTTACACTGAAAACTCCCTTCTGTATTCACACATATGCCACCTCTACACAGTAGAGGATTGCGTTCACATTCATCAATATCTGAAAATAAATCATGATAAGTAAGCAAAAATTCATTAATAAGGATCAAAAAAAGGGAAAGGCAGTTGTCAGAGCCTGGAAGTGTCAAGTTCAGGAGTTCACACATGAAACAACAGTTTAATTCAAGCAACAGTACTGCCTTCCTCATTCTATGTAACAGGGCAAACAAAATACTACAGATTACTAAACTCTAAAGTGAATTGAATTTATTTTATTGGGGGAAAATATATCATTTGAAATTAATTATTCTAAGAGAAGTAGGAAACAAGAAAAGAAGGCATCTGTTTAGATGGTTATTATTTTGAACAATGTGTTAACATGATAATTTTTTCAAAAAGTTTTTTTAAATTGAACAAGATATGTATTTATGTATGCAGTGAAATTGTTGTCCATGAATTGCAAGTAAGGGGACATGCATGCAAACTTTTAACTAAACTGCTGTTCAGTTTGAGAGCTACTGTTTATATGGATATGTGGCAGAGAAACATACTTTCTACTACTTACAATGCAAACTGAGAATTTGACTCTCAAATTTGATAAATACAGCCAAGGCTACAGAGAGAAAGAATTACAAACAAAAGACTTCTATGACTGCAGGATGCAGTTATACTTTTGGATTCCAAGGAAGAACTACAACTAGCCTTCTTTGAAATGGGAGACTTTCATTCAAATAGATTTAAACTAGTGTTACGTTTTGTTAGCCTGAGAGATTAGCTAAGGCATCACAGGATTTCGCAGGTTATTCACATTAAGGGAGAAACTGACTGATGACAGAATCCAACTTCTTTCTTGGTATACTCCTGTTTGGATCATCTTCAAAGCTCCAAGATGTCTTGATTCAGAACTACTCCTTCCTTTTCTTATTTTCTGCGAAAGGTCCTCAAGAATTCATTTTTCTTATTTTTTTTACCCTGTTTATTAATCTGACAACTTGGTTCCCTGCTTCTGTTTTACAGAAAACAAATAGTATTCACCCTCTGCATTTGTACCTTGTCTTTCATGAAAGTTTCCATGGTTTAGCTTCTTTGTTATGTTAAGCTGTAATTCAGGCAATGACTTTTTGGTGATTCTTGGTATCTTCAAGCATCACAGTGTACAGGAAATCATGCAATGGTGACAAGAGGCCTGCATGGGGGCCTTAGAACCACATATTTAAGGTCAGTCAGGAGCACAAAAAGAAGCGACAGGTGATCTATGAAGAATATAGAGGCCCTGCTTGGGTATGCAGGGATTCCATCACAGTCTGACCCTAGCAAGGGACAATATGAAAGCAAAAAGAAAGTCTTCTACAAGTATATCATTGCCAAAAGGAAGATAAGAGAAAATACAGACAATACAGAATGAGGAAAAGGAAATGTGGACAATGGACATCTGGCAGAAGGTATAATTTGTCTGGATGAGGTGCCTTGAGATATGGTTTGATAGTGATAGTAATGGTGATAGGAGGACGGTTGGACTAGACGATCTTGTAGATCCTTCCCATCATTGTGATTCTATGATTCTTTGATTCTATTCAAAACTGTCTTGGCCTACATCCTCCCCAATATTTGCTTTCAGGAATTTGAGACTTAAAATCAGCACTAAAGTCTAAAATAAGGGAGACTTACTCTTGATGGGACATTATCAAGTTAGGGAACTTTTAAACAAATGAAACATTCACAGGTCCATGGAACCTTGTGAAACATACCCACAATTGCTGAGAAATTTAACCAATGTCACTGTGAGGCCACTATGGATCATCTTTGAAAAGTTATGGCAATGAGATTAGAATCTTTAGTATGGGAGGAAATCCATTTTACAAAAAGGGCAAGAAAGAGGATCCACAGAACTGCAGGCCATTCAGCCCCATTTTGATCCCTGGGAAAGTGATAGATGAGAGAACATTTCAATTTGGAAGTTATCTCTAAACATACAAATGAAAACAATATGGCACGGTTAACAGAGACTTCAAAGGAAAAATCGTAACTGACCAACTAGACAGTTTTCATCAAAACAATGTCTACATCAATGGGTGAGAGAGCAGCAGATGCTTTTTATGTTGACTTCAGAAAGGCATTTGACACTGTCTTCCCAAAGACCCTTGCAGACAACTGATGAATTAGGAACTAGATAAGGGCATAGTGGAGTAGACTTAAAACTGAACCAGGAGCTTCAAAGGGTTGTGATAGCGTCACAAAGTCCAGATATGAATAGGTTCCTTGTGGTATATTTCCAGCAGTCAATAATGGGACAAATACTGTTAAATAAGTTTGTTAATGACATGGATGATGGGTCAGAGTGCATCCTGAGGAAGTATGCGGGTGATAGAAAAATGGAAAGAGTAGTTCACGCATCAGATAGTTGTACTGCCATTCAGAGGAATCTTGACTGGCTGGAGAAACAAGCAAACAGAAAACTCACAAAACAAACAAACAACGGCAATGTTCTGCTCCTGGAATATAATGATCACACTCAGAAGGACAGGCTGGGGACTGGCCAACTGGAAAATAGTTTTGCAGAGTGGGACGTGGGGATCCCAGCAGGCTTAACATGAACCAGCAACATGCCTTTTGCACTGACAGTCAGCAGCACCCTGGACTGTGTCAGGAATTGTACCAGCAGAAAACTGAAGGGGGTGAGCCTTAATCTCTACATAACAAGGATAAGACCATATCTAAAGTGTTGCATTCAGTTCCGGGCTCCCCAGTACAAGACAGACATGGATATACTGGAAGAAGTTTCATGGAGAATCACTAGAAATGGGATAGAATTTCAGATATATTTTAAGAAAAGCTTAGACTCCTGTGAATGTTCAGTCTCGAGAAGAGAAGGCTTGGGAGGGTTTATCAGTGTGTATAAATATTTTATGGTGAGGGTAAGGAAGACAAAGCTACCTTCTGACTGGTGTCCACTGACAGAACAAGAAAGAAACGTGAACAAAATTGAGACAGGAAATTCTGTTCAAACATGGAAAGGAACTTTTTACCTGGTGGATGCTCAGAACAAGTATCTGAGAGATATGGACAAGGGAAAAGCCACTGATGTCACCTATCTCAACTTCAGTAAGGCCTTTGACAAGGTACCCTACAACATCCTTCTCTCCAAGTTGGAAAGGCAGAGATTTGATGAGTGGCCTGTTAGATGGACAAAGAACTGGCAGCTGAATTTAGTACACAAAGTGGTGGTCAATGGCACAACGTCTGGATGGAGATCAGTAATGAGTGGTGTTCCCCAGGGGTCACTTCTGGGACCAATACTCTTTAATATCTTCATCAGTAACACTGACATAGGGTCAAGTACACCCTCATCAAGTTTGCTGATGACACCAAGCTGTGGGGTGCAGCTGACACACTACAGGGACAGGATGCCATCCAGAGAGTCCTAGGCAGGCTTGAGCTGTAGGCTCAGGTGAACCTCATGCAGTTCAACAAAGACAAATGCAAGGTCTAGCACTTGGATGAGGCAACCCCCGCTATCAATACAACCCAGGGGATGAAAGGATAGAGTGCAAACCTTGCTGAAAGGGACCTGGGTACAGGCGGGTGAGAAGCCGGACAGGAGTCAGCAGTGTGTCCTTGCAGCCCAGAAAGCCAACCATATCCTGGGCTGCATCCAAAGCAGCATGACCAGCAGATCAAGGGAGGTGATCCTGCCCCTCTGCTCTGCGATGGTGAGGCCTCACCTGGAGTACTGCATCCAGGTGTGGAGTCCTCAGTACAGGAGAGGCGTGGACCTACTGAGGCACATCCAAAGGAGGGCACAAAAATGATCCAAGAGATGGAACACCTCTCCCACGTGGACAGATTGAGAGAGATGGGGCTGTTCAACCTGGAGAAGGCTGCAAGATGACCTGAGAGTAGCCTTTCAGTATCTAAAGGAGAGTTACAGGAAAGAAGAGGACAGTCTCTTTAGCAGGGTCTATGGTGACGGAACAAGAGGAAACAGTTTCAAGCTTAAAGAGAGTACATTAGATATAAGGAAAAAGTCTTTTACAGTGAGGATGGTAAGGCACTGGAGCAGACTGCCTAGATATGTGGCAGAAACTCCATCCTTCTGTTTCTGGACATTTCCAAGTTGAGTCTGGATCAGGCCCTGGGCAACCTGAACAAGTGTGTTTGTCCTCATTCACTGCAAGGAAGATGAACTAGATGGCTTTCAGACGTCCCCTCCAACTCTAAGGATTCTTTGATTCTATGACTGTGCAGTATCCATCCCTGAAGATTTTCAATATCCAACTGCATATGGTCCTTGTTCTAGTTTACTCTGCACTCAGCAGGGGTTGGACTGGACAATCTTCAAAGGTGATTCTGTTTCAGGAGTCTTTGCTGAGAATTTGAATGATTTGCTCCTTTCATCAACAGAAAGTTAGGTCTTAGAGTCATGATCATAAAACTGAACTTATTTAGGAGAAGAACATTCAATCAAGATCAAAATCTCAAACTTCCAATTTTTTATGGTGTATACAGAATGTTAACATCAGATTTTTTTTTGTAAGATGGTTATCAGCATTTGTTGTTTCAGATCTATTCTTACAAGTTTTGACCATTTAAAGATATGTGGGTTTTCAGGAAATACTTTCAGAATTTCTTAAGTCCTAATAGTATAAAGGAAATACAGATCATACTACTTTCAAAATACTTTTATTTTTAGCTGTATATTTCAATACCTCATTAGTCACTGCTGAAACTATATGAATGGTCACTGACAATGTATATTATCTATATAGAAATATCTGAATGTCATCAGCAAAAAGAACAAGCAAAGCTGTATGCATAGTTCATTTATCCGTCCTATCTACTGAACATGCCTTTTTTTTTCCAAGAAGTCACAGCAATTATGCATATGAAGCATTCACTGCAGCACAGCTGGTATAGTACAAGTATACAGTAAATGGAAGGACTTAGCTCATCTTGGCAACACTTACCCATACAGTTCTTCATCATCATGAACCCACTTTCATAACCATCAAAGCACTCACACTCAAAGCTTCCAGGAGTGTTAACACAAGTACCACTTCCACATAAGTCTGGGGAGATCCGGCACTCGTCAATATCTATATTACAGTAAATGGAAAGGTAGAAAAATCAGAGTTCAAAATGATCCTTCGTTTCACAAAAAATGGTCATTTTAAATGAGTTAGAAGAAAATCGTATGTAGTACATAACTCAGAGAAATGTTATTCATTTAATATTTAAAATGATCTGATTACGTAAAAAAGTTTGTGGAAGATTCATGATGCAATGACTTTAGAGTTCTCAGCTATACACTGAGTAACAAGTAGGCTTCCATTAAGTGTAAATTAAAGCTATATTTCTAAGGAAGCTAATTGTAATAAATTCTAAGTCATTATTACCAGGCACCATTTCACCCAGGAATGCACTGCTATTGACATTAAATTGCTTTTCATGAATACAATTCTCAAGTAACAGCATTATAAGCTCACAACAAGTTTTGCATTTAAAACCGAAGCAGCTCACTTGAAAGCAAGAATTACAGTTCACTAGTTTCTTGTAGCATGTGTATTTTATTAACTAAGTTTGAATGATACTGTCATGGTTTTGTGATTTTTGGTTTTCGGAATTCCACATCATAACATCATGTAGTGCACTGGGAATTAAAGTCTTAATGCTCCAATTCCAGGTACCTGTCCCTGTACATTACGGAAGTCATGGGATCTGGCCTTTCCATGTGGGGAGGTCTCTTACTGCCTGGCAGTGGGTGCTGGAAGGTGCTTTCCTAGCCATACCAAGCTTTTCAAGTTTGACTCAGTCTCAGGAACTCTCTCTTCCCTATTTTAATTGATTTATTAGTCTCAATTTCAATTACATTATATTATATTGTATTCCAATATCATAGTTAGTAAATAAGTTTTCCTCCATAGATTGTTGCCATTGTTTGTTCGTTTTTTTTTTTCCGTCCTTGAGTCCAGCTCCCATCTCCCTATCCCTTTTCCCTTTTCCTTTCCATTTTGTGGAGTCAGGGGGGGCCCAGGGGCCTACTGCCCCCCTGTCAGGGGCATATATTGATCTAGTCTCCATGACAGATACTTTCACTGGAAAACTATACCAGGTTCGTAGAAGGTAAAAGAGAAGGAAGGATTCATTGTAAAACACACTGGTAGTAAGGCAGGAATCTGAGCAGGAATTTGTAACATAGATATGATCCAGTGAAACAGACTGCTATTGAAAAAGAGGACTGGAAAGGACTGGACAGTGTATTATTTACTGTCTCTCACATCTTTTTAGACACACTTCTTATTCTACTGCCCATCCACTGCTTCTGAGTTGAACTAGCATACAATTCCATCAGTTCATGCCTTCCTCTCTACAATCCCCACAATTCATTCACAATTATTTTTATTTAATAAGAAAACATGAACTCCGTACAAGGAGTAAAAGTTAAAAAGTATTTGAAACCATAAAGATACTAGACCAAGGGGATAGGGCACAGGACTGGTTCTGTCATCCAAGAAATCTGGGAAGCAAGGAATAAAATAGCAGAGAAAGGCATCAACATGTCTGTTCTACAATGGTGACCTGGGCAATGGAGTAACCCAAGAAAAGAAGGAAAATGGAAGCTTAACTGAAGAAATGAAGAAAGAACAAAAGAAAAAAAAGAAAGAATCAAAGACTAAGTAGTTCATTTTTCACCACATGTAAGAATCTTCTCTGCCTTGTTACTCCCCTCAACAGGTTTATGTTGGTATAAGATCAGTTCTCATACACAGATGTGCAGAGGTGTAGAATGGTAATCCATGTGGCGGGCCTGGGATGTCACTGAATGTGTGGCTTCCTACAGGCTTTATAAAATATTTTGTTGCTAATATAAAACAAATGAACAAAAAGTCTCCCACTTAATAAAATCTTTGTCTCTGTTACTGTTCAGTGGAACATTTTAATCAGAATAAACTTTCTGTGAAAAACAGAACCAAATGAACTTTTGTACGGAGAATTTTTTTGACCTTTTCTTGTTAGATTAGAAATAAAGTTAGTTAAACGCATTTCTCATCCATGCAGTCACTATAAAAACAAGGAAATCACCAGTTAGGGCAACATTAACATCCAGATCAACCTCAGTTAACATGCCTTACCACCCACACTTCATATTACTTAGACTCTCTCAGATCCTGTGTGGAAAAAAAAACCTCCTTCATTTTCAACACAGAGCCACCCACAATGCAGGCATCCAGTTTCTCATAATCGGGAAACTATCACACTAATCTTCCATTTCAGCTTTCTAGGCAGTAAATAACAAAATACTAAACTTTTAAATTAAATGCAATTAAATTAAATCTTGAATTCACACTGCTGTCAGAATTGCACAGGTATTTCTGTATGTGCTTAGTTACCATATCTAAATGAAAAATAATCAGTACTGGAGTCTCTCAGTTCATCTGGTAAGAAGAAAGTGAGTTAATCTGTAAGTTAAAACGTTGAAATTAGCTTTACTGGTGACTTTATTAATTTTTCAGAATGACAAGCACTTTGAGCACCAATTTAACAGATTCTTAATGTCTGTGTACCAAATGAAAGTCAAATTAATTAGAGAATCACTTTCTAAAAGGAAAAGAACAGTTGTCCGCTCTGACCACAGATTAGAAATTGAAGGAAATAAATTACATTAAGCTCCCAGATCACTAAGCTATGTAATCATCACAAGTTCCTTTAAAAGCCAGAGAAAATGCAAGACTTACCTGTACAATTTCTTTCCTCCATATCTAAAGCAAACCCACTGTTACACCTACATTTGAAACTTCCAATTGTATTCCTGCATTTACCATTCATGCACATACCAGGGAATACCTTGCACTCATTGATATCTACAAAAAAAAAGAAAAAAAGAAAAAAAGAAAGAAGGCTCAAATATTTTAAATATTTATTTACTTCTTTTTGTATTTATATGCTTATATACGTAATGGAAGTTCCCTTTTCCTTCTTTCCTTCTTATTGGCATGAAAGGAGGAGTCAGGGCAGCAGGAGACACCAGTCAGGGCTGGGGAAGGAGAAATAACTGAGAAGGATGAACGGATGAACATGCAAGCAGTAGGTTTTCCACCTGTAGTGCCAGCTCTGCAAGGCAAACATATTTACAGTATGTCTCATCTCAAGTATGTAACAGATACAAACCCTGGCATCTCATTAGAATGGTTACTGAAACGTACATACAATTTTTAGATTTTTAGATAATAATTAATTCTTGCCTTTATAAAATGGTCTGCCAGTTAGAATATCTCCTCTGTTAGAAAAACCAGGACCTCTGGGGCACAGAGCCTCATACTCCTTTGTGCCAGGCTTTGGACACTCCTCACAGTCAGAGCCCCAGGCAGCACCCACAGCACAACAGCAGGCATCCATACGAAATTTGCCAGGTACAGACTGAATGCATTCATCTTCGTCCCATTTCAGGTAACACTGCTCCATGCGGATATCTGCCCAATTTAAAACAACAAAGGGAAATGTTACATTTTGGTGGGGTTTTCTGTCTTTCAGAAGCGGCTTTTTCCAGGGCATGATTACTTATGTGGTTCAGTTTCTGCAATACAGATTTCTGCTCAAGATACCATACACTGCACAGAGTTGAAGTTTGAAGTTGCTATTGGTAAGCTTTCAAATCTCTGCTGTATCACACAGCAGTAGAAGTACTTCTCTAAATGCTAACTTCTGCAACTTAGGAAAATGTCTCTGAATTTCAAACATCTGAAAAACTGTACAGATAACAGGAAACAGACAATTACAGCAGTGTTAGAGAAGATATCTATGATTCCACATTCCTAGTATGACTAAAATGGACTGGAAGCCAAAATATTCGATATGACACACTGAACTTGAAATTAGGCTTTAGGAAACCTAACACAACACTTTTATTTACTTAGCACAAAAAGCTTTGGAGAAAATGCATTATTTAAAAAAACAACATGAAAGATCTGCTGAACTATTTTCTCTACACGTCTTCCACCATTTTCCCAATATGAACGACCTTATACGCATCCTAGGGTAAACAATTCAGAAGTATAAGAAATGGAAATTGTTTAAAGTATATTTATGGTTTCCTGCAAAGCTCCTCATATCAATATAATATTTATTTTCACTTCAACAGATTCAGCAAACATAATTCTAATAAATACTTGTTATCACTAAAATCATTCCAGTGGACTCTGCAGAAAACAAAGCACTTGAGAAATATATGCCACGGTGCTTATGCAGCATAGGAGAAAGCACATATCTTGTAATGTAGAAGGATATTCTTTCATTGAAATAGGAGAAGAAAAAATGGATTTGAGGGTAACAGAATTCTGTGCATTGCCTGAAAACAACTCCATTGTTGCAACCACCTCTTCTTACGAAGTTCTCACTTAGAAGTAATATAGGATTGAAGGCCACAGATGACAGCGGCTGAAAAGAGAACTGATAAGTATGGGATAAAAAAAAAAAGAAGTAAAGCCTAGCAGGAGAAACAGAATATGCATTTTGGTGGACTTTGTTTTGAATTATTTCTTTTTTCTAAGAGAACTTTTATGCTGAGAATGTACATCTGTTTATTTTCAAATTTCTCATTTTAAAAAACGTCTCTAGAGCTGTATTCATATTTCAGAAATCAGCAGCAGCAACAAAACACAACCTGGTAACTGTTTGTATCAGCTACTGATAAACAGCAGAACAACTGAAGGAGAACTATTGCTTAAACTTGAATCTCGGGGAATAAGAATACCACTGAAATAGAAAATATGGGTTAGAACAGCCAAATTCTTGACCGAAGTGAAGCAAGGGCTCAAAAATTGTAATTGTTCTGTTCTGTTTTCACAACAGAAATCAAATGCTGTCAGTAATTATACTTTTATAGTCCTTAAAAAGGGTAAAAAATTAACAAATTCCAGAATCTTTTAAGTATTCAGTTCCCTTACTTTCATCTTTTTCATCTCTGACTACTGATTTTTAAAGATTTCAAAAGGACAATTTGAAAAGTTGTACTGCAAAAAAGCTGAATCCATAGATGGAGAAGGTGTGTTTAGCATAATTTCATTTAAAGCAGACCTGCACTTTTTAGGATACATTACAAATCACAACAAATCTGTCTCTATTTTTTCCCATAGTCTTATAGATAAATATCATTCTAAATTATGAAATGTAGCTTGTTTAAAACCATGTAAACATTTTGTGCAATCTGAATTTGGATTTCACAGCTTATCAGATGTAAAAAATAAAAATTATTTCAGGATATTATAGAACATCCAGCTAAAAAGGAAAGGAAAAGAAGACCAAGTACATTCACTGTCAGGCAATGTTGTGTTATTAGGATAACTTAGATGCTACAGAAACGTGTAGCAATGTAACATTTTATAAAACTTGTGACTGTAAAAAGCACTATCAGATCTCATTCATGCACTTCCATTAACAGACTAATAACATTAACTATACTTGCCACAGCATATTTTTGTTTCCTGTAACTTATATACAGACTGTAATACTTTTTATACATAAAACCAGGATATTATGTCTTCACTGACATCATGTTTTGTCGTGCACAACAAAGATGAAGTCTTAATTTTACCTACACCCATTTTACTTACTTTCAAACAAATCAATTTCAGTCTGCATATTTCTGCTACAGGATAGTACCTTAATGTCATAAAATGAGTAGATAGAGAAAAGAACAAGTCATTACCCATTACAAGGCCCTGGCTGGCCAGCAAACTGCTTATTGCCTACCTCACAGTGAGTCAGACTGGGCAGTGTGAATTACATTAAGGGCAACACTCTAGTAAAACCTATTGACTGCAGTGAGGGCAAAACCTGTCACATCACCAACATTCATATTCCCTAACTCTTCCCTGAAGTGAATAGGTATCTGAAATCCAAGCACACATAAACTAAAACATACACTTAAAGCCAGCTGTTCAGAAAACAGACCAAATGTCCCTTCTTATTCCTTTAAGATTTATTTCAGGCAGTTATTAAACACAGCTAAAAGGCTGCCAAAGTTGACTGTGTTCTTACCCAAACACACTCGCCCCGTTCCATCCAGCGTCAGTCCTTCTGGGCATTCACAATGAAATGAGCCCCTACTGTTAACACATCGTCCATTGGGACAAACTCCAGGAAAAACATCACACTCATTTACATCTGTTGGTAAAGGGAAGGGATGAAAGAAGTTTCAGAATGTATGCTAATTCCAGCAAGGAGATAGTGACAACTTTACTGAGAACTTCAGCTGTACAAAAGAAAGCACAGCAGTTTCACTCATGCTGTATTAGGATCTGAACAAGCATCTGGCTCCCTCTCACCCAAGGGAATCTTATAAGATGATAAGACACAGGACATTAAGATGCCACATTCTCTAAGTAAGACAAAATGTTTGTGGATGAGAGAATGAAAAACAATTAAATGTATTATGAAGGAGCACTTCCATCCTTGTACCATTTTGACATTCTCCAGCAGTGTTAAGTACTAAGTTCCCAACAGTCATTAATTGATAGCAGCTCTAAAATTAGTATGATTACAGCTCACCCTCTCATTTGTTTTCTGAGAGAAAAACGAGTGAAAAGAAACAAAAAACTTTACCTTCACAGGTAACACCCTTAACTCTGGCAAATCCTCTTGAACAAGCTGTGTCTGGAATCAAGCAAAAAAGATGCATCACTGCTTCAGAATGACACACGAGAGTAAGCAATATAGAATAAAAAGTATCTTTGCAATTTTCCTACATTATCTAAGTTTGACTGTATAACGTAGCAAGTGATTTAGCCTCAATGAAAAAGACTACTGACTCATATGTTTTACTTAGAACAAATAATAACTGAGGAAATTAAATGTTACATAGTTACTTTGTTGTGCTTTCCACTAGGAGGGACAGAATGAGATGAATCTCAGCACTCAGATGTAGATGAAAGGTACATATCCTGTAAGGCTACAGGATTTAAAGCTTAGTGATGCCAGTTATCATCGAAGAGTTATGGGGTTTTTTTTGTGTAGGTTTGTTGGTTTTTGTTGTTTTTTTTTTTGTTTTTTTTTTGGTGTGTGTGTTTTTCCCCTGTAGCTTTACAAAGCATCTGAGCAAAGATGTTATTTTAGGATATGTATGTAAAATGTAGAACGATGTAGAGACATGCAAGATTGCTGAAATCTAGAAAGTTAAAGAAAATAAATTAAATGGCCAGATGTACTCATCTAAGCTAACGAGTGCTCGAGATTAATGAGTCTTTGATTAGTTCTATAAGCCTAAACTCACCATGTTGCTTCCTGTAGTCCAAAGCAGTATCTCTGCTCGATGCTCCACTGCACAGTTAAAAGCACTGCTGGATGCTGTTTGCACCATGCTTATTAGATCTGACAGATCTGCCCACAGTTATTGTTTCAATTAAGAACCACAGGCTGAAATGTCATGACACTGGTTCAGTCTCTAGTGGTTTTATTCAAACCTTGGGGCAAGACTGTGGCACAACATATTCTCCACAAAACACAGTACACATTAACATTCCTACTTCCAATCTCTACCCTTGAACTCGTGATCTAATACTAGTACTACTACAGTCAATAGAGATACATAAGCAATGTGTTTGAAAATAGCTGGGATGAGTGTTAACAGCCCACAGAATAAAAGGCCTTCAAGATTTTTAACAGGTATTTCACTTTATTTTTTTAGTCCTTATTTCAAGCTATCCTAGTGCATTATACTTGTGGAGAACTACTCAGGAATCCACTCAAATATTATTTCCTCACAGTCTCAAAGTTAGAATGGTATCTGATGGTGGAGATTACAAAAGATGCTACAGGAAACATTCTCAATTCATAATGTTTTTGTTTGTTTTAACTGAAAAAAAAAAAAAAAGTGAGAATTCTTCTGGTGCTACACTCACTTTTCTCCCAAAAGACACAGAATATGAAAGCGTAATAGCATACCTAATTCACACCGCTCACATGGGCTGCCCCAAGCTGCTCCTAAAGTAGCACAGCATTCAGATTTCAGTGTAGCACCATTGATGTTGACTTCACAGCGACTGTCCTGGATATTAAGCCAGCAAGTCCCCTTCAGGCTATCTGCAGCACAACAGAAACAATATGGAACTGTCACAGCAGGAAGAGCTGACATCTCATAATGCCACTGGCAGACACAGTACAAAGAGAGCACAGTCTGTCTTCTAAAAGTAGGATCTTCCACTTGAGTCATTTTGTACATTTTTTGTTTTAGAAGCAGAGGATATAGACAGCACTATCACCAAAAATGAGTGATAGAATGTACCCCTTGAGGCAATCTACAGTACAGGTCTTACAGCTAGCAAAGGTCTACCAGCGTAAACTCTGCTGCCTGAAATTGTCTCAAATTCTCTTTTAGGTACCCAAGTCTTCAATTCAAAACAATCATGCTTTCAGTGCACAATTCACTTTTTAAAATATAAGTTAGATCATAAATCGAATATGAATTTTTGAAAGTAAAATACTTTGGTTCAGTATTTTTATGCTATTATATTTAAAAGAGACCAAAATTCTTAAAGCAGACTACAATCTTTGTGACTGGATAGTTAAAAAGCCGTCTGTAAAGATCTAAGCCAGATTTGGAAGACAGCCTGGATGGAGTTTAACAGCATGCACATACCCATAGTTCAAAACTAAGCAAATGGCTTAGATTAACGTAACAAGACAATTAATGCAAGATGAATAGGAATTGGTTTTAAAGGTTTATGTATAATTTACATACAGAAAGTCAGACTATTAGGTGCTGTTGATTGGTATTACTCAGAGCTCATACTTAGGAGCAATGTGCTCCAGAATTTTTTTTCTTTAAAAAACTTGAACTTTTCTACAAAACTGGTATTAGAAAATTATGCAGAATGCTGAGAGCACAACCATTGTTTGTGTAATGTAACAGAAAAAGAAAAGCTTGTGCAAGAACGTTCCTGGAACCAGTTCTGGAAACTGGTTCTAGAAACTGGAAAATTTAATTCATAAACAATCAATTTTAAGAGTCATATTATTTAGATTACCATTGGTCTCAAAAAATGTAGGGTACAATGTTACAAATCAATGAAGGACAAAGGATCATGGAAAAAATCATTTTTTCTAATCCTTTATCATCCTTTATCCAACAAACTAGGGATAACATTACAAGACCAAAGGAAGACATAACTTAGGAAGTGACTTCCTAGATCTGCTCTTGACCTTCTCTGGGATGGGTATGTGCTTTCTCATCAAATGTCCCAAATTCAGGGCCTTGAGACAGGAAGGATGAAAGTCTCTTTAACTATCATAGAATCATAGAATCACCAAGAAAAGATCCACAAGATCACCCAGTCCAACCATCCACCCATCACCAATAGCTGTCAATAAACCACGTCCCTCAACACAAAATCCAAACGTTCCTTGAACACCCCCAGGGTCGGTGACTCCACCACCTCCCTGGGCAGCCCATTCCAGTGCCTGACCACTCTTTCAGAAAAGCAGTATTTCCTAACGCCCAGCCTGAATATATCTCATGCTACACCCAGCTTGCTGGCCTTACGTTGATATACCTACTTTATTTTGTCAAAATGTAAATGTTTATATTGCTTCATTGATTAGCAATCATTTGAGCATGATATTGCACATTTTTAGTAACCAGCTTTACATGATCAAAAAGTCAAAATAGTATCTCAAAAAATAATTTTAACTACACGTATTAGCAGATGACTTTCTTCACACCAGCTGCATCTGCATTATCCTGCTGAAGTCTGCTTGTCTCATCTTTTTTTCTGGTTGTGTGTTAATTTCATTTATTTTACACAACCTCTCTTGGCCAGACAAAATTTACAAAGGGCAGTCACTGTGACTTTTGCTTTGGTGAAAAAAAAACATTTTTTATATTATAATATATTATTCAGCATCAAAGCATTCTTTCTGCTACTTGCATCTCTTTGATTCTGACTTGAAGAAGAATATATGCATACTACAGGCAGATGGCAGCCTACAGGCTGTGTGCTATATGAATTCCAAAAACATTGACTAAATATTCATTAAAATCATATATTAAATGTATATTTCAAACAGCACAAATGGCAGTACACCCACTATACAAGCAATTCCCAAAATAGCAATGCAGCAGTGGTAAAACCAACAGATGTATTTCAAAACAGTTCTATTTCTTTCCTCCTTTAAAATAGGAGTAGCCTTAATACAACAGGCAGAGAGTTATACAGCAAAACAAATGCATAATATATCAACTTTCTCGCTGAAAGCTTTTACTGTAAAGGCTACACTAACAACCCTAATTTGCTGGAAGTTTGAGCCAAATGTTGTGACTTGAATTCTTGCTCTTACTGTGACAAGTCATTTTCCCTCTGCACAGGGAAGTTGACAGAAAGAGACAAATGACTTATATCTTAGCAGAATTTCTGCATGCAATACAGACGCAAATGGCTCAAGGCACCTGGCTCTTCAGCATTAAGGCTGAGCAGATCAGGCAAAGGAACCAGAAAAGACAAGTTTTGTCTTCAGAAACCGAGAAGAGAGCATATGCCAGCCACAATGCTTCTCGAGGATTGTCATAGGTCTGACCTGAGTCCACAAGATAACAGTGAAAACACAAACCTGTAATCTCAAACCCTTACTCACCTTCCAGTAATTTAGTCTACCCTTCTCCCATCACTACCAATTCCAGTGGAAGTTTTGCCAAGGTAGGAGAACATAAATTGATTCTATCTCTATAAAAATTTATTTCTTACATGAGCTGTACTGACACTTCTGTCCTGACATATTCTCACTTGTAGTACAGAAAACTCTTCCAGAGAGAATGCTGATCAACAAGAACGAGTAACAATTAGGCCTACAGAATAAGGTAGCTCCTATCCTTCCCTTTTTATTTGACTATTCAAGTATTTGTATTATTTATTTTACATTATTTACAAATACTACTCAGGCTAAATAGTACCTCACACTCTAGTCATCCCAATGGAAAAAATTTGCAAAGTAAATCAGGAACATTGTTATAATTAAGCCCTTAATGAACTCAGAATACCTTTGGATGCCAGAACACAACAAAATTAAGCACAGGTTAAAGTGGTCACGTCAAGATATCAGCACAATGTGAAATGGAACAAGCAGAATACTAAACTGTACAGGTCAGAGGTGGTGGCAGTACCCCTAAAAGCCTAAGTGAAAGACTAGGAGAAGGCTTAGGTGAAAAGTAATATTCACTTAAAAAAACAAATCAAGGCACAGATAGATGCCTTCATTAAAAAGAAACTGCAGTCTTTACATTAACTTTCCAATCTTAAGAAAGTCTTGGCACGGCAACAAAGTTGAATCAAGAACACCAGACAAATCTATCTTAAAATAGAAGAAACATTTAAACTAAGCATCATCGCATTGTTAATGACACTCCAATCCAAATTATCCAACATATCCTACAATAAATTCAATTATGTTACACAAATGGCAGCTTTAGAGCAACTGAGGAGTGCCGATGTGTCTAGCCCTTTGAATCTTCTTGGAAAGACAAGAAAAGAAAAGAGAATGGCTTCCAGAGATAATGGGAATAACATCTTGCAGGCAACTGTTGCTGCTAGCTCTGATAAAATCTGTGCTATGCTCTGCTTTTTTTCAATGCAAAAGAAAACCTCCAAGGATGCTAGCAGTATTTATGTTACATTATTTTTTATACATATATGTCTTGCATAAATACACGACACAATACTCATGTTTCCTCCAGGGACAGGGATCCTGACAAATTTTCATATGTTTTACTCTCCTTTAACAGCTTTCTACAATAGAGGTAAGGATTGTGCTGTAAAGCAAACATCACTATTTCTTGATAGGTAGGAAAAGTAATCTTCGCAGTTTATGAAGAATGCCATGAATCCTAAAAGTCGGGAGCTTTCATATCACCATTTGAGTAGATGTTGGTCCAGTTTTACTCTCTTGTCTCAAATATATAGAGGACAAAAAATTGAAAGGGTATTTCGGCTTTACAATTTTTCAGTTATTAGCCTTACTACCTACAGTTTTACTCATATCTTATCTTTTGTAAGAATGACAATAATTCCTTAACATTCTTCTGCTTCCATGGAATCAATCCTATTGGTATGGATTTGTTTGGTCTTACACAACTATACATGCAGTCTACTGCAGGAGGAAAATACATTAATTTCTTGCTGATTTAATCAACGCTCTAAATGTTAATTTTTGGTTTTGTTTGTTTGTTTTTAATTAGTAAGAAAAACAGATTAAAAAAACAACAGCAACAACAGCAAAACACAAGGGAAGACCCACCAATGCAGATCAGTCCTGTAGAGTCCAGCTTGCTGCCAGGTGAACATTCACAACTGAAAGATCCAAGATTGTTCCTGCAGGCACCATTGACACATGGGCTGCTTTCACATTCATTTATATCTATAATCCAGAAAGAAAAGACACTGTTAGAACAGCAATGTGCTTCTGGGAAAAAAAAATAATAAAATAAGGAGCATCAATGCTGCTGTGGATTGTTTTGCCAAGAAAGTCTGGTATATGTATTTTTTTCCCTCCTTTCTTTTTTTCTTTGTCTGCCTGTCTTCCTGTCTGTCTTTTTGAAGCATGACATATAAAAGACGAAGACAGACAGTTAGCATTTATGTACATGAGTATAGGAATGCATATTTTGAAAGCATTAATTAAATGAGTGTTTCCTCCAAAGACAAGGGTTTCCAAGAACGTGGAATATAAAATTTTCCAGCATAAATTGTAACAGCCTTGTGAGAAATCAAAATTCTTTCATCATGGAAAGCAATGCATCCCTAGCCACAACACGCTGTGCACAAACAAAAGTCTTATTGTTTCTGTCATTTATGGCTCCATAAGGCTTTGGAAGAATTAAGAAAACCCTGTCAGAATCAAAATATTCCAATGCTGGCTGCAATTCTGTAGCTCTGGAAAGTATTCAAGAAATAGGAGTTGAAACTTCTATAGCGTAAATGGTGCTTTCCCCTATCCCCTAACTCCTTCTATTTATTGCCCGTATGAATTTTTTAAGCTGGCTCATATAAAAGAATAGGACCCCTGCAGACAGTATTATTTGCTGGTTTGTTTTTTTTTTTTAATTATTATTTAAAGTCAAATCAATTCTAAGATTAAAACAATACCAGCAAATTTTTTCAAAGAACAGTTGCAGATGCATATCCACTACTTTTTCCTAAACTCAACCAGTTCAATTTATTTTTATCTGGATCTCTAATCAAGTCATACGTTCTAATCTAACCAGACAGTTTCTCTGTCAGGCCTGAAATAAAATTGCTAGTGCACACTTATGTTTTCTAGTACTGTCCAAAGAATAATGTCATGTTGATACACAAAAATTAATTATAAATTAACACAGGATGTATGAAGCACCAGTAACATTAGTAGTATCAACAGACTGTAGCACCCTGCTCATTGGTCAGAAATCATGCAAAAGGTACCATTTGCTATTCAGTGTGCCAAGAGGGATCAAGCTGTCATTTCACTAGACCTGGAGGAAGATTCCATGAAGGAATCTTGAGACGTTTATGGGGTTGTAGGAATCGTTTAGAATACTCACCAAAGGATATATACGGGAGGACGAGGAAAGAAACAAAGAGATTGAAAACACTCAGCAATGCTTAGGAAACTGAGTCATCTCCCTCTTCACATCCAAGCCAAGAAGCTAACTGAAGGGCCAATTTTCACAGTTTCTTTACTTAATGGAATTACTTGCCTACAAACAGTAAATAGACTTGTCTTTGAATGACAGCAAGTTTTTTGAGCAGCAAAAGAGTAAAATCTACTCTCTGTCTTGTGTGTTAGCCAGCTTACACAGATGCAGACACGAGATCCAGGAGCCTTTACCATATCAAGCAATTGTGTTTAGGACTTCCTACACAGGGCTAACTGCTGTACTAATCCTGAGCTGCTAAATCCCACGCTACCAATAATGCTGTCCCTGCATTGCTCCTCCAGAGCTGCCAGTCCTGAACAGACGTCTGCCTGATGCCACAACAGGCATAGCTTCCACTTTTCTTCGCAGACAGCCTGCTTAGATAAAGTTGGTTGTGTTATCTCAGGTTTTATTTTAACAGATCACAGCCCACTCCAGCTTGCTGAAGAGTACAACAACAGTGTATGCAAACATGTGGGGCCAGGACAGGCTTTGCATTGGTCACGTACCAACACAGCACGGAGGTAATCATGTAAGATCTGCAGAAGCCAGATAGTTTGTACAGAGCAAATGCTAAGCACCTCTGTATCCCAGCTGGCAATCTGGAAAACGTTTATCTGCTCTGCACCCCTTCCCCTCCCTGTAAATACATTTCACACTTTATTACCTCAAGTTTTACAATCTAGGGTACGTTTCCTGCCTCCCCAGTTTCCCTATCTTTTCCTAGCCAGCAATACCTGGTAGCAGAGAGTAATATCTGCTGCTTTCACAGGGAAACCAAATATTCCCAACATTAAAAACAGATCACAGCGAGGCATAGAGATAATCTTTAAAGCACTGTATGTTGAATAGTTCTCAGTACAGGGGAAGAAAGGAAGGGAAAGGTGGACTATACAGAAGATACACATAGTTGCTCCCAGTCAAAAGCATCAACATGTCACCATCACTTGCACTGCAAGAACAAAGGGACAGCCATTGAAGCTAGCTGCTAGCCAAACAACTAAACAAACATTTACACAATGAGTTGAGAAATTGGAAAACCTCTCCCTGGGATGTTGAAAACTTTCAAGAATCAATATCAATCTGGACAACTTATTGAACAGAAATCCATAGACAGTTATTAACGGAAAGATCCTCCTTTGGAATCACAGCAGTTCAGAGTGTTTCTGGAAAGTAATGCTCTGTACTTGCTCTTTTTTAGTTAGCACTGGGCCAGAGGGCTCTTTGATCAGTCTCTGCGTTTATGCTTCTGCTTTTATGCAGGTGTGGTTATCTGTCCAGTTCAGTGCTCTTCCCTGTTCACCTAAGGCGGAAACTTCAGATTTCAGATTCAAGTTACCATGATGGACCATGCACAAGCAGCCCCACGGAAATTTTGGAGCTTTTGCACACAAAGAATATAGTATGTCTCCACTGAGTGAGTAAATGCAAAATTAGACTTTCAACTTAGCCAAATCTGAGCACAATTTCAGAATAAGGGGGTACAAAAACAGCTGAAGAACTGCAGTAGCATAAAGGAACATAGTTTTTTGAAGAAGAAGTCATAATATTCACATGTTTCTCAACACAGAGATCAACATTTTCTTACTAGCTAATCATTCTTGGAAATAAAGTGTTTTGTCTGATATTTTTAAAGTAGATTAGAAGTCTGAGTCAGAGACCCAGCAAGGAAAACTGTAGGTAAAATGCTTCAAGTCTGCCTAAAAATATTACAGATGAAAGCAGGAGATTTTCATGGAAAGTGTCACATCATTTTCACAGCTGTCAGCCCCACCACACACACACCTGCACATACAGCACCAGTACGTAAGACAAAACACGATACTGAGCAGAAAGTAGTACTGCTACTATCTAAAACACTACTTTAACCATATTCAGAACATAAAAAACGCATAAAAATTAGGATCATTCATATTTATAAATTTAAAATGTATCAGGTTATTACACCTATCTTTAATTCTCCCTGAAAATTAACAAGTTACATTTATAATCTTTTTTTTTTTTTTCTAGGAAAATACATCTCTGCTTTTGGTTTTCACATTTAACAAGAAACTCAAACCTACAAAAAAATAGCCGAGAACCATACATGAAAGTCAGCATCCCCAAAACTGAAAGATACAAGAATAAATGGAGATGGAGAGGAGAAAAGCATCTATAGGTTTATGGGTTATGTTCTTTACTCTCTGGTAAAAGACAAAGAAAAGGAAACAAACTGAGCTGCCAGCTGATCAAAAATGTAGAAGAATAGGGAGATTCATACCTGTCTATTGTCAGTGCCAGCCACTCCCTGATCCTTCAGACAAATGTTCACTTTCCTGTCTCTGGGTTGAAAATGGCAAAAGCAGATCAAAAGCATAACCAAGATCAGGTGTGAGGGACTCTGTCTCCCAGAGCCATGCTTTTCCTTAATTTACTTTGTCCTGATGCAGATGAAGGAATACTCATCCCATGCCATTTCTCACCACAGATTATAAATATGGAGAACAGATTTCCATGAAGATGAGGTTATGCATTTCTGGAGGCATTAACTTCTAGCTGTTTTGAAAACGATCTTGTGACTGTGCTTCGGGCCCCCATACTTGAAAAATTTGTTTGTTACATTCTGCATGTGATACGCTTCAGCTCCATGTTAGCAAAAATCAACCAACGAAATGGAACAGAAAGAAACAAGAGCCAAACCAACAACTTCCCCAAACCCAGTCCTTTTGAGTATTCAGAGGCTTATAATATTTCCCTGACTACATCTCAAAACCACCATTCAGAAAAAAAAAAGAAAAACTGAAGGATGAACGTACTTCACCAATAGTGCTCTGCTGAATCAGGACAAATAAGTATCATAAGCACAGTGTAAACAAACTCCAAAGATTGTTTCCATAAACCTTCTAAGGTGCATTTAAAAAAAAAGCAAGAAAAATATTTGATTTTAAATACTGTTTTGTATTTTAAAGTAAAAAGCAAATGTACGAAAATATATATATATTTTTTGAAGACTTTTTGCTTAAGAGGAATGAGTGTACATTGTAAATGTCACAGAAACAAAAATTGAAACAGTTTGCTGTGCATTCCTGGAAATAAACTTCAAAGCACATCTGGTTTACGTTTAACTAGTTATGTCACTGGAAACACAATCTAAACCACAGAGCTTGTTGTAAAAATCTCTACTTTCACAGACTCTGAAGACTCGAACAACTCCTATACTCTCTGCAACAAATTGATAAAAATTTTCAATTCAACTATAACTGAAAGCAGTAAATGGTTTTGTTGTTTTATCATAGTTACTGATGACAGTTATATTAATTAGAAATATACTGGTGAGTAGCAAGCATCAGAGCATTTTCAGAGAGCTTAAAGAACATAAAGCTTCTGTCTTTTTTCTATAACTAGTGAACCTGTAACTCAAAACTGGATGACTAATGTCCATTTGAAATCAGAATTTAGACAAAAAAGAGATGAATATATTCCTTAAATTGCCAACCCACTCAACTTTAGAATACATTTGACAGGTTTCATAGCAAGTTTTATGCCAAACCACTCCTGAATCTTTTTTCATCTGATCAGCTAAATCTAAACTTCAGTTTAATTTCCTTCAATTCCATCTAATCCGAGATGGTGATGATAAATTTTTCACAACCTGTGTAAGCAATTTCATGTACATAAATGTACTGAAAGAAACTGATTATCCTTCCAAATCTGCCACACAGACAATAAAAATTTACAAGTATTTTAGAGTTGATTACACTAAAATAACTGTTCAAAAAGAAAATATTCTTACAAATCTGAAGTTTTGGCTAAGGGTTGGTTCTTTGGTTTTGTCTTTTTGTTATTTAAATGATTTTTTTTTTTTTACATCAACAAAATATTAGCTTATTTTAAATATTACTGCTGCATTTGTGTCCAACCATGCAGTCATTTCTCAGAATTCAGCAGATATGTAGGATTATGAAAAAGAACAAAGGGAAACAACAACTGTTATTTCACGAAGGACATAAACTCATTACAAGTATTCAAAAATACATGGAAACATTTCCAGGTAAAAAAGGAAAACAAGTGATTAAGTGCATTAATTCATCTATCTCTAAATCCAGGAAATAATAAATGCACAAAACAGAAACCCGAACAGCTGTACCTAATGATTCTGAATGATCAACTCAGTCACTCCTCCTTTACAGCGGAATAGACTTTAACTTACATATCAACCTCCTAATAAGGTGTTTGCATTTTCTATATTCAGTTTGACTTAAATTATGAAATGCCTTAGTACCTACATTACTAGTTGATTGTCACCAAGTACTGTATTGTGTTATTCTGAATATATCACGAGTTCCCTCTTCCTATTTTCAGATGTGATCCCTGAACAGTTAACTTGGAAACTGCACATATATCCTTTGGATAAAAACTAAAAGATATATTCCTTAAATATATTCATATTCCTTAAAAAAGTGATTATTTAGGGATATCTATACTTTTACTAGAATCTTGTCTTCATAAAACTTGCTTTAAATTCTATCTAGTCTTTACGTAACCTGTTTAGATACTATGATTTTGCAGTCAAAATCTGCTGGCAATGCTATCTAAAGAACTTGCCTGCTCCTCAGTGAACTGGACAAAATGTCCAGCATACAAGTAGTCAAAGGCACAATGCCATGGATGAACAACTAGTCTGCTGATGACTCAGGCTTAAAGTGGTATGGTAAATGTGGTTACATCAGGTTGGCAGCCAGACAATAGTGGGGTTTCATGGAGCTCCTTTTAGGGGCAGTTCTCCTAAGCACTGTCATCAATGACTTGAATGCAGGACTTGAAGATAAACATACACATGTTCACTGATGACACTAAATTGGGATGAGCTCTTTATTCCCGCAGGAGTAGAGAGACCTTGCAAAAAAACTGAGATAAAGGGCATAAAGTTAAACAACAGCAACTGACAAATTCTGACAGATTCTACTCCTGTGACAGGTTAACTCCAGCCATACATATGCAGACCTAGGGACAAGAGCTGGAGAGCAGCCTGCAGAAAGGGATCAGGCTGCTCTGGCTGAACATGAGGCAGCAGTGTAACCTGGAGCCTAAAGGGCCAACTGTACCCTGGGAGCAGAGGGCAGCACTGAGCTCTGCTCTGTGTGACAGCGATGGCCAGAGGGAACGGCATGGAGCTGTGTCAGGGGAGGGCAGCTGGGGGTCAGGGAAAGAGGGCGGTGGGCACAGAATGGGCTGCTGGAGTTCAAGGAGTGTTTGGACACTGCTCTCAGACACAGCGTTGGGATTTTGGGTGGTGCTGTGTGGAGCTGGAGTGGGACTTGATGATCTTTGTGTCCCCCTTCCAACTCGGGATAATCCATGACTTTATGAACTATGAAATTTTATGATCCCCAAAACCTGTGCTAGCAGAAGACCTAACACAGGAATGGTGATGGAATAGTCACAAGGATGCCTGGAAGACAGAAAAGATCACTTTTTCCCTGTAGATGCTGTGGCCTAGTGCAATCATGTTTCCGCACACTTTTCCGTTCAAAACCTTAGCCTTATTAATATTTCTGATACCATTACTAGTTCTATTGCTGTTAAAATACATATTTACTTTTTACATTTGAAAATCTGGATATACTACTACTTCAATAATTAAGCAATTTCCATTCTGGTATCTCATTGGTCTATCTTTTGCTCAGTGTTATGCTTTGAAGTTGTTGGATTTTCCATTCTGATAATTAAAAGCACATGGAAAGCAATTTTCACTGCTAGAAATGTTTTTAGGCATGGAAACGCAACATAAAGACAGACTCTGAAGACAATATCTCACACAAACACTGTGGATAGATACGAGGCACTAAGACAATTTAGCACAGTGTGCTATAAATCCATGGGAGCATGATAAAAGAAAACGCCTAACCTGAGCAAGTGCTGCTAATTTGTAACATATAAGAAGAGAAGAAATTTTAACTCTTAAAAGTGGCCTCTGAAACACACATGTACTGAAATATAAAGAAACATAATTCCTTTTGAATAGAAGGGGTGAAGAGGTGAATGATTTGATACCGTCAGAATTTAAACCATTTCATGAGATGTTTTGAGTGTAAACACATGTTCACTTTCTGAACAGTTGGACACATTCAAAACACTATTGCCCCCATGCTGCTTGCTTCCACTGCTCTGAAGAAAACTGGCAAAGGGCACATGAGCCTTCCTCACTGCTGCAGTGTTAAGTTAGCCCATTCAGCAAATGCTGCGAATGAAATGTTTTAAGTTAACCTGACTGATCTTACACAGCAAGAATATTTTAAAGAGTGCTTCCACTTTCCATTTTGTATGTTTGCTTAGCTGTATGGAAGTAACTTGTGGCTGATCAGTAATAACAAGCAGCTGAGGACAATAATGTCTTCTGTTACTCCAGGCAAGCTTAGAAGATTATACTGGTTTACACAGTACGTATTCCAGAAGGATTGTACCTTCATCATCACTCACTCAAATGTATAATTATTCATTATAAAAACTTCCTAATCGTAATAATATTATACAAAAAATAATATAATAAATAGTTTATATTTAATATAAAATAATACAATGCAAAAAATCTAGTCATATATATTGCTGCTCTGAATACTAATTAAAAATGAGACAAAAGCCAATACTTTCATTTCAACTCCCTTATTTCACAGCTTTGCTTAAAACTAAAAAATAACTAAATAATAATAATAACTAACAAATCAGTAAAATTTCTTATTCAAATTTGCTTGTCTTTACTAGAAAGACCAGTCTTCAAGAATCCCACTTCCCACAGATCAAGGGGAAAGGTTGGAGCATAGAAGATAGAGATAGTCTTCTGGACTAGAATCACTTCAGGGAACACTTAAGCAAACTGGACATTCATTAAGACCATGCATCCTTGCAAGCAATGAGGGTACTGGCAAACGTCGTTGTGAGGATACTTTGCTTGGTCATAGACGTATGGGGAAGTGCCTAAAACTGGAGGAAAACAAATGTCACTCATATATTCAAGAAGGGCAAGAAGGAGGACCTGGGAAAACTACAAGTCACTCAGCCTCACCTTGATCCCTGAAAAGCTGATGAAGCAGCTACGCCTGGAAACCATTTCCAGGCATATGAAGGTATTGAAAATTGTCATGGTTCTATGTTTTTTTTTGTTTTTGTTTTTGTTTCAGTATTCCACATCAAAACATCATGTCGTGTACGGGGTATTAAAGTGTCACTGCCCCAATCCCAAGTACCTATCCCTGTACATTACAGCAGTCACGGACATAGATTGATCTGGTCAACTCCGTGACAAAAATCATCAAGAGTAGTCAGCATAGATTCAACAAAGGGAAATCATGCTTGACCAACCTTGTAAGCTTCACTAATTAAATCATCAGTATGATGGATATGAGTGATATTGTCTACCTGGACTTCAGTAAGGCCTTTGACACTGCCACCATAAGATCCTCATAGAGAAGCTTTTAACATATACAGTTTGGATGGGCATACAGTGAGGTGGATTAAGAAGTGTCAGAACTGGCAAACCCAAAAGGTGGTGATCAATAAACCAAAGCCTAGTTGGAGGCCAGTAACTTGTGGTGTACCACCCTGGGGATTGATCCTGGGTCCATTCTTGTTTGGTAACAATGATTTGGTAATTAATGATTGGGATGTTGAAGAAGTCTGTACTCTCAAGTAAGTCTGCAGATGCCACAAACTAAAAGGAGTAACTGATAAATCAGAGACTCATGCTGCTATTCAGAGCAACTTTTACAAGCTGGAGAAATTGGCTGGCAGGAAACCCATGAAGTTCAACAAGAAGTTCAAAGCCTCTGGGAGGGCTTTGAAACTGGAGAGGAACAGACCCAGGCACCAGTACATGGCTGGGGGCAACCCAGCTGAAAAGCAGCTTTGCAAAAAATGCCCTGTGGGTCCTAGCAGACACCAAGTTGAACAAGACCCAACAATGTGCCCTTCCTGCTAAGAAAGCTAATGGAATTTGTGACTATATTAAACAATGCACTGCAAACAGGTAGAAGCAGGTGATCCATCCTTTCTACACAGCACTGCTGCATTCACACCTGGGAGGCTGTGTCCAGGTCTGGACCTCCGAGTAGATGAAAGACATGGATGTACTGAAGAGAGTCTAACTAAGCTCCAAGAAGATGATGAAGGAACTGGAGCACATTTCCTGTGAGGAAAGGCTGAGAAAGCTGGGATTGTTTAGCCTAAAGAAGAGAAGGTTCAGTTGGGTTGTTACCAGTGTATACACTCAAAAGGAGGGTACAAAGAAGACAGAGACAGGCTCTTCTCAGTGGAGCTCAATGACAGGATAAGAGGCAATAGGCACAAACTGGAATATCAGTAAGCAATTCCTCACTGTGCTGGTGACTGAGTACTAGAACAGATTTCCCAAAGAAGTTGTTGAATCTCCTTCCTTAGAGATGTTTCAAAGCCATCTAGACATGGCAAAGGGCAACTTGCTCTGAATAGCCCTGCTTGAATCAGGAGGTTGGACAACATGACCTCCACCAGCAGTTCCTTGCAGTCACAATAATTTTGTGATTCTGTGTTCAGTTTCTGCAGTGTGACACTTTCATTCCTCTGACATTGTCCATTAGCATGAAAACAAAAGCAATTTTGACTATAAGGTATGAATTTTGAGGAAAACAAAAGACAATTTTTTATCACCAGGCAGTAACATCCGGACCCAGGAACTCAAACATCACATGCATATCAGAATATGATCTACAATTAAAAATCACCATAGACTGATGGGAAAAAATGAAGTCTCTTGTGATCAAAACATGCAGTTTTCCTTAAATTATAAACTTTGTGTCATCACTGTATAATACAAGGCAAATATATATTTGCTTCTGTTTCATCTTCCACATATATTGTCTAAAGAAAGGAAAACACTTTCATACAACAATGAACTGATTACTTCCCTAGAAATTCATTGACAAGACCCAACACACTAAAAGTACTGCAGAAAAATTGTAAGAGGAATGCTTTATGCCATACCTTAGTACTCTCTTTTGCTCTTGTTCTTGTTTCCAGTCTGAATGGTTTTTAATCAGTTAGCTTTAATACTACGCAAGCAATAAAAGCAAATAAAATAAAGCAATAAGATTAACAATTTGTAGATTTCTCACCTTCACATGTGTCTGTCTCAGTGCTGAACACATAGCCCTTTGGACAAGTGCAGCTATAACTTCCAGGAGTGTTTCGACAGAGGCCATTATCACACAGCAGCCCATTCACTGAACATTCATCAATGTCTGTAACAGATGAATTAACATCAGTAAGATCAAATGCCGCAAGATGCCTTAGTCTCTCTAACAAGCTCCTATTGCATTCTACAGCAACAATCAGGTTACCAGACGTGCTGTTTCCTATAATGACTACGCAGTGAAAAATGCCAATCCTTTTTTTTCAAAAATCTAAATCATTTTCAGATTCTTTTTTACCCAAGTTTTAAAGGTTTTCAATAGCAGTCTTTAAAAACAGTTGATGGGTAGTCTTAAAACAATATTCCTGTGCTCCTAGAATGACCTTAATAATCTAACTGTATGACTATATAATCTTCAAATTATCAGCTTTTTTTCTGTCTTTTTTTTTTTCTTTAAAGAGACGTAAGTAAAGGCATGTTAGACTACTGTTCTAATCCTCTTTTATAGTAAAAAAAAAAAAAATCCATTAAATTAATATGTCTTTAAATATAAATTGAATAGTTCATGCATGGTAGACATCTTAGATTACATATACATACCACTAGAGCAGGTGTGTATCATATATCAGGAAAAGAAGCTATGATTAAGACTAGGATAGGAAGCATACTGAATAAGAAAAACCCATCAATTAATATCAGCTCCTGATCCTCCTTTAGATTAAGCCTAGCTATAAAAAAATCAATCAAACTTCATGTGCAAATTATTTCTAAAATGTAAAAAGTCATAATTTTAAATGACTTTCCTTTAATTCCCAACACATTTCACAAACACTTAAGTTTATAAAAGGATAAACTGTGATAAGTCTGATGCCTTCTCCAGATGCATTTCCTAAAGTTAAAATTGCAGCTGATTAACTCACTTTTTTAGAGAGTTTAAGTTTAAAATAAAGAAGAAAAAAAAGAAATACAATAAATACAATCTCGTGGCTCTTAATTCTCCAACAACATCACCAGATTTTGCAACCCATGCCTACGAATTCCATTAGACTTCAGGCCATGGAGCCTTAATTTCCCCAAATAATACATACAAAATTTAAGTTTTGCACCTGCAAGGAATCTCCTCAACTTACTGATCTTTAATCTGACCTCTTTTAATTTCAACTAGTTAGAAGAGGATGGACTTGGAATTGAAGTTTTCCAAGGGAGCAGACTTTAATTTTGAACTTGTTGTCATATGCCCTTTTACTTAAACTATGAACGTTACAGAAGTATTATTTCTTAGGGTCTTGCAGTTAAACTTCAGATGGGGACTTCCATCTACTGTGACATGCAATGTGAAAACACAGAATAATGTGGCTCCTGATTATTTTAATTTCTCAGCTTATTTTAATTTCTATAATTAACTAAAGCGTTTCAATTTTTAATTTGAAATTCATAAATTATTTTGTGCAAAAATGTTCACACCTAAGAATAAAAGCATCCTCACAGTGAGCATGCTGCATTTTTACTAATAAGTAATTATTTACTAATAAGTAAATAACTAATAAGATACATTCCTATACCAGCAGTCACAGAATCCCAAGTGTAACTAGATCAATAACACTTCTTTCCCTTAAATCAATTTCTAAAAAAAATATTATAGGAAGTATTTTAAGAATTAAGAATTTTAAGAATGGGAAGTATTGTGAAGTATTGTATTTCCTGTCAAAAGGTCATATTTAGGGCCTTCAGAAAGTAACTAGCTGCAAAATTTCTTAAATCGAGGAAATGAAAAGAAGCACTTTCACTATTTCATGTTCCTAGGTAGAAATGTTCAATATTAAAATTATTCCACACTTCATAGTTCAGGTTTTCTCCACCAAAAATGCCGCAGTTTTGTTGTCCACAAATACCAATGACAGATCAGTAAACTTTAAGTGTCAAGAACAGTAATTCCTCCAAATAAACCTATTATGGTAGGATGAGATTTAAGACTTTCCAATGATTTAAGGAAGATTTCCATTAGTTTTTAATAAAAGCTTAAGTTTTGTATTAAAAACTGCAGGGCTATAATAGGATATATATATATAATAGGATATATATATAATAGCAGGGCTATTACTGCACAATGCACTTGTGTTATACACTTTTTTTTTTTAATATAAGAATTGCCCAAATTAATTTAAAAAAAAAAAAAAAACCAACACAAAAACATGTTCATATAGAAACACGAGGAGTAGTATTAATTATCCAGACTCTGAAATGTTAAATGCTAGGCCTTTTCCAGTGGGTACTGCCAAACACTTACAGAAAATGTACCTAGATATTACAACAATACTCTCTCTATATATATATGTATATATTTATTATCTCTCTCTCTCTCTCTCTATCTATTATCTATCATCTATCTATAATATCTAAACCAAACTAAAAAACTTGACAACTGAAGGTCTCTTAATTAAAAAAACTCACTGCTGTGATTCCGTTGGCAACCTAAAATAATGCCTCCTACTTTACGGTGTTGGCTCACAACATGAAAGGCAGATGTTGGCAGTACGGCAGTACCTTCCCAACAACATTGTTGCTGTGCAACAGATGGCAGTACAGGGGCAGTCTGACTGAACGGTGTCTGACATGAAAGTGTGGATGAAGCAAAAGTGTGTCACCGAATTCTTCTGTATGGAATAAAATGGCACCTCACTCTCACAATGAGGCAGTGGATGGTACCTTTCACCAGTGCTAACAGTGAAAATGGGTCACCTGTGCTTGTGCAGATCTTCACGAGTGTGGCATGCAGTCTTTTGATCCTCACTGGCAAAAATGTATAGCTAATGGTGGTGAAAACAGCGTTCTATAGGTGAGAACTTCCTCTATCAATTATTATTATTGTTTTCTTTGTATCTGTTGTAGTCTCCGTGGAAATACATCAGAGGCATTACACTCAAGGCAATAAAAAAAAACTAGTGTTAGACTTGGGCCTACTATCCAGTTATGACTTGGTAAATTGCAGGAGTGGTTAATTTTTCTCTCCTGAAAGCTTTCACAAGTTAGAATACTCTGCATGCATCAATTAACCATACTGTACTTGTGTAACCCAGGGACATCACAGATAGACCACCAGGTACTGTTCATTTTGGTAATGGTAGCCATATGTTACATTTTACTGTGCAAAACCATAACTTTCAATTCTTGCCAACTTATCTTCAAGTCTTGAAAGTGACACATCTTAGATTCTCTTGTATAACAGAATATCCATGCTCTTGAGAAAAACAAATCCAAGCCTGCAATGATATCTGATGCCTACACATCCGAGACAAACAGTACAACAGAAATAAAATAAAATCATCAAACACCTCTGCCAAATAACAGAAAAAGACAGAAGTAAAAATACTGGCTATGGAGTTACCAGGGAAGGTTGGATCAATAGAAATTTTTTGTTTTCACTGTAGCTGTAAGAACATATGTCTCCCTTGCAACCCATGTTCTATCAATTCAAATTATCATCAATGTGGTGATGAATTATTCAACATTTATAGCAAAATAGAGAAACTTACCCACACAGTTCCTTCCAGATGGATCAGGCTCATAGCCACTGTTACAGTTACAACGATAGCTGCCACGTAGGTTTTCACAAATTCCATTTGAGCAAATGTCAGGATCCAATGCACACTCATTAATATCTGCAGAAGATAACATATTGGAAACAGAAGATATTAGAAAATATAAAAAACCTGAGTAAGTGATGCGGACAGAATCAAAATGAAGGGAGCATCTGACTCACTGGAGGTTGGGGCTGTTATTTAGAGCAAGGGTGCAGACAGGAAGGTGAAGGAAGCAATTATTCTCCTCTGTTCGGCACAGATGACAGCAAATCTGTGTTAAACAATGTGTTCAGTTTTGGGACTCTCAATCCAAGAAAGATACCAGCAGACTGGGGAGAATAACTCAAAGTTTTGCAAAGACTGTTAGAGGGGTGGAGCATATGATACATGAAAAGAGGCTGAATTAATTGGGTTTCTTTAGTGAGCAAGACCATGGTGACAGGGAGATATAATAGCAGTTCACTCATAATTAAGATTGTTCCTGCATGATGAATGCCCTGCATCCCTAAACTTCTCAGTGGGTACCAGGGCAGTAAATCCCCCCCCAGTGTAAGGGCAGAGCAAGTCCAAGACTGCCTCATAAGACTGAACGTGTACAAGTCTATGGGGCCGGATGGCGTGCATCCCAGGGTTCTGAAGGAGCTGGCTGAAGTGGTTGTCGAGCTGCTCTCCATCATCTTTGAAAAGTTGTGGCTGTCAGGTGAGATCCCAGATGACTGGAGGAAGAGTTACGTCAATCTCATTTGTAAGAAAGGGAGCAAGGAGGACCCAGGAACTACAGGCCAGTGAGTCTCATCTCTGTATCTGGGAAAATCATGGAACAGATCCACATGGACAACACACTTCATCACGTGAGGATGTGATCTGAAACAGCCAACACAGCTTCACCAGGGGAAGGTTATGCTTAACCAATCTGGTAGCCTTCTGTGATGGAGTGACGGCAATCGTGGACAAGGGAAAGGTGACTGATGTCATCTACCTGGACTTGATCAAGGCCTCTGACACGGTCCCCCACCACATCCTTATCTCCAAATTGGAGGGATGTGGATTTGATGGGTGGACCACATGATGGATAAGAAACTGGTTGAAAGGCCGCAGACTGAGGGTGGTGATTAATCGTTCTGTGTCTAGGTGGAGGCTGGTAACAAGCAGTGTCCCTCAGGGGTCTGTCTTGGGACCAGTGCTCTTCAACATCTTTATCAATGATATCAATGTAGGGATGGAGTGCACCCTCAGCAAGTTTTCTGATGACACCAAGCTGAGCGGTGCGGTCGACACGGTTGAAAGAAGGGATGCCATTCAGAGGGACCTCAACAGACTCGAAAGGTGGACCCAGATGAATCTAATGAGGTTCAACACAGCAAAGTGCAAAGTTTTGCACTTGGGCTGGAGGAATTCCAGGCATTTATACAGACTGGAAGGAGCGGTCCTTGAGAGCAGCCCTGCAGAAAAGGACCTGGGGGTCTTGATAGATGAAGAGCTTAGCATAAGCCAGCAGTGTGCTCTTGCAGCTCAAAAAGCAAATGGTATCCTGGGCTCCATCAGAAGAGGGGTGGCCAGCAGAGACAGGGAGGTGACTGTCCCCCTCTACTCTGCTCTTGTGAAGCCCCATCTGGAGTATTGCTTCCAAGCCTAGAGCCCCCAGTACAGAGACTTCTTGGAGAGTGTCCAGAGGAGGGCCACAAAGATGATCAGGGAGCTGGAGTACCCCCTCTAAGAAGGCAGGCTGAGGGAGCTGGGCTTGTTCAGCATGGAGAACAGAAGGCTGCAGGGTGACTTCATGGCAGCCTTTCAGTACCTAAAAGGAGCCTATAAACAGAAGGGGAGTCAACTCTTTGAAAGGGTTGATAACTGCACAACAGGAGGAAATGGTTTTAAGTTGAGGGAGGGGAGATTTAGATTGGGTGACAGGGGGAAATTCTTTACAGAGAGAATGGTGAGGTGCTGGAACAGGCTGCCCAGAGAGGCTGTGGATGCCCCGACCCTAGAGGTGTTCAAGGCCAGATTAGATGAGGCCCTGGTCTAATATTAGCTGGTCTAGTATTAAATGGGGAGGTTGTGGTCCTGCATGTGGCAGAGGGTTGGAGATTATGATCTTTGAGGTCCCTTCCAACCCTGGCCATTCTGTGATTCTGTTCCAGAGAAGATGGAACAAACCTCTTCTCCAAGTTATACAATAAAAGCGCACGAGACAACAGTTAAAAACAGCTGGGGAAATTTTAACTGAATGCTAGGGAAAGAATTCTTCCCCACGAGAGCGGTTAAGCACTAGAGTAAGCTGCTCAGAGAGGCTGTGGGAATTCCATCCTTGGAGATCTTACAAATACAACCAGGCAAGTCCTTCAGAAACCTGATTCAACTTTGAAGTTAGCCCCACTCTGAGCAGAACGCTAAAATGGATGACCTGTAGGCATGCTTTCCACCTTAAATCAATAAAATGACTACATGTTTGTAAGAATACCTTGATGCAAAATACCAAGCCTGTGCACTCAATGCCTGTGGTTTGAGGATATTAGGTAAGAAGATATAATTTATTAGGTGATATAAATACGTTTCCTAATACAGAACTAATGCATACATCAATACCACAGCATATTCAGGCCTATAGAAATCACAGTATTTATTGGAATTTTGAAATTTCTCTTGGATGGACAGAATAGGATGATGAATGAGATATATTCCCTAAATTTACAGTCCCATATAGAATTTCTGCTGTAGTTGGAAAATTCCAGAATATTTATATGAACTATAAGAGCAGGAACAGGCTATTTTTAATATCTTTTTTTTTACCTCTGAGGAAAAGAGGGGTTTTCAATACTAAGTTAAGTTATTTCTTCCCATACGGTAAGCCCATTACTTGAATAGTTCCCTTTCCAAACACTGGAAAAAAACAGCAGGTATGCTGGTCTAGCTGTGACTTCATAAAAATATTGTTTTATATTTGTACAGTTCATTTTCTTATATAGGACATTTCCTCTCGAAACATAGTGCAGTTTAGATCAGGATATTCCTCATAATTTACATATACTCTGAAATGCATTTGGAAAATACTGTTCAGCCTGGAGACAAGAAGGCTCCAGGGAGACATGATAGCAGCTTTTCAGTATTTAAAGGAGGGCTATCAAAAGAAGGGGACAGACACTTTAGCAGGGGTTGCTGTGATAGGACAAGGGGAGATGGTTCAAAACTAAAAGAGGCGAGAGTTAGACTGAATGTAAGGAAAGTAGTGAGGCACTGGCACAGGTTGCCCAGAAATGTGGTGGATGCCGCATCCCTGGAGACATTCAAGGCCAGGCTGGACAGGGCTCTAAGCAACCTGATTGAGCTGTTGGTGCCCCTGTTCATTGCAAGAGAGTTGGGCTACGTGACCTTTAAAGGTCTCCTCCAACTCAAATAATTCTATGATTCTAAAAGGTTATGCTATGCCTGGATTAAACTCAAAGATCTGAGATATATGAACATTACTTAAGAAAGTATAAAGTAGTATAATATTTCAGCTTTATGTTTTCTTTCTGTATCTTGCTGGCCTCGTTTACATCTTGCAGGAAAACCACATTTCATGATTCTGTTTCTCCTTATAAAGTTAATAATAGAATCATAGAATATCCTGAGTTGGATGTGACCCAGAAGGATCATAGTGTCCAACTCCTCAAAGTTAATGCTTTTAGAAAGTCCTGTCCCTCCCTTTACTTTTTATGTTGAACCAGACAGTAAAATCTTTGCCCTCATCAGTGCAGATTCCTCCCACAGGAAGATTTAAAGGTTTTGGGCTTGTTAACCACAAGCTGAATGCAAGCAGTAAGTATGTGGTGATGGATAGCAGCTTAATTAACAAGCTATGAATCAACTGAAAGTCATTCTATATGCCAAGACCTTCAGTGGTAAAATATATTCCCATTCACTCTAGATAAGGATTCTCATTGCTTTTGACGAGGAAAACAATATAAATTAGCGACCAGATGCAGGATCAGTATTCCTCTCCTTCAGGACATAAAACTGGCAATCTCCCACGGCGCAAACAGCAGTAGGAATAGCATCAAGAAAACTATGTATGAGCTCACATGCAAGATGTACATAAAATACCAGTTTTATTCAGGTCCCCCAAGAGATTATGGTATTTAGCTTGCAGTTGATGGAGAGCTTAACTAGTCTTACATTTTTAGTGAGAAATTTCATTTTCCACACATCCAAAAGACTGTAAAGCCTCCTACAAGTAAATCCTAACAGTATGGCAGCATTTGTACAAAATCATGATGCACTGCATTTATTTCTTCATGAGATATACAAACTACATATTTCACATTGCTTTTAAGTTTGGCAAGACATTAAGAAATGAGCTCAAAAAGCAAGGATAAAATTATGCACATGTAATTACTGAACCCTTCTAATACAGTGCTTTTTCTTTTTTTTTTTTTTTTTAAGTTATGTGACTTTTACTAGGTATCATGTTCCATTGGTCTCATTATGTTCCTTCTGAACTGAGTAAGAGTTTTAACATTGATGAGGATAAAAGCTATACAGATTAAATGCCTCGAAATATTACACGTACAGTATCTGGCTGCAACTTTATTAACTCATCAGGGAACAACCTAGCAATAAAACCACTCTTTCTTCAACCTGTCCTATTTAACTGGAAGGTAAAGCACGTCTTGCCCTTCCTTCAGGTTTGGCTCAACTACTGCTTATAAAATTCCCCTCTCTGATGATAGAAAAAGAAGCTACAACCTTACAAATTTCAGCAACAAATAAAATCTCTCATTTCAGGAACTACATAAGAGGACTTTTTTTTAGTAAGCTTCCTTCCAAGTACCTCATCAGAGAAATTATCTCTGGATCTGGAGTGAAGAACTGCTCCACTATTATTCTAAATGATAGAAAATCAGCTAAAAATGCAAGTGACCCCTGTCATTACCCAAATCAGAGGAACCTGTCTTGTATCCTAAAACTCACATAATGTCACATAATGAAAATCACATAACAAAATTAAAATGGACATGACTGTTTTTTTCTTGCTGGATTAAGATAACATCTTCGATTGTAGGGAACTAATTCTGGCTCTTCCTTTAGATGGCATTTAGTTATTATGCTTTAATAATGAAAATGCTACAAGTAAAATATTAGTTTCATGTACGTTACAGAAAAATCTGCTTTTAAGTATATCATTCTTTCCCATTTCCAATCACATATACTAAATAAAATGTGCAACATACCTCGTCCATCCACGGTAATGCCTATTCCACTGCTACACAGGCCATGAAACTCCGCTATTCATTGCAGCAAAAGGTGTTGGGGAAATTAAAAAACAAAGTCATTTGCAGTGTTTCGCTTTTTTAATCCTAAAATAAGTCCACTTGATTCTTTCTCAAAATAATTTTCTACAATTTAAGTAATAAAATGTCAGCGTTCACATGAGTTATAGATACCTTAGCTAGACATGATAGTAACATTCCACTCTGAACTTTTGCACATATTCAAATACAAAATTTGATAACAAGAATGAAACACTAGAGTGATTTCATTATAGTCTTGACAGTACTTCTCGCTCTGATATTACTTTCAACCACAATCCAGTTTTTCTTCCTCTAAAACAACATGGAATGGAATTACCATCCAAGACTTCTTATCTCAATTCTGTTTGCAAGAGTCTTTTTTTTCAGTGTCCATGCTCATCTGAAGAACTAATTCCTATAAATTATAGATTTCTAAAGTGAATACAAGACTACGCTTAAACTAGATCTACAGAACTATGAAATGTAAAGATTTATCAGAGATGTCTGCTTATTCTCTTTACCTAATCATTATTTAGAGTGAACACTTAATTCAAGTATCCAGTTTCATTCATAGAACTCATGTTCCTTCTTTTTCAGTTTTGTCACAGTCAGGGCAGCTCTGTAACTTGGTTTGCCTCAAATGTTACAATGCATAAAAACACTCAACACAGAATACCAGAGAGTTTGCTTTTCTTAAAAGGAGCAAACACTTTCAGTGTACAATTCTATTAAGTAAACTGTTCATTTTTCCTAAATGTATAAAGTAAATGAGCTCTCTGAATAAGATTTAAAAAAAAAAAAATACAGTAGTTGAAGAAATATAAAATTCTACCTGAGTTTTTAGCAGGGCAGGGGTGACACGGCTCTCCAAAACCATAGTCAGGATTGGCACAGCAACATTCAGATTTTGTCACAGCACCAGGGAAGGGACGAATGCATGCTCCTTTTTTGATACCTCCATAGCATGTGCTACGCATATGAGTATCTAACAATGAGAAAGCAAATAAATATTTTATTTCTTTAGGCCCCCAGTGAAATGGATAGACACTATCTATGAAAGGGACCTGCAGGTATTGATGACAGTAAGCTCAGCAATTAGTCAGAATTTTAGGAAATTCTTTTAGACAGCTTTTAACATGTTTTGCTATTGCTGTTCATGCTGTTTTTTGTTTTTGTTTTTGTTTTGGGGTTTTTTTTGTTAGTTAGTTTGTTTTTTTGGACATTTCAGGGTCAGATGCCTTTTGCATAAATGTTTAAAGGATAATATCGGCTATCTTCCAGCAAGAGTGTCTGTGGACAGTCAACCTAAACATACAATTGAGAACAGCAGGATACAGAGTAAGCAGTCTTTAGTTTTTACTTTTACACTTCTGGAGAAACTTGCTAGAACTTCACACTTGCTAGAACTTCAGGTATCTACAGACTAGGCCAGAGCATGGCTTTAATTATATTCCTTGTCGAACTTCCAGTAGAACTATGATACGCTGAGGTCTGAACATGAGTCTCAATTCACTTAAAGAGGATCCGAGGGAATGCAGATAGATGCCTTAAACATGTCCTGAAAACAACAAAGAAATCTGCACGAAAAATGTAACAGCGCCAATTCCAACAAGAACTGGCAATTTCTTATATGTCCTTCCAGCTCTTAGCTGTAAGCTGGCTCCTTCAACATGGCATAGCCTGTGCATAAAATGTTGTCCATGGCCTCCCATAGGACAAGCAGTGCTGGAGCACAGCTAAATGCAGCCCAGATTTCAGGGCTCATTCCTTGCCAAGAGCCTAGGTGAAGCCAGTACAATTCACTTGCACTTGACAGCAGGAAAAGATTTTTATGCTTGACAACAATATAGTATCATTGCACAAGAAAAGTCTGCTTATGTACCCAGCAAAATAGTTAGTCGCACCACGTCCTTTTCCTTCATGTCTAGAAAGTCCAGATGTCAATCTGTTCACACTCTGCTATGAATAAAAGAGCTCTGATCACTGTTCTCTCACAGAAGTGAAGGTTTTCCCCTAGTTATGTGTCCAGGAGAGAATGAAGAAGCAATTCAAGAGAAGGAAACGCCTGGAGGAGAAATTTTCAGTGGGAGAAAAGATTGGAAATTATGGAAGAAGTACTTTATTGGAAGGTCGTCAAAGATGTGAAGGTGGAAAGCAGCTGAAGGAAGCTACAGATGCCATATATTAGGAGGAAGCTTTTTCAACAAAGTTTTTATAAAAGAAGAACAGGCAACCTGATGGAGAATTTCTTCACAAATTGTAGGAAAACAGTCTAATCTACACTGACACTGATTCACAAAGCCCACAAAGAAGGAATAAATAAGCTCATTCTTCAAGAATCTAAAATACTGTGACAGGAAAAATGCTCTCCCAGGGCTGTGCTTCCCGTGCTCCATCTGCACATCAGCTGCTTGAGGCACCTTGCTAAGCTGAAGTTTGCCATGTCACAATAGTTCTGACCACACGCCTCACTGATGAACCTGCTCTGCTCCCTAAATAGTTTGATCAGCCTTGGGCTACTAATTTCAGAATGCTGGGGAACTTATTTTATGCCCTGAACCATATCCTAGCATTGGTGCTTTTGTAACCATGTGCTTGTCTCTGGGATTTTATTCCATATTTTTCCGGAGAATGGTCTTGGAAGACCATTTATAGACTCTCAAATTCTGTAGTGAAGCACTTCAGCAGCTGGAAATATTAACACCACTGTATTTGTGGTCAGGGTCTGGTGGACCAGTGATTGACCTATTCTCAGTGAAAGCCACTGCAATTATCCAGATGTCTTAGAAGGATGAATCATGCAATGCTCATGACAGGCACTGCAAAATAACCAGACTAAAACTAAACTTAGCTATTCTGTCCTGGATGGCTGTATTTGGGCAGAGATGTGAAATGCAGAATGAATCATAACTAAAAGTACCTCAGCAGAGAACAAACAACATTGTACAAAGCTACAGCCACAGGTCAGTGCAAGTTCTGAGATGACACACATACACACAGAGCCAGCAGAGGTATCTTAGCATGAAGTTGCAGTTGAAAGTATAGCCAAATTCTAGATGTGTGCAAATACTACCTTGGCTCTGAGTAGTTATCTAACTGTTCCTTTTCCAAGCATTTGTTCTCCTTTACTGTTCTTTTTTTTTTTTTTTTCCTAAACTTGAATAACATTTTGTGGTTAACTCTAAAATATTTATTAACGTTAAATAAAAGAACACTTTACTCCTTTATTCTATGAATAATCCCATCAGAATCGATGTTACTATTCAAAAGTAAAATAACACTTAAATTTGAAGTGAGACTATAGCTTTTATTTTTAAAGTCATTATTGTTCTAATAATTGCCTAGCACATTTGTAGGATTACTGCTAGAAGGATGCTGCTCCATGTAACTTACTAACTTTTGGATTATAAATGCCCTTAATACAAATACTTTTCCAGCAGCCAGGTTGTCTTGTAATAAATAAGACAGAATCGCCAGAGAATTCCTGTAGCTAACACAGCATGTGTAAAGATATACATACACACAAAATTCTGAACAGCAAACTGGCTCTGAAATTCCATTCTGAAGGTCATGTATAAGGACATCTTTGTTACGCACTATTGGAAATTTCCTCTTTTCTTTTAGACCTGGAATAATTACATCATCTTTTTAAAGAGAACTTTCCAAATAAATCATGATTCTGCCTTATGATTTTTCCCATATTAAGGATATTTCCTGTTGAAAATTTAAGCTTTTATGGTAAACCCTAAAGCTATGATATGTGGAATTAAACACTTTCAAATAAAACATATTGTTCACAGGTGACAGCCAATTTGTGATGCATTTCACTGCTAGAACTGTGGCAACATTAGGTAAATGGGAACACAGAACTGATTCTTTGCAGCTGTATCACTGACAAGGGTGAAGATGAGGCCAACTTGGACCATGAAAAAGGTACTGAACAGCTTGTACTCAAATCTGGTTTTGCTGCTGTGTCATATGCAGTGAAATTCCTATATTAAAAACAGTACACAAAGCTTCTTCTCATTCTTACATCTTTTGACTGCTTTTCTCCAAACCTTTAATAAACTAGAAGAAAACAAACAACCTGACCAGAGAACAATCCTTGTTTTTGTTGGTTCAATTTTTAGTACAGTTTTGCTTACTAAAAAATCTCATTAGTTTAAAATAACAAATACTTGCATTCCAGCTGAATCTAAGAATCTACTTTTTATTAAGATCAGAAGAGTAACAGGTAAACAAGAGGTGGCACCAGCCTGATTCCACAAAGAAATGTAAGCTTCTTGACTTTTAACATTGGTTTTATGTGATAGAATTCCTAATAATCAGCAATAAAGATTTGATTTCACAGAACCTATTCATCTAATTTTTGCTCCTTCTCTTGCTAAAGCTTTATCTTTTTTAACACTATGGTAGGGGGAGAATGTTTCCAGGTTAGAGAAAGATAAGGAAACAGGAGTGCAAAAATATCAGTGCCCCACAGTAGATACACTTCCTTTTGTGAACTGAAGTAGAAGTTGTGCAACTGAATATAATTCTGAATGTATATACATATGTACACACCTGGAAACAAACATATAACAGAGCAAAACAAAAAAGGTCAATTTTATTTAAGAAAAAGACCTCCTTGGTTTATTTTAATTCTACAGCTGATGACAACATGTCCCAGAAGGATATCATATAATGCGTAAGTCCCCTTACCTTTCAATTAAAAAAAAGTCTCACTCACCTACACACACACGACCATCAACTCCAACAGCCAAGCCAGGCGGACATTCGCATCGAAAGGATCCTTCAGTATTTATGCAATGACCATTCATGCAAATTCCCGATGTCTGACATTCATCAATGTCTATCAGGAGGAAACACAATTCAACAACATATTTGCTGTTTAAGCAGGTTTACAGATAGTGTTTTTAGAACACCACCTATTGTCTATTTGATAGCAGATGAATCACTGAGACATGCTAGGTTTGTTTCTAATAAAATCTCAGCTAGGAATCATACTATGTAATCAGAATTCCAGCTGGGCACTAAAATGTCAGAAAAAAACTTTATGGAACAGCAAGGTACTTCAGATGGAGCAAAATTAGTGATAAATGTTGCCCTTTGTTCATCTTCTGATAAAAGAAACTCACAGAATATCCGTATGATACTGAACTTTAACTTCAAGTAATTTTTAATGGTTGTGAATTTCTAAGTGAATAGCCCAGCCATATATGCACATTAAGAAAAACACAAATAATATAAACAGTTCAACTTCAAGGCAGAAAAGCTAATGTATTTACATAATTTTCTACCTCCTAGAAATGCCTCACACTCAAACCTACTTCTACTAGCTGCAACAGGCATTTTCCAATACTTGAACAGAAACTAAATCAGGCTCTGTTCCTAAACCATTTTATGCAGTGTTTCCACAATCTCATTTAAAAAGGATTCTAACTATATTTACCAAATATGGTGTCCTAAATTTTGAATTGCTAGAATAGTGGGACAGAAGGAATATTCAAGTATGTTCAAAATAAAACATTTTAACCATTTTAAACTTCCTGTATTCTACTAATTCTACCATTTCATAAAAGGTTTGCATATTTTGCTGCATTTGAAATGATTCCAAGATGTTTCAACCTAATTTATCATCTGTTGCAGTACTTTGTAATAGTGCTAAATAATTCAGTTATTTCAAAAGAAAATTTAAGAATGTAAATTAAAGAACTATTTTCAGGAAGCGTAAGACATCCTCAGTAACAAATTAGTAAGGTACTAGTATGATATCAAATCAATCTGATGAGATTGCCATTTTTGCACGAATGAAAATGCAGGAAATAATAATAAATGCTGTTTTAGTCAAAACTCTCTCACTGTTATTCCACAGTTGTACATACCAGTACAGTACCGCCCATTTGGAGACAGAACAAATCCTGGTTTGCAGATGCATTTAAAACTCCCATCCTCATTTATGCACATCCCATTTAAACACATGTTTGTAGTTGTACATTCATCATGGTCTGCAAAGCATTGCAAAGAGAATTGTTTATACCTCTTCACCTCCAAAATATGACACAGTGTGAATAAGCAGTCATAAGAGATGTGACAGACTCCTTCACTTTAAGATTACATTTCTCTTTTAACTGATGAAACATCTGAAGTTTTCAATCTACAGACAAAGCAGCAGATGTGTACACCATTATAATCAGTTGTTTTGTGTGTTTCAGCAGACTGTGCATGGAATAACAATGCACAGTCTTTATTATGTGAAAGCTTCAATCACCTGTTCTAATTAAAAGCTTGCTGCAAACTGCTTTTTATCTTGGAAGATTTTTTGATGCAGAACAGCTAATATAAAAACAGTGATTTCTTCATCAATGCTGATATACGAAGTGCTTACTGTGAAGCTTTAGGCAAAAATGCTATTGCTGGCACTGAACTACCCGTGTCTCCTGAGATGTAGCTTTGAGAACAAAAATGACATCAACTGTTATTTGAAAGCACACTGTTTCATACAATGTCTATTTGATCACAGAGGATTAAGTTCACATCAGGTCATGTCTTATTTCACAAAAGGTAAAGAGCACTATGAAGTACAATTTCTACAATCACCAGACCAGTGCATGCCATATATGAAGACGAGTTCTTACCCACACAGTTTTTTCCATCTGTAGTCAATTCAAATCCAGCATTGCAAATACACTGAAAACTTCCATCAGTGTTTACACATCGGCCATTTTTACAAAGGACACCATTCTGGATGCACTCATCTATATCTGAGGGGGAGGGGAAAAAAAAAAAACAAAAAGGGAAAAGGTACCATAAAATAAAAATGCATATAGTGACGATAATTGCATTGAAAAATGCAGGGATGTTGCTTAAATATTACTTTGAAAAAAATAATAAATAGTTAAGAATTCGCTCTCTTTCCATTGGAGATACAAAAAAATAGTATCTTGCAAACTTGTACAATAAACTTATGGCAGTGGTGCTCAACAATTACAAATTGAAAGCACCTCTAAAAACCTGTCCAAACATTCATCTGCTTCCATACATAAATACACACTTGCACAATAATAGTCCATTTCCTAATTTTTTGTAGAATTCTTGTTTAGAATGGACTGGTCAAATACTAGGTATTCCAGCATAATGGAATAACATCATCAGCGAAATGGCAGCCCAGAACAAGGATTCTAACTAACACAAAGTCTATTGGAATTTACTGAAATAGCACTAGCAACTACATTGAACATAATCTGACAGGAGACAGAACATCTGCAATATCAGTAGACATGAAGCCAATTTTCTTACCAATGCAAGCTTGCTTGGTAGGAGTTCTCTGGAAACCCGCATGGCACTTGCAGTAATATGAACCAGGTGTGTTGACACAATCTCCATTAGAGCATGGGTTGGACGTGCACTCATCAACATCTGTTGGCAGCACAGGGGAACATCAGTCAAAACACCATGTACACATCTTATTTTTCAAGCCTATAAGCTTCTAAGTGAAAAAGACAGCAAACTGTCAAATCTTGAAACTTAAAACTTGTTCATGATACAAAATCATGACTTTCCTAAGAACACACAGTTCTCACAGCAAACTAGCCTGATATTTTCAAGAAACAGTGTCACTGCATCACAGTATCTGACAGTTGCCAGGTTAAAGCAACCCTTTAGTCAGCAGAGTCTCTTTTAACTGAATAACAACTTGTTCTTTAGAACATAACCAGCACTAATCAAAGAAGGCACTTAAAAAGCATGTTTTTACATTTCAGTAGTGCTGCTTTTACCCTACTTATTCTCTAGAATGCACCTTATTTTCCTCTTCAAAAGCTTTCAGTTTTTTGGAGCAACTGGTAATATAACCAGAAATACACTTCAACCAGTTTAAATTTTAGGTAACCGATCAGAAATTACTCCCATCTCACACAGGGCTCTGAAAACTTATTGCCTTTCAAGAACCCTTCTCAGGTTTGATTCCCAATGGCTTTCTATGAACCAATTGTGACTCTAGACTGAGAAAGTTATTCCTAGCTCCAAAACCACATTGTCTGTTCCTCATTATGGTTTCTGAAGTCCTCCACAAGCTCCCACCTTTATCAGTTCTAGTTTTAAAACTTAAATCATTATATCTTGAAAATAATAGCACTGAATTAGAGATTAAACTCACAAAAAGTATTGTTTTCCAACACAGGCCATTCTACGACTCTATGATTTTCACTTACTGTTAAATAAATGCATACTTCTTTAAAGTGCTGTAACATGAATAGCTAGATTATACATGTGCCAATTAATATAAACAACATCACACACTTCATAGGATTTAATGTGTATACAGTTAAAACCAGTGGCATCAATATACAACTCAATAAGATCTAGGACTACCAAATCAATGATTTTGTGAGCTGGCTTACAATATTCCTGGTGCTTAGATATAACCAGATTGTTTTGGGTAAACAGTTAAGTAAACGGAGGTAAAACAAATGGAAGAATCAAATACCTTCTTTTACACATATTTAGCCTATTCCTTTTTGCATAGCCATCACTCCAGTAAAACCACAAGAATGAAGCAAAGTAAAGAAAAGAGAAATTCAGAATGTTAAATACAATTTAGAAGACAAAACATATCAGCTTTTTACATTGCAAAAAAAATATGTCTGTGTAGTTATAGCAGCTTCCTCCCCTCAGGCTTCTCCACAGTGCCTGTTTGTTGGGATGCTTCTCGTCTTCAGTAGACATATTTCCCCAGTGCTCAGCCAGTTTGGGAACAAAGGAGATCTGAGCATGACTCTATCAGAGCAAAGTTCTCAGCTACCAAAAAGATGTCAAAGTCTAAATCATATTTTCACATTAACATCTTGCCAAACACTGTAATTCAAATGAATTTACTGTATATTTATGTTGCTTTAGGATAGGGGAGGACAGAGGAAACTTACAAATAATAGATAAGGCACTCTTCTATACTGTTTAGTTTTCCTACAGAGATTAGCATTTATGGCATATTATAAGCCAATTAGCTTAATCTGTTAAAGAAATGTTCATGTTATAAGTGGATCTCACTGTAAATTAATTTATAAATTCTACAGCAAGAATGCAATGCTCCTCTTTGAAATAGCTGACATAAGCTTTGAAAATCCCTGAGAAGCCTTGTGCGTGAGATGATTTTCCCATAAAACATTCATTTTAAGTTCCTCTTATTTTTATAAGCTGTTGGTAAAAAAGGGAAATAGCAAATATATGTTAATATAAAGAAGTTGTTGGCTTTGAGTTTGCATTGCAAACATGCATATTCAAGCATTGTAAACAGGAAGCAGATGAGACAGATATTTAGCCCATTTCATTCTATCCCCCTGCACACCTCTTTTCAGTGACAAATATTTCTTTTTCATCACTTACATCACAATTATATGCATTTCTCAGGGTTTCACCTGTAACACTTGTCAGAAGAGACAAAATGGAACTTCCAAAACTCACTTAAGACTTACTATGATGAGTGTGAAGATCCATTATAAAATTTAAAACACAGAAGTCTAGTTGTCTGGTAATACAAATCGCAACAGACCACAGCTATTTGATTACTGCCACTTTCAATGTACTTACAGTTTTATATAGGGTTTTTATCAACAAAATTAATTAAATGTAGCAGTATTACAAACATGTACCAATTTGAAAAAATGACTTTTAGTGTGAGATCACTTAGCACTGCTATTGGTCCTTAAGATTCATCAGGTAACATTCCATCATGAGAGATGCATAATGCAAGTTTAAGTCAAAGTGCAGTATGTAACTTCCAGTACTTAAAGAGATCCTATCAGCACACAGCAAGTTGATTTTTCACATGGTCTCATAGTGATAGGAGAAGAGGGGAAGGAACCTTCCTAAAGGAAGGTTGATTTAAGTTAACCATTAGAAGGAAATTAATTACTCAGAGGGCAGTGAGGCCCTGGCACAGCTGCCCAGAGAAGCTGTGGTGCCCCTTCCCTGTAGGCATCTGTAGGTCAGGTTGGCTGGGGCCCTGGGCAGCTGAGCTGGTGGGGGGCAGCCCTGCCCACAGCAGGGGCTGGGTGGGCTTTAAGGACCCTTTCAGCCCAAGCCATTCTATGATGTGATGCGATATGATTATGTTTTGATTTGTCAGAATACCTTTGAAATAATGATTTTCTTTTCTTTAAACAAAAATGTTTAATAACTTCTGGCTTCTTAATTTACTGTATGGGGAGTAGGCAGCCAGAGAGAGCAGCACAGAAGCAGAGATCATTTATATACCATTAACCCTACTTTACTTAGTGAAATTCAAATGTTATCAATACCCCAAGTCGTGTTATTTCAGTACGAGAAAAGTACTTAATTTAGACTGAAGCAACCCTCTAATATGAGTTAATATATATCAATACACACATGCAGTTAATTTCTTGTCTAAAGTTCCAAGACAACTTTATGTGATTCACAGCAACTAATATTCACAGACCAGCACTTCAATGTGGCACTTAATACACTCTTACTACTTCTTTGTAATGCCATTAGAAAGTAACAGTGAAACAAAGCTGTGTTATCGAGATAAATATTCATAAAGTTCACCATCTCATACAAGGTCTCCCAAATATAAGCAGCTCCTTAAAGTACAAGCCACTGAAAAGTCAAAATAATTAGTAATGATTAGTTCAGATTATTTAAGTATGCCAGCTTTCAGGAGATACTTAGAGCCTTCCAAAATAGTTTCCCAAGAGTCAAGGCTCACCACAGTCTGGAGATAACTGATTACAGTGACACAAAATTAATTGCTGTCAACAAATGGCAAGAATTCTAAACACAATGGAAACAAAGTATATCCAGGCAAAGCAGACTTACACCGACATTCCTATTCCTCAACTACAATGCACTTATACTTCCTGTGGCCCAAGAATGTAGCAAGAGAATAAATCCCTATTATTTCTCAGCCAGATAAGCGTTCTATAAAACTTTTGCCAAAGAGAAAAAAGCTGATAAAAGTTGGGTTTGCTATATATATCACAGATGACAATTTAGAAGATGAACCTTAACACTCTCCAAGCACACAAAAAAACTGAGAGAAAGGTACTAAACTACTTTCCTTAGTCCAGCATCTCCGTGTCTTCTTGCACTGGGAGACTTCAAAATGCATATTTCTCCATTTTAGAGATGAGGATGTGGTGTGGGACCACATGAAAGAACTTGCACAAGGTCCAAGCAGAAGACATCAGTTGCCTTTCCTTTGTCCACCAATGCCATCAGTCCATCACAGAAAGCTACCAGACTACCAGGCACAGTCTGCCCTTAGTGAAGCCATGCTGGCCGTCTCAGATCACCTGCTGATCCCTCATGTGCCCTGACAAATGTTCTGGAAGGCACATCTCTTCTAACCAATGTACTTGTATAATCCCTTCTTATGCTCCTTGCCAAGTTCAGTTCTGTGCCTGCCCCATCTTCCCCTGCCTCTAGTAGAGCCCCAGCACCATCTTTTTTGTTTCCTAATTTCAACCCACAAGCTCTCTCAGTCTGTTCGTGGCTGTTTCTCAGAGGACAGAGGGCAACTCCTCCAAGCCCTCTTGCTGGGCCTATCCCTTTTAGAAAGTTTGTAGCCCTCAATTGTAGTATTCCAGTTGTGAAATTTGTCCCTCCATGATTCTGTGGTAGCAACTAGGTCACAGTTTTCTAACTGCACCACAGTTTCCACCTCCTTCCGCATATTTCCCATGCTGCATGCACTTGTGTACAACCACTTCAGCTGGGATACCAGCAGCATTATTTTCTTGAAGGAAACTCCCAAAATCCTCTGGGACAAATCTGAGTTTACCCTGTTTGTTTCCTCAAGTGACAGTGTTCCCTGGCTCTTCCTTTGCCACTCAGCAGCACAACTCTTTTCCCTCTCAAATCCAGTTTATAGCCCTGCTGCTGAGCCTAGTCAGCTTGCTGACAGTGTACTACTGCCTCTCCTGTTCAGTTATGTTCTGTGTGATGTCAACATGCCTGATCTACCAAGGATGCATCCAAGATCTTAGCATTCACAACCTTTAGTGTGGTAACATCCATGTAGCCACATATTCACATTCCACTCTCTTTCTTCTGCTCAGGTCCCAGTTTCCAACTAGGATGATTAAGAAGAGCACTTCCTGTGTTCCTGATCCCTTCAACATCCTCCCAGGGGACATATCAAATTGGCGTGGGAAAGGAAAACAGTGACATCAGTAACAAACAGGGGCATCCAGTGTAAACTACTATTCAACTCTTGTCCCATTTCACTTCTCCAGAAGGCAGCATGCCAAGCCAGAAAAGTCCTGGTACTCAGTTTGCAATTCAGGAGGAAAGGAAAACATGCAATTCAGAGCAGCAATAATTCCCAGCTTTTAGTTGATGGCCTTGGATTACAACATTATTTTAATGACTCTAGTAACTACAATTTTTTGTGATTCTCTGATTCTGCATTTTCACCTTATCTAGGAGACACTAGAAAGTAATTCGAAAAGCACAGCTTCTGTAACGAAATTCTACAATATGTACATAGAACGCCTATATATGTGTGTGTATATATATATACATATATATGTATGTACACTTTTAATACTTAAAAACCTTACTTTTCATTCACAGATTTCAAATCTCTTAATAAAAAGAATCAGTAAGTTAATTCAATCAAGAGAGCCACAGCTTTCTACTTAGGACCTTAGGATTCTTTCTATGTAGTATATTGTATGCTAAATTTACTTTTTTTTTTCCATACAACTTTCTCATAAAAACATTTCGCAGAGTAAGAATGATGTCTGCAATAATTGAACAGAAGCACAAAATTTAGAATTTAGTGCTTATTTATAGGAAGTTAGTATTTAATATAATTAATTTAATATTTAATATTTCTACATTAAATGTAAACAAAAACAAAAGTTAACTAATCCATTCAATTACTGATTTAGTGTCTTTAAAAGCAAGAATTCTGATCCTAGTTGCCTTGAATGTCATTCAACATTAATTCTACAAATAAAACAGAGCTATGAGAGCATTATGAAAGTGTAAATGAGAACTTGCTGAATGTAAAGAAAACAATGTACTATATCCACCAAGTAGACCAATACTCAATAACCATATTTTTGAGTCAAGATTTTCTTTTAGGAAGCATACCTGCTTCCTCTCATGAAGATTATAAATTATTCTGTGTAAGTAATGTCACAGTCCCTGCACTCCCTTTCACAAGAGCAATATTATTCACATAATGACATTTGTGGTACAAAGATAGAATGCATTTTTCTTGAGCAAAAAAAGAAAGCTAAAAAATGTTAGTGTTTTAAAAGACAATAACAGATTTAAGAAATTTTTACTTACCAATACAATCACCGTTTGCATCCTGCTTATACCCCATATTGCACTCACAACGGTAACTAGAGATGGTTGGTATACAACGTCCATTTAAACAAAGGTTTGGATGATGCTTACAGATGTCTATTGTCTGATTGAGTATTGCTAATATGAAAAAAAAAACAAACAGCAGAACACAAGTCAAATATTTGTATTTTCAAGTACAAGTAAACTTTACATATATGAGACTTCACTTTGGGCTTTCAGTCAAGGAAGTGTTCTTGCAGAATGGGTGAGTTCTATGTTTGGGAAAACAATGAAAGAGAATAATTTATTTTAAGTGCTAAGTATTTTGGAAGTACTTTGGAATTTATTAGTGCTGACAAAGATGGATCAGCAGGCACCAGCACAACTGGAAAATCCAAATCTTCATGGTGAATTGGGAAGCCAACATGTGAGCTGTATATGACTAGATAAACTGGCATAGAGTTAATAGATAAATCAATGTAAAGCTCTTACCACCAGGAGACTGTGATAAACACAAAACTTAGTCATGATAAGTCATGTGGTAAGTGAAAACAACTTGTAAACACAAACCCAAAAGATGGCTATAGGCTGAAGGACTCTCTAAGTGAAGCGAAGAAAACAAATCCATACATTTGAACTCCTGTCGGAAAAAGGAATCCCTAGCCCTCTAATATGTGATTTGAAGTCTCCTGTATGTGGCTGAATGCAAAGGCATGCTAAAAACATGCGTAAAGAACACAATGCCATTTTCAGAATAAAAACAAAGCAGAAGAACAGGAAAAAAAATTGAAAGAATCAAAAAAGATTAGAAAGTAATAACAACACAAATACTTACTTAGCCCTGTTATTATTGGGCCATTCCCAGTGGGGGTCTGACCACCCGTTCCTACTCCTGCTCCACCTACACCTGGGGAGAAACCATTATTTCCAGGGATGGGAATGAATCCTGCTCCTCCTGGGCTGTAGCCATTGCCATTGCCACCTGGAAGGAATCCGTTTCCTCCAGTTCCACCACCACCTCTGGAGCCACCTCCAGCAGGCACACCATCCACACAAAGCCTGCGGTGTTCATCTATTGAAGAGGAACACAAAAAGAGGCGTAAAGTAAATGAGTTCTTCTAAGTCAGCTTATTAGGAAGATACAGATCTTTGCGCGCTGCAGCAACCTCATTGTCTTTACTATTATGTGTTCCCTCTCCCATTTCTAATCTCAAGGGAATTCCACAGTTGTGACAGGTGTTATTTGAAGGAGGTCACTAAGAATAATAAAATGAAATATCTTAATTTACAACCGTACGTTTAAACCGTTTTGTTGATGTTTCCAACAACACTAACTCCCTGATACCTCAGAGATTTTGATACAGATAAACTGGAAACACATTTCATGAGGGATGTGGAATATTGTTCTGTGAGTATAGAGTTGAAAGAATAAATGAAATACTGATGCATTCCTAGTTCAAAGTAACATGAAATTTTATGAAAAGAGAGAGCAGCTGTTCCTTTAAATCGAAATGAACTATGGACCCTCAGAGTCATTTCCTCTTTGAGCTTGACCACAAAATCTTCCCCATTTCCCGAGAACTATTTCCAATGTCAACAAAAGGACGTTAAAGAAACTAGTCCCAAACAATAAAGGACCAGAAAAAAATTGCTCACAGATGGAAATATCATTATTAAAAACACAAGAATGAGTAATAATCTAAATCTCTTTCTTTTTAGCCTACATTTTAAAGTAGTTTAAAATGATCTCCAGCTAAAGTAGAAGGGACAGCAAGGAGAAAACAAAACAAAACAACAAAAAAACCCCACCAGACCACTCACCAGATCCTCTAACAGGACACATCTCTGGAACAGATCCAATGGCCCAGCACCGGCCAGACTCACAGCAGCACTGCCTTTTGGTGAATCTACCAGGAAGTTCCTGGGCACAGCGGCCATTCACTAGGTTGGAGAAACATGTACTTGTCCTCTGATCTGGAAGCCAATTTAAAAAAAACAAAAAAACAAAAAATAGTAACGTGAACTCTCAAAGCTACTTTCCCTTATTCAATTCATATAAGCACTAAAATGTTTGAAATGTTGTATCTAAAAACAAAGCAAAACATCCAATAAGTATCTGAGATGATCAGTACCAATCCATTCTATATTTAATTTACTTCATGTTCTTTTAGTTTGAGTGATACTAGAATTGCATTAATCTAACATCTAGTTGTCAAACTCATCTTTCCTTCCGGTAATGACAAGTACTCAATTTCTTTCAGAAATTATTTTGTGGAAAGGACTAGGTACACTTTTTATATTAGCATCGTCAACACTCAGTACAGAAGTTTTGGGAAAGAACAGAAATCCTATGGGTATTACACACAATTATTTCAGACTTTGTTAGGTGAGTTTTTAGAAGAAAGCAAATAGCACGTTCTTCAGATTCAGATCCCAGCCGAGATCCCAATGTATACAGGACATAAGGACCTCAATAATTACTCATTCTCCTTTACCAGTCCTTCCCTTTTCTTGGTTTCAATAGGGCAAGCAACAACAGGCACAGACTTAAACACAGCAGGTTTTGTCTGAACATCAGAAAACATGCTTTAACTATGTGGGGGAGAGAGCCCTGGAAAAAGCTGCCCAAGGGCTGTGGGGTCTCCTCCATAGTGATACTCCGAAGTCACCTGGCCAAAGGATCAGGCACCCTGTTCTGGGTGCCCTTGTTGGGTCTGGGATTGGATTGCATGGACTCAGAGGTCCCTGACAATTTCAATCATTCCGTGACTGTTACTGTAGTCCCAACCACATCTATCCTTATTCACTACAGGTATTACCTACTGAACAGCATCACTGATATACAGCTTGTAAAAGAACAAGGCTAAGCCAATAATAAAATTTGAAAAAAGAGACTATCAGCAACTAAATATTTTATATCACAGCCTGCTCTGCTACTCAACAATCAAAAAAGAAAAGTGTATATAAAAGTGGAAGAAAAGTGTATATTTCAATGCAGTCACAGTAAAATGATTAGGACATTTATATGCAATTGTTACTCAAATGACTTGAAGAAAATCATGTTACTTGCTGGACTATGACAAACTTCTACTAATTTACTGCAAGGAAAAATACTTAGTTGATCAATTTATTACCTCTGCTCATAATACAGCTTCAATATAACAAAGAATGGCTATAGCAGGTTCCCAGAAATAGTCACTGGAAAATAATAAACTCATTCTATTTTAACGTATTCATTTCAAAAAGCTGCTAACTTTGAAACACTATGAGAATCAAGTAGGTATAAAAAGCAGATATATACAAGGACTGAAAACTAGCATTGGTTTTATTTAAACAAGCAAAACCAGGAGATTTCTTTTTGCAAAACTCCTACCAAGTGTAGCCTCGTGCGAACATCATCATGCTCTTAAAAGCATTGAGTCATTTCACTGAAATTAACAACTTTTGAAGATAAAAAACATGCAAGAAGAACAAAAGTCAGCTATTCATTTTCATTGAAGTATTTTCCAACAATTAACATAAGCAGTAAAACAAAACAGTATGCATGAGGCAGATCACTGTTCCGTTCTAGTCTGTCCTTGTGAGGCTCCATCTGGTGTACTGCAACCAGGCCCCCAGCAAAGGAAGGATGTTGAAGGAGGCCCTGTGAAGAAGTAGGCGGTATGATAACCAGAGGGCTGGAGCACCTCTCCTGCAAAGACAGGCTGGAAGAACTGGTCTTTTCTCTGGCCTGGAAAAAAGAAGGCAGTGAGGGAGACCTCAATGCAGCCTTACAGTACTTGAGGGGAGATTATAAACAGAAGTGGATTTTTTACAAGGTCTGACAGTAAAGAGATAAGGAGAAATGGCTTTAAACTAAAAGAAGAGAGATGTAAGCTAGATTTTAGAAGGAAATTCTTTACATAAAATAAAGAAAACAGTTGCTAAGGTCAAAAACATAAATCTTAATTATAAGCATTTTTGAAGTGACAGGCCCTCACTCAAAAGCTATGTTTAAGAATCATTTTGAACATTTAGTTGAACATCAGGAGATTTCATTCATCTTTTAAAAAGAAAAGGCCAAAATATTTCATAGACTCTGGAGTGTAAAGCAAAGAACCCAATGCTACAAAATACGGCAGAAGGTTTGGGTGAGGAGAGGCATCAAAGATTTCTCCTTACAGCACACTAAAGAACTGTTCGCTCACACATTTTTAATCATAAAGCATTACACTGCTCTGATCTCAAAAGTTGACAAAGATGCTGCAGTGCTCAACGTGGCTGCCCAACAGCAGGAGCTGGGCCTGCACTAAGGAGGGCCTGCACTAGCTTCTTCAAAGCAGCAGCCATCCCACCTCCCAGAAAAAGACCCGCAGTTCCCCTGCACTATCAGCAAGATTCCTCCACTCCAGCTGCCTTCCCTTAGGTTGCAGTTGGGGCAATAATAGTTACCTCAGTATCTATTAGTATCTTAGGTGCCTGAAAGCATCAAAGTGGCTAACAGTTTCAGGGCCTCATTCAAGTCACGCTCTCAGTGTATAAACAGTACATCTAAGATCCTAAAGTCTGTTCAAGCTAACATGGGACATGGCTGATACCAAGGATACCAAGCAACACAAATAGACACTAGATACAACTCTGAAAAGCCCAGTGTGACAAAAATTAAGACAACATAACAACTGTGACATCAGAATATCTATGAAATTATTTTTTCTTATGTGTAGATACATCTGAATGAATAAATGTCATCCAGTCTTCTCTTAAAAATCTAACATTCACACAGCATTTTCAGTGTTAGTATGAGATTTAATGACCGCTTCAAGTGTCCAACTACTAATCAGAGAGTATAAAACAATTACTGTGTATACTTGGTAACTAAGCTAAGGATTTGTTACGACACATGCTCCTGCTTGCATGAATTAAAGTTCCAATTTATAGTTATAGAAATAACTCTAAGCACTTTTATTTCCCTTTGATCATTTTCAATCAAGATTAGTTTCAACTGAAACTATGTATACGTTAAAGGTCGACTAAATGCACAACTGTATTTTCAGTATTTCCGCATGAGAAATACTCATATAAATATGTCTTTTATGTCTTATTTCTTTCAAGGACACATCCTCTATCATTTACTGTCATACTCTGAATGCTGAATAGGATAAAAACTTAATTAAGTTGGAAGGATGTAGTATAAATTATAATAACTAAGTACATTCTGACATTTTTGTTAAAAGCAAGTATTTATCTTAAACTGGTGAAAATGAAGTAATTTGTATTAATGATTACATTCCTCACTTTTCTTTTGAGCACTAATTTATCCAGAACTCTGACAGTACAGGAACTTCCAGACAAATGTTCACTTATTTAAAGGAAGAAGTTTGACACAAGAGCCTGCCTTAACAGATTATGATATGCACTCTGTGTACAACTGGTTTTGGAAGCTTATTTTAAAAACCGGATTGTAAAAATACGCCAAAATCCATCAAAATTTTGATCACCTTGGAAATCATAGGATCTTAGTACTCCTGAGACGAGGCACGATATATTCAAAGCCTGGCATTCCTCAGATGAGCCTTGATATAAAAACTGACTATATCATGCAAAAAATTATTCATGTGAAATCCCTTGCAGGTCTTGTGTTGCTGCTGGCTTACTCCCCTATCTGTAATTCAGAACTCCCTTTGGAATTACCATCCCTTTCTCAATGTGAAGACAAACTGCTCTGAGATATCCCAAATAAGAACACCCACATGAGACCTAGAAAATACAACATTATTGTATATGTATTTTTCATTAATTCACCAGTATAGTTTATACCATATATTCGACACGTGCAGCTGTATAAAAGAAACCTAGTAAGAAGATCCACAAAGTGCATTGCCACCTGAGAAAATAAGCATACATCTTTCTTATAAATATTGAAGCAGATTTTTAAAATAAATTGCTTTGTAAAGGCTGCAGTCTAATGAAAGTTAGTATTTGGCTTGCTAGCCAAATTAGTGACAACTCAGCACATTCTATTTAATGCCTTACGCTGGTCCTAGACCAGCGTAAAGTCTTAGCTAAAGTCCTAGACCCAAACCCAGATCCCTGGCAGGAGTTCCCTGTCTACAGTGACATAGAGTAATCAAGAATATTGATAATGATTGCTGCTGTGGCAATCATCAGAGGAGGATAACATTATGCAATTTAAGTTGTCGGAAAAGAGCAATGCTAGTGAGTAAGGACATCAAGGTCCTGGGGAAAATGCTAGATGGCTGGGATAGAAGTTCTCCTGCTGTCTATCAATTGCCTCAATAATCTTAAGAGTTCTTCAAGTCTACAGGATGGAACACCTACCGATACAGCGGGAGCCATCTGTAGATGAGACATATCCCCGGGGGCAGAGGCAGAAATAACTTCCCACTGTGTTAGAACATTCACCACCTTCACAGACTCCTGGGATGATGCTGCATTCATTAATATCTATCCAAAAAGGAAAATAGATAGGATAATGAGCAAAACACTTCCAATTATTGTTTTAAAAAGAGGGAGGATAGCCTTTCTGAAATTGTAATTTAGCTCGGATTTAATAACATACTGCAAGTGCTTATAAACTGCTGTGAAGGAAGTATGCACAAGTCATTTCGTTTGTCATCTAATGCAGGCTTTCCTTCTATGTTCAAAGTGCACACGATGTCAAGCCTCAGAGTGCAGGAGAGGCAGAACATAGACTTCCCCTGAATGACACATACTGACTGTCATCTCAATGTGGCACCTACAACACAGTGCCGAAGAATACAACCTCCTTCTGAGTTGAATGAAGGATAACGCCGAGCATGACAGCTCCGAGCTTCTGTGACCACAAAGGTATTGTTCATCAAATCTTATAGCTTTCTGGCTTCCTTCTAAAACTTCAGGTGAAAGAAAGAATTTTGGCCATGATCTTCAGAAGTATAAATCAAATGTCGCGTTTTCACATTTTCTTCAAGTATTTTTAATCCACAAAAACATTTATATTAACCAAAAGCAGTGGTGTCACCCTCCTTTTCACTGGTGTCACTGAAAAAATTCGCAGCTATATGGAAACTGAGATGGCATCAAGCTGACGAATTAACTACTGCAAATAGTGAGGAACTGTACAGCACTGAAAGCCAGGACTGAGAGCATGAAGCAGTGTCCCAGCACAAACTAAAATGAAGAGCTGAAGCAACAAGGAGCAATGGGAGGCATCTATCTGACTGCACTGATGAAGAAGTGAAACACAGCAGAGCAGGCTGGGATGAAAGAAATACAATTAAGGAAAGCAGCGTAAGAATAAAAACTGTCATAATCATTTACACAAATGAACCACTGTAAGTAACCACTTCATTCCAAAACTGTGACAAAATCTTAAGATATTTGCATATACTACAGTCTAAGTAGAGAGATTCATCTTGTCTTTAACTGTCAGCAAGGATGAAGTGTGGCTGATGTTTAAAAAGAAGAAGCAAACATGGGAGAGCAAAACCAATCTTCTTGGGATGAGCTACATTTTCATGCTGGAATTATAAGATGGCACAGGTTTTTCATGGCTTCATACCAAAGACAGTCCTAAGTAAAAGATTGTGGCTTAACTCGTTAGAAAAGATACGGATGTCGTCCCTTTTACACTGGGAAATAAGCTAATTGGCGTAATAAATCAGACTGTTGAACCCAGCTGTCTCATGTAAAATAATGTCAGAGAAGAATCAGAAAAAGCATATAGCAGAAATTATGTTGTGGTTACACTGAGTCTTCACATTCCTAGCAGTAAAGTCTTGGGACTTCATACAGACTGTTGCACTTTTATACAGACAATCATTTCCTCAACCCTGTCACTCTAGGAATTGCTTAGAGATTAATGAGTACCTGAGAAACAAACTTTATCTAGTGTTATTTTTATAGAAGGCTTTTATGTGTGCTTGTACTTCCCCTCCCTTTACATGCTCCACACTGAGAACTAAAAGAAAATAAAGTGTGCCAAAAGGATTTAGCATACATAGGGTCTTTATTATTAGAAAGGTAACTCCCCAGAGTCCACACATAAAGAACTCCCTATAGATATGAATCTGCAGGGTACACTCAAGAAATGCAAGGAAAATTAACTTTTGCACAAACACACTAAGAATGTGAGAACTGTTCTTTGTAGAGTAAACATGAATGAAGCACCCTGCTCATCCCTTCAATCATGTCTTTTTGGAAGTGACTGTAGAAAAGACAACTTAGAGTACAGGCAACATCTCTACAAACTACCTTACTCTACACATACAAGCCTCCTAAGACCCCTTTATGTATCTTTTACATGATGGAAACTGAAGTAAAAATTCTCTCTTTAACAAGGCTATTTAAGCATTTTGAAGGATGTTACAAGCTTAAATTTTACTTTAAAATAGCCATGAGACAATAACAGCTATTCCCCACATTCCAGAAAACTGTTCAAGCTTGTACAAAAGTACAAGTAATTTCTGCTAAATCAAAACTCTTTCAAGAAATAATATTTTCCCTCAAGACTTCATAGTTAACCAATGTAGAGAGTCCAGAATTTGAAATGATGGTGTAAGTCAAAAGCAAATAAGTTGCCAGGAAATCTCTGAAACCTTGTATTACTTTACTGTATTGAAGACAATGTATATAATGTTGTGAACTGCTTACCATACAGCTTAGTCTAATGAAAGGGAACAATGTGTACAAGTCAAAACAGAACCAGAATTGGCTGGGTGCCTTGTTGGGATCTTTCATGCAAACGTCTTTCACAACTTGTAAGTCTTCTAAAGCATAATACTGCCTTCTGTATATGCACATAGAAACTAAAACATCACATCAGACAGGCAACAAAAAGGACAAAAGGAGGACTGTGCAGGAACAGTTTACTTCTGGAAAGTGACACATTTCTGATGGCAGAGTCATTCAATAATCATGCAAGAAGACTCTCTTATTTTATAATCACTTGAAGCACATCTTCAACCTCAAGGAAATATGACAAGGGCTGCTCTGACAGTAATGCCACCATTTCTATTATGTTGGCCCATGACGTCAGATGCAGGAAGGTTCAACCACTACTGCCATACCACCATGTGCCTCTAAAACTGTGGGCCAAAATAATAAAACAGGAGGCAGCCCTCATACAAACAAGTAGAAATCCACCTTTTAAACCAGCAAGCACAACCAAAAGCTTAATTTCTCCCCTATGCACCTTGAACCTTTCCATAAATTGTCTAATAATACAAGAAACCTCACTGACAACAGCCTGTCAAAAATTATAAATCACTAATATAGATGAGCTTATAAATAGAAGTAGTAATACTGACCCCCAAAGAGGATTAACTTCAAAGACCATATTTTACCAAATAGTCTAAGATATCTAGTTTCTTTTATACATGTGAGGGCTTACATGCCCTCATAGGACAACTTCATAGGAGTTGTTCTAGTATACTTCAGAAATTTTTTAAATCCTATTTAGTGATGTAGAATTGTCATTAACTTCTGAGAGGTCAGTGTCAGTAAATTATAATCTACAACTCCAATAAATTTTATATAGTGAATATATGCCTCCCTAATGATCTTTTAAGAAAACATATAAATGTGGGATTATTGGGACTCGCATGTTACACTTTTTTTTATTTACCACAGTTTTACAACATCTTCAGCATTGACTTAAAAACATCACTACTCCAAAGAGGAGCATTTGTCGGGTTGCATTACTTCAGCGCCTGTGTTGATAGACTTTTTCTCACATTTTGATATGCAAGAGCTTTTAAAGACTCTCTGATCTGAGAAAGTGGAGACAAAAGACAACACAAAGCAGCTAATGGCACTAGCAAAGAGCTTCTTCTGCTTAAAAACAGGAAACAATTCCTCAAAGACAGTGGTTCTTCCCAATTTTCAATTCATATAAGAATGCTAGCCACCATGCTCTGCTTCCTCATTTATAATTCACCAGAAATGCTTCAGTTAGGCATGTTATGGGGGTAATGGCGAGGGATACAAACCACAAAAATGCCAGCTGCTTCCCCTGCTGCTGTTAACACAATACAGAAATAAAAGGGAAATTACACATTTTAAGAGTGGGTGACACAGATTCAAGCAATTCTAACAGCAGCTTTTTTACAGCACCTCAGTAAAGCTCTTGGTATTCCCATACTTCCAACATGGCTCAGACGGAGCTCCTTTCACTGTGAACCTTTTTGCTTCCTGCAGAGCACTAAGTCTCTGTGCACTCCCCGATACCTATCACACACTCTTGCATACACCTAAGTATACATATATATATATATATATATGCACAGACGCATGCACAAGCTGCTTTTATTTCTCCTCAAACATGGCAAGAAAAGCCTTCAGAGCTTCATTTCTAAGGCTGCAGCTTTATGTATCACCAACTGCTTCTCGTGGGACTTTGAGAAGACACACAGAGGCTTCCCTAAAAACAGCACAGGATGGGAATATCAGTGCGCATAGAGCAGAAATTCAAACTGGCCAACATCAAGAACAAAATGACTGAAAGGTGAGATAAGGACAGAATCAGAGAAAAATATCTGTAGATATTTATTTTATCTGCTCCTCAGTATTACCTGCAATAACACCAGCTGCAACCTTTTCACATAAAAAAACAAGCTTTTCACACTGAATACATTACTTAATGTCTCTGTGAATTCTGTAGTGCAGGAAAAAAAAAAAGAGAAAAATGTGACTTCAGACATAAGCTACAAACCACGTGTATGTAACAGAACAGGAGCATAATGAAACAAAGCAGCATACTTGAATTGCTGCCCAAGCACAAACCAACACCTTGAAAAAGCAGTCTGTTTATCACTGTAACATAAATATGATGATATATTTACCTATTTGGTTGGAGTCATTTGGAGATCAATGACTAAAGTTTAAGATTACTAATTTCTTCCAGTAAATTCTTCATCAAACACAAAAATACTCAACAGTTTTCTATTACCTTATTTTATACTACACAGAATATCTACTTTCAATTGAATCAGTATGTTTACTGAGTAAAAATGGCCTGTAATCATTAAACTATGTTTATTAAATATGGTCCATTTGATTTTTCTCCTGCAAATAATTTTCTACATCTTTTTTACTTACCTAGGCTCCTCAAAATAAAACATACACAGAAGAAATTTCTTATGCTCCTTACCACATCTGGTTTCCATGCTGTGATCAGTAAGCTGACAATAACTACTTGTATCAAAGTATTCTGGGCAGTTTTGAGAATACAAACAAAATCAAAATAACTCAGCTACTGCAACTTAGTGCTCACAGATTCATTCTTTACCAACACTTGTAAATTTTGAAACAGCATGAACACTGCAGTTACCCAAACGAGCGTGAGAGAAAAAAACATTTAACACAAAATACGAACAGCAGAATAGTAACAGACAATACTGTGACCCAAAAAAAAGATACAAGGCACTGCACCTTTACAGTGTCTGATCTGAATAGGCATATTCAGTACCTCTTCTTCCGTTACCAAGGAGCTCCAATGCTTTATTTAACCATTTTTTAGGTTTGCTGTCTCACACCACTTACCATCACATTTTTGAGTTGCCTCATTCTGCCTGTGACCAGCAGGACACTTGCACTCATAGGAACCTACTGTATTAATGCAGTTTCCTCCTTGGCAGACTCCAGGAATAGCCTGACATTCATCAACATCTACAAAGACAAAAAAGAAAGAATATTTGGCATAAGATTAAAAAAAATAATCATAGAATCATAGAAGGGCCTGAATTGCAACGGCCACGATGATCATCTAGTTTCAACCCCCCTGCTATGTGCAGGGTCGCCAACCAGCAGACCAGGCTGCCCAGAGCCACATCCAGCCTGGCCTTGAATGCCTCCAGGGATGGGGCATCCACAGTCTCCTTGGGCAACCTGTTCCAGTGTGTCACCACCCTCTGAGTGACATCACGGCAGACATCTCTGAAATTACTTTTAATAGTAACCAGAACAAAGCACACTCTATTTCTTCTCACCAGCATCACCATAGGGTAAGGGAAAACAACACTATGATTCTCCATTCCATGCATGTTGGTTTTGATTCCATTAAACTCAAAACTTTCCATGTATAGACTTGACTTACTCTGCTTTTAAGTAACATGCAACTTAGAGTTGGTATCCCATGACCTAAGATTATTCCTTATACTGGTCATTACAAAACACAGATGTTTGTTTTGAAAGGACTCCTATCTGTACACATGGACTACCTCATTGCCCAGTTCAACTAGATGTGATAATTCCTTCTGGACAGAAATCAAACTACTGATGTCAATAGAAAATAGGCGCTATTCAGCCAAGATCTTGTGGACCTTGTTAATTTTCCACTGAGCAAAGTAAAGGCAAATGTCCTTCCCAGGTCACAGAGAAGAGAGCCACGTGGTTTCCATAGGGCCTCACCTGTTCAAGTGCATGCTACCTTCTCAGACGACAACCCAGTTTTTGTTACTCCTGGAGCTGTTTTTAGGTACGTTTGCATTTCGTTTCTTAATCTGTGCTGATTTAGTACAGTACAGTGTCCAAACACAGCAAAGATTATGAATAGATTAAGGACTCCACTGGAGATATTATCTTTGTGGAAGCAATGTGCATGGTGCAATTTCATTTGGACAGAAAGCAAACTTTTCCCATGTGAAATACTTCAACGAATCTGGATGTGATTTATCTATGTCTAGACAGAATGAGAGCTTAATTACTTGATAACACCCATCCCACCCAGCAGTTCCAATCAGAGTGAAACTAATACAGTGTTTGTCTTTTCACTATTGGGCCTCAAAATGCACTCAGGACACATGTTAAGCGTGTGCCTTGTGTCATTTATTAATGCTTACTTAAATTAATCCAACTGTGTCAGTAGATCAGTGATTAAAAATAATCACTGTGTATCTTCTACAGTTTCATAAGTCAAGAATGTCAAGTAATAATAAATTAATGGTAGTAAGAGCAGGAAATGAGTAATTTCCCAAAAGAGAAAAGGCCTTGAATAGAACAACATTTTAAGATTTAGCGATCCCATTTATTTCTTTCAGTATTAATCATATGGTGTTAAAAGAACAAATAAACATCAAGTTCTACTGAGTCCGAGAAGCCAGTCTGAATTATGCTACAAAGCGTAACACTTGTTCATTGATAAAAAGCAAGTGGTCTCATCATGTATGACGAGAAGCTGAAAAATCATTGAATCATAACAGCTATCTTGCCTCTTTATGCTGATCTGAATCTTAATCTTTGAGGGCTTATGCACTAACTATTTTAAATATATTTAACATAAAGACAATGAGTGTACTGTCACTGAAATCTTGTGTGATGATTCGCATGACTGCAGTGTGGACACTGACAGCCACAAGCTGTTCAGAAGCAACAGGCGAGGAAGTAGGGCAGGAAGCGTTGCCCTCTACATCAAGCAAGGAATAGATAAGAGTGTGAAGAGCTGTCACTGAATAATAGCCACAAGCAAGCTGAGAACCTCTGGGTGAGAGTTAGTGAACAAGGCAATAAAGCAAGGCTTATGGTTAGGATCTACTGCAGGCCTGTAGGATCTACAGGATCAAGTAGAGCCTGCTGACGAAGCCTCTCTCCTCCAGTTCTGCAAAGCATTGTGATCTCAGGCTTCTGTTCCTGCTGGGGGACTTCAACCCTGCTGACATCTGCTGGAAAAGTATCAGGGAAAGCCACAGAGCACCCAGGAGGCTCTTGGAATGTATCAAGAATAACTTCCTAGGTCAGATAATTGACTGGAGGGTTGCAGTGCTGGACCTGTTGCCCTTCAGTGCAAATGAACTGACTTGTGACATAAGGACTGGAGACTGTGTGGGCTGTAGTGGCCAAACTCTGGAGAGATATCAGACAGGCAAAGAATATGATTAGGAAGCTTAATTTTAAGAGAGCCAGCTGCCAGCTCTTCAGTGAATTAGTCAACAAAAATCCCTGAAAGTCTGTCCAAAAGGACAATGGAACAGAGCAGAGCTGGAAGACCTTCAAGGAACCTTTCCTTAGGACACAGGAGCACTCCATCCTCAGGCGCTGGAAGTGAGGAAAGAAAGGTAAGAGACCAGTGTGGCTGACTTGAGACCTGCTGGTCAAACTTAAGACTAAGAAAAAAATACAGGCAGTGTAAACAGGGACAGGTACCCTACAAAGATTATAAGGACGATGCTAGGCTGCAGGACCAGGAAGGCAAAGGCACACCTGCAACTGGACTGGACAAGGGGTGCCAAGAGTAATAAATGATTCTATAGGTACATCAACTGGAAAAAAGTCCATGAGGATGTACCTCCCCTAGTGAGCAACACGGGCAAGCTAGTAAAAATGGGCAAGGAGGAGGCTGAATTATTCAGCAACACTTTTGTCTCATTTTTCATCAGCAACTGCTCTTCACACAGCAGTTGAGCAGATGGTTTGGAAGCTGAGAATTGGGGAGTGATGTCCCTCCTGCTCTCAACAAAAGTCAGGTTCATGACCACCTGAAGAACCTGAACATTCGTAAGTCTACTGGATCCCGATGAGATGCATCTGAGTCCTGAGGGAACCAGACTGACATAGATGCCAAATCATTCTCAATGGTATCTGAACAGCCATGGTGGTCAGGTAAAGTCTTGGAAAAAAACGCAACATCACATCCATTTTTAAGAAGGGTAGAAAGGATGACACAGGGAACTGCAGACCTGTTAGTCTCACTTCTGTGCCAGGGAAAATCATGGAGCGGATTCCTCCTGGAATTATTCTAAGGCATGTGGAAGAGAAGAAGATGATGTGGGAAACCAGCATGGCTTCACCAAGAACAGATTCTGCCTGATCAAACTAGCAGCTTTTAGTGATTGTTTAACTGCATTAGCAGACAACAGATGAGCCACTTACGTCATCTGCCTTTGACACTGTCCCCTACAACAATCCTCTCTCCCAAATTGGAAAGATACGGATTTGATGGGCGGACTGTTCAGTGGATGAGGAACTGGTTGCGAGATTGTGCTGAGAGTGCTGTCAATGGCTCAGTGACCAGATGGAGATCAATGATGAGTGATGTCTCCCAGGGGTCAGCCTTTCAGCATCTAAAAGGCAGTCTTTACAGACTCTTTAGCAGAGTCTGTTGTAATAGATCAATGGAAAAGTGGTTTCAAACTAAAAAAGAAAAGGGAGATTTAGATTGGACATAAAGAAGTTTTGTACAATAAAGGTGGTGAGGAACCAGCATAGGTTGCTCAGGGTGGTGGTGGACGCCCCATCCCTGGAGACATTCAAGGTCAGGCTGGATGGTGTACAGAGCAATTTGATCTAGATCTAGCTCTATGTGTCCCTCTTCACTGTAGAGAAGTTGGAGACTAGGTGTGTTTAAGAGTCCCTTCTGATTCAATTCTGTGATTCTATAACTTCACTGTTAGCTTAAAAACTGTAGCTGACGTATACAAGTATACACACTCTAACTAGCTAAAAGGTAACACCTATACACACCCTCCACAAGCAAAGATAATTTTTTGCCTGTAATCTTCTGATGTTAATCAATTAGTATTTTAAAACTGAAAAAAGCCTGAAAGGACAAACCACTTTCTTAAAAGGGCTATTACTTTCTTTATTTTATAAATTGCTTCCTAAACACCACTTGAAGATATCAGCAATTTTTTTTTTTTTTTTTGACAATGCAACAAATTTGAAATCAAGAAAATTTTTATTTACTTCTTATATTTCTGACAAGTCAGGTTAAGCAACACAAGAGTTTCTGCATTATTAATTTATGCTTTACTCATACTTTTAAACCCCAACAATAATAAAGCAATAATTTTTTTGCCATAAATGCAAAATCAGATGAATAAAACTCTTTAGATTCAGTGTATACAGAGGTTCAATATGCTACAGATAAGCAAGAACTTTCCATGTCTTCATAGGTTTGATCATATTTGGCAAATGAAAAATGGTACTTAACTTTTGCAGAGAGTTTTCTCAGTAAATGGCAACTGCCTGCAGGATTCACAGGGTGTAACTGAGAAATGGATTGCTGAAGAATGCAAGGAGGAACAGAAAAAACATCCAACATAGTATGTCTGCCATTACACTAAGGCTGTGTAGCAGTGGCAGTAAGATATTTCAAGTGGAACACTCAGAGTTGTTCTTTCCTGAATTCCTGGGAAAGAGCATCTCTTAACAACTACAATTACCAATTTTTAAGCAGAGGCCAAATTTTAAGCAGAGGCCAAATAGAAACTGCTGGAGAAAAAAAATGCAAAAAACTTTGATCCTTTGGTTTTATCTCTTTAACTTATTTGTCTATAGCAATACTGAAGAAGCAGTACTAACATAATGTTGTATACAAGCACATTACTATTTGAGCACAATTAATCCCATGGAGCATTATTCAGTCAGGAAGACTTCCATAGTAACTTATGTATGAGTAAGATAGAGACAAAATGAATACAAAGGCAGGCTGCTTTACCACCCATCTATTCAAATTCTACTCCAGCAAAAGTGCTACTAGATATACACTAAGATATATGTAACGTGCATATTCTCTACACAGTAGGATCAACTTCAATAGTTTAAACTTATCAGACTGCTAATTAAATGCCTACTGAAATTGTGATCTTTTTCCAGTACTAGGAGTTGGAGTTGCCAGTTCTACTCATTTTGAATTGCTTATACTAAACTCCCACGCTGGCCTAACTGTTCATGTGAGCATTCACTTAAAAAACATCAAACATTCAAACCATGGTGGCTGCTCTTGAAAGCAATGCCTCCTATTTTATTATGTTGACCTGTAACATCAATGGCATGGCAGTAGAGGTTGAACCTTCCCACCAATATCCTATTACATGTTGTTGCTGTGTGACAGATGGAAGCAGAGGTCTGACAGAATGGTGTCTGACATGAATGTGCAGACAGAGCAAAGGTGTGGCACTGAATTCCTCCATGTGGGAAAAATGGCAGTCTCTGACATTCATTGACACATGCTGTATGTTTATGGAGACCAAACAGTGGATGTGAACACAGTGATGGGGTGGATGGTGCGTTTCAGCAGAAGTGAGAGCAATGTGAAAGACCAGCTGCATTCTGTATAGCCACGCAAAGCCATTACAACAAAAAAAAGAAAGAGCGTCTCCGTTAGCTCACCTGCACAAATTGGCAGAATATGAAAAGGGAACTGTGTACTGAGGTGAATGTTGGCTTCAATGTGTTGGAAATGATAGCAGCAATGTTTGAATATCACAAAGTTTGAGCCAGATAGGTCCCAGGATTACTCATACAGGAACAGAAAGAACACCACTCACAAGTTTATCAGGACCTACTGAACTAGTATACTGAAGGTAACAGATTCATGAATCACACCACTGCCTGTCATAAGATGCCACATCATCACTACAAGCTGGAGCCAAAACGGCAGTCTATGGGGTTAGCATATGTGAATTCCTCACCAAAGAAAAACTTCTAGATGTAGCCCTCTTGATGTAAAGTGATGTGCACTGTCCTTTGAGACAGAAAAGAAAGGAGTGATCCTTCTGGATTTCCTAGAATTCAGACAAACCATTGACTCTGACCACACCATCACAATGCTGACTAACCTGGAAGGCTCAACCTTTGAGAATCAGGCCAGAAAAGAAGCAAACCTTTCAGCTGCAATGCAATAACTCCAGGCCCCATACCAGTTTGAAGATTGTGCAGGTTCTGATGAAATAAACAGGAGGCATTACTTTTAGAGCGAGCTATGTAGTTACTGGGTAAGTCTGGTCTAGTATTGTATTGTGACAAACCAGACCAGGCTACACAGGGCCCCATCCAAGCTCCAGCGATGGGACACCCACAGCTTCTTTGGGCAGCCCGCACCAGAGCCTCACTGTCCTCTGAGTAAAGAATTTCCTCCTAACTTCTACGCTAAATCTCCCCTCTTCTAGTTTAAAACCATTCTCCCTTCTCCTATCACTACCACATCATGTAAAAAATTTCCCTCTTGTTATTAAGCTCCCTCTGAGTACTGGAAGGCTACAATGAGGTCTTCCCAGAGTCTTCTCCATACTAAACAAGCCCATCTTCCTCACTCTTTCTCTGTAGGAAAGCTGCTCCGGCCCTCTTGTCACTTTTGTGGCCTCCTCTAGATCTGCTGCAACAGCTCCATATCTTTCTTGCTGGGGGCCCCAGGCCTGCACACAATAGTCCAGACAGACCCTTGCAAGGGCAGGGGACAATCCATTCCCTTATCTGCTGCCACCCCTGTGTAAAGGCAGCCCATGACACAGTCGGCCTTCTGGGCTGCAAGTGCACACTGATGGCTCAAATTCAGCTTATATTTCACTGAATGAGGCACTCTCAGATAGCAGTTATTGTGGTTGGAGTACAGCTGTTTTTTGAATGGCTAGAAATCCACTTTTGCTCTATTTTGACTCTCTTATTCTTCACAGTTTATTTTTGCAATTATACTTTTTACCATTATTGAGGTTTTCATCTATGCATAACTCACAGATATACAGCCCTTTTTCTTCCTATCTTGGATTAAAATTTCTGCTTGCCTTCCTGTGTCAGGCTCTCTTCCAGTTGTCACATATAACTGCAGCAAAAATCTGCAATTTATATCTACAGATTATGAATCCCAACATGGAGTTTGGAAAGTAAGCAATCTCTGTAACAGCAAGTGGTGTGCTCTCTCTCCTCGTCCATTAGTGCAGTATGATATCCAGAAAAGAATGACCAGATGGCAAACATAATGGCAATTACTAAAACTCTGAGCTTGCAAAAGACTGTCTTAACTGTTGGATAAACGAGGTAATGATTTTGTGGAACAAAGAAATCCTTTGTCCTTCTTTTCCCACACAGAAAACCTACCTTTTGATCGTCTCCTTGTGCCTTACCATTATCTAGTAACATCACGCACTAACTCCTGCTGACATAAATACAATGAGATCTTCCTGTACAGTAGTAATATGCCAAAAATGTAACAAAAATGGCTGTTTAAGCTCCCTTTGTTCATTCATCACACAGTAGACTACCACATCGTTTTTATACCTCCCAGTGGAACTCAGCAATTACGTTAACTGAGTAAGTTAAACATTTCTGCCACACACAATAAACTGGCAGAAAAAGAAAACACAGTCTTACGGACATGGGTGCTGAAGAATTCTATAGATCTCTCAAACAATTTAAATGAAGTCCCAGAAGCCATGCTGGGCTTAGTTTGGCACAGAAGCTTTAAGAGTTTGTTATATCTGGCCAGCATATTCATCACACAATGGAGTTTGACTTTGAGGCAGCAACCAACATGCATGCCTTCAGTACAGTGTTTCTGTTTATGACGTTGTTATGAAAAGAATGTCTAAAATATACTAATCAATTCAAGATGAAAAGTATAGCATAAGCAGTTAAAAGCAGACAGAGGCCTATTTCTGACATTTAAGGAAAAGTGCAGTTGAGTATTTCTCCTCTGTAGAATGTGGATGCTTTAAGCAGTGTAAATACAGAAAACAGAAATGAAAACATTTGAAATGAAGAAAAATGAAGGGATTTATTGCTGCCTAAAAGCAATCTTAGTATTTTAAATAAAATAAATGCCTTGGAAAGACAATTCCAGAGGATTTCCACAAAGGAATCTGAACTAGTAGCCCAAATTTTAGTTTCAGGTCAATCGTAACTCTTTGTGAAGAAAAATTCACTCTGTCTCTCTCTGTCTCTCTCTGTCTCTCTCTCTCTCACACACACACACACACAAAAAAAAAAAAAAGCTTTATCTAGTTTTAATATGAAATAATTAAAAATTTTACACCATCTCAATTTTCTCTCCTTTTTTCAACTTGGGTTAGCAGAGACTCTTACCTAGAGTTCCTACACAAGAGCTAAGTTGCTTATCATTTACACTTATACAATTTTAAGCCACTGAACTAAGATGTAACAGGGGAAAGCAACAATGAAATCAATGCACAGTATGGATTGCAATCAGAACTCAATGAAATCAAGCTGATTTACAGTACATGACTTCAAGTCTTAATGCTAAACTTGATCTGCACTATTAAACGACAGAACTCTTATAGAAGTGTCCTTAAGAATAAGAACTCAACCAAGCGTTTGCTGATGTGTCTTAGGTCTGAGTTATACAAAATGAAATACATTCAATATATTCAAATGTCTCTGCCCACATGGTTTCCACTGTTCCTTAGGAAGATTCTAAGACAATGACTGCATCTATGAATGACATAATGACTAATGACAGAATCTATGAATAGATTGAGTGAACTAAACTTTATTTAATACAAGAGCAGTATATTCTCCTTAAGATGATCATTATTACTGCATTGTTTGTACAGTTTGTTCTATAATCCATCAACAGCAACAGAGTAATTGAATGCTTATTTTTCAGGATAAGTGGATTACAGTGAAAATCTACAAGAAGGAGTGATCAGTTTCTTACCATCACCGAAAGAGACACTGAATAAGCTAAGAAAGTTTTCCCATTTCTCAGACTACATCATATTAATTTGAAAACAGAAGACTAAAGTCTTTCCTTACTAGTGCATTTTCCTAGCACCGCACAAATAACAGAAGAGTCACAGAGAACTGAAGAATCGCCTGGGTTCGAAAGAACCTTAAAGTCGACTCAGCCCCAACCCTGCCACAGGCAGGGCTGCCCCCCACCAGCTCAGCTGCCGAGGGCCTCATCCAAGCTGGCCCTGAGCGCCTCCAGGGATGGGGCACCACAGCTTCTCTGGGCAGCTGTGCCAGGGCCTCACCGCCCTCTGAGTAAAGAATTTTTGCTAACATCTAACTTAAATCTCCCCTCTTTTAGTCCAAAGCCACTCCCCCTTGTCCTAACGCTATACTCCCTGATAAAACATTCCTCTCCATCCTTCCTCTAGGCACCTCAGATGATTAATCTACTTAGGTTACACAACAGGACTTTATATATGCTTTATATAAATGCTGGGATTAAAAAAATCCTATGTAAGAATCGTTCATACTTTTGAAAATGAAAAGTATTCAGTAGCAAGACCAGTGAATTTTTCAATAGAATGAATGATGTACATATTATTTAGGGGCAAAAGCAACTCCTGTTGCCTAACTGGTGCACTACTGCAGTAGCTGACTGCTGCATTCTACAGACATTCTGACCTTCTCAGGCTCTACATTTATGGCTCTTTGACTGGTATTCATCTTTTTTTTCTAAGCATGTGAGATTTGTTCTATAAGTACACTCAATAAACTCTAGAAGAAATAGAGCATACAGGATCTTGTTAAAAGTAAGATTCAGAACATGCACACACACAGAAAACAGGGATCTCATTTAAGTGGATGCAGAGCTTTCCAGATGCCTATCAGCAATACAATAGTCATGCACAGTTTATACCAGAAGGCTTACCTTGACATGCACCAGTGCGAATATTAGGGATGAAACCACGACGACATGGCTGAGGCTGAGCAGGGCACATTTCACAGGGGTGACCCCATGCACGCCCAATGGTTGCACAACAGAGGGTTTTCGTGCAAACTATTCCAGTTAGCTGGCCTTGACACATCTGATTATTAACTTGTGTGAAACAAGGACCTGTTCTGTAATCTGGAAAAGAAGAAACATCACTGTATTACATGAGGCAGTGTGCTAGTAAATAAAGCAGGAATCTGTTTTTAACAAAATAAACACCTGTACTAAGAAAAGGCAGGAGGACATCGAAATTTACATCAGCTTCTGCTCACAGAAGTAGCATGACCTATTCCACTGAATGCAATCATTTCTGCAATGTTACCTTACCTTTCAGTGTCCTTCTTTCTGATCGGTGTAATGAAAGGCAGCTTAATCATTAAAATCAGTAAAATCCGTAAGTAAAAGGTTTTTTGAAACAAACAAGCTAACAAACATGGGAAAACATAAGGCAAACAAGACCTGCTCCTAAGTAAATTCATGCTGGTTGATGGGAAGAAGCTCCAGACCATAAAAGCCACAAATTTGTTTGCTTCACTTTGATCAGGGCTGTGACAAAGACTGCCACAGAATCAACATTCCTGATGGAATGCTTAATGCAAAAAAGTGCAACATGCAGAGCACTAATCAATGCCACTCACTTTCAGAGGAATAACATGAACTAACACAGCCTATTCAAGCCATATTGAGCACACTGAACGCAGCATACAAAGAGTATGAAAATATACTCCAGATCAAATTCCTGTAAATGATTTAGTTATTTGGGTTCAACCTGTATATAAAGAAGGATTTTTCTGACCTTATGAGGAAACACAAACTGGGAACAATTAGTTCAAATTCTCTAGGAACAAATGAGAAACAGATGGTTGCTTTGACTCAGATTTCATATCCTTATGGAAACTTTAAGGGGGGGGAGGAAAGGGGTAAGGGGAGGGGATAAGAAAGTGCAAATCTTCCACAGGACACAGTCACGTGAAAAAAGGCATAGCAGTGGGGATATGATCTCTGTGTTATCCTGTCCCGTTCTGATGCTTTTTTCCCTATTAAAAAGAGATTCCATATATGATGTATAAGTCACATACTGCCTCCTGCTCTTTGACTGGTGTGCAACTGGGCTCAGAAGCAAGTTATAGTTGATGCCTGCTAGATTCATCCTGAAAAATAAAAATCTGAGTTTCTACATGCTTGCAAAAGGAGAAAACTGTCCTTCTAACATACCTCATATTAAATTTTCCTTGGACTAAAAAGTAAGTCTTTTAAAGTAAAAGCTAGCTCAAGGAGAAATAGATGTTCTGCTCCCTGTCTTTGATTAGGTTCATTCAGATTATCTCTTTGGGAAAGATTCTGTGATAGTTATTTATGCACAATGGAAAATATTTTCAACTGTGTTCTTCACATTAACAAAGGTAAGCATGCATATAAGTATCTGTAAGAAAAATGTATAATAACAGACATTACATGAGTACTAAACAATATGAAAATATCTTAACTGTCCCAACCAGATTGTGAATTTGAATGTTTCCTGACTTTCATTAGAATATTGTTTTCAGACTTATGCACTTCATGTCCATCAAGTAACCAAAACAATACTTTAAATAAAATCATAGAATCATAAAACACTTTGGGTTGGAAGGGACCTTTAAGACCATCTAGCTCCAATCCCCTGCTATATACAGAGACACTTCCCACCAGACCAGGTTGCTCACAGACCCATCCAGCCTGGCCTTGAATGCTTCCAGGGAGGAGCATCCACAAAAAATGTTCATTACAGAAAGAAAATCCTATTTGTTATAGTTTGGTTTCAGTGATCTTTCTTCCAGCATACTGGAACACAGGCTGCTTCAAAGCAATCTCAGTTTAATTAACTCCAAGGCCCCTGCCAAATTAGAGATAGCTAAATCAGAACTTGATGACTGAGAGAAAATAGCGATTTCATCAAGCAAGAGCTTCATATGAGAATGACAAATACTTAAAACACAAACTCCAACTATCAAATTCCATAAACTCACGAAATCTTGCCTGGATTTCATTTAAGAGGTAAGTGTAAGGAAGACCCTGCCAAAGACTATGACTATATATTTCATTCATATAAAGTTTACTCAGGTGTCATAAAGATTGAGAAATATGTGTTAGACCATATTTAACCTGCAAATCATCAGCAATAGTCAGACTGCTATCAGAAGAAAAACAGAACTGTTCAGAATTCAAGAACTGAAATAAATGGAATTAAATCCTGGTCCCAGTGAAAGCAAATGGGAATTTAGCTATTGAACTCAATGACAACACTATTTCATTCTCGGAAATCAGTACTGTGTTCTTTAGCAATTGGCTGTATTATAATTTATGGCCTAATATCATCTGTAAAAGCATTCGCTATGTCACACAGAGAAAGTAATGAGCTTCATATGTGTAGAAAAAATTTTACTACTAACTGTTCAGACTAACTGAGCAGACTCTTATTCTAGTGTCAAGTAAGTTATATACACTGTTAATACTGCTGTAATACAAATGATTAAAAAGACTTAACTCATTTTATCTTCTCCTTAGTTACTGAAGTACAAATAATAGGCAGACTCTGGGAATGCCCATGGTCTACTCTATGTACTGACAGCTGACTACCAGACTACAATCTGCACATTACAGAACTTTTGTCCACGTGATATCAGATCAATAAAGAGTGAAACTTTCCTCAAAATTCAGATTGAATGAGCTTTTCAAAACTATGAAACTCTATACAAGTCCTGATGGGCATGGATACATTCTCAGGGTATCTTAAACACGACAGCTGGTCAGGTATTACTAACTCAATTCACCCAACTGGTGTCCAGTTCTTCCTGGGGGAGTGGCCTTTATAATGCAATCAAATAAGGATTAATTATTTATCTCCATATTTCCAAAATTTTAGATTTCTTAATCTTGACATCCAAACTTATTTTGGAATTCCTACTCAGAAGTAATACTGCGTGAAAGCATTCCTCTTTTATAGCACTTGTTCTTCAAAGTATACTTTTACAGAGGACCAACATCAGATAAAACGTAACAATTACAGTAGGAGTAGAAATTTTAGAAAATTTGCATTTTTATTATTAAGGATTGGAGATCTACAGAAATATGCTGCCCCCAAATCATCCATGTGAAATTTGTAATTCATTCAGACAAGATTAAATTCTGAGCTTTAACTTGAGGTGTGAAGTACATTTCATTGAATCACAGAATGGTTTGGGCTGGAAGGACACTTAAAGGCCCCCCAGGCCCATGCCTAGACAGGGCTGCCCCCCACCAGCTCAGCTGCCCAGGACCCCATCCAAGCTGGTCTTGAGCGCCTCCAGGGATGGGGCACCACAGCTTCTCTGGGCAGCTGTGCCAGGGCCTCACTGCCCTCTGATTGTAGAATTACCTCTTATTCATCAGTGGTGAAAATGCATAGCTAATGGTGGTGATTGAGTTGAAAACTAGTGTTCTGTAGCAGAGAATTTTCTCTGTCACGTAGTGTTATTGTGATCTTTGTAGTAGTTTCCACACAAATAAATAGGAGGCATTATTTTTGGAGTGACTTACCTATTATGCAATGAGTCAGAAGAGTAGTGAGAAGCTTCAGAAATATAGTTTATATTAATACTAATATTTAAAAATAATATAATTCGTATCCACTAAAAATACATTCATTTTAAACATCTTAATGCATTCAGATTATCCAAAATGAAGTCCAAAGATCTTTAGCAAGATCTGAGCAATGGCTGGCCCTCAAATCTAAGAAGACGGCAGACATAAGGTTTCACAATATAAAGGGAAGGAAAGAATGCTTGGATTGAGAGTAATGTACAGCTGTTTATATAAAGATACTTGGTAACATAGCAAAGACTTACTTAAGAGAAGCAAATACATTAAGACAAGAGGCAAGTCTGAAGATACTTCATAGTTTCAAATGAATCTGTGGATTTGATTCCCAATTTACCCTACAATAGACTACGGTCTTCCTTACACAGCCAATCAGACAGATAACTTTAATGGTTCATCTGATCTTCAAATTCCAGAATTTGTAAATCAATCATCCGTTTCATATTGTTTTATTTTTAGGCGTTTCTTCATTAGCTCTTTCCCCAACACTGTTGCTGGAATAGCTTTGCCAGAAAGAACATATGTTAGAACATATGTTACAAATCATTTGTTGCTTAGAAAGGGTAACTGTCTTGGTGAAAGAAAGTGATTTTCAGCACATACGTGTTACTCATTTTCTTTAACCTCAGACAGTTGTATTCAGTATGCACACTGACTTAAAGAATGACGGTCTTTATCAACAATCAAAATTCTTACAATCATTAAATTTAATAAGACATACTTTTTCTTGGCATGAATGTTGAGGGGAAAAAAAAAAAAAGATCTGGAAATAGCACACTGGACTTTTAAATTTAACTGTACCAAATCTACGCCTTAATGGAAGTGTATTTTCTGCATTCACAGACTACATGAGACAATCAGTGTTCTTGAAATCTTTTTCATCAATCCCTTTTTGGGAAAAGAAAAAAAAAGTTACTTCTAATTCAATTTGTAATTAAAAAAAAAATAGCCATTTGACAGGGAGCCTGTCACAAGGATTAGAATTGTAATAATTCTAGTATTGGACATGGTCCAATATCCATCTGCTTTGTTTTTCTTCCTCTATCTTCTGGCTAGAACCAGATGATTCAAGTGGAAGTGTAGAAGCCTGCCGTAAATTGACATGGGATAATCTGTCCGCCACACTGTATTTTCTCCAGGTGTCTAGCACACACCAGCTTGAGGCCTAAAACACAACGTTTAATATCCCAACTACCACTTGTTGTTATTCAGGACAAAAACCTAAAATATTTTGATACACATATAGGTATCCTATTTCCATATTAACATTATCACACTTTATCTCCACAATTTCATGCTGTGCTACCCAACTACTGCTGCCCACGAAATTCTTCTCAAGTAATTGGAGAGTTAAAAAAAGTGAGACAGAAAGAAAAACGAGAGGAAAAAGGTATCTAATGTGCTGGAATGTCCCTTACATGTTATATGGAAGAAGAAAACCTGCAAGTTTCTTCTCACAGAGTGAAATAAGTTTCTAAGATCAAAATGTCATGTGAAGTCCAACAGTACTAATGGAAGTGCAGCTGCAATGGCCTGCACCCATATAAACCCCACATACATAAAAGCCCTGTAAGACTGGAAGTCTGTAGTACTGGAGCAACATATTAAAATAAATCCTATACTTCACTTTGCATCTAGAAAGATTAGCAGGAAGATACTGTGAAGACTCTTCCATCATTTTTACTTAAACAAAACTCCATAAAACCATAACTAAATGAGGAGGTAAATTGCCTGGATGTAAATAATTTCAACTATAAGCTATCTGGAATACTGATACTTCAGTAACTCAAACAAACCAGAAACATTAAGCAAGTTGATCAGTCCAAATCACAAAGAGTGAAAAAAATACTTATAAATAAGTGTCCCAACTTTGTCAATTAGAAAACAAAATCCTAGTATTAGGGAAACCTGTTTTACTTCCTTATGCACTATGTCTGCCCCTCAAAATGACTTCACACTGACCCTTTCTCTCACAGATGTGATCTAGAAAATATCAAGAGATCAGAAAATAAATAACTCCAGCATTCACTTCAAATAAAAACTCAAATATAGTAAATGTGATTACCTCAAAATTACAGATACCCCAAAAATCTATTTCATACATCAGCATTGTTAGATAAACAACCTAATACTCAAGAACCTAGGCTTAGAATGCTGGAAGGTAGTTATCTGCCATTTGTGTTGTAAAGCATGTTATTCCACTTTGACACAAAATAGCAGCACAGTGAGTGACATCCAGGTGAGCAGACCAGGCCCATTTTGGCAAAGATCAGAAGTTAAACTCATGCCTTCAGATGATGCTCCAACCCAAATCATGCTGCAGCTGCAACTGCCCGTATTGCAGCTCTGGTAGGATGCTGTGGATAACTTTCCCATAAGCTCCACTAACATTCCCAAGTCTCCAAAAACCAGCGATTTATTTTTGCTACTTGTTGCAGCATCTGCTCCTTGAATACTGATGAGATTTTTCAGTCTCAGAATTTTTTCATTTGCAACATGAACCTACACATTTTGAAAATTAAAGGTGTACTTCATCTCCTGCAGTGACAAATAACACAATCTGTGTCTTTACCATAATGGTAGGGCACAGTGCACCCCCCATTCTCTCAGTGAACCTACGCAAATGACAGCACTGTCCAGACCTCTGTCTTTATGAAAAAATGGGACAGCATTACTTTTTCCTTGATTAAATTTTCATCCAAGTATGAAATGGATGACAGTACTCATGGCAGCACTCGAGTTCAGACCACAAGCCTATAATGTATGGATATGCAAGCACTACCCTTCCTATTGAATTCCACCATTTTAACTCAGACTATGCAAAAAGATGAAACGTTACAAAAGTACATAAGTTTGTTTCACTAAAGATTATCTAAAATTGTTTTTCCTCCAATAATTTAATCATCCTACCATGGAAAATTGTTCTTTTCTGCAGTAATATGTAGCTGCCAACAACAAGGGATCACCATAAGGGAGGTTTCAAAGGTAACGAAGTTAGATGAATTGTACTGATTCAGGCTTGATATAAATAAAAAGCATTTTTTCTGAAGGTGACATCCAACAAGTTGCGGAAAAAAGATTGTTGGCTAGAAATTAGAGCTAGTCTCTTGGAAAATGAAAGAGGCTTGGCAAAGCCATTAATTTCTCTTGGAAAAAATAATCTATGGGCAGTACAGCTATTTAGACTAAGATGTTCATATAAACCAAAGCCTGAATAGTAACGTCTGAGCCAACTCCTCTCCACTTCCCTTTTTTTTTTTTAATTCAAGAAAATTTGTATGTCAAGTCCTTAATTAGGCTTATGATTTATATAAATAATGAACACTGAAGTCTTTTAAACATTTTAAGTCATAGGTAACTCAAAGAAGTTGAGACAAATCCCCATAAGATTCTGTGGTCACCAAACGAAACAAGGATTTTTATAAAATTTATTTTGATATGTAGCACTGAAGAAGAATTGTTTAGTTTAAAAGGTTCTTGAATACTTATGCTAAATGCATTATGAAGCCTTGAATGTTTTCATAGAGCTGACAGCTTCCATTTTCAAGTTTAATTCTTACAACTATTCTACTGGTCCCACATGACTATTACTGACCAAGTGCTGTGATGCAAGACTTTCCATCAAACAAACTCCTGTGATTGATTAGGCAACTTCATATACATATGGCAACTAAAAAGTGAGTGGAGAGTAGCTCTAAATTAAAGAGAGAAAATAAAGAAGAAAGAGAAAAAAAGAAGAAAAAAAAAAAAAAAGGACATGTTTAATGCAGCAGCCTATGTGGGCTTTGTAGCTTTTAGCAAAATTCCAGTTTCCACCAGCACTGCTGTCATGTCCATTCTAAGCACATTCTCATTTTCCTTATGCTGGAACAGGAAAAGCACCTCTTTTCCAAAATCAACATTCCTGAGTTTGCACACCCATTTTATTATAATTGATATTATGTCAGTTTTAAGCAGACATGGGACAGTTGAAGTTTTGTAGTAGTATCTACAGATCTTTGGGAAAGGACAGCAAAGTAACAGATAATCAACCATACTTCTGAAATAAGTGCTATTTTCTGTAATTAATATAAACGTCAAGAAAAATGGTTTAAATATTTAAGATATTCTTTTAAAAACATACACAAGAAGGAGAGAAAGAAAGTAATACAGTGTAAGATGGAATTACACAAGTATTTTCCTTTAGAAAGCAACAAAATCCCAAGAATAGCAAAACAATACTGGGAAAAATTCTTGGAGGAAGCTTCTTTCAACATGCAACTGCAGTGTCAGTAACTGACAGCTAAAAAATTCAGACGTGAAAAAAAAGCTGGGAAATAACTACCCCTAGATCTTGGTTCTAGCAAGGACTCCACTGTCCAGTTTGTCACCTTCTTATCGATACATGTATGTCAATATACTTTCAGAAGTACTGCTACCATATATACAAAATCTGCAGTCGAGGGTGGATATTTTGCTGTCGTTAAACACTTCTACAAAGACGTAATTGGATAGGCTGGAGAGCTGGGCAGAAAAAAACCGGATGAGGTTTAACAAAAGCAAGTGTAGAGTCTTGCATCTGGGGAGGAATAATTGCATGCACCAGTACAGGTTGGGGGATGAGCTGCTGGAGGGGAGCTCTGCGGAAAGGGACCTGGGTGTCCTGGTGGACGACAGGTTGGCCATGAGCCAGCAGTGTGCCCTTGTGGCCAAAAAGGCCAATGGCATCCTGGGGTGCATTAAAAAGAGTGTGTCCAGCAGGTCAAAGGAGGTGATCCTCCCCCTCTACTCTGCCCTGGTAAGACCTCATCTGGAGTACTGCGTCCAGTTCTGGGCTCCCCAGTACAAAAAAGACAGGGATCTCTTGGAAAGAGTCCAGCGGAGGGCCACGAAGATGGTGAAGGGCCTGGAGCATCTCCCCTATGAGGAAAGGCTGAGTGAACTGGGTCTGTTCAGCCTTGAGAAAAGGAGACTGAGAAGGGACCTGATCCAGGTCTATAAATATCTAAGGTGTGGGGGGCAGAATGGCGAGGCCGGACTCTTTTCAGTGGTGAGTGGAGACAGGACAAGGGGAAACGGCCAGAAACTGGAGCATAGGAAGTTCCGCACAAACATGCGCAAGAACTTCTTTACAGTGAGGGGACGGAGCACTGGAACAGGCTGCCCAGGGAGGTGGTGGAGTCTCCTTCTCTGGAGATGTTCAAGACCTGCCTGGATGCCTACCTGTGCGACCTGGTGTAGGGAACCTGCTTTGGCAGGGGGGTTGGACTCGATGATCTCTGGAGGTCCCTTCCAACCCCTACAATTCTGTGATTCTGTGATTCTGTAATCTGAGGAACCAGGAAATATCAGTTATTCTAGGAAGCTGCAGTCTAACTTACCTCTGCAAAATGTGCATCTAAATGAGAAATGACAATTACTATTTTTGCAAAGCTCAGCAGTTTGTGCTCACCATCCCAGTGCTACATCTTTACTGTGCTGAGGTGTTCACAGAATTCAAAACAAGTAACTGTGCATCCCGCTGCTCACCACTCCGTCCTGTTTTCTCACACCGAGCCACAAACATCCCCAGCAAGTGGCAATCCACAATCTGTGCTCCTCCCAGTGTATTTACTGCACAGTGAGTAACACCCTGCTCACCAAAATCCAAAGATCCACACTTTGAATCTTCAGGAAAAACAGAGCTTTTCCTCTCTACCACACAGACTAAGATAAGACCTTAGCCCACAATCTACTGAAAGACCAGAGTGAAGCTGTGACCTTTTATGTCAATACTGGACCTCCGAAACAAACATCAACAGCTCTTTGCAGCCTATGCAGCAGAACTGTAGCAAAACCTACATCTCCTCTGCTTGTCATCAGTGGGGCCTTTCTAAAAAAAGAAAGAAATCGCACCCCTAGGCTTTCCAGTCTTTTACCAAACTGATTTCCACTTTTAACATCATTTCTTTTCTACAAGCCAAAAAGAAAATATTGCTTCGCTTCGCTTTATAAACTTATTTAGATAAAATCCTGTCAGTTTTTTGCAGTTCAGTAAGAATAAACCCTCACCGTGAGAGTATGCTGTACTACCAACAAAGCCTTGAAGGGGAGACACGAGAGCACAGAAGGATCTCTATTATGGCCTGACAGCTGGATGCCCAGTTTTAAATCACACACAGGTATCTCCTTCCTGTTGTTGAAGCTCTCTAGTCTGCACAGACTCCTGTACGCAGATTTCAGGGACAAGCCAGGATTTGCTCATAAGACAGAAATACATTTAACATTAAAAAGCAGGCTCTGAAAAGACGGACAAATGCATATTCTTATTCTTCATACCTCAGAAAATGAAGAAGGCAGTGCCTGGCCATATGACTGTAAAGCAAATAAGCCACATTTCTGGACCTTGATGTTAAAAATGTTGCCTACAGCTTCCACATCTTTTCATCACGCTCTGCTTCCCCTCTGTAATTAATGTTGTTCAGTATAGTTCAAACAAAAGAATGTAAACCCTTGCCAGTAAGGAGGAGATTTTAAGATTCAAGTTTTCAGGTGTTACAGACTTCTAAGAGTGGTGAAGAACAGTACAAAGAGCACAGAGTAAACTCCCCCACTCCAACACTCCAAGCCCCTCTGGAGTCATTACACGCACCAGCAGTCAACCCCACTAATGAAAGTGAGCCAGCTTCTTCTGGTTAAGACTACTCACATGAAGAAGAATTAGAGAACAGGTCCAGAAAAAAATGCTTAATTATTCTCAGAAACTCTGATCTCATCATGTTACGTTGGGACATATCTTAGTTAGCCAAAAGAACAGTTAGAGACAATTTAAAGGTGAAAATGTATGTTTCCCATTTGCTACAAAATGAAAAGCAGTTACATTTAATTCAAACTTCTGTGGAGATGTGGTCTTTTTTTTTTTTTTTTTTAAATTGGCAATTTGCATACTACATTTTCTGGTCAAAAAAAGATCATCAAAAAGGAGACAGTGTCCACACATTAGACCCCAGCCAGCCACAGTTCAGAGGCAAAAGAAAGTCAGGCACCATCAGATGCAGCAGAGCCCCCCGCTGAGGTCAGGGAGGGGTGCATGACCTACAGCCCTGTGGACTTCCCAGTTAACTGTAATTCTTCTCAGAAGCTATTTTAAGGAAAGTGTACATGCCCAAAACAAAAGAGAAAAAACATTTCATAAGAAACTGCTGTGTAAATTAGGAAAAAAAATGTTAAAAGTACTAGCAGAACAGAAACCCTATAAAAGCCACAGACATGCAGCTGAGTTCTTTTGTTAATTTGATCAGATGAAGAAAAATAACTGTTTCATGTAGTTTTCTCTTAAGAAAAAAGTAAAAAAATCACATTTAGCTTGCAATAAACACTTTCCCAGATGACTGTCTAGACTATCCTGATACGCTGCGTGAGTTGATAATAAACTACAAACCCAGCCAGTAACTATTTACTGGAGGTCTCTCTGTGGAGTGGGATAAACATGGTTTCCCCTTCTTCAGATCTCTGGCTTTTGTTCATCAAAAATAAAAAGCAAAACAACTACTCTTCAGCTTATACAGTGTTTTCAATGGGACACTGTAAATCACAGCTTCTTTCAACAATCAAAAAACAGGACAGGCGTTCATTCACATAAATCATCTCTTGAGAAACAATTTACTGCCATTTCTCATAACAAAGATCTACTACTATGAAGTGGAGTAAACCACATTTCCTTTAGCACTCCAGTATTTCATAACACTGATGAAGACAGACAAGGCCAAAGACTTAAGGCAGGTAAACTATTAAGTACTTCCAAACTTCATCTTTACTTCATTTCAAATTCAGCAATACTTTGAAATTAATAAATGCTTTCTTTCTAATACATAATTGCTGTGCTGTCCCACACTGTCAAAATAATTAAAACTCTAAAATCCAATATGTTCTTCAACAGCTACATAAGCTTCACTTTTTGACCACTCCAAGTTGAGTAGCAGCACTTCCTAGCCTCCATTTTCTAGTTATTGCAGACCAGGACAGTTAGGTGGCAACATCAGAAGATCTATGCTGAAATTCAAACAGTGGCCGTGGATCTGAACTCTGTTCTTAATCAAAACTCCCAGTAGCTCCACTGAGACTTCTGCCAGACTCAGTAGTACAGGACCAAACCCAAAAAGCTTATTTGCATTGGCATCCATTATTTCTTGTGAATCTGCAGAAGCCCCTCATTGGTCTGCTAGTGGGAACCTTGAGAGGGGCACTGGGTGGAGGGGAAGACTGCACGCAGAGACAGAGTGAAGTCACGGCATGGAGAGGCAGATATGTGCACAGTGCAGTTCATCCTCACCAGAAGTAAGCGGAAAGATGCTCTGACATTAACTCAGACTACTCTTGGCAGCTGCTAAGAGCTCCTGCATCTTGTAAAATCTCATCTCCAATACAAAATCGGTCAGGCAGCTGGTAGCAGAACTGTCACAGCGTGCAAAAAACACAGCAGGAGTATAAAGCAAGGAAATTACTTCTGAAAATCTGGTATCTGTCTAGCTCCCAACCAAGGAATCCTTTACAGCCCACAGCTTTTTGTCTTCCACACTGATCCTTCTGGCTCACCATTTAGATTTTTTTACTAAACTCCATTTTTATTAATCAAAACAAATATGAGATTAACACTGAATGACTACACCCTATATGGGAAAAGTCAAAAAAACAAAAGAAACAAGCTTCTCATTTCTTATTTTTCAGAATCATGGGGAGGCTCAGGGGGGATCTCATCCATGCCTATAAACACCTGAGGGGAGGGTGCACAGAGGACAGAGCCAGGCTCTTATCAGTAGTGTCCTGTGCCAGGACCAGAAGCAATGGGCACAAACTGAAACACAGGAGGCTCCCCCTGACCATCAGGCAGCACTTCTGTGCTGTGCAGGTGATGGAGGCTCTGGGACACAGACAGGCTGTGCAGTCTCCTCCACGGAGATCTCTAAAGCTGCCTGGACATGGCCTGGGCATCCTGCTCTGGGTGTCCCTGCTGGAACTGGGGTTGAGCTTGATGGACACAAAGGTCCAAACTTCTGTCATTCCAGTAAGTCTGTGCAAATACTACTGAACAAGTTCAGCTCACACTACTGAACAAGTGCATTTATACTTTTCATGTTATACTTGTGACACTTCTCAACTTCTCTACTTAATACAGAACCTGTGAGGGCACAGAACATTCATGCATATACCCAAAATTAAAAGCTCACTTGTTACATATGATGACTTTCCTCATGGGCTTATCATGACTGAGTTATATTGTTCTGAATGATAACTGCAATATAAAAAATGTAATTACCTGTACAAAAGTACACAGAAATATAAACATATATGTACTTTCATAAAATACATATAAATACTCTTTTCCTATATAAGCTTGTATAAGCACATATGGTTACAAGTATATAATACTATCAACTGCACAGCAGGCTAGCATACCTTAAGTATGCTTTCCTGCACACTCCCATCTAAGAATTTGGAAACAGCAGCATACACTTACATACATTAACATTTTGGCTTATGGCTATCAAAACTACAACCACTAAAATCAACCTGAGCAATGAGATAACTAGCGCTGCCAACACACTCCACAAGTTTAAACACTTTGACAACAGAATTCTAAGCACTGAGAATGTGTAAAGCCTTTTTTGAATGTACACTTACTGTCCCAAAGGATACATCTTTCAGTACTAAAGTGTTACACAGAGTAAAGTGTGGTCTACAAGCACTTGTTACCAGTGCTAGGAAGGGAAAAAAGGTATTTCACAGTCATCCAGAGTGTGAACTCATTTCAGATTTTAATTGCCAATGTATTAGTAATAAAAACCTATAGAGAATTATTATTCAGTATAGAGTACTGAAAACTAATAAATTCAAGGGATGAACACTAACCTTCACACTGCTTTTGTCATTATGAGATTTTCATCTCTTATTTCCAGCTTTGAAAAGTGAATTATCACTGCTGATAAAGACGGGTTGGTTGCTTAATTGTTTTGTCCAGGAAAATATCTTGTAAGAATCTGTACTACTCTAGCTTTGATAGTTTAGGTACACATTTTGGGGCATCTGTGTACTCTTATCACATCTGAAAAGACTCAGGACAAACCTGCTTGGTTTATGATTACACTAGCCAGTCTAGCAAGAACCATCTTTCCCTCTAGACCTTCCTTCCAACATCTCCTTAAGTATGCTTAATTGCTGCCTGTATGCCAGTGCATTTCCAAGTGTTACTGCAAATCAACACAGAAGAAAAAACTACATCCAATGTATTCAAAGATTTTTCCTTTCTTTCATGGGAGGCCACTGAAATCAGCAGAAATCTTTCCAGTGGATTTCAATAAACTGGTACAAGTTGTTGAACTTCTTTTGAAGGCAATCTCAACTCATTCTGTGTACTTCTTTACATCTATTTTTCCTTCTTAAAGCGTAACATGTGAGGAGAGAGTGGGATTACTAAAGCACTCACAAAATCTTAATGTCACAATATATACTGTGGCACTAAGTGAGGCAGCTTAGTGATGGGACTCAGCAGTTCAAGTTACCAGTTCGACGTGATTATCTTGAAGGTCTTTTTCAACCTAGATAGCTCAGTGTTTGTTTGTTTGTTTAAAGAGAAGAACACTACTGCTTGTTACACTGTTGTATTTTAGGAAGAGCTATGAATCACTTATGCCTTTGTGATTGTGAATTTCAGATGTTTGCTCATAAGAATAAGCAGATTAACACTGCACATAGGACTGACAACAGAGAAGTGCATTCTAAAAACGCAGTATGAAGCAGTAGCATCACACCTTAGCAGAAAAGCTTTCTGGCACTAACTGAAAAGAATGTTATTGAAATACAACGACACAAGAATAAAACTACCCTATTTCTTCCAAGCTCAAGAAATAAAACAAAAGTTCTTCAGTTCGTAAAGTTTTAGCTTAACTAATGTGAAGATCTGTGGTTTGGATAACTTTTGTATTGTTTTACATTGTAAAATACTCGCCACATTATAGAACTTTTCATCATCTAAGATAAGATAACAGAAGTTAAGTGAAACAACTCTCTAATCAAAAAAGAACAGAACTTGTTATTCCTGTACTGCACTCAAAATGTGTTTTGGATACCTTCTCTAGGAGTTCAAACAATGGCTTTACTCTGCAAGCTCATCTGTGAGCACTCTGATCTCTATGTTAGAGCAGCATCGACCATTTTCCCTGCACTGGTTTATGACTGAAAACAATTGCTCCCACAGCTGACAGAAATTATGCAGATCACTAAAACAGTGTCTTCCACCTTGATCAAAATGTCTTTTCTGTGTGCAAAACACAAGGTTATATCGGAACAACTTAAGTCAATTTAATGAAGTAATAAAACAGTAACTGCTGCCTGCTTTCAAGGTTTTTCCTCTGGCAGGATCATGATGGCCCCAGGGAGATCTAGAGCTCTACAGCGGTACCACGCAGCACAATGCAACCTGCACTTACAACAGGCAAACAAAAGGATCTGGAAATGGGGACTAAATGCAGCAACGTTAATTTCCAGTTCTACTAAACTATATAAAAGTAAAAATTCTGCATGATCACATTAAGTTTTTATCAGTAATTAATTTTGCATTAAGCACCTTTTTTCTAAAATGGAGATTGAACACAATTTCTTATGTATGTGTAAATTGCCACACTTGCATTCAGCAGTCAAACAACTACAAAACAAGAATATTCCAACTTGTACCATCTGAGGTTGGATTTTATGACACTGACATCCAACTTTTAGTCAACCAGGATTTCAAAAAGAATTGTTTCTCAGGAAAGAAAACATAATTTAGTTTCAAAATATATGATTTCTGTACTAGAAAATGTCTCTTCCATTTTTATATTTTATTATTTTCAGATGGTTTGGGTTTAGCTGAGAGGCCTTTCTTAAACTTTCCATTTACTGCAGATATTGCAGATTAAGCTTGTCTTACACAAATATTCAGAAGCAAGGAAATTTTGGGTGCATCAGACTGCTTAGCTGAGGTAAGCAGATTATGTCTCAGGTAGTACAAAGTCTAAAAAGCCGTATTACAGTGGAATAGTAGAGCTCACAGTCACATCAAGGGGAACTGCTGAAATGATGTGAAAAATTATCAAGGATTCTCCCTTTGAATTCTTCCAGTGCTCCACGCTGCAAGGTGCAAATGCTGAAAAATGTGAAAATACTCTCCACATCTAGCACAGAAACTGAGTTTTTCAGACATCAATTTCAGACATAAAAAGTGGACACAGCTCAAGATCCCAGAGCAGTAAAAGTTAAAGTAAAAATTTTAAATGACATGATCTGCAGATTCAGAGTAACATGCATAAAGGAACCGAGGCATGATGCAGTCATTCTAGAAATACAGGCTGGCACTGAAAATATAGGGAGGATTATAGAAACAGCCCACTGTGCCTGACCCCAGAATGAAAGAATAACAAGGGAGCACAGTATGGATAAATGCAGACAACAGGGCTTGATATCATGACATTACAGAGATGCTTCTCTCTAGCGCCGGCAAGTAAAAGTTTCTCTGAAAGGACAGAGTTATAGCTAAAGAAAATGACAACATAAAGATTCCTGCAGGAGAAAGAGTTTAATATGACAGTTTTAAGGTGTGAGGAGAAGCTTTGGACATCAGCTCTAAACATATTTTTCCCTGCAGATTTGCACTCACTGAAAAAACAGTGCAGTACGGATACTTCAGGAGCCTGCTATCTGTATTACAGCCTCAATTCCGTACAATGCCCAAACCACCTAATAAATCTATAAGAAATTGTGTTCATCACTTTTGTAAAACCCAGACACTGAAAATGGTTTGATTTTTCTGATGAAGAAAAAATTCAATATGAGACAGATGTCAAATAAGTGTTCTTGGTAGACAATGTCATCTACCATAACCATGCATTCACATTAAAATGATGCTACACACCTGCTTCCCAAGAGGAAAACTCAAGCAGAGAAGCAACCATACATGATTATCATACCACTAAAACTTTCTGTCCTTCCTCAGTCCTGAGAGTAGATGATATGATATTTATTAAGTCACTGAAAGGAGTGAGGAAATCTTCTGTCACCATCCATTTTTAGGACACATTATGTATGCCATGACTAACTTGAAAAATCAGCTGACAGCTCACTAAAATACCAAGCTGTACACGTATGAAAAAAGTGTGCACTATGCTTTAAGCTACAGAGGCAAAATACAACCTTCAAGAAATGTTTTCTTAAATCTGAAGATGTTGAACTTCAACTGTTTACAACATAATTTGCCCAATAACCTGCTACACTAGTAGTCAATGGTTTCTTTTGCAGAAAATACACTTTGTGTTGCAGTTGTAAAACTGACAAATGAGCACACATTCTCCTACAAACTCTTTCAACATAATACATAGCTATGGTGCTAATAACAAAATTGCCATTACCCTCAATGGGGTTAGTTCTGACCCTGCAGACATCCAGGAGAAGCACCTGTAAATTCAAGTGATACCCAACTTTTTGCATCATTTGATGCATCATCAAGTCTGATTTCTCTTTCAGACTAAAAATGCAAGTTTCATTCTTCACACCACAGAACACCAAGAATGCTCAAAAACTTGTAGTAAAAAGCAAACATATATAAAAAGGATAAAACAGAATGCAAGACTGCCACAGCTCCACAAGGCCACATGCTGAGGGAAGCACCCTTACTGAGGCACACAGTAGCACAGATGCAGAGAAGAGAAAGCAGACCTCTGCCATTTCTTCTCCGCTGTTTCCTTTCTAAGGATTATTATCACCCTTCTTTTATTCACTTTATATTTAAGACCACAGTTAAGATCTAATGTTACCAATCTCCTTTCTGCTTTTCCTGAAATTCATCCAAAGTTCTCGTTGCACAGCTTTTAACACCTCTGTGAGTTTAGTGACATGTCAAGATTCCCAGCCAGCACCTTACTACAGATTTTTCAAATGTGCTGATAGCATTGCAGTACGCAGCATTCCACTGCAGCGAAAGGACAATATGTTGAAACTTGGCTACAAACTGACCTTGAGCACTAAAGTTGTCATTTTCCACAGGACTCATCAAGACGCTTCTTGCCAATGTCTATCTGATGCAGATTTTACACTTTACCTACACTGCTTTCATTCAATTCAATTTTACTGACTCTGCTTTCCTTCCACCTTTATCAAAAGCTCATTGCTACATAACAAATATTTCAACTCCTTTATTTATTTCCATTGACTTTTCCAATGTTGCTCCTTGAGGCTTCTTTGGTTATTTTCCACATCACTGGCTATTATGCGGTTAAGTTAAGGTAGCAACTATTAAAATTCTCTATGAAGAGTCAGCTAAGATCAGCAATAGCCTTCTATAAACCAGTGTTTCTAAGGAGACACTACCCAAAAATGTGAAAGCTTTCTTCCACCGTTTTACTGCAGAAAATCATAGGTTCATTACAAACATATTTATTGATGGTCCAATAACAAATCAATCCAAATTCAACTTATAATTATATAAAATGTAAATATTAAATTAGTTAATATTAACAAATTAAGCTACCTTCAATCTCTGCAAGCGCTCTGCTTTCCAGTATATGAAAAGATAGATTAAGTCATCTTCAGCTTTCTACCATTTCTGAAATTTCAAGCTCTTAAATAAGCAATCTCTGATGGTGCAGCCAACCTGGGCCACTCTGTAGTCTCAGCTGCTAAAAACTAGAGCAGTGTATAAATTAATCTGTGACAAAACTAGAGGAAATGATACCCTCCATACTTGCATGCAGAAAATCCAGATCACTACACTCAGTAGTCCTCTTCTTGGGAAGCGTGAATCAGCCTGAACACACAGCTTCCTAAGAATAAAAATGACCATTCTCCCAAAGGAACCATAGCAATGCACTTTCTAATTAAGCATTTATCCTCATCATTTCGATAAAATCTTTGCCAGTAACATGTTTTGTACAAGTTCGGGTTTTTTTTGGTCATGCTCTTTCTGCTTCCCAAACAATGAACGCGACAGAGCTAACTCTTCTTCAACTGTTTTTCAGATAACAATGATTTCTGTGACTACATGAGTTACTAATGAAATCTGTTCAGTGAACAAAACTTTGCATCGAAGCATAAACTCAAGACCATTTGATGAGTAGCTATGACACAGTCTGAAACCCTGAAAGCAAGGGAAACAAGTTACAATACCAATACTTAAAATGGTTGGAATTATAAAGAAGTCTCATGTAAAACTTCAGTGAGACTAGCCTATGCTTACATTTACTTAGAATTACAGTTTATTTTCAACCTGTTGCATCAATTATTAATTCTTAATTTTAAAATTGAATTTTAAAAGTCAATGTAAATTTCAACTAGAGATGAATTCTTGGGAGTTCCTGTTTCTTCTTTTCTTTTCTTAAAAAGTTCACTGTAAATCTGTACTGATGAGCTTTTTAGTTGCTATACGGAGCTCATTTTCCTCACAGCAGCTGGGACAGTGCTGCGTTTTGGATTTGTGTCTAAGACTGTATTGGTAACACTGCACTGTTATGGCTATAGCTGAGCAGAGCTTCTCCCTCTCTCTGCAGTTCCCACTGAGAAGGCAAGGAATGTACAAGAAGCTGGGAGAGAATGCTCCCAGGACAGCTGACCCCAGTAACCACAGGGATGTTCTGTACCGCACGATGTGTTATAAACAATAAAGCTGGGGAAAAAAGAAGAGGAGAACATTTGGAGTGACAGAGTTTGTATTCCCACATCACCAGTATGTGTGATGTCCCTGCTTTCCAGGAATGGCTGAGCATCTGACAGCCAATGGGAAGCAGTGAATGAATTCCTTGTTTGGCTTTTCTTGTGCTTGCCACTTTTCTTCACATACAGAATTGCCTGTATCTCAGCTCCAACGCTTTAGCCCTTCCTGTTCCTTCCACCATTCCATTGGGAAACGAGGGGGAGACTGGAGGGGACTGAAGTTGCCATGGCTGGGCCTGCCTGGCAGAGGAGCCACTTTGCCTTCATCATTTGTACACCGAGGACATTAGCCACAGCTCTGCATCTTTGCAGGGCTCTGCCCAGCTCCCAGATTCACACCTCATGCTTTTTGGAAATGCTTTTGGCTAGCAGGTCAATGCTAAGGATGCAAGGCAAAACCGCTTTCTGATTTGCCCCATCAGGACCTGACAGTCTTCACACAAAGACTAAGAGAATCACTATAAAATGCTTTCCATGCTGCATCTTAAGGACAGTTAAAGCTTTCCATTTAAAAACTTCTTTTCAACACTAAGTATTAGTAATAGAAAATGCATAATACAAAAGAGCTGCAGGAGGTGAAATGTTCCCAAAGTTATTTCTATGCAGAGAATCCACAACCAGAATTTACAAACCAGAGGACTAAAATAGTCCTGTGAAGCAGGATAGAAGAAGTCTGATAATTATCAGACAGCCAAAAGGAGACGTAAGCCACAGAAAGCCAGAATACAACTGTATTACAAGTTTACAGAAATCCATGCATCTTCTCTAGAAAAAAGCAAGAGATTGCAGAATTCTTTTAGCTTCCATTCCTAACCCTATTCCAGCACCGATCTGAATTTAAAAAACATTCAGAGTCAAAAAGCATGCTGTATGCTTCCTTTTGTCAACATCTAGGCTTCAATTGATGAAGGAATACTGATAAATGCAGCACTGTGGAAGAATCAATGCAGCTTTTGTACAAGAGAAATCAAAGTCTATATACTTAGTGGAGTTCTGTAATGAGTCAACAGTTCCATCAGATGGGAGCAGATACCATCCACAAGGAATCCCAAAGGACCCCCAACCAACGGCTCTTCAAAAAACCACGGAATGAAAGAAGAGGTGAGTGATAAAAATGACCACTTGGTCAGGAAAAATTCTGAACTACAGAGCTGGGAGAATACTGTAGGGAAATGTCACTGAAGGTTTTCCCATTCATTTGGCTATGGTGGGGTGGGGAACATCAGTAAGACTGCTCCCTGGGTCTGATTCTGTGGCAGATCTCCTATGCTCTGCAGCTTCCTGTTCAGGCACCTTCAAGAGCTTCTTTCAGTTCACCTTGTATTCCTGGGTAACAAAAACCTCTCTGCAACATTAAAAGCATTTCAGACTGTACTTCAGCAGAATCTCTTCATGAGCACAGTTTTGCAAGCATTCCCTCAGTTCCCATCTCCAAAAAACAATACCAGTTCTAAGCAGAACAGAAACCAAACACAAATTCAACTTGTAGTCATTACAGAAATTAACAACATTCAAGGTTCTTCAATAACCTAAAGTTTCCTCTCAAGCTTTCTCTTAACACGGTATTTTTAAATTTGTCAGGAAATCAATTTGTCTAACCTTAAAAAACAAACAAACAAAAAAAAAAAAACCAAAAAACCCAGCATTTAACTTTTCCATCATTTCACAATATTCTCAAACCAGGTTCTTCAAGTAAAGAGTTTTCCATTTTTTTCCCCCAATTTAAAATCTGCCTACAATGCTTACATAAGCAACAGTAAACATCAGCACTTCCTAAATTCCACAGAAGCTTTCCTACTCACCTGAGTATTTTGGGTGGCTTTGCATTTTCTTTATGAAAGGCAATCCCTATCGGCAAGTCACAGCTCTGTTGTGTTGCAGGTTTTCATTTTATTTGTTGTCTCTTCAGAACACCATTTCAAGTTAAGTAAATTAACTTATTTTTTTGTTGGAAAGCTTTCCTTACGAGCTGCTGAAGAACTCAAAACCTACTGTCCCTAATAACAGCAGCTCCTTTACATTTCAGACTGCCTTTCCCATACACCACTTAAAAACTGTGCCTTTCTCATCCATATCTTAAGTGCATTTTTCTCAGCCTAAACTTAACCTCAAAATCACAAACTGCAGTCTCTTAACAACTCTGGATTTTAGTGGAGATAATCTGGAAATATGTCCATACTATTCAGGAGATATTTACAATAATTTGGTTAATAAAAAACTGTACTTTTTCTTTTTTATTTTTCCCTGAAGATATTTTTTTTTTCCTTCTGAAACTTAACAAAGCCATCACAGTTTTGTTCACCTTCTCATTAATCTATTAAAAAAAAAAAAAAAAAAAAAAAAAAAAAGGCAATCTAATGTATCTGACAAAGAGAAAAAACATTCAGTGAGGAAAAAAAAGAGACAAAACTGGACAGAACTTTCCTGCAGTCTTCTTCTCCTCCGCAACACACTCCCTACTTCTTTTTAGGGACTGTTGATCTTTGGCTTTCTTTTCAGTGAAAACCTTCTAGATTTTGAATACGATCCACTCCAAGATTCAAACCTTCATTCTCATCTTTCTTTAGCAGACTTGCTTTAAAGACATAATTTCTGCTTCTGTGTAAGACAAAGTATGATAACCCTGGGACGCTTCAATAATTAGCTGTCATGCCTGAACTAGCTGGAAACTATTAAGGATACCAAGTGCTTCAAAACCAACTAGTGATAAAAGCAATAAGGCTGCTTTACTGAAAGATTTGAGATGGTCTCATTTTTTGGATGAACCTACTGATAGGTAGGACACAGCATTATTCATATTTCTGGTTGCTGGGGTTTTTGTTGTTGTTTTTTTGTTTCTTTCTCCTCTTTTCAGTTTCAGCTTTAGAGAAGCTTATATCTGCTCTATACTAGTAATTCGAAGCAAAAGGCACAGGAACTCTCTAGACCAGAGATTATAATTGATTAGTTTATTAGCAAATAAAGCTCTGATCTCTGACACAGATCTTAGTTTGTTCCCAAATGATTGTGCTTCCACTGCATCTGTCAGCCACAGGTTCATACCTGCCAAGCCTGCCATCATGGTCTTCTCCTATCCAAAACAACATAATCAGCTTTATCTTCTGCATTCAGTGACAACGTACTACTCTCCCTGTATATACTACACAACTAAATGCTAGCCTTCACTAGATTTTCAGTATAAAGTGGCTTTGTTTGCTGCACCCATTTTTATCTAGATACTTACAAAACAGACTGAATGCAATGATAAAGACAGAGGAAAAGATGGAAGGAACACTAACCAATACACATTTAAGTATTCAAATTAAAAAGGGATTACATTATTTTCTTAATCATTACTGCCAACAGCACGTTCAGTGTAATCTGTTATCTTTTTTAAAACTGCAAAATGTTAAATCTTCGCATAGTGAGAAGGGAGAAATTTTAAACACATTCTCTGTAGACATCTTGTTGGGTTTTCAATTTTGAAAAGCTGTCCACATATGAAAGCGGGGAGAAGGGAAAGTTGAAAGCATTTTCCCCCTCCACCCTCCTTCCCCTCTGCTTCTGCAGTGCAATCTGAACATGCTGGATCAAGGGGCCAAGGCCAGCTGTATGATGACCAAGAAGAGTAAGTGCCAGGTCCTGCACCTGGATCACAACAACCCCCATGCAACACCATTTGCTGGGGGAAGAGTGGATGGAAAGATACCCAGCAGAGAACAACCTTGAGTGCTGGTCAGCAGCTGTCTGAATATAAGCCAGCAGTATGCCCATGTGGCCAAAGAGGCCAACGGCATCGTAAGGTGTATCAGACTGTGGACAGCAGCACAGAGCAAGTCATTTTCCCCCTGCACTTGGCCCTGTTAAGCCTGCACCTAGAATACTGTGTTCAACTTTGAGCCCTTAAAACAAGAACAAAGTGCTGCTGTGCGTTCACAGGATGGCCACAAAGATGGTGATGGGTATAGAGAATAAGTCCTTTGAAGAACTAAGGGAATCAGAGTTATTTAATCAAGGGGGAAAAAAAAGAAAGGTTCAGGGGAACCCTCATTGCTTTCTACAGTTACCTCAAAGGAGGCTGTAACGAGCTGAGGACTGGTCTCTTGTACCAAGCAAAGAGCAATTAGGACAAGAGAAAATGGCCTCAAGTTGCACCAGAAAAGGCTCAGATTGGATATTAGGAGAAATATCTTCACTGAAAGGGTTGTGAAGCATCAAGATAGGCTGCTCAGGGAAGTAGTTGAGTTGTTATCCCTTGAGGCATAGATGTGCTGCTTGGTTTGATGAGACGTGGTTTGGTGGTAGACTTTACAGTGCTACATTAACGGGTGGATTTCACAACTTTAGAGATGACTATGATTCTATGACACTATGATCAAACCGCTCATGTATGCAAATATCTTCAACTGGAGTTGCCTGAATATGGACCGCACTTAACTGTGCAAACCAAAAAGTACATCATACTCAGATAGGTTTGAGATCTCTAGTCTCAAACAAACAATGAAAATAACTATCAGGATCTTCCAACAAACAATCTGACGTATTTCTCTAACTTAAGATATTCACCTTCTTGTTCTTAACAAGTAGACAATTTCAATATTTATATATGGAATTGCCAAATTTATGTCAGATAAAATTTCACCTTATTGCTGCAAACATCTGTAATTGTTATCTCTTACTATCTTGAAGGGAAATAAGATAAATGAAACTGAAGCATTTTGCTAATAGACAGTTTTTCCTATGTGTGGGAAAAGCTGACATAAATGCTTCTTTATTAAGAGGGTTTTTTGTTTTGTTTTGTTTTGTTTTAAAGAGGGGATTTTGTAGCGCTTTTAACCCATGTTTTTACTTCACTGTAGATGAACACCCCTGTGAACTGAATGAGGCTATCAGAAGATGCCAGTGAAATAGTATTTTTCTCAATTCAGTCAACAGACCCAGAGTGGTTGCTTTACAAACAAACAGAAAATTTCTTAACACATGATCCCAATGGATAAAAGCAGACTGAAAATGAACAAAATTAGTGTTTAGCAGCTAAGTATTCAATTTTCTATGCACTAAAAAAAAAAAAAAAAAAAGGAATAATAATGTCCGGCATTTTCAGTTACATTCACTCCCCGAGCATGCAAAATTCAGCAGTCTCACACTAACTCCAACAAAATGATATGTATGACCTCTCTAGTTAAAACAACTCAGGATATTGGTTGACTGCTAAGCCTGCTGAAACTACCCTGCTCAGCCTTCAATGAATTGCAGTCTCACAGTGCCCAAGTCCCTTTCAGAGTGGGTGAAGGCAATAATACATGCTTTGTCTGGTTAGCTCTTCAGAGCAGGGACCCACTTACATGCACACATTCTATCCTACACAATGAAAATCTATTTCAGTTTAGCCTCATGCTAGCCACTATAAAGCAAAAACAAAAAAAAGAAACTGCAAAAATAAGATATTACATCCCCACAGCTCCTACTAAAAGAGAAAAGCTCATCAACCACAAGAACATTTTTGCTACTAAGCATCCAAAAAAACTGGGGTACTGCTTCAAAGCATACAATCCCATGTGTAAGCCCTCAAAGGTCCACAGTTATTCTCACAGTAACTCACAGAACTTGAACTATCTCTGCTTCTCATGGTCCAACAACCAAAAAACAGATATTGAGGAACTGCATACAAGATCTTTTACATACCTGTCACAGGAAAGTGAAGTTTCTTAAGTATTTTATTCCCTCCTTGCTTGCTTTAAATCTGAATTTTCTCCTCTTCTGCTTCAGTTAGTATATATGCTGTTCACTGATATGTCCCTTCCTTTACCCTAGTTATTTCTCTGCATTTGTTTAACCTCAGCACCTTGCTGGTTTGAAGAAATATTTTCTTTTTACCCATTCTCATCTTTGTCCTTAAACAGATCAAAAGAAACTACCTTCCTGTCGAGAAGGTCACATGAAAGCAATTGCTCTCAAATACAACGTGAGATGTATGCTCTTTTATCCCAGGAAACAGATCTCTGTTTCAGTGACATCATACAATCATCGAATGTCCTGGGTTGAAAAGGACCACAATGATCATCCAGTTCAAACACCCCTACTATGAGCAGGGTTGCAAACCACCAGAGCAGGCTGCCCAGAGCCACATCCAGCCTGGCCTTGATGCCTGCAGGGATGAGGCATCCACAGCCTCCTCGGGCAGCCTGTTCCAGTACTTCACCACCTTCTGTGAAATACTTCTTTTTAATGTCTAACCTAACCCTCTCCTGTCTCAGTTTAAAACCATTCCACCTTGTCCTATCAGTATCCAAATTTGAAAGCAGCCGTTCCCCCTCATGTTTATACACTCCCTTCAAGTACTGGAAGGCCACAATGAGGTCTCCCCGGAGCCTTCTCCAAGCTAATCTAGCCCAGTTCACTCAACTTTCTTCATAGGAAAAGTGCTCCAGTCCTCTGACCACCTTACTAGTCCACCTCAGGACCTGCTCCAAGAGTTTCGTGTCCTTCACGTTCTGGGGGCCCCAGGCCTGGATGCAATACTGCAGATCGGGCCTCACAAGAACTGACCAGAGGGGGACAATCACCTCCCTCTCCCTGCTGACCACCCCTCTTTCAACGCAACTGAGAACACAGTCAGTCCTCTGAGCTGTAAGCACACACTGCTGGCTCATGTCCAGCAGACTGCCTCAAGCTTATTTGGATATTCCCCTGCAGTACCCCATTTCCCAAGCCACCCCCTCCCTCTGTTGTCATCTCACTTTGCACTCTTCCACCAGTCCATTTCTCCTTGGACTCTCCTGTCACTGGTCAGAGCTGCTGCTGACACAGGGAGGTCACTTCATGTACCACTAGGAACTCCAGGTGCAACACGCACACTTGGGTAAGATTCACAAGCAACAATTTTACTGAGAACAACCCAAAAGCTCCTCCCTTTCTGAAGTTCTTATGCTGTATTCAACTGCTATATTTACGCTTTTTCTCTTCATTCATCTGCCCGACTTGAAGTTCTCTCTCTTCTTTGGTGTTCTTCCCTAAGCTATTCCTACTCAATCCAAAAACCCCTTGCTTCTCATTGTAAGGCACCCTTCCGACCACTTTTGCACAGTCTGCAAGCACTGTTCTTCCACGTGGGATGAAGGCAGATTTTCAGCAGTGACAGGATGTCTCTCTCCCATTTCTCGTCCACTAACCCATGACAAAGAAGGAAACAAATGCTGCTTTTCCATCCTGCTACATACACCTCTATGTATCACCGCCTATTCAAAAAAAAAAAAAAAAAAAAAAAAAGTACAGGCTGTGATCAGGAACAAAAATATTGTTTTCTCATATAGACAGCTTGAGAAATCAGAAGAACTGATCATGCCAGAAAAAAATTGAGGATGAGGCAATTTATTCTGCTTCATTTGGTTTCTTGTGGACTTTTTTTTTTTTTTCCAGTTTTCTTCCACTGGGTAGGACAGCTAAATTTCAATATCTTTTTAATTTTATTTTTTTAAAAAAAAAACAACAGACAAAATCAAATGCTTGCATCTTTTGTGTTTGCAAATCAAGGAGAAGAAGCTGACCAAAAGAACAGACTTTGACAGGAAATATAAAAGGTCACTGTATATATCAGAAAGAGTAAAGCACAAGCTCCCAGACAGGTTCTGCTTTCTTGTTAACCCAGCAGCAAGTCTCAAGTTAAATACTGTAATCATGCCAGTCATTAGTTACTGCTCAGCCTCCTGTCTCCAGCCCGGAAATTAGTCTGCTAGGAGCCCAGATAGCTGAACAAGCAGTCACGTTTTATCATATAACTGAGACTGGGAGGCCAATCTCAAGGAGAGCTACATATGTTCTAAATTAGGAAGAAAATATCTATTTTAAAAGAACTTAATTTACAGAACAATAAGAATTATGCATTCAAAACACAGTAATGTAAAAAAACCAACAAGACAAAATCCCTTATAATTCTGATAAGATTATGTGAACTTCCCTTGCTAATGAGAAACTATATGATTTTAGTTAAGGAGTAATGAACTGTTGCTATAATCAGTTTAAAATTAAAGTACAGAGGCTTTCTTTTTTTTTTTTTTTTTTTAACTGCAAAGCATAATGGAACTTCTACAAACAGATAAAGAAATCAATGACTTCTGCATTTTGTTATAAATTATTAAGTTCTTACTAGGTTAAAAATCTAACCTATAAATTACTGTTGGAGAGAATAAAGATTTAAGGTATCCTTTACATTTTTTTTTATGTAATTCAGCTCAGGTAAATTAGAAGTATTGCATTATTAGTAGTCACTGCCAGTATACATTACAGAAATCACCTTTCTTTTATTGAACAAAAGTACAACAAGTTACTAGTTTCTTCTTCAGAAAATTTTGTCTTGCCATTTACACTTGGAAATATGACAGAATTTTCTGAAAGTCAGCAAAGCATGCTATGCCAATAAATTCTAAAATCCAGCATCTTCAGAGATGCTCTACCCCACTTAAGTGTAAAATTTGCAAGCCAATGGAATAGATAAAAAGGAAAGACAATGTATTTATGTCTAACAAATCATCAACAGCAACCAATGCGTTTACATACAAGTTTACTAGTGGTCACCCTCATAAGAAAGGCAATACCAGAACAGACTACAAAGCAGTGCATGCAAGAGCAGCTTTAAGAAAAATACTGTGTGACCTTATAAGTTCTTTGCATGTGTTTGATGGGTTAAATATTATGCATTGAGCCACTTCCACAATTACAAGCTTAGGTAGCTACTGAAAAAACAGAGAAACTATTTATTTTAGAGAAATTAATCCCTCCCTATAGGCACATCATACTCTGTTTAACCTGACAAGCACAGTAGTATCTATGTTGCCTTGCCTACAACCAGCTTTCTCATATTTTACGAAGTATTTTACAAAGGCCTAACATATTTAAAACACACATGAAAAGTTTGGTACCACACGTTGCACCACAGATCATGAAGTCCTACCACAGCATTTTTTTCCCCCCAAACAGCATGAATTAGGACTATGTAACAGATGCCATGTAAGAATAACAAAGCCAGAACTTCACGGATCACATATACCCCTCTTTATTCATTTTATAGTACTTACGATCCTGATATCGCAACTGAACTGAGAAAGGCTATGCAACATCAAGAGAAAAGATGAGAAAAAAATTTAATTTAATCCTTTCCACTTTACAAAAGCATATTACATTATATATATATATGTATATAAAATATATATTTTATATATTTTTATATATATTTATATATATATATTTTTATATATATTTATATATATAAAATATATAATTTACATGTGCTACATTTTGGTGACCATAGCAGAAGTAAATTTTGCCTACTATCTCTAATTTCAAGCAAAAAGCTTCAGACGTCTAAATACAACATACTTTCCAACTAAAAAAAGAAGGAAAAAAAAAAAGAACAAAAGAACAATGGCTTAAATGTCCTAAAACAGTAACATTCTGCACATCATGTTTCAATAGTAGACTGAATACATGACTTTGAAAGACAGCTAACAGAGATGCCAAAATACAGTTATTTACTTCCTTTGTCTCTTGAATTCTGCAGTTTTATATTTTCATAATGAACTGTAAGAAAGCAGACTGTAAAGCTTTTGTCACAGCAAAAATGAAGTTAAAACATCTGCTAGCACTAGAATCTTTCACAGAAGTCAACCTATTTTGCACACATAACCATCCTTAAAAAAGACTAAGCCATTCCCACAGTTGGAGTCTGTCCTGTCTATTAATAAGATTCCACAGCGCTGAAACAAGTCAGATCCTAAACTAAAAGGAAATCTTAATTATGGGTGACTGCTTCTGACAAAAAGAAAGCCTACCAAGTTTTCTGGCATTAAATAAAATATTTCTGAATGCAGACTACACTAAGAATAATAAAAATTTATTTTCAGTATTATGATTCTACTACATTATTGTCCAGATAGAACTATTATCTATCTATTGAAGGTATCCAAGTATTAGCTCCACATGAACTATGGCTGAAACTATAAAGCAAATTCATATTGTCCAACCACTTCACATTGCTTTGAAAATCCATCCTAAATTGATAAGACAGGTAGTGTTTCTTTTTGCTAGACGAAACCATTCATTCTACAAAGACAGATTTCTGAAAACAGTTACAAACACTAGCAGAGTTCTTGACAGACTGATGTTTCTGACTTTCCACACTCACATAAATGTGAAAGAATTGGGTACTTGAGCTTCATTCACAAGAATTTACTATAAGGAATGGGCTGGATATAACACAACAGCAAAAACTAAACCAACAGCAGCAAGTGTCAATCTGATTTTAAGAATGACAACCGTAAGTAATTACAGACAAAGAAACAAATTCGTACTTTACATTTCTCTGTTGCTTGTGACATCTAGTGGGTGTAGAAAACAAACACGGAATAGCAAATATAAATTCCTGGCTTTTTCAGTTTCATTCAAATATTTGTTTTCCAGAAGCACATTATTTTCATTTTCCCAGTCAACAAGTGTCAGAAACAGTAGAAGTTGCTTTCACAATTAACATACATGCAGCTTTGAGTGCCTCTAGATGAATTTACAACACGGAATTCTATGGCAGAAGCTATTTCCAAACACAGAAGGGCAAGATATTTATGGGCAGACAGCATAAGTCAAGGGTAATTGCCATCACTGCTTTCAAAATTGAGGTAACTAACATGAAGACAGGTGGGCAGTCTGCTAAAGTCTGTCTGCCTGACCTAGCACATGACCTAGCAGAAGCCTTCCATGGTGAGACAGCCATTTGAGAGACATAGGCTGAATACACAAACAATAAAGAAGGTGAGCAGAAAGCTGGTCTGCTTGCTTAAAGAGTTGTGCAAATTGCAGCTGAGGACAGAAAGCTAGTGCAGGCCTCAGGGAGTATCACTGGAACAAGTAACAGCTTAATGTGTTCATTAACAACTTGGGTAATGACACAAAAACACTCTTTCAGCAAGCTTGGAGAAGATACCAAATCAGAGGCACCAGCTGATATACTGGAGGACAGACCCAGAGTGACCAGACAGCTTAAAAAATAAAAATAAAAAACAGTCTAGGAGTTATTTCAAAACATTCAACAAAAGCAGATGAATCACAACCGGGATGAACTAACTCAATGGAACAATACAGGCTAGAGGCCAACTCACAGCCAGGAGGCTCTTAGAAAAGGATTATGGGGGCCCAAGCAGACAAAAACCTTAATATGCATTAGTTGTCCATCCCTGCAGCAAAGAAGGCCAGTTCTACAGGGTTTATCAATATGAGAGGAGCATCCATTCCAGCAAAGAGACCCTCTGCCCCTATCTAGCACTTGTTAGACTGCACCAGAGTAATGCGTAGTTTTTCACTCTCCAATAGAAGATATGGACATATGGAAGAAGGTTCAGGGAAAAAGCACCACACTGATCAGGGAGCTGGAGCACCTGCTCTGTGTGACGAGGCTGATGGACCAAAGTTTGCGCAGCCTTAACAAGAGGAGAGTTTAAGAGGGGTACATTGCTTCCTGTGATAGGATGCAGAGAAACTGGAGACAGATTCTTCTTGGAGTCTCAAAGGACTCGTCTAAGAGGCAAGAAACACAAAATGGAACACGCAAAACTCTGATTAGGTATTAATATAGAAGTTTCCACCACGAGCGTGGTCAAATAGTAGAACAGGTTGTACAGGGAAGGTGAAATTTCCAATGCTGTATGTCTTCATACTACAACACTACTGATAGGACACAAACATGAGCAAGCTGATCAGATTGCTAACTGAAGGGCTGGACTAGACGGCCTGGTGGAGGTCTCTTCACACTTACATTATTCTATGATTCTAAGAAGTCTGATTTTGCCCTGAGTGTCTTACCCACTGCTCAAGTAAGAATGTGATGTTACAAGAGTAACCCTAGACTATTTTCTACTGACATAAATGACTCCATCCTGCTTTTTAAATTAACAATCTGTTGAATGTTTAAAGGGGTAAAACAACAATATTTAAAAGCACTTGGGATTTCACAACACTGTTGCTCAGTTCTTCAGTGTCCTTTTTGATGAGAACATATTTGCAAACACACCAACTTAAAGGAAGATGAAGAATTACATTTCTGCTAAGATCTTCAGCATCAGCTTTGATTACTGTTGACAACTTCATTGTAAAAAATGTAAAGCAGTTCCCATTTATATCCACTCTTTAAAAATCCAGCCCAGCAGGACAGTCAATTGGGTTAAGCTTGTTAGTTTGATACACACAAAACAATGTTGAGCAGCAGTTCTACATTACTATTTCTCTAGAGTCACCTTTGAAAATAAAAACAACGTTCTCATTTACTAAAAAGCAAAGCATTTAGATTTCTGAGAGTGCAAACAGATTAAGAGTAAACAGAGATATACAGACAGTGCCTTAATTATTTATGAGCTAATCACATAGTGTAACACTAGAAACATTTTATTCAGCATCATTAAAACTGACTTTTTGTCAGAAAAAAGAAAGCTAAAGAATTTCTCTATAAAATTTTAAAATAATGTCCTACGTTGACCACCCAATTAACAAAAGCACTTTAACTTCAGTACTTTTCAGTTGTTTTCACAAATGAGAAAAGTTTCTTCCTTGTCTTATTTTTTCCTGTACAACAGAATTAACCAGAGCAAGTAATCCTGATCTAATTATGTGTGATTCTAATACACAGCAATCTGAGGTGCAATTTGCTCTCATATAGTATCATGTAGCTAAGAGAAAAAGGTAGCTCATCTTCCAACTATCATACAAAACAGGATCAACTCAAATTCCTCCCAGCTGTACAAGCTCTGTATTTGCCATCTTGAGCTGTGGCTATCCAACCATAAGGACACGCTTTCTAAAAGTACGAAGAACAAATTACTTTTGTGAACTTACTGGCTCAGCTGGCAAATATACTTTTCAAAACTTGCACATGCACATGGCTGCATATAACTGCTCATAACTGCCTTATTTATTTCTTTTACCTCTTTCACACTGAGGGCCAGTAAACCCGTAGACACATGCACAGCGATTAGGTCCAATACACCGTCCTCCATTCTGGCAGCCTTTTTCACAGACAGCTTTAATTAACAAAAAGAAAGAAAAAAAAGCTATGTTAACAACATTTTATGCATCTATGTTATTCAAAACTCATTTTTTTCCCCGTCAACTCCTCTAAGTCTCTTTGGACCCAAAGACAAACATTAACAATAATGATTGTTCAGGTCAAATTCCATTAGTACTTACACCTGCTCCACCTTAATTGCAAGCAGCTGTTTAATTAATCTTATTCAGCACAGCTTTTTGGCAGACACTTAACTTCAGTACACTATTTAAACAGTTGTGCAGCGATAGTCTCTAATCGTAAGAACTTACATCCATCACCAAAGTTAGCAGGTACAAACCCAACTAATTTGTGCACGCATTAAGTTGTGACATTCACTTGCAGCAGCAACAAACCTCTCAGGAAGCAGGGCCTGGGACTCAGGATTCATAATGCTAGCAGAAGAAGAGAAGCTTGGAGCAAGGGAAAGGAATTACCAGTTTAATTTATCTTTAAGCACCATCAGAGACCAAGCTTCCAAAAGGATCCCTAAAAGAAATAAAACTTTTTTTTTTTCTTGGTAAGAAGGCACAGTATGGAAAGAAGGAAAAGGTACTTCTGCAGTTATGAAAGTTCTGCACACTCACTCAATTTATCGATGGGGAGAACCAAGAACAAAGTCTCCCTTCAAAGCAATGAAGCCTTCTCAGTTTGAAAGAGAGGCAATTCATCAACTAGTTCAAATAATATCATTAACATTTTTTGATCAATTCTGGCTATTATCCGGGTCACTGTTTCCAGGACATACAGCCTTGTTCAAAGTTAGCATACAATCCAAATCAACAAATTTCACCTAAAAGACAGTCCCACTGTCTTTACGTCATGCGAAAAGCAGCAAAGAGGTCCCAGTCTAAAAGTTTCTAGGCCAGGGTTTATAATGTATTTGAATATCCAGTGAGAAAGGGCCTCAGGAACATAAAGGTAGTAAACCTTTCAAATCAGAAAAATGCTCTGTATCACAGTGGGGAACCTAACAAGATATTCACTGAGACCAGTCTCAACAGTATGTTCAGGCTTTATGGAATGCTTTAGAGACATCTTTTCATCTGTTTACTCTAAACATGCCTGTCTGAAAGCGTTCACATTTGGCTCAGGACTTTAAGATGTGCACGATGGGGCCACCAACATTCAGAAGTAAATCTGTCATGAACAAGGGTTGTGTTGTTACAACTATTACCTTAAGTTTTTTGAGAGCTTACCCAAGCAGAAGAAAAAAAAAAAAAAAAAGTCTGCTCTAAAGCACTAAGTCAAAACAGCAAGACAAAAGGATATTCTCCAAACTATCCAGTCTGACCATTCTTTGCACAGCGGCCTTTTTTGTTTCTATTTCCTTCAGACCTCCACCAGCTAGCCTCTCAGCTAAGAACTCAACATCTAGCCTCAGAACACCTTACTTTAAATCCTTAAACTGCAGTCTCAGTAGTTTCTATTGTTTGCTAAATCTGTACAGCCTGTCAATACTGCCCTAGGTAGAACTGTGCAAATAATTGACTTTCTACCTTGTCTGCCAACTAAAAAACACCCAAGAGCTTGAACTATATTTAATCTTTTTCCTTAGTCAAAGAGAAAACAGAAAAACTTGCTGTGGCACACCAGTTAAGCACCTCTTCTGAGAAATTTCTTCAAAGAGAATGAAAAATTAATTGACCATATGGTTTGAAAACAAAAACAAAAAACACACAAATGGAATGCATGCTGTCACCACTCCTAAAGGATTTTTCCAGTCAGAACTATTTGGTGAATTCAATCCCTACTTTGAATCTCAGAGATTACAAATGCACATCAGAAACGAACTGGCTTCCAGATACATGCTGTTCCCCACAACAGCATCACTCTGCTCTAGCATTCTGCTCTGTGTTTTCTATGTTCATATCCTGCCTGTAGGAGAATGTCTGGCCTGTAGGGCTGAACCACAGACACACCAGGATGGCTACTTACGCTGTCCACAGTAGACCCCAACATAGCCCTTCTGGCACTGGCACCGGTCATCAGCGCAGGTACCACCGTTCATGCACCTGATGCTGCACTGCTGCGCTGCAGGGGCCAGGAGACACAGGGCATGAGCATTTATGCCAAACACCACAGCAGGAAGCAAACATGGATAAAAACAGAGACATCTGAGAACAGATGTCAACTTCATATTTAAGGGCATGCTCAGGAATTCCGTAACAAAAGCTGTTACGTACAGCTATTGGGAAAGACTTTATTTTTAAAGCATCGATGAAGCTACAATGAAGAGAGTTTCTCTATGACTATATTTAGCAACTTAGTACTTTTAATTAACTTGACGATTGCATAATTTTCATTTTTTAGGAAAATGGACTCGAGGAAGATGTTAATACCGCACACATTTGTATTAAAACATGTTTACCTGTTTAAACACATCTTTTTTCTTTTCTTTTTTCAATTTTGTCACTAAGAGTAATAATGCACATACAGAAAACCAATCCGTATCAAAAAGCCTATAGATTCTGAAGTCTGTGTTACACATATGCATTCAGCAGTGAAAAATTATTATAATAATAAATAGATAACAAGAATTATTTAAAATGTTATCTCTAAGGAAAATAAATACAGTAAGTCCTTACTAGATTTCGGTCCACAAGTAGGTGATATTTGTCCACTTGCACAAGTGCACATGTTAGGGCGAGAGCAAAATCCATCACCACAGCTATTTCTGCAGATTGCTGGGGAAGAACACATTTCAGAAGTCAATGATCGACAGTAACCTTAGCCTCAAATTACAGGAAAAAGCTAAAGGTGTGTTAACAGCTTCTCCTTTAAAAACAAACAAGAAAAAAACAAAACCAGCGCCCCGAGTTCATTAGGTCAGCTAATATACGTAAAAAAAATAAATGTAAGTTAAATAAAGCAGACTGAATTTTGGAATAAATGGTATTTCTGACAATCTTGGAGACAAACAGAATGGAACTTGACATATTCAAACACTGGTCTGACCACCTGATACAAATAGTCAACTCCTTCCCTCATCAGAAATGCCAACCTACTACGCAAATGATGTAAAATTATTGGAATTATGTATTTTAGACCACAAGGCCAGTAGAAAATTTCAGGAAAAATCCAAGTTCTGAATGAATACAAACAATATGATCAGTGAACTCTACTTTATGGTAAAGCTTCTCTCCTACAATCCCTATTTCAGAAGCATTTCAGGATCACTCTTTTCTAAGACTGCCTGCCCACACGCAAACCTGTTTTTTTGGAAGCCAATGTTTGAGCTTTCCATATTGTGTGGGGTTTCCCTAAATACTGTATCTGTACTCATGTATCCCCACATTTTCATTGTGAAACTAATTTTACATGGCTCTCCAGGAAGCCTGACCACCATACATTATGTACACACAGTGCACACTATTGTGCTGTCCTCACCATGCCCCAAGTTATTCCTTCTCTCCTCCCCCACCAGCCAACGGAGCTCTACTGCACAAAGAAACCACAGAGACAGAAAACAGTTAAATTCTAAATCCAAACTTCAAATGGGATCCAAATGAATTCAACTAAATAATGTGCTGGATTAGCAAATGCACCACAGGAGAGCCTGAGACTTTAAGGTCCAGTCCAGCACAGGAGGATCTCAGAAGTACACATCTCATAAGAGATGTAAAGCAAAAATGAAATAAATAAATAAATAAGACAAGCAAGCATCACGGTGCCTTTGTAGCTATCTCTAGGGTTTTGACAGAACTAAATAACCAGTAAGAACATCTCTCAACCAAAGGACTACAAATGGAACAAATTCCTCACGCAGATAATCTGCCAAGGATATACTGACTACCTAAAATAAAGTCCACATTAAGAAAGAAATAAGGCCTTTCCCAGAATGCTTGTGCTCCACTTCAGACGTAGGAAAACTTGCATGAATGAGCTGTCTCTCACAAGGAAGCAAACTTTTCTTGCCCCATTTCAGAGTTCAATTATGTTCCTTGCAGAATGTGCATTCTCTCTTCTACCTTTTCTCCAGCCTGGGTCCTCATCAGCATACTTGAGTATCACCAGCTATAGTCACCAGCTAATTATAATCAACTCATCTCCAGTAAGACATCTGCTGCCCTGTGTCACCCTCAGGGGCTGTGCCCAGCTCAGCAACTCCAGCAAGAGGGACCATCACCTCCACAAACATTTCCTGTGAGTGTAGAGATCTGCACTCTTCAACTTTCACCCAAAATACAAATTGGAACACGCCGCTGCCAGTCTGACAGCTTGGCCTGGCAAGGTCATTGACTTTTCAAACATGTTGGAGAGGTGCAATTAAAGTCCAGGAAGTTAAACAGGAGCTAAAAGTTGTTCTTCGTGTGTACAAATTAATGGCAGGTCAGAAGTTAGTCTGGCTGTGAAGAGACTTGAGACCAAGGTCTGCAAGAGTCACTGAAAATCACAAGAGTGATTTATCCAGATTTCTGAAAGCACCTAAATCATTGAATCTCCATGACTGCTGTGGAGCTAGGTACCCTGCAGAGTGAAAAATCTATTACAAGCCAATGGCATAGTGGACAGCCAGAATCCATTTCTAAAATTCAGTTCAATTTTTAAGTAAGTCAATACTGAGACTCGGTAAGAGACAATAAATAAGGACCAAACATTATGAGAAGCTCCTTTTACTTCACAGCTGTACTGACACTAAAAATGCTACGGTTAGCCTGAGATGAACAGCAGTGATCCATGGTGCAGTCAGGTGCAACATTAGCAATGCCAATTCACTCATGTCAAATGAACACGTATGAACAAGCCCTGCTCAGCAGGCAGCAGCCACAGGTACTTTTCAGTGCCACACCAAGGTGCTGGTTTACCTCCCAGTCCTCCTAGCTTGGTCCAGGATCTCTGTACCTCATTCAACAGAGTAATACAAAAAAATAAAAAAATAATACAAAAAATAAAAAAATACAAATACAAAATACTATTCCTTGTGGTAGAGGCAGTGTGTTCTTGAACCTGAATTCTGAACTTGAGCATGATTTTTAGGAAAAATGATGACAGCAGGCTGGGATGAATGGGAACAGTCTCCCATTAAAAAGGATGTACCCAATATCAGCTTTTACCTAATAGACAGAAACTTTGACTTAATTCTGAATTTCCTTTCCAAGCAGACAATGTTTCTTACACGGAGCATCCTGCAGATTTTTTTTTTTTTTGTCAAGCCATGTCAACAGCACATCTGTCAGCACTCTATCTATTATGACAAGACAATAATCACAGTCTGTGTGCCCTATAGCTATAAAAAATACAACTAAAAAAGAGGATAGGCACCACAGATGTAAAAAAGTTTTCCCAAGAACTGCAGTTCCAAGCCTACCACAGGAGTTTCAGAAAACTTGAGGTCTCATTTGCTCTCTCCATCAAGACCTTTTGGACTTCTTTCTTTCCAATATTACAGTATAATTTGATTTATGGAAGGTTTTTTTTTTTTTCCATTTTTCCTTCACTGTCTTGTTCTTTTATTTAAAAAAATAATAATAAGTGGAAACATGCCTTTTACAAATGCACCAAAGAAAATACAGCAATCTGCCAGTCTTTCAAGATATGTGGACCTGTAAATCCTTTTTTTTTAAAAAAAAAAAAAGGAAAAAAATATAACACAAGGCCAACAACAGATCCAGCCAAATGAATTACAGCAGGAATTCTCCTCCCTCACACTGAATGGAGCAGTAACTCACAGAAGAACACTTATTCTTATTATTGCCCCTAGGGCAGTAGAAACTTGAAGTCAAGACACTTACGAACAATGCACTGATTTCCTCCTGGGAGCGTTTTCCATCCAGGGCAGCAGTAGGAATGGAATCTAGAGCCACACACATTTGGCCTGTCACACAGACAAATATGTATAAATGTGTGCATATACAAAAATGTTTACATAACAGTATATATATATATATTTAATATATATCAATGCAAGCAGAACCCACAGTTTTATGAGCACATGGGAAGAAACTTAAGTCTGCCAGTGACGTGAAACACAAAAATGCATAGTTACGACTCAGACTAAGTCCTCCAGAAAGCAATAATGCTTCCCCTATGGTGAGGCGTTCCAAGCCCTTCTATTTCACATCAGTAGCACTGGTTAGCATGAGAGGAAAAGCAGAATAGGCGGCAGGCCACATGCACCCATCCTTGCAGGAACTGCCGAGGGGACAGACGCAGGGCTGAGCACACATGCCTGGCTGTACAAGCTGCCTGCAGCACCCGGGACAAGAGGGACCGTGAAGACTTACAGACTAGGTCAGCGAGAAGTGCCCCGAAACATTCGGGAAAGCCACTTTTTGTTGAGTTTCTCAGTACATAAACCAACGAATCACAGCGCAAATCATCGCCAACGCCAAGCTACCCCCCAGCGCTACACGACCCCGGGCGGCAGCGAGGCGCGGGGCAGCGGCGGGGCCCCATCCCTCCCCGCGGAGCACGCCCGTACCCGCGGAGCGCCTCCTGCTGTCCCCGCCGGCGGACCCGGCCCGCAGCGGCGGCGCTGCCGGCCCCTTCCTCCCGGTGCGCGACGGCGGCGGCGGCGGGGTAGATGCCGCCCGCTCCTCCCGCAGGGCGGACCCGCGGCGGCGGCTTTTGTTGCCCGGCGGCTCCGTGCGCGCAGAGCGCCAGCCAGCTGAGCCATAGGAAGCAGGGCTGCAGGCGCATCCACCGCCGTCTGCCCATGCTGCGGCGGCGGCCCCGGAGGGAAGCGGCGGAGGAACGGCGAGGCGAGGAGAGGGACAGCACTCCGCAGATCCTCGCGGGAGGTTTCAGCCGCTGTGGCTCCTTCTTCTCTCCTCTTCCTCCTTCTCCGCAGGTTGCAGCGGGACGCGGTGGTGCCAGCAGCAGGGTCCACGTTGCATCCCCCCTCCTCTCTCTCCAAAGAGGGGGGGAAAGGAAAAATGGTTAAAAAGAAGAAGAAGAAAAAAAAAATGGGTTTGAACTTCCACTCCCCTCCCTCCGAAAGAAAAAAAAAAAAAAGAAAAAAAAAAAAAAAAAATCCAACGGAACGGAACCAGGCTAACTCTAAATGTCCGCAGTAAAAACAGCAATAAGATAATAATTAACCGAGTCCAAAGAAAGAAGTGTGTAGAATGGGCAGCGAGAAGCGCACAACTCACTGCCAAGCACAAGGGGCGGTTTTACAGCTGGCTGCGGTGCGGGGGAAGCGAGGAGGCGGGGGCAGGACGGCTCCTCACGGCCGGTGCTGAGGCGACCGCGGGGGAAGGGGCGAGCACGGCCCCGGGCGGGGGCCGGGCCGGGCCGGGCAGGGCTGAGGGGAGCGGGGCCGAGGGGGAGCGGGCGCACACGTGGGGCGGGGGCCGGAGGAGGGGGCGGCGGGGGCGGGGAGCAGGTAGGGCCGGCCCCAGGCATAGCTCGGCGCTCTGCGGCCGGGTATGGGGAGGCGCCGCCGCGAAGCGGAGGAGCGCGCGGGGTACCGCGGGGATCCGGCCCGAGGCGGCGGGCGCGGGTCGGAGGCTGGCGCCGCGTTGGGCGCTGGGAGCTTGCAGGAGCTGCTTTCCTCTCGGTGCCTCCTGCACGAGCGGTCGGCAGGTTGGCAAGGCTCTTCAGAGCGCCCTGGAAAACACGAGGTTTCCATCGGATGTTTCATAAAATTCACACCCTTCAAGTCTTCCTCGTTCTCCCTTCACCATTTCTGCCTATACAGGCGACTTCAAACCAATGCAGATAAACGCGTGGCTACTCTTCTCGTTACTTTTATAGGTGTGTGGGATAGCCAGTCACCAGTGCAGCCGAACAGAAGCGATACAGTCGCCTCCTTGCTGGGAGTCCCCAGCTGGTTCTTCTGATAGCCGTGGGGTATGCTCTGATTCTCTTATCATTACTGCAAATTACAGCTATAGGGATGAGCATCTGATTGTGCTAGGACTACTGCAGCTACCACAAAACTCTTCTTTACTTCCAAAGCAAAACAAACAAAACGGCAGCTGCCTTCAGGTCTGAGTGCATGTTATCTGGCACTTCTAATTCTGGAATGAGAAGCAGGAACCATGCTTCGTTATCTCTGAAATAAAGCCTCCAGCTTAAAGGTCACAAAGCAATCCCCTCATTCAAGTCACTCTGCTGCTTTGATAGCCATGGCTCTAAGCATGGCTCCAATCAGATCTACATTCCAATTCATCTGGAGTCCTTTTTTTTTTTTCTTTACAGTTTGGAAGATTATCAAAAATAAGCTTGCTAATGAAAATCTAAATCTTTAAAAGTAATGCCTTCAGAAGTTAACTAAAGGAACAAGTTAATGAAAATAGCTGGAAAGAAGAGATCAGGAACCTCAGGAATATAAGTGAGATTTGGAATTTCCTCAGATTTGAAGATGCTAAATCTGTCATGAATGAGGTGCTCCAAACAAAGGCACTGAGAGAGGATTCCAGTGGGTGAATAAATCTCAAGAAAAATTGCAAATAGGCAGATAGCCTCCAAAGAATAAAAACGAAAGGGCTGATCTGAGATAAGCTTAGGGCCTTGGATATCAGGAAGCACAGAGATAAATAATTCCCAGTAGATAAACAGAGCTAGATATTGAAAAAAATTGCAAAAGAAAAAAAAATAAAAAAAGAAGTTAAATAACAATGACAGAAGGATGACAATAGAAGGAACCAGATACGCAGTGAAGATTTAGAGGAAAAAAAAAAAAACAATTATGGCTCAAATCCAAGAGATATAAACTTTGAATTAGTTTTTAACATGAAACAGATACTGAACACAACAAAAGCAGAATGCCACAACTGATATGCACATAGCTGATATGACCCATCCCTGGAGGCATTCAAGGCCACGCTGGATGGGGCTCTGGGCAGCCTGGTCTGGTGATTGGCAACCCTGCACATAGCAGGGGAGTTGAAACTGGATGGTCACTGTGGTCCTTTTCAACCCAGGCCATTCTGTGATTCTGTGGTAAGGCTCAGAGACTCTGATGCACTGAAGCTAGAAGAGATCTAGGCAGCATCTTTCTAGAATTTTGAAAGGACGTAGTACACAAGACTATACAGCATTCAAATGTAAGGAATATTAATTCCATTAGGAGTATGATATAAAAGATTTGTATAAATACATGTTCAAGTGATCTAGTTATCAAGAAAGATATTTTTTATTAGAAAGAAAAACATTACTACATTTTATAGATACAACACAAGACAAAGATTAGAAAAATTTGAAGAGCTGCACAAAAAAAGCATGGACAAGGGAAAAGAATCACTGCTAAATTGTGGGTTCTTTAGCCAGTAGCACTTCTGGAAGAAAGGAAGAAAGGAAAGACAGGAAAAATGGGGAGAAAGAATGGAAAACGGGAAGAAGGAAGAAAGAAGGGGAGGGGAGAGAAGGGGAGGAATATATTTTAGGATAAAATTAGATTACTAGTTGGGAAAACTGTCATAGGCTTCGTTTGCCAACTGTTGATAAGCGTGTGAATTTGGTGAGATTTCCTCCCATCCCATTCTGTAGCTGTTATAAACGGAAGATGCCTTGATGCATAGATGTCAGGTGGCCTGTGCAGAAGGATGAATTGCTCTAGCTGAAGTTCCATTTCTAGTCTGACCAATTCTAGTAAGAATAGGTCAATGTTATATGTAGTGGATATTCATGAAGCATATAACTGTACATCTCTGTACAGAAAATATTCACCGAGAAAAACCTTTTATTTTATTGCAGGTTATTTTAGAATCTGCATTTTTCCCATGTAGTTGACTTTTTATTTTCCGAACAGGGGTGAGAGTTATTTTTAAGTAAGGGCATCCTACTATTTTGACATTTGGAAACAAAGATAAAGTATGGGCTGTTATACTATCACTTTTCTAAAGCAGAATCCAAGTAAACTCTCAGCTGCAAATATTTTATGTTAGGACTAAAAATGGATGCCTTTCAGTGGCAACAGTTCACTGACAGTTACAATCATTTTCACCAATGCCTTCCTCTGAAATTGTCAGAAGCTGCCAGCAACAACAGTACCAGTATTAAAAGCACAGACAACAAGAGGCGTGTCAGGACTGAAAAAAAAAAAAAAGTTAAAACATTTTTTTCTTCTTAATGTTGTTATTCACATGCTATGGATTTGACATTTTTCATCACTGAGAGGATTTTAACCAGTAGGAAACAAGAATCCCTTCTCACTCAGGGATTTCAGTTTTTCTTTCTCCTTTTCCAATTACGTTTCGAATTCCACCTACATGGCTGACATGTTCCACAAAATAGGAGTTCTTTCTAAGTATGAGCATCCTTTCAGTATTATTTCAACATCACTTGTGACAGGAGTACAAATGCTCTCACCTTACTTTTTGCCACGACTCTTTTGGAGCATTCAAAACACAAACATCTGGATGTGACAGAAAGCATTTGAAAAAATGGAAACGCGGGAAAAGGGTGAATTGTGTTATAAATGTGTTGGGTGGAATACCTGTGAAGTGCAGTCTGTTCTTTCCTCTTTGTTGGACTGTTTTCTCTTTTGATAAAGCAAATTGTGAAATATTTATTGCTTCCCAATAACCTCTAGGTTCCTAGGCAGTCTTTCATGTGCTTACTACTAAAAAAATTTTCCAATGCAAATCCTACTTTCTTCATTTTAAGGACCTCTCCCCCAGTTCAATTTTTATTTCCAGAATCTTCTTACCTTCTACTTTCTTGGATAATATTATCCCATTTTTGTGTGTGTGTGTGTCCATGTCTTTCTTCAGACTTTCCAGATTTTCATCTGTTCTTGCAATCTTGATTCATTCTGTTGAGCTAATCTCATTCACTGCATGAGGTTCTCGAAGCTGAAATTGGTTGTCTAGCTTAGTCTGTGCCCAAGTTGTTCAGAGAGGAAAGATCTATTTATTTATCTTACAATCTGAGATCCACAGTGTTTGTTCATAGAGATCAGAGGATGCCTGTATTTTCCAAATCAAGAATGATATTGACTCCTTTTAGCTTATAGTATTCTGCTATACTCCAGTGTTTTTCCACACAAGTGCTACAGAGGCAGCAAAAAACTTCCATTTCAGTTAGCTGAGCCACATACTCCCCCTCTCTCCTTTTTTGCCTTTTTGACCATTTATTTAACTTAGTGAATCATTTTGAATTCTAAGGCTGTCCTGCTGCTCTCTCTCCAGGTTGGCACTGATCTGCAAATCAAATAAATTATCTATTATCTGATCTTAAAGAAAAATAATAAAGAGTAAAGCATCCAGGGCATCTGTCTGAAACAGTACTTGTTACCTCACAGGTGATCAACTATTAGTTCACATTTCCTTTAAGCTATGATGTACTCATTCTGTGGCAATTTAATTTAGAATAATGTCTTCCCTGCTTAGGGGACTGACAGTTGAGTCTGTTTCAAAAGCATTGCTAAAACAACGTGGATTTTCCTATCCATCTACTCTGTTATTTGTCACATAAAATCTGTATGGAACTTGCTTGTTCTTTGAAAGTTTCACTTTTTTCTGATGTTATTTTTCTCTCTTAGAAACTCACTCATAGTTGAATTGTTTTTATTTGCATTTTATTCAGGAAGCCAGGGAATTGGACAAGTTGCCCTAACTTCCTTTTTTCCTCTAATTTCCCACAGTTTAGTCACAGTGAATGAACACTTGATGAGCAAGATGAGAGAAAACTGATTAATTCCAACTCTGAATTTGTTCTCAATCAAAAGAAATCAGTAAGTAGTCAGTAAGTAGTTACGACTGTGTGCCTATACAAAATTTTCATGCAACTGGAGTATGTTACGAGGATTTAAAGTTCTATTTCTGATTCATATTTTTTGTTAGTTCACTTTAAGTTGGTCTACAGTTAAGACCTCAAGTACTACTACTCAACAAACAGTCCCTCACCTACGCAGAGTCCTGCAGACCTGCATGTTTCACTATCTGTTGAATTTAAAGTAATTCTAGCAGTGGTTTCAAAGCAAAGTTTTCACTACAGATTTTAAAAAGCGTATATGTATAGTGTATGTTAATGAGGTGTATTGAAAAGATGAGGTGAAAATATCATATGAGACTAAAACAGAACCAGAAAGAAATTTAAAAGAGAAGGAAGCAAACTGAATAGAAAAAAAGAAAAGAGAGAAGAGAAAAGAGAAAAGAAAATCAGTCCTAATTAATGAAATCCTTTATGAGGGAAATTTTCCATGCATTTAAACAAAAAATATTTCAGTGGTACAATGCTTCAGCTATACAAGGATATCCTCCTTCTGAATGAATAACTCTTGGGTAAATTAGTGATACATTTAAATTGGTAACTATTTTAACTTTTTGATGCAAATGAAAACACATACAGAGCAGATTATCTTAGTATATCCTTCCAGGACTCATTTGCTTATTTTACCTGTAACATGCCATATTATTTGTTCCAATTGATTGTTTTAGCATGGGAAGGGTAGGGTGGATTACTTCACTCCACTGATTTTTCTTCTTTTTAAGTGAGAAAAACAGAAGTGAAATGTTCCTAGTTTAGACTTCTACTAGAAATGAGATACTGCATACAGTTACAGAATTTAACATCAAATGGTAGAAGGTAATAAAGAAAAACAAAAAATAAGCAGCTTTTTTTTTCCCCCAAGATGCAGAAAAGGGTAGTCAGATTCTGTGTGCAAGAATCAGCAGTGAAATAAGATCTGTACATATGGCAGGAGATTGAAGTCACCCCTTCCTAGAGCTCAGACACTCCAGTGCCTATTTTAAAAGAAATCAAATTAAGTCAAATTAAATAGAAAACACAACTGAGATTTTGGATATTCTGTTGTGCTTTTGATAGAGGTGTGTAGCTGGTGTAGTTTTTCCCAGATTTCAGGAGCAGGTCTATTGTTGCAATTACTTTGATTTGTCTTTGTTCTGGAAACTCTACCCTGGGGAATCTGTAGGTGGAGCACATGAAAAGGCTCAATTATTCAAGAGAAATTTAATCCGGTACTAAACCACAGACTATGTGGTTTTAATTACTTAAATATGTTAATAATTTTATGGCTGTATGCTTTTAAATGGTTGTTCTTTTATAGGTGCCTTTGAGCATTATTTTTTGACCCAGCTTCTCATCAGCAATATCTTATAAAATGTGGGATTCTAACATGAATCTCATTGAGATGACACCATGTATTCACATCCACATTTTAGCTGTTTTAGCTGTTACCTTCGTAAAAGCGTGTGTGTTTGTTTACACAGTAAACTAACAACATCTCCACAGTTACTCTGTGCTGTGAAGCAGTTTTCTTTGTCTAAACCGGTCAGTGTTGCCAGGAGTTGCACCTACACACATACAAGCACTGCACCACGAATCAAGAACCTGGAAAAAAAACATACTGTATCAAACCCAATCCCTTCAAGGCTTCAGTTGTTCTGCATGCTCATTGAGAGATCAAGCTTTAAAAGCAGGGATGAATTGGGTGAATATTGAAGTGTGGCAGCAAAGTGGTGGAGTTTGTGCTATCTGCTGCTCTGGCTGCATCGCTGTTTGAAGCCCATGTTCTCTCTCTTCAATAAATATCATTGCATCTGTGGAATCACAAAAGTAAAGTGAGCTTGGCAGCAGGCCCAAGAGTCTCTCGTAAGCCCCACACTATGCAGCAGTGCTATCTAAACAGAAATGGTTCTTAACAAGGAATCAGTGAAGTCAGGTTTTTTGTTGTATTTATTTTGTTTTCCCTTATGTGATAGACATGAGGTCATAGTTTCTGCATACTAGAGTCAATTTTTACTTTATTTTTACCAGAATAAAATAGCTTCATGGAAAAATAAATATAGACAGACTTCAATTCTGTGCACTCTGTAAGATAAACATGTTAAATTGTTGTCATTGCAGTTCTTTTATTTAGGCAAATGCCAATGAAAAACGAAACTGGAAATTTTTACTTACCTGCAAATTTTAAGTAGGCAGATGCTGAATTTATATGCAGTTCAAATCAGTATAATCTTGATGTATGAAACTTCGATTGTGGTTCAGGAGGTTTAAATAAGCCCTGTGCTCAAAAGATGTGTAGGAAATAAATATCAGTCATATATTTTCAGTCCTTATGGAATGCTTCAGTAATGTGTGATCGCACTACGTATACTAATCCATATTAAAAATGTGCATAACTTATTTCAGAAGCATACAGTGATTACGGCATGTCACATACAGCGCACTTCACTTAGAGCAGTGGTAGGATGGATAGGTCACGTACCAGTGCAAGTGTCATAAGAAAGTTGGTAGTCACCAAAAATGCCTGTAAACTTGCATACAAAAAATTTGAAACTTGAGGGATGGTCTGAAATTCATCTGCAATGGCTATAAAGACAAGTACATAATCTAGTATATAGTTAGCAAAGAACAGCTTCTTAAACGGATACCTAAAGATGTAAGGGATGAAAGATACTATGAAACTGTCAGCTTTTTTTTTTTTTTTTTTTTTTTTTTTTGTTCCTTCAAAAATATAACTTCAGTCTTTTTAATTATTGGACCCTAAGGTACAATCAGTCCTGATGTTTTCTATTATGTAAAACAAATCTGGACTCACGATTACAGACTCTAGTTTTGCAGTCACATGAATCTCAATGTATTAAGAGAGAGAAGCCATGCTAATTCCATACAGATGTGCTGTTGCATTCCTGTAAATTTTCAGACTGAAAAGGAAATGCTAGTTACACCCCTTTCCTCTACAGCCTACGGTAGAACATTTCACAGATTGCATATGTGTTTTGCGTTTGAAGAAAAACAGTCATAGATCTCTCTGACCAAATACTCCTGTTTTTAACTTGTCGCCAACATTTTAAAATCAAAAGTCTGTGCTTGCCAATTTGTGTGTCATATCTATGACATATATATTTTTAAACAATCTAAGAAACCTAGCCCTTGGGCCTCAGGTTCTTTTTCAACATACATACAAAATTTGAACAGTTTTATTCTTGTAAACATTCACTGTTACTTGGAAAGAGAGAATGCTTTATGTTTATTTGTGTACGAGCATACAAATACATACTTTCATTTTTATTGTCAATTTCAAAGAACTAAGAAGACTGAGCAAAGAAAATGCTAATAATTCTTACATTAGTCTTGAAAGTGTTTTACATAGAGTAAGAGCAAAGACTTGTAAGACTAACTCGTAGGAGCTTTTCAAACCAGTTGCTAAAACTAAGCCGCATTTTCCACCGATTTCCACTGGCAGAGATATTAAGGAGACTTTCAGTGTGGAAAATATGTGTGAATGTGCCAGTAGAAAACATCTAATATCTATCTTCCCAGCCTCAGAAAACTGATAGACCCCTCCACAGAGAGAAGTGGCTGAAATAATAGAAGAGTGGCAGAATATGCTGAGTTGGGTGAGCCTAGCACAAACTTTTCCAACTGAAAAGTCATCCTTGACCATCACATTCCAGTTCTGAAAGGGTGCAGATTTCAACATAGTCTCTTTGTTCAAAGTATTCATTCTTCATGCTGAGACCTGGATCTGGATAGTGATGTCTGTACTTCAAAAAGGGCTAATAAGATTCCTGTTCATAAACACAGTGCAGAGAAACCTCACTTAAGTCACTCCACTGGGGACTCGAAGTTTGTTGCCAAACAGAAATGGTCTATAACTAAAGGTCAAACAAAATTTGTGCTTGAAACCATGGGGATACTTTAGATCACTTAGAGCTTGGTTGTGGTCAGAAGGACCACTTCCTTGTGCTGTATTCTCTTTGACCTGACAATTCAAAATTTGCTGTTATGAATAAACTTTCAACTGCTTTGCAGTTACATTTATCTTGACAATGCTGTCCTGGAAGTATTTTCTAGAGTTCTTTTTACTTGATCTCAGACATTTATCCAGGTAATAGCAAAGGCAGAAGGAACACAACCTCTATAATATTCTCAAAGTATGACAGGTTGCAAAACACCCCGTTCCCCTCTTCTCCCCCCCCCTCTCCAATCTTGATCAATACCTGCTAGAGTGTCACTCAGTTGTGAAACAACTTTATGCAACACTTACTATTTTTGATATCATTACAGTGACATCTAGGGGTTTTATTAATGAATCAGGAGCGTGCTTTCCAAGCATGACATAAATGTGCTTCTAATAAATTATAATAAAATTTTAGGATGAAAATGGATGTTTTGCAGATGTATTTAGGATTTTTTTTCCAAAGTGGATAGAGAACAGGAGAGATGCAAGAATATATCAAGTTTTCAAGCATGCTTCTGCATCACAGGCCAGACAACAGTTAGCTTCTTGGTCCCAAATAAGACATAATAAATAGGACTGTAAGAGATTCAAAGGAAGGTCACATAAACTATATTTGATACAGTAAAATATGTGAAATCAGTGAAACAATACAATAAATTTAACTTTGTATTTGCAATCTGTATGTATTCCGTATTTCAAAGAGCGGACAAGGAGTGATATCATCATCAAAATGTGACAGAAGTGAGAATTTTAGTCCCGAAAATGAAAAAAACTGCAAATAATGATGAGTTTGTGCATGAATGACAGACAAGATAGCAATTCCACTCAAAATGGTTAGAGGAAATAGGTGGAAGAAATGTGCAAGTACAATTTCTTTAATCCTTGCAGACCTTGCACTAGTAGGCTGAATTCCTAGGCAGTAAATCAGAGAACAGATTAAATTTGAAAGACAGAGACTCCTCTGAAGTGAAGAGACTAGATTCAAAAAAAGCCATATATATAGAATGTGAAAAAAAAATAAGAAACACAGAGTTCTGAGTTTTTAAAATAAAGCTGGAAGTGTAGAAAGTGCACTCTGTGAGCTAAGAAATGTGAAGATTCATGTTTGTCATCCTCTAAATCTTTTTTTTTTTTTTAAGAAAACTAAAATTTCTGAAAAATATTAAATCTATAAGATGATCCTGTCTGTAATCAGTTCTCTTGGCAGACAGCAAATTACTGTCAAGACTAGAAAAGTTGTCACCAGCTGTATTTGCTATTTCAGCAAATTCTCAACTGGCTTAATACAACACTAAATTCTTTTGTCATGTTTCCACAACAGTATTAGGAAATAAGCATTAGGAAAGGGCTTGCAGTTGTTACTGAGAAGTTAACTTAGTTGACAAGTGAGCTTCAGTAATGGAAGATAATTTAGGGACAATATACAACATGTATTTCCATTGTAAGTTTAGCTACATGACTTCAAAATCATATGCCTTTAAACCTTATGGTCTCTGGTACTAACAGGTTGATTCGTGGCTCTGATCTTAGGTACTTCTCATAGTAAAGCATGCCAGTAACCCCCTGCACACTTTGCCTCTCTTAACTGGCTATCTTAGAATGCGTATAGTCTTTCCTGTTGCTTGAGCAAGAGCAGATAAATACTTTCCCCACTTCAGTAGTAGTATCAGTCTTCTAGAAAATTATCAAGGTAGAGAAACTGAAAGATAACAAGAAGTAAAACAAGAATGCAGCTTTTCTTAGTTTGGTTTCCTAGACTTCCTTTCAGATTTCAAACAATAAGGTAGCCACATCTTTAAATCAGCTGTATCATTGCACCCATAAATATGAGGACTACTCCAAAAGTAATACTTCCTGTTCTATTATGTTGACCCATGACATCAGAGGAGGATGTTGGCAGTATGACAGTAAAAGCTGAAACTTCCCACCAATGTCCCATTACATTTTGTTGACATGTGACAGATGGCAGCAGAAGAGCAATCTGACAGAATGGCGTCTGAGATGAAAGTGCAGATAAAGCAAGTGTGTATTATAAAACTCCTCCACGTGGAAAAAAAATGGAACCTACTGACATTCATCAACACTTGCTGAATGTTTCCAGAACCAAACAGTGGATGTAAGCACAGGTAGAGGTAGGTGGTGCATTTACTCAGTGGTGACAGTGACAACAGGTCATATTTGCTGGCACAGATAGTTAAATACGCAGGTTCTTGTTCATCACTGAAAATACGTAGATAATGGTGGTGACAGTATTGAAAAATAGCTTTTTTAGCTGAGAATTTGCTCCATCAAATAGCATTATTCTGCTCTTTGTCTCTGTTGCAGTTTGCATGGGATTAAATAGAAGGCATAACTTTCAGAGCAACCTACGTAAATATATTGACTGTAGAATAGACTTTCGTCTTCCTATGTATGAAATTATCAAAACAATTGTAAAATATTAATACAGTAGTAAAATACTATTATTTATATATTTCCATTCTCTTGGGAAAAGAATGGAAATTATTTCAACATTTATTCTTCAAATATTTCATTAAATATACAAATGGGGAAAAATTAATCTACTTTCTTCTTGTAGCAGCAATATGGCATGTTCCTCTGGAAAACTTCATTAATTTTATTTTCAAGTTTTCTTGGTGTTTCAAAAATATGATACCAGCACTTACTGAAGTGTGATGTATTTAAAATCTGTAATTTGAGACTAGAAGAAGCTTTTGTTTAACTTCACCAAGTCATAGCTAAAAAACAACAAAACTTAAAACAACCCAAAATCTAACAGCTCATTGTTTGGCTGAATCAGATTTGTGTTCCAGAAACAGATACTACAATGTTCTACCATACAAGGCAGTATAATACTGACTACATAAAAATTTTTGGAAGAAAGGTATTTTCATGTAGAATATTGTCTTTTATTTTCAACCACATGTCTTAAATAAAGAACAGGAAACTTTAATATTAGAATTACTCAAATTTGATCTTGGAGAAACTGAGAACTGAAACTGGCAGGTGATTGATTGCATGGACCTACCTCTAATTAATGGTCATAGAACTGATAAATCTACAGCGTGAAGGAAAAATAGTTTAAAGCCTTTTTCATTTGCTGACGTGGCGAAATTCAAATCCAAATTCCTCACCTCCTTACCCTAATATTATCATTCCTTATGGTATTGGCAGCATAGCAATATAAATAAGGTAACAAATTAAAATGCTTTCCTAGCCATTACAAATTTAATTACTCATTATTACAAATCAAATAATATAAGAATACACATGTATCCAATCATTTCTTCATTTTTTTCCAAGTGTAACACTGAGCTTCTTCTGAAAACATATAATTATTATTTCTAATTGGATTTATAAATCTACTATTTTTGAATTCACAATTTTATCCTTAATATTGAGTTTGAACTCGGACTACCAAGGTTGCCTGTAAGGAAATGCTGCCACCTGAAAACACTGTGATGTCTGGAACACTGTTTATCATGCACAGAAAAAGAACTAAAGATACAGGGCAGTAAGAGATATTCTGATGGAGGCAAAAGCCTAGGCACTCTCTTTGTCAGCACTATCATCCTAATTGAAATAATAGTGCAGAGAAAACTTTCTGATAAAATTATCAGTAAGTTATCATCTCATTAACTGAAATATAGCGAAATATGAATTTTGAAAACGTTCATTCAGTTGGCCAGGTTTAATCCATGTAATATTCTTTATGAATGTTACATGTTGTGTGACGTTAAAGCTTTTAATAAGTATCGTACATCATTCCATCGGATCCCTTTCTGACAATGAAATAGTTACATTTATCCTTCAGTTCTGCAAACTACAGTGCTAGCAACAATGTTATCCATGTAATTACTTTCATTAAAATTATGTGTATGTCTGATAAAGTATTCATTATTTGAAATTTGTGTTGCCTATTAAATTGGGAAGTTTCAGTTAAATATCAGGCTAAACCCATAATGCCCTGGATCATATGATCATCTGATGACTTTTAAGCAGTATGGACTGACGTTTTTTTGGCGAGTACTTGGACTTTCTCCAGTATTTCAATGTACCAGAACTTAACAAAGTTAAGCATTGTGAAACTTTCTATACATTTGATCTGAAACATCTGATTGGAAAACCAGCTTTGGTTGATAATGATAATTCATATCTCTTTCAAATTTGTTTCAATAAGATGTTATTTCTACATATTCTCTCTATTCTTGCACCCTCTCAAAAGACACTCTCTCTATAAAACTGACAGGACTTTTCTAATTACTGACGAAGTCTAAATTTCACATCAAAATATGGAACAAATATTTTTATTAAAACAAGCAGCTTTCCTTGTATATTGCCTGTTAGTTAAGTACTGTCATCTTGCTTTCAGCCCCAGTGACAGAATTGAACTGATATTCTTGAAGCTGTTGTTGATGACCTTGGCTGAAATGGAAGTGAGGTAAAGGCAATGGAAGGAGTTCTCAATGAAGGAAAATGGAGCCTCTGCAACTGAGTACCCTTAGCTACACCTAATCTCCTGAAGGGTTTATTAATTACCCAGTTGTGTTTTATCTGGAGTTTTTATACCAGGTTCAAATTGCTTGCATTGACTTTAATGCCTTTTAAATATCTTATTATTTTGCTTAGTATATGTTATGCTTCTTCTTCTTCTTTTTTTTTTTTTTTAAATATCATCCTTCTTTTCCTCTAGCTTCCAAAACCTCCTTTCAGTAATTTAGTTTTCCAGCCCTACTGCCACCAGTCTACATTCTTCTTTCATAGTATCTTTTAACAACTTGGATAAAACCCATCTGGACCTCAGGATTTATTGGTTTTGAGTCATTGTAACTCATTTATCACTTCTGTCTTACTGACCTTGAAATCATCTAAAATAGCGAGTGCACAGCCAGTTCAGTTGAGATTTCATTAATGCATTCTGTCTCCAGTAACTGAATTCAGGAACTATGCGTAACTGTCCTGAATATGTAAACTTAAGTGGAGAAATATGCATACACAGACAAGAATCCCAAATCTTCAGTTTTACTGAAGACAGATGAATGTGTGGACGTGGGGAGGAGGGGTCTTTCTGAGCAGTAATCTCCAGTAGCAGTAAGTTACCTGTTACACTGAACATAAGATTTTTATTTCATGTCTACCTTGGTGTAAAAATTGCTGACTTATGTTTCAGAGAGATAGACTCATGTTACCTTGTCATTTCTATACTCCATAATCTCAGAGAGTTTTAACTTTTTTTTTTTTTTTTTTTTTTTTTTTTTTTTTTTTTTGTATTGTATAGAATTCAGTATTGTACAGAATTCAGTATTTCTGCCCAGAGAAGAATGAACACAGAGTTATGACTTGGTTGAGAAAATCAGGTCACTTCAGCCTATGTTGAGAAGAGCATTACTACAGTATTCCTGAGGGCTGTTGTAAGCTTGCTCATCATGCTAGAAGTGTCAGCATCTGTGAACACCCAACACCCCAAAATGCACTTTGCTTATGCCAGTCGTTAAAGAGATGATTCACTCCAGCTCACTTCATTATCTCTACTGGCAAGACAGGCAGCAATGGAAAGTGATACAATTACCTCTTTGTTACTGTGACTGAAAAATAGTGGTGATACCCTGGTTTCTTTTTCTTCTTCCTTAATTAAGTAAATTGAGAGTAATTAAGCAAAATGAGATGTCACAACAGTAATGTTTGAAGGGGCGATCTTATGCAGACATATAAAATAAGCAAAGAACTAGAGAAATCTAGTGTGTGGGGGGGGAGGGGAGTTCAGCAAAATATTTTTAAAAAAGGCAATGCTGAGGTATGAATATTTTCAGTCTTTCCAGAGGAAAACTAAACATTCAGAAAGAAAAGCAATTAGAAAACTATTTATGAAAAAGATTTGCAAGGCAGAAAGACATCACAATTTTAATAGAGACATAAAATGTATTAGATTGATTTAATTCATTTATGTATCATATATTTATGATGTGTTTTCAAATATGAACAGCTTGTTGCATCTGAATTGCATAGCTGGACAGTCTAATTTATTTGTTTTACTCTATGGATCTATAATGGTAAGTAGTTCACTTACCATTATGGCATTTGAAAGGTTAATGAAAGGTTTTCACAATTTTATGCTCAAAATTTTAAAAATACAGTAATAAAATATCAGAATTACAAAGTTTATTATCTCGACTTCTGCAAACCTCCATAGAAGTTCTATGCCATTACTGGAACGGCTAGATTATCTATGTTATTTAGGAAGTATTCATTTCTTTTGTATCCATTTCATGACAGTAAATTAAGGAAAGAAAACAATCAGAAAAAATGAACTGAAGAAGTGATTAATTAAGGAGATTAACTGAGGAAAAAAATGTGAAAAAAAAGAAAACAGAGAAGAAAAATATTAAAAAAATGAACGAAGTAAAAAATAAAATGTTGATTTTAGAAAATAGAATTAATTATTATTTGTATTAGAAAAAAAAATATATATATATATACCTCATACATGTTGCCAAATATATATATATATATTTATATATATATATTATATATATTATATATATATAAAATGTATATATTTTATATATATATATATTTCACCTCATACATGTTGCCAAATATATATATATAAAAAAAAAAGAATATATATAAGAAAAAAAGTCCGATCTGCTTTGCTACAAAATAGCCATGGTAATGGTATTAAATTAGGTTGTTCACCCTCTCTCATGGTCTGATCTTCTCCATTCATGTATTTAAGTTTCTGTAAAGAGAAGGGGACAAATTGCCCTAAATTATCTAAGAAGTTAAGAGGAAGATATTCTGCGAGAGAGAAATACATTTTCCTGGGTTTAATATCACTTGACACTGCTCATCAAATAAGATTGAAAACTTTTATCATGTGCTCCATGCAAATTAGACAGCTGGCAACATCTTCATGCTTTCTAATTTATGGTTACTATTGTCTATGGCTGAGCAAGTCAAATGTATCTGTAGATTATTTAAGATGAAAATAACTGATTTGCCAATACTTTATGTAGAATATTACAAAATTGTAAAGAATACTTCATGTTGCTGTGTGTCACTGGTGTGTTTCAGTGAGTGTGTAATCCATACACAAGCTATTAGTTCCCTAAACAGCATTTTGGCTGAGTACCTAATTCCTTCATCTGTCTTCCAGAAGCCTATTAGTTCAAACTACTTGTTTAGTCATTTTTTCCATTAATGCAACATTTTATGTCCAACTACAATAAGAAACTCTTCTTGTCTCCTTGCAGCAAGATACTTTTGACAGGTATTGGCCCAGCATTAGGCTGGCAGGGTCTTTTCCTGAACACGTGCACATCAAGTAAATGAATATTTTGGCTATTTAGTTTGGATGTGAGACATTATTGCCTCTTTTATTCTCAGTCCACTTCAAGAACAATATAATTTTTGTTGAGACATTGTGTAAATTCAGAAGGGAATTATTTTCACTTGGTTTTATATGTAAGTTACCTTTTCAATAACATCTTCGGAATCTTATTATGCTATCTCCATTTTATTAATTTTTTTTAGTGAAAAGTGGATTCACTTTGAAAGTCTGATTTCAAGATTTTCTTTGTTTGCATTAAAAGATTCTGCAGATATTTTCAGAGTCCTGATATTAGTTCTTGGTTTTTTTTTTGAAGTGAGAGAAGAAGTTTTAGCTGACAGACTGCATCTTCCTCATAGCTTTGTGGAACCTACAAGAAACAGGTTCACGACCACCCTTAAGACATCAAATGGGAAAGCGATGAAGTAGGACAGGTGAGCAGGAGTACAAGTCACTACATTAGTTTAATGGAAGTACAGTATAGAATTCATAAGATAACTGCAGCAACTGAAGTTGAGAATTTACCGATGGAGATGTCGTATGCAGAAGCCACTGAAATGCACACAGTTGATGTAGATTACGTTCTCGATTGCAGAATTAAGGCATATCACACATTTAAAGTTTGCAGATTTGTTTAACTGTCAGTTATTGATTTAAGCATTTAGTCAGGAATTTTCTACTAGACTCTTCTTTAGTTTGAAGGACGACAGCTTTACAGACTACGATAGATGCTTGGGAGGAGTCATTTGCTTGCTCTTTTATTTCAATCTGAAAAGAGCTTCTTACCTTATGGCAGAAGGTAAAGACCCAGAGAGTAAAAGTGTTTTCTAAGCCTATACGTAGCGATTTACTGTTTTTAACTCCTATTTCCAAATTAATTTAGTTCTCAAATGATAAAAAAAAAAAGACATATAATTTTTATTCCTGGTTCTCAACAACTTCATTGTAAATCCATGTGAAAATGTCTTCTAATTTCTTCCTTCAGTTTTAACAAAAAAGAAAACCAAGCAAGCAATAGAGGGACATAGAAACCCACATTATTTCCCCATGGGTAAAAATTCTGAAAATCTGACATGATTAAAAGAAATTAATGGATGTATTGTGCAATGTGACTGTTGCTCTTGCTGACTGCATTGAAATTAGTATTTCAAATATTCTGGAGTCAGCAACATTTAGTGCTTTTCAACATACTCACATATGCTGAATGCATGAGAATGCTCTGCTGAACATTGAGAAATACACTGGACAAGGACAACTGGAATCTCTGAAATGGGTGAATTGCACACAGTGGAGAGATACTCAACCCATTTCTGCAACTGATTACAGACCTCTCATATACACTCACACTGAAATCATATTAAACAGAAAAAAAGATATTGCCAACAAAAGGTGACCAGAATCTACCAATAATCTGACCTTGCCACTCTGTAGTTTCCTTATGCCTTCCTTTAAGCCTGGTGCACTCAAGTACCGGATAAGAGCCCATTCTGTATTATTAGAATTTGCTCAGTATCAAAATAGTTGTCTGTATGGAATGAAAAAGAATATGGCTAAGAATGTTCTTTGCATTTATGGTGGTCCATTTGGCTACTTCATTAGGTAATTAAATTTCCATTCAGAAACAAAACTAAAGTTCCCACCTGCATTATGTATTGCTTGCCCTTACCTTTACCTTTGCAGTCACGTACATAAGTTGCTCCATTTTGGCAATTATTATTTGCAGAATAATTTTTGAGCACAGCAGGCTGACCAAGAAGGCATTGCCTTGACAGATACAGAAATGGGGCTAGCCAAAAAGTTTTTGACAGGAATTATTAGTGCTTGTCCTGTATGTTCTTTGAGAACTCTGAAGCATATATCCCACAGAATAAATCACATAAATTCCTGAACTAAGAGAGTTATGAGAATCAGGCAAGCAGAAAGACTCTCTTATGCTAGACAAATCAGTCTAGCTCCACAGGAACGTGAACTGAAAAAAGCACCTGGAAATCATGCTTCATTTAATGCCACTAATCAAGGCTCCTGAAGAATGCATTCCCCATTCCAGTTCATGTTTGGTCCCTGCTACTTCTTCCCCTCTGGTTACATGCTCTTTGGTCTGAATCTTCTGATGCAAAGAGCTTGCGTGCATGTGAAAACCACTGATTTTGTTGCTACAGGTTGCCAGAGAGAGATTTTTCCATGAGCTTCTGTCTCATTTAATTGTTGGAGTGAATTTGCTGAACTGGCTCAAAATGTTGCTGAGGAGAGAAACGCTTCCCTTCCATGGAGACTTTGACTTTTTGTTTTCTTTAATCTAAAAGGAAATAATCCAGACAAGTATTGTGTGTTTGTTTTAATTTCCTTCTTTTGCAGTGTATTGTCTCCATCCCTTCCATGGCTACGATATGTTTTCCCAGCTCTCCACAGGCACTTTATCTCGAGTAAAAATGCATATATGATAGTGTTGTCTAGGAATGGATTACAGCAGCATCTCAGAGGCATCATACCTTATGCTCTGAATAAAATATGTGCTTTCAAATTGCTTCCAACATATTGCATACATAGAACTACCTAAGTTAGCCGATGAAATAAGATTTTAGGTTTAATCCATGAAGATATTTGAAGTAATGAAAGAATGGAGTTAAAAGGTGGAGTATGGGTCTCATGTAACGAGATCTGAAGCCTAGCAATAATTATATAAATACATAAATTAAAAAAAAAAAAAGTCACAACAGCAACAAAAAAAAACAATCTATGTTTTGGTCTAGAACTGTGATTCCTATACTTGATCAGTAAAGCTCCAGTACCCAGTCTTGAGGTTGCCCTACAAACTAATTTATCTTAAAGTTAAACATGTTCAAATTTTAACATGTTTAATTTTTAAATTAAACTGATTTTTATTTGAAGTGTGAAGTTGGACAGTGATGCATGAAAAATAATTGAGTTTTAAGACTGACAGTGGTGCATAGTATTTGGGAGCCAATATCTGGGCCCGGAAACTGCTAAACGTCCACCTTCAGTGAAGTTCAAGTACATTTCACTAATAAATCTGGAAGGTGACTGTGTGTAAGTAATACTACAATGCTTTGATTCCCTGAGCATTGCCATATAAGAAACATACTATTTGGAAACTTAAAGAAATGAGGTAATAGTTATACGTGAACATTATTTTAGCTCACAAAGTAACTGGATTCAAAATTTCAGTCCTTAAAGCGTTTACTCCCTAAAACTTTGTTGTTATGAAAAAATAGGAATTCATCTACTGTTTCCAACAGAGAAACCTTCATACACACAGCTGTTCAACAGGTTAGTCCATACCTGTCAGGAGGCACTTTCCTTCAACTTTTACTTTTTCTGTGCATTGTAACTGTAGAACACTTGTGTAGCCTCGAGAGTGTCATGCTATCTGTAGATGCCTTTGGTAAAGGACTTCATAAAATAGATAAAGTCATTTTTAACCATTAATCTAGCAGGCAGCTATTAAATGGTGGCCGCATGCAAACTCTTGCAACAAGAACATTCTTTTCTGTTAGGGCTGCTCTGAAAGTAATGCCTATTTTATCATTGACCCATGAAGTCAATGTTGACAGATGCTGGTGGTATGGCAGTAGATGTGGAACCTTTCACCGATATCCCATTACATGTTGTTGCTGCAACAGATTGCAGCGGAGGAGCAGTCTGACAGAATGACATCTGACATGGAAGTGTGGATGAAGCAAAGGTGTGTCACCTGAATTCCTCCGTGCAGAAAAAAATGACACACACTGACAGCTATGGATGCTTACTGAATGCTGATGGAGATGAAACAGTGCTTGTGAGCCCAGTGAACTGGTGTTTGGTGCATTTCAGCATTGGCAAAAACAATATCAAAGACAAGCCATGTTCTAGCCAGCCAGTCTCAATGAACTCATCCACAAGAATCGGCTACTGGTGTACCTATGTTGAAAAACAGCTTTGTAGCTGACAATTAGCTCTATCAAGTAGCGTTATTGTATTCTTTGTTTTAGTTTGCATGGTCATAAGTAGGATGCACTACTTTCAGAGCAGCCTTTGTAATGAAATATCTTCAAAGAATTTTTAATTTTGCTAAATATACTTTGAAGGAAAAAGTCTTGTAAAAAAACAGTTTACGGTTTTTTGTTTTTTGTTTTTTTCTGGGATAGTCTATAGTCCGGAAGGACTGATCACTCAAAACATGTAAATATTTGAATTTTTTAATGAAATCAACATTTTGATGTTTACATTAAAGTATGAGAGTTGCAGGATACCTATATTTCAGCAACTGAAATCCAATAATGAAATACTTATTCATTATGGATGGGAAAAAAAAAAGAAAAAAAAAAAGATAAATGTTTTACTTCTGGCAAGTTCACGTGACTTCTTTCAAATTTTTGCTGTTTCTTCTTTGTGCTTACCAAGTGAATCAAGGTTTTCAAGAAACTGTATTTATAAATATTTGTTTATAATGTATTTCCTCCTCATATCATTGTAAATCAGATTAAGCTTGGGGAACTTAAAAGAAACAGGATCTGTACCCCTGGCCTTTCCTTGGAATCTGACCAGTCCCTTACAGGTGATGGGGAGCCAGCTCCTAACAGATAATGATCAGTATTAACCTTACTTACTTTACTGGCAGCCCTTTACATAGTCTAACTGCAAGGCATATCCTTTTTCTTAGTCATAACTGGGATGAGAAATGTCTCATTAATGTTCTTTGTTTAGACCAAGTGCTGACATGCTGACACAAGCTGACCCCTAACCACGTGAATGCTCATGATGATTTCAGCAGGGTTACTGTTGGAGTGCACCAACAGCATGCACGAGGTAGAGTGGGATGATGGCAGCCACCTGTGACCCAGCTGTGCATGTCCATCCTGCCGCTCCCTATCCAGGGGTATCTCATGGTGTTCTCCTCAGGCCTGAGGTGTTCACAGCTCCTGGCTTCTCCCGGGACAACCGTTAGACCTGAAGTAGAAGAGCCTGGCTCCAGGCCCCAGTCTCCCACCAGGGCAGTGGTGTTACCAAGCAATGAAGTGTTTCCATAGTTCTTTATAGGATTACAGCCACAAGCCTCAAACCTTCCACAGTTAACTCTTTATTGGCCAATGTAAGAGTGTCTGAGAGTGGTGTCAGCAGCGTGCTACTTTCCATTTTCGTTACTCAGACTTCTGCCAAAGTACCAAAGCGTGCCAACAGCTACTAATCACAGCTGCTCAGTGACCTCAGAGCTGAAGTCTAGACATAAAACTAAGAAACATCTTTAAAGAAGTTCTTTAAACATCATCCAAACCAACAGTTTAGATGGTTACAGTGCATTTTGGGCCAAAATCATTATGCAACTTTGCCCAAAACAGGTGCTTCAGTAATAGAGATATTCAAATGTGTTTTGGCTTTTTTTTTTTTTTCTTTTTTTCTTCCTTTCTGTAAATTGAGCGAAGCCAGCTTTCCATCTCAAAGTGATGCTTAGATTCCTGTGAGCATTTTAGCCAACTAAGAAAATGAAAGCAATTATGTGAATGAAGGTTTCTGGAAAGGCTTTAATTCCAACAACTACAGACATAGAATTTCTCAGCTGATTTCAACATATCATAAGAATCAGTATCTCCTTAAACATGGGGTGATTTCTGAATGTACTGAGGGTCTTCTTAAGCGTGGGGCACTCATGGATGTGGTGTCCATCTCATGCACAATCCCCCTGGTCCCCTTTGCCTTTTTTCTCCCCATTTTGAGACTGGCACAAGCACTGCTTTTGAATGAAGCAGACATTCCTTAAAATGTACTGCCAAAAATAATGGAAAGCTTGATACAATGGAATGGTATAAAATGGTACCTGAAATGCTTAGAAAACCGTAAAATTTAATGTTGTTCAGCTCTCATAGTCAGTGCCAACTACTGCAGCTGTGAAGACGTACTTGAGGAATCTGAGAATTTTTTTCCTTTTTCTGTGGAGTCCCACAGACATTTGTCTTAAGGAGACTTTGTTTATAGTATCAACAGTTACAGCCTATGAAAGCATCCAGAAAAAGTCTTCTGTATATTCACAAAGGTCTAAAAAGGATGAAAAAGCGCTCCTAATAAATTCCCTCCCAGGAATTAACAGTAGAATGAAGCATTGCAACTTAAAAGTTCTTCATAACTCTTTCAAATGTAATTTGCAACCCTGGCATTTTGCTAGGCACAGTTCTTTGCAGAATGCAGAGGAGGGCGTCAGCCCGCACTGTGTGATGAAATGCCACACCACAGCAGCAGGATGAAGGGTGGTCTGACTTCCTTTGTCAGACCTTGCTAAAGATGTGCAGTACGTGGTGTGCAAAGCACACGGACATTGACATCTGTCCATGGCATTTCTTACTCATAGCCTTGTGTGTGAGGGCAAGAAGCAGCTACATGTCAGCTGGACCATAGACCTCAGAGTACAAGTATCTCCTGTCCCAGTAATCTAAGTTTTTGCACATCAGCTTGATAGCAGACGTTTAATTAATTAAAATGCAGTCAAGATGTGTGATGGAACACATATTTTCTTCCATGCTGGTGTTTCCCTGTAGGATAAAAGACAGGGGTTTTCCCTCTTGCTTTCTAGGTGGCTTGCTCTGGGTACTCCTGCTTGGGCCTTATGGATGCCAAATAGTTTTAAGAAGAGGAACTAACACTGCAAAATGTGCACCTCTTCTCCTTACACACACACACACACACACACACACAAAATAAATAAAATTAAAGGATAATTGGGACCAAATGAGAAGGAAAAAAAAAAAAAAAAGTGATGCATTTGGGGAACCAAGAGTGGAAGAACATAAAGAACAGTATAGATGCACTGGAAAGAGAAATCTTATGGAACCTAAATTGATTCTGGGAGTGAAATAACAAAACAAAATCTTCCTATACTGTATCCTTTCTTCCACCGTGTTTGTAAACAGCTTAAAACACATGCCTAAGTGAAGAAGTCATCAGCAGTGAGTTTTGATATAATCAGGGCAAGGAAATAGACATAACATTTATAAGAAACTCAGAAATTTTTGTACTAATCTCACCTTAGCAATACGCCAATATTCCAAGCTTAAGAAAATACACATCGTGTTAAATTGCTGTTTCAATTTGAATTTACTGGTAGACAACTAAAACAAGAACAGTTACCTCTATAATAATGCCTTCAGCTACACTACACAAACAGCTCCTGAAGTCAGAGTGAACTTGTAGAATTCTTGAATGGCATAGTCCAGAAATTTAGGAAATTCCCCACGTTTGGTCATACCAAACATTACTTCTGAGAAATGACCTCCATTCCTTCTGGTATTTGAAGCTCTAAGAGACTGCTTCCTTTTTCAAACATAATGTTAAGAAATAATTTATATTGTGCATGCACTATGGTTTCTAAGGAAAGTCATACTAACTTCTGAAACTCCTGGGAAAATTAAATAAGTTCCAACAGTATTATTGGGCATGCAGCATTTCTATATATTACTGCTTTCTGAGAATTTATAGCTCTATATATAAAATTAATCATGAGAAATGTTTGCAAAACTTGCATGTTTTTGAAATATCTTTGAGTAGTACTCTCTACTTTCATCCTCATACAACTGCTTGATAGTGATGTTCTGCTTAATTAACTTTTTTTTTTTTTAATAACTGAACAAATAGAAGGCATATTTATATAAAATGATCAGTTAACTTTTTCAGGGAATTAGTTTTACAAAGTTACCCAAGTAGTTTTACACGTAAAGTTACACAGCTGATGCCATGGTAACATAGCTGACTTTAAGCAGACATGCTTTCACCTTTTACACATCTGAGAGAATTACAGCTGTAGCATTGAAGAGGTGTTCACATTTAAACTTTGAACATTCTCTCAGACAGTAAAACTCACTTACACATAAAGTTCAAGCTGGGGTAAGGTGGGAAAAGCTAATATCTGTGCATACAGCATACTTATGCTATGCCTGAGAAAATATTTGAATTCCGAATAATGAAACAACAACTAGTTGTTAATGCTTTTGTGCCATTCAGAGCAATTTAAAAGAGATGGGCAATCAGTATCCACATAGTGGTATAGTGCCATTGTACTAGAAACTCTTGGCATCTTGAGGGCTACCATTAACGTGCTACTTTTTGTAATAAAGGCAGTCAATATTTCAGCTCTGTGTCTCAAGCCCGAATGTTTGAACTGCTCTCTTGGAGAGCTGTACTCTTAAAACCATCATCAGCTCAAGTTTAGAACATAGTATGGCCAGAGTCTGAAAGCGTACAGCCTCTTTTTCCATCTCCTATAATAAATTGAAAGATTTGGTCCTTGGATACATTTGCAGGCATGCTATGAGGCATACATAAATTACTATGCAGTTGTCACCTGCAGTCTTGTACAAAACCATTTGATAATTTTGGTGTGTAGCTGCTTTCTCTATTTTGTGCCCAATAAACTATCTCCAGGATGATAGACAGCAAGCTTCAAAACTCATAAATAACTTCAACCGTTGTCACGCAGGCAACATGACAGAAATGTTTCTCAGCTCACAATACTGCTGAGCCAGAATAGGAAACTTTGCATTGTTTGAACAAGGAGTTTGCTAGCTGTTTCAGGCACATATATAGCCACTTCTGAACATGGATGACTATAGATAGACATAAAGCAACTCATTCATCATAGAAGCAAACTGCTTATAATTTCTTAAAAGAATATACTTTTTTTAACTAATTGCATTTATGTCAGCTTAAACACCTTCCTTTAATAGATGGAATGAAGGAGGGAAAAGTACCATCATGTTTAATGAACTGCACAGAATATTTCTCAACTAATTCGTTTCACAAAAAATATGCAGCAGGTTAAGGTCAGACTCATGCAGAAAGCTCTTCATAATTGAGTATGACTTATTTGCTTGTAAATTAAGAAACCACTCTAACCACAGTGCAGTAAACGGATCATGTGTCTCTCTATTTCCCTCAGAGAAACAAATGATGGAAATACAGAAGCTTTTCACTCCAACTGCTGTAGTGATTGCCTAATCTTAGGTGGCTGCATCATATGATCACCCCTAAAATCTCTAGGATACATTAATCTCCAGAGGCAATTTCTAACAAAATTTTTTCTACAGAGTTGCAAAAAAAGTATGGTTATATTTCATATTTCTATGTTGTATTTCTTTATACCATGAAGGTCATCATATTGTATCACTATTCCTCATTAGTGTTTGATTTGTTATTTTGTATCTCGTGTTAGTTTCTGATGTTGGTCTGAACTGCTGACTGTGTCTGAGATGCCATACCTTTCATCCATAATATCCAGGTAATTCAGAATTACAGATCTTTCAGAAGCTCTCTGAGAATCATCTCCCTGGGACCAAATAAGACAGCAGAGATACTGTTGGTGTAATGATCTGGGTATATAATCACAGAATGGTTTGGATTGGAAGGGACGTTAAAGCCACAATGTTTCAACTCCCTGACACAGGCATGGTTTCCACTCACCAGGAAAGGCTGCCCAGGGTTACATCCAACCTAGCTTTGAATGCCTCCAGGAACAGAGGAAAACCTGTTCTGAATTACCTGTTCCAGTGTCTCACCATTCTCTGAGTAAAGAATGTCCACCTAACATCTAAAATAATCTCCCTTATTTTAATTTAAAACTATTCCCTCTTTCCTATCACTGTCAGACAGTGTAAAAAGGTTTTTTTTTTTTTCCCTCCTATTAAGAAATTCCCATCAAGTACTATAAGGCCCCAGTGAAATCTCCCTGGAGCCTTCTCTTCTCCAGGCTGAACAAGCTCAGCTCCTTCAGTTTTTCTTCATAGGAGCGGTACTCCAGCCTTCTGATCATTTTCATGGCCTCTTCTAGACCACTGAAACAGCTGTGAACCCTTCTTGTGCTGGGAGTCCTAGGCCTGATCATGGTACTGCAGATGGGGCCTCATGAAGGCAGAGTAGAAAGGGATAATCCCCCCTCTCTCCCAGCTGGCCACCTCTCTCTTGATGCAGCCCAGAATACTGTTGATCTTCTGTGCTACAAGCACATATTGCTGACTCATTTTGAGCTTTTTGTCCATCAGGACCCCTAAGTTCTTCTCTCAGTCTGCATACTCATCTGGGATCACCTCCAACCCAAGCACAGCATCTTGTGCTTGGCCCTCTTGAATCTCATTCAATTCATCTGGGCCCAATTTTCAATCCTGTCCAGGTCCCATTGGATGACATCCCTTTCTTTTTTTGTGTCAACTTCGCCACTCAACTTGGTTTCAACAAACTTGCTGGGGGCACATCCATCCCACTGTCTACGTCATTGATGAAGATGTTGAAGAGCATTGGTCCAAAGGCATATTGCTTGGGGACACCACTTGTTATTGGCTTCGGCCTAGACACAGAGCCTTTCAACACTGTACTTGGGCTGCAATCATCCAACCAATTATTTCACTGAATATATCAGCATTCAAATCTATTCTAGTCAGGGCATAGTCAGTTACTACAGCCCAGGCTGCCTCAGATCTTGGCCTCTTTAATGATCTCCTCTGCATTGCTGAGTAGCAGATAATAAAGGTTCACCTTTGGAGCGTCTGTCCAATACTTGGACCAGGAAGTTGTCCTCATCAGACTCCAGGAGTCTTCTGAACTGTTTGTACAAATTCCTTCGTATAACAGCTTCAGCCATAACATAAAAGAAGACGTTTCTGACAGAATATATAAGCACAGTAATGCCATAGATTTAATCTATACCTTGAAAGATATTTCCTGTTGCTTCTCCCAGGACAGCAATAGTGTTTGCTCGGAAACCTTTTTATTACTATATGTATAATAGTTACAGAATAGATGAGATGCTTCTTGTTGAAAACTATTGTTTTCTTCTCCTCAGCAGGAGGAAATTCATTTATTCCCCTCACCAACAGAGGAGTTAATATTTTGGAGGCAAGTCTTCCTGAGTCAGCTAAATATTACTGCTTTTGTAATATGCTTTTAGACTGTAATTCTTTGTTATAGAGGAAGCAGTTATTGATGCAGTTTCCATGTGGAAAAAATAAACAACAGAAACACACAAATGAAAAAATGTTCAAACACCTAGAAAGTAAATCCCATTATATTAATAACAAAAAAAAAAAAAAAAAAAAAAAAAAAACCCTCACATATAATTCAACAACTCAGTTTTAATTTGAAAGACAGAAATGCAAACTAACCAAGCAAAAACCAGCCTTTTCGACAACACAGAAATGAATTGTATTATTTTTCACAGAGACTGGACAATATACAGATTTGTTTCTTGATTATATTTCATGATCACCAAGAAGAAGAAAAGATTTTAAGAAAAAAGAATAAAGGCTTGAATGTCTTAAATTATGACCGGTAGAAGGACTGCTCTTTCTTGTGCAAGGCAATTGCACTAACAGCCCAGAAAAGTACTCATTCAACAAGCCCTTTTATCCTGGAAAGCGTTTTTACTGCTGAGCAAGATGTTGGACTATTAAACTTTTGGACTTGTCAAAGACATTGATGATAATTGATCATTATTCCAGTAAAATGTAATTATAAAACCCCAATAAAATTACATATTTTTCTATGCACTATGTTGATTATTATTAAATTTATTGCTTCAAAGAAATATTTTAAGAGCACCTACTGGCATAGCAGAGCATAAAGGCATGGAAGCAGAGCTGCTTGCTCAGTTGTTTTATTCAGATTACTTGTGGTGACTTTTGAAAAAGAGTGTTTTGTAGTTGAGAGTTTGCTCTACCAGACAGTGTTATTGTGCTGTTTTCCTCCTTTGTAGTTTCAGTGGAAATAAACAGGAGGTATTACTTTCAAGGCAACCTATGTATATCTCTGTCCCTTGTATTTTCACTTGTTATACGAAAACAATCTTTTCTCCCTTGCTCAAAACTCAGCATTCACTGTATTTCTCTATTATCGATGATCACTGTGATCCTCGGGGACATAGCTCAGAAGACTTGTAAAATAAAGCCTGCATACAAGGCAAATTATTTTTAAATTAAACTAAATCCCAGCATTTCTATTTCTGCAGGGGCAGACAAGCTATGCTCCAGTTAGCCGTGCAGATTTTTACAAGAGTGGCATGCAAGCTCTTGTTTGCTGCCAGTGAAAATGCGTAACTAATGGCAGCGCCTATGTTGAAGAACTGTTCTGTAGCTGAGAGTTTACTCTATCAAACAGTGCTATTGTGCTTTTTGTGCTGTTATAGTTTCTATAGAAATAAATAAGAGACATTACTTTTAGAGCAACTAGAGATATATGTCTCAGGATAATATTTTCTTTACGCAGCCCTAGGTGAGCCAAAAGGCTGGATACCCACGCATTTCACAATGTCTTATGACCTGTGAAAACCTAGATAAAGAAAAAGATGGAGAAGTAACCTTCCATCAAATCAGTGTTTCTGAACAAATCTGGTTGTCAAAACGGTACACTTCCTCGTTTGTAATTTTGAAAGACTACTTATTTTGTTGTTTCCTTTTTAGTGTTTCCACTTTCTAATAATTTGCACCCAACTTTCCTTGGGTTGATGTCACAGTAACAGAATATCAAGCTCAGTGTTTCTCAAAGAGCCCATGTTAAAACTTCATTAAGCTTTTATTTTCCCCAGGGAGTCCAGCTACACATTTTGTGGCAATAAAATAGTGATAATATTATATCACTGAATATTTTTTATTGCAGCAAAATATGTAACTGGATCTCTCACAAGAAATGAGTAATAAAACTTAATTTAGCCTTATAAAAGCGAAAATTACAAGTTTTCCCTCATTCTCAGGAGGCACAGTTAAAATCTGTACTGTAGCAGACATTCAGAAATTCTGGAATTCTAACTACTTTGATTTACAACTCAGCAGTTCAGTTTTTACTCCAAGGGCACATTTGTGTTGTGTTTAGTAGCACAGTGCAGAAACCAAGATAGCTCTGCCTTGGGTGGCTTTGTCCACATAGTGCAGTACTGAGTCATGCAAATGCAAACTCATACCATGAAAGCACACAGTGATGCAATTAAACTGAGCATTCTGGAGTAGATTTATTCAGCTCCAGTCTGAAGCTGAAGTGACTAAAATCTTGTTATGGATAAGAGATTAATCACAGCTTAAATGTCTCTTAGCTCCTTAGGCTTCAGAAGTATTACAGGTATTAATAAAAATATTTCTAACTTTGGTTGTACTCATGTTTCACTTTTGAGTAGTTTCTCCTTCGTTATCTTTTCTGCAGACAAATCTGACACATACTGTCTAATTCTATTAACTATCTTTACAACCATGGTAAAAAACAGAAGAGATCATTGTTACTAACTTTTTGTTTTTTATATCACCTTAATAGAATCACAGAATCACAGAATTGAATTGGAAGGGACACTTAAAGGCCACGTGGTCCAATTCCCCTGCACAGAACAGGGACACCTACACTAGGTCAGATTGCTTAGAGCCTCATCCAGCCTGAGCTTGAGTGTCTCCTGGAACAGGGCATCTACCACCATTCTGGGCAACTTGTGCCAGTGCCTCAATAGCTGCTTTATTTGTATCTCACTTTATTGTATCTCTCTCAAAAACAAACAAACAAGCATATTCAATCTCTCTGTCTGCTATTACACCAACAGACTACCATTGTCTGGCCATTTTTTATTCAGCTGTGTGGCATAATTATTTTTTCTACCTAAATATTGTAACAGCAGTGTCTTTGCTCACTAAGTGCTATATTTTCCAATTCAAAGCCTACTTGGACAGCAGAGTATCATTGCTCTTTAGAAGAGGATGTACTAATACTGGACATATTCAAGGTAAAAGACACACTCCTCTCAGCAGTGCTCTGTGAACTGTGTTATTCTAACATCAGAACATAGGCTAAGCTTGGATTAAGCTACTTTGGGTGTAGAGCTTGAGAGAAAGTGTTAGGATGACCAGGGAGAAAATTAGAAAGACAAAAGCCCAGCTTGAACTCGGCTTGGCCATTGGGGTAAAAGAGAACGATAATATTTTTACTTAAATATATATTGACAGTAAACAAAGGGCTAAGAAGAATCTCCATCCTTTACTGGATTAGGCAGGGAACATGACCACTGAGGATAAAGAAAAGGCTGAGGTTATCGATACCTTCACAACATCTGTCTTTAAAAGTCAGATAGGTTAACCTCAGGATGCTCTACCTGCTCAGCTGGAAGTCTTGAATGGGGAGCAGAATAAACCCACCACAATTCAAGTGGAAACTCTTGGAGACCTGAACTGCCACAGGTCCGTGAGGCTGGATGGGATCCACCCAAGAATGCTGAGGGAGCTGATGGAGGTGACAACCAAGCCACTTTCCATTATCTATTAGCATTCCTGGTCAACCAGATAGGTCCCAGAGGGCTGGAGGCTTGCCAGCGTGACTCCTACCTACAAGAAGGATTGTAGTGACGATTCAGGGAACTACAGGCCTGTCAGCCTTGGTGCCAAGAAAGGTTATGGAGGAGAACATCTTGAGGGAGATCACATCCATGTGCAAGACAACAAGGGAATCAGGACTAGCCAGCATGGGTTCACAAAAGACAGGTTCTGCTTCACCAACCTCATCTCCTTCTGTGGTTGAGTGACTATCATCGGGTTATCCCTAGATATGAGTCTGTTTTACCACAGATTGGATCCATATAAAATAGCACTCTAGCACATCACACAAGCCAGGAACACTATTGCTAAAACTCTGTTTTATCTTTCAAAGGCACATACTTTGCAAAAATGTATGTATGTATAAAAGCAGTGTGGCTTTAAGCAAAACAGGGTCATGACTTATGGAAGACAGAGTTTAATTAAATAGACAAACAACTGTTTTGACAGGCATCTATACTTGTTGTTTCTTAAAGGCTTTTCTTTAGTTTCCACCAGGGAAAATTATTATTTGAAAAGAAAAAGAAGGTAATAAATTGGCTTTGAGGAATGGCTGTGTTTAGGATTAAAGTACTCAAGACATTCAGTGTGTACTCAAGACATTACTGGGTTTTAACTTGACAGGAATATTTATAATCTCCATGATGCCGTTCTGAAGAACAAAAAGTGTCCTCAAGATTCTACTAATTTTGTGAAGGGAATTGCTTGGTTGAGCTCAGTCTAGTTATAAAAACAATGTAAAAGTGTTCGTCAATTACATATATCTACTGTGTATATTCAAAATTTAGGAGATATGTGTGTTTATATACATATATATGGCCAAAATGACCCAAAAAAGCTGCTTTACATGCACACAAATCTCAGTTCAGCCTTTATTCGACAGCCAGAGTTGATTCCTGCATAAACTTCAAGACATACATTGCTTTGCTTTCTCATGTTCCCCTGCAGATAATGCAAAACTGTGAAAACTTAAAACTGTGTAATGTAACCCAAAAAAAATCCAAAGCATTTGGATATAAAACACTCCAGAGAACTCTAACATAAAATTGCACCATGTATTGAAACATATTATAGCAAATATATCAAACTGATGTACACAGCCAAATCACTAACTCTTCCTTCTAATATTTCACAAGCAACAAATGCCACCAGTAGTAGTTCTGGAAAGAAATCTTCCTTCGGATAAAAAAATTCCAGGATTTCTAAATGATCCTGGAGTTTTATTTGTTATACATACATTGACTCGAAACACTGACAATACTCTGTATTTTTTATGAACTATGTAAAAAAAACAACCACCAACACCACCACCAAAAAAAAAAAAGGTTCTGGTTTTCTTCCGTCCCAACAAGAAAATGTTGGAATCATTTTTAAAGCATAAACACAACCAAAACGTGCAAGACTTCCAATAAACTCTAGGTTGAGTCTCAGTTGCTTCACAGATACTTAGTAAAACTGCAGAAACCTGAAGAAACACCACCTTGTTTATGATCAGCATAAAGAAAACAATGAATGAATGGGCAAGCAAAAATAAATGGGCTGCAATAATACAAGCAATGACTGAGTTCGGGTGTATATCTGTTTATGATTTTTGTACATTACTTATTGTTGAATATTCCTTATGCACTGAGCGCTGTCACACTATAACAGATGTAAGCAGAGAAGCATGAATGACACTGCATTAAATTCGGGAAACTTTGGAAAGCCGGAGAGAGCATATTATTTTACTTTGTGCAGTTTTCGAATGTGAGTTATTTAGTCTTTCTTGAAATGCAATAATAGGTTATAGATAGAAGGAGATGTACGGGCCTGTGTTTATTGCCCATGGCTTGCTTATAACGGTAAGTGAAACCAGTAATTCATGTAATGCATGTAATCTTTTGTCTCTTTTTGTCTCTATGTGATCTAAAACATCCACGTGCAGGAAATACTATCTTATCCTCTGAGAAGCTCCAGATTTTCATGTTCATTGTTAGTGATTATATGTAAGAAAGGCGGGTAATATGAGCATTACCTGGACCATAACCAATACGTTTACAACTTTCACCAAATCACATGCTGACATTTCAAACTAGCTGCCAAATCCAGTGATAAGTATAAACAGCTTTTGTGAAAACTATCAGAATGCAATTTTATCACTCGTTCTCTATTTATATTTCGTGCTACGTTTGCTGACATATTCTGTTTACAACGTGCAGATGTTGTGTATTTCTAGACAAATGGAAAATTATTTATAACTTCAAATATGTACAAAGGCCTATCCACAATGTCTTTATTCAAGTTTATCTCATGTTTTCCTTTGGCTAGAATACAACTACTACAAGAATCCAACTACTTTTAAGAATAGAATGATTTTCACTGGAAGAAGCAACCCACCAATATTTTGGGTATTTTGAGAACATATGAGAATCACTTATGTTCTCTATAATGGCATACAAACACCATGTCTGTTAGAGATGAAACTGTATAACCCAAAGAAAACTGTAGTGACTAAGCTCCTCAGAAGCTTTCTCCTGTGTGAGAAATCTCATTTCAGAGAACTTTGAATATGCTGTTACTGTCCAGATAAAATCATAGAACCCTAGTATCATCAAGGTTGGAAAAGATCTCTAGGATCATCTAGTCCAATCACTCATCCAACTACAAATATTTCCCCACTAAACCGTGTCCCTTAATACAACATCTAAACATTTCTAGAGCACCTCCAGAGATGGTGACTCCGTGACCTTCCTGGGCCGCTTGTGCCAGTGTCTCACCACTCTTTCTGAGAATAAAGTTAGGTCATATAAGGGAAAGTATACATAAAACCTTTATATCTCACCTTTTGACAGTGATGTTGTAGTCGACTAGCACTATGAAAACAAGGAGTTGAGTCTACAGAGCAGTTACATTTGTAACCCTAGTGTTGCTTCACTGGTTCTCCAGAGAATATCGTGAAAGAAAAATAATGTGGGAAACTGGATTTTGTTGTAGTTAGTTATGAGTGACAGCATGCAAGTTGTCATTTTTTGGCTTGAGTGTCTTCAAAGGGCTAGGAATTTAACAGTATTTTTCAGAGCATCCAAATCACAGACATTAAACTGGTACTGCGCTGTACCTTCTGGTTCCTATGTATTCTGGCAAACATAATTTTCACCTCCTTTTGTGCTCATAGAATTTACTACTTGCTTTTCTAGGAAAACTACACAGAGCAGGTAAGTCGAACTAAATGAGTTTTATTACTTATTAACTCAGTGGGAAATAATGACTTCATTGACATCAAATGGTATTTTCCATCAATTTGTTCTACACTGATGTAATTACTGCATGTCTTACAGTAAATGTTAGAGCACGTATCTCTGCAAGAAAACCAGTGATGGCCCAGCATACTAGATTCTATATTAACATCTTCATCAAGTTTTATATATTGCAACAAAAACAAACAAAAAACAAAAAACAAAAAACTAGACACACACATATACACACACACACACAAAATCCATGGAGGCAAAGTTCATAAAAGAGATGAATGAATGCCACAGTGCTTTAAAAACTCATTATCTGCCAGACTTCTGATGCTTTTCCATTTCTTATGACTTATGTTGCTAAATTACTTACCGGAGAGGTGCTCTGCTCTGAAATAGTGAATGTCACGGAAGATTAGTTCAATTCTTTGCTATGCTTGAGAAAACTGAACGGAACTTACCTCAGTGCAAGTGATTAAGACATTCACTGAGGAGGAATAGATTATTTTAGGCTCAACTCAGTCATATAGTAGTATTTAAATTGCCCTAGATTTAGTTAATTACTGTAGTTATTAAGCATGTTATTTTGAATAATTCTGCTTTCTAGTATTACTACCCAAACACTCACTGTTGTAAGTACTGCTTATATGTAAATTAACAAATAGAGTGGCAAATTGAGATGTGATACAGACAAATTTAGTAGGTGAGGGATAACTGATACAACAGCTCACTTTTTTTCTTTTTTAATTAATTGCTGTGTATTTTGGAAATATATTTCCAGAATACTCTTCTCTCATTTGCCCATGGAGATACTAACAATATACTACATTAGTTCTGTACTTTTTATCTGTAGAAATTTATTTCTTGTCACTCACTGAGATCTTTCCAAATTAAGCTCATTTTGTTTTCTTTTTACTTTGGTCAAGACAATGATTTTCTCTCCTTTGATTGCAGCCTTTTACATACTCAGAGGTGTATCTGATCTTTTTTATCTCATGCAAGAAGACCATCTTAATGCAATTGTTTATAGTCATAACTTAGTTTTAAAAAGGAATTGTCTTGCTACACTTTACTTTCAGGAGTTACATTGTACTAAGAGCCAATGAATATGGTGCTTCTTCCATATCCTAGGTCAGAAAAAAATAAAAAAAAACACAATTCATACATAAGCAGCCATCTCTGAGAACAGCATATGATGGGAAAGCATATGATGAAGTAGAAGCTTCCTTTCCAAGTAAAACTCTGAATTTTACATGTTCTTCAAGCACAGCGTATACCTGCTAAATATTATCTCTGTTTTGTATTAACTACAGAACCATAGAATTGTAGGTTGAACCCATAAGATCATCTAGTCTGACTGTCCTCCCATTGCCATTGATACCACAAGCGCTAAGCCATCTCACTAAGCTCCTCATCCAGACGCCTCTTGAACACTGCCAGGGACGGCGACTCCACCACCTCCCTGGGCAGCCATTCCAGTGCCTGACCACTCTCTGAGAGAAAAAGTTCTTCTTTATGTCCAACCTAAACCTCCTCTGGTACAACTTGTGGCCATTTCCTCGGATCCTGTTTGTTGCCTGGGAGAAGAGGCCAGACCCCTCCTCATCACAGCCTCCCTTCAGGAAGTTATAGAGAGCAATGAGGTCTCCCCTGAGCCTCCTCTTCTCCGGACTGAACAATCCCAGCTCCTTCAGCCGCTCCTCATAAGACTTGTGCTCCAGACCCCTCACCAGTTTCGTTGCCCTTCTCTGGACACGTTCCAGGGCCTCAATGTCTTTCTTGTAGTGAGGGGCCCAAAACTGAACACAATACTCAAGGTGCGGCCCCACCAGTGCTGAGTACAGGGGGATGCTCACCTCCCTGCTCCTGCTGGCCACACCATTTCTAATGCAGGCCAGGATGCCGTTGGCCCTCTGGGCACACTGTTGGCTCATGTTCAGCCGAGCATCAACCAACACCCCCAGGTCCCTTTCCTTTTCACACTCATCCAGCCACTCGTCCCCAAGCCTACAGCACTGCATGGGGTTGTTGTGGCCAAAGTGCAGGACCTGGCACTTAGCCTTGTTGAACCTCATCCCATTCACCTCAGCCCAGCTTATCTGGATCACTCTGAAGGGCCTCCCTACCCTCAGGCAGATCAACACCACCTCCCAACTTGCTGTCATCTGCAAACTTCCTGAGGGTACACTCAATCTCCTCATCTAGGTAATCAATAAAAATATTAAACAAGATGGTCCCCACTACTGACCCCCAGGAGACACCACTTTTAACAGGTCAGCAGCTGGACTTAACTCCATTAACCACTACCTGCTGGGCACAGACCTCTGGCGAATTCCTTACCCAAAGAAGGGTATACCTCGCCAGCCGGTTTCCACGGGAGAATACTGTTTGAGACCATGTCAAAGGCTTTGCTGAAGTCTAGGAGGAATACATCAACAGACTTTCCCTCATCTGACAGGCTGGCCACCAGTTGTAAAAGGAGATGAGGTTGGTCAAGCATGACCTGCCTTTTATGAACCTGTGCTGGCTGGGCCTGATCCCCTGGATGCCACACACGTGCCATGTGAGCTCACCCAAGATGATTTGCTCTATAACTTTCCCTGGTACCGAGGTCAGGCTGAAGCCTGTATTTCCCCGGATCCTACTTACGGCCCTTCGTGTAGATGGAAGTCACATTGGTGAGCCTCCAATCCTCTGGGACCTCACCAGATAACCAGGAGTGCTGGTAGACGGGCAAGAGCAGCTCAGCAATCACCCCTGCCAGCTCCCTCAGTACCCAAGCATGGAGCCTGTTCGGTCCCATGGACCTGTGACATTCCAGACGGAGGAGGAGCTCTCTAACTGTCTCCACCTGGATCACCGGGGGGAGGGAGGGGTGTATTCTGCATAGCATCCCAGACTTCCAGACCAGGACGTAAAGTGCCCTGAGGATAACTGATCTGCCCATTAAAGGCAGATGTAAAGAAGGCATTGAGGACCTCAGCCTTCTCCTTATCCTCACATTCCCTGCTGCATCAAGTAAAAAATGGAAATTCTTCTTGGTTCTTACCACTGATATATTTGTAAAAGGATTTCTTATATCTCTATAGTGATACCTTTGAAGTAGAGAAAGGAAAAAAAAACAGCCTACAGTTTTATAGGATTTGTATTACACAGCAGTCAAGCTCTAACTACAGCAATGTTATTAAATAACACTAGCTGACACTGATTTCATTTCCTACTTATGAAACAGTGGCATGAGTTATAGCAAATGTGATCATTCATTCTATTTACTGACTTTCTGTTCACCTTTGTAGATATAAGGGTTTATATACAGGGCAGCCTTCACAAGTTAATTCCCACTGCCAATCAAAGAGCTTGCCAGTATCAACAGATGCATATCACTTTTTAAACAAAGAAGATGGTGGTGCTCCATAGGTTATTCTTAGAATTAAATAGCTCCTCCATACTATCTCTGGAGATACTATAAATATACACAGCTGTGTCAATGTACAGTTTAGCATCTGACTTTTTTAGCAGCTTGAAGCATCACTCAGTTACTTTAAAATAGCACTGAACTATAGCAGATACTGCACTGAAAGGAAGAAGAACACACAAGAAAATGTGTGTTTACTAAGACACTTAGCAAATAAGGTATTTTGATAAGAAAAGCACTACTCAGTTCAGCATTTGGATGTTTTCTAGATGAAATATTCTGCTTTTTACAATCTTATTAATTCTTTGTTCTTAATTCTTAGTTTTTAATTCAGTAGCTGAGGCAATAAATTTATCCTGGAGATGAACAGATTGCCTAAAGAGACCGGATCTAGCTTGTTCTGAGAACAATTTTCCCTACCTATTTTACAATAATATGAAGCAAAAGTAGCTTGAATTAATAAAACAAACAAGGTGGATAAACTAAGGCAATATCTTCCATTCAAGGAGTCATTGTGTTCTTTGACTGCTTTTTCCCTTGGCTGTTGGGACAACTAATTCCAGTCACATTTGATACCACCCACAGCTTTCTTAATAGCAGAAAGTCAAACAGTACAAAGACTTGTTGCAAGTGGGCAAGAAATATTCTGTTCTTACACAAAGGGAAGGGGGAGTGGAAGGGGAAGGGGCAAGGGAAAGGAAAAGGGAGAGGGAAAGGGAAAGGGAAAAGAAAGGGGAAGAGGAACAGGAAAGGGAAGGGGAAGGGGAAAAGGAATGGGAAGAGGAGTGAAAAAAAGAAAAATATTCTTTTTGAAGCCTCACATTTTTCCCTAGAACTTCACATCCAGGCTTAGTGACCTGTTGTGAAAGCTTGTGAAAGCTTGCAGCCTTTCCAGAGATAAACTCTGTTGTAGTTTGGATATGTTTGGGACTACAGAAAATATAGAAAGCTTGTTTGTGACCTTATGAGAAAAATGGCTCCCCCATAGGGTTAAAGGAAATGCTAAATAAAGGTTTCGTGGCAGAAACAGAGTAGAAGGCAGTTGTCTGGTGAGAAGTGTAGCATGTAGCATTTACATTTAAATGTTTCTCACATCTGTACAAACATTCCTCCACAAAAAGAAAAATCTCTCCCATTTCATATTGAATATACTACTCAAATTGTGAAGGACTCAACCACTCTCAGAAGCTATTGCATGTCCAAAAGAGGAATATTGTTTTCTATAAAGTGTGCATGTGCTGGTATATTATAGTATTATATATATGTGTGTGTTTGCATGTACGTAAAGTAAAAAAAAAGTTAAGTCATCAAATCTTTAGAGTTTAGCACAATCCTTTGTGATTGATACTTTTCATATGCAGTAGGCTGTCAGAAACAATGATGGAGAAAAGAAAATGTTAGCTTCTGGCTAATAACAGAATACACACTAAATAAGGCCATAAAACACTCCTTGGGGAAATCACTGTTTGGTGAAAAACAATTACACATTTTTTCTTTCAATATTCCCTCACTTGCCAGATCAGTTTCTGAAAACAATGTTTCATTCTGCCATGTTTGTGCACGGAGGGCATTCAGGCATTTGAAGAGAATGCAGTAGACTTTCCAGAGATATGAGTTCAAGTTTTTCAAGTTTAGATACACTCTAATTGAAAAAGGATAGTGAGGCTTTAATATTCCAAGAAGATCTGAGATTTCACAGATTTTCCTACACTGTGCTTTAAAATAGAAAGTCATTCTTAATTTCCTTTCCTGAGAGGGCAGTAGTGAAACTACAGTTTCACTAAAGAAATCTATCAGCCTCTTCCTACTTAGAAAACCAGGAACAATGGGTGAGGAGAGGAGATACCCACACTGGTTGCATGGTTTTTTGCACTTCTCTATGAGAAGACCAATACCTTGTTGCTGCCTCTCAGGCTAATGGGATCCATCTGCCTGGCCTGGTGCCCAGCTGCTTGCTGCCCATCACCAGGGATGCAGGCGTGCCTACATCTCCACTCTCCAGGCTTACTCCTATGCGTCTTAAAGAACCATCTAAAAACCTCACATGAAAAACAGGAGACTGAAAACAAAGGCAGTCTGTGTCTTTTGCTGTTTCTTAAACCATTTCATGTGTTGCAAGTGTTAATCCTTACACTAAGAAAACACAATACAGGCTTTGTTGGGGATGTGTACAAGCTTTCTTGAATGCTTCTGAATACCAAGTAAGCCACTGCATGGTGCAAGAAGGCCAGTGAGTACCACTTAGATATAGATACCAGACAGGAGCAATCAGACAGATTCTGAGATCAGAGAACATCACAAAGATTTTTAATTTAGAGGAATTCATGAACTAATAAGCACTGAAAATTCTAGTTTCAATTGAAGTGGAGTGGCCTAGTACTTACAGGAAAGTAGAACACTTCTCCAGCAAAACAGGAAGCGCAAAGTTTAAAACATTTGTTAGAATCATGCAGAAAGGAACTTTCAAAAATATTCTTCCAAAGGAAAAGAAATCAGAAATAAAATTACTGAAAGAAGTAGGATTATCCCCTTGCTTCCTTTTATTTGATTGTAAACTAGTGGAGCTGGCTTAGAAACCAAATCCAGAAGTAGTAATACTAGGTTTCAAACACAGCTCAGGCAGAGGATCCTAATTTATACTAGAAAACGCTACTTTGACAATGTCTATTTCCCTGGAGACCCATTCCATTGGCCTGTTTGAGCTGCACAGTCTACAGCATGCTACACTTATCCAGATTGTTAGTACTCTTTTTTTTGGTGTGTGTGTGTCAGTGTACTACAATGTGTGCCACCTCTCCAAAACATTACATACCTTCAACTTCTTTAGCCTTCTGCCTTCCTCCTTTCATTGTTTAAGTCCCATCTGAAATCACGGATGGATTTAAGTTGTACTCTTGCTGCAACTACTGATATGGTAGGGAATATACAAGAAACTGAGGCACAGTGTGCATAAGAACTGATTGCCTTGTACCTGTTGTGTTGTGTACACTTCCCTCTGCAGACTCTGTGCGAGGCTTTCACAACACCTGGCTGTCTGTGAAAGTCATGTTACTAAGCCACTCCTGGCTAGAGTCTGAAGAAAGGTAGGGTAGATAAACGGGGCACCCAAAAAAATATTAATTGATTGGATAGTTGTAGGTAGAGGGCTGTAGTCAACAGCTCCATGTCCAGAAGGAGACTGGTAGCAAGTGGGTTCCCACAGGGGACCATCTTGTTCCTCTATAACATCTTTATCATTGTCACAGACAGTGGATTGAGTATATCCTCAGCAAGTTTGCTGATGCCACCAAGCTGAGTGGTACAGCTGGCACAACAGAAGGAAGGAATGTTATCCAGAAGGTCCTGGACAGGCTTGAGAAGTGGGGCCACATGAAGTGAACGAGGTTCAGATGTTCCATTTGGGTCAGGGTCAATTCCAAATATGCAAGCAAACAGGAAGAAGAACTCCTTGAGAACAGCCCAGTAGAGAGGAACTTGGGAGTTCTGATGGGTGAAGAAGTAGACATGAACAAGTGTGCACTTGCAGCCTGGAAAGCCAAAAGTATCCAAAGAGGAGTGGCAGCACTGTGAGGGAAGGAATCGTTCCCCTCTGCTCTGCCCTCATGAGGCCCCATTTGGAGCCCTGTGTCCAGGCATGAGGCCCTCAGCACAAGAAAGATGTGAAGCTTGTGGAGAGGATCCAGAGAAGACCATGAAGATGATCAGAGGGCTGGAACACCTCTCCTGTAAGGAAAAACTGGAGGTGCTGGATTTATTCAGACAAAAGGCTCTGAGGAGATTGACTTCTCATTTTTGAAAGATGAGTGCCCAGCGTAGCAGAAAAGGCACATATTAAAAGTAGGATAGGGACAGCAGTCATTAATGATCACTATCTTGAAAGTTTGTTAGGTGAGTTGTATGCCCACAAAACAAATCTGGACGTGCTGGCCATCACCACACTGCTGTAGCAATCAGACTATTACAGATATTTCCATATGTAAATTTTCACAGCTTTCCTTTTCAGTGTGAATGCTTGTCTTTATGGATCAGAATGAGAAAACACTGACATCTTGTGCAAGCTGGCACTGCATAGTGTATCAGTGAAGAGAGAGCTCTACACTGTCTGCCCCACCAATACTCAGTCTGCTAGTTTTCAGAGTATCACAATAATAATCCAATTTTTTCTCTGAAAATCTACTTAAGCCTTTGAGATATATGTGCATCAGAGCTTACCTACATACAGTAAATCTACATCTGAAAGCTATTTTGAGAAATTTCCAAATGAATTGAACAGTTTTTTAATTCTAGTATTATCTCAAGTCTCTGCTTTATATCGTGGAGCAAATGTTTAATGAAACATCTAACTCATTATTGCTGTTTTCTTAACAGTATTTTTTTCTCTAACCCGTTTCCTGAAATAATCTCTATACAGTTCATCCGTTTCTTTTGAATATATTTAAGAAGATCCACTGAGATGACTCAGAGAGTCACATGAAGCCAACCTTGCAGGAAAATGTTTGATTTGATTTAAACTTTTTTGTTGTTGTTGTTGTTGAACTCCAGGGTACAATTTCTTAGTGCTGAATGTGTCTTCTTTGGCTTAATACCATTGCTAAGCTATGCATTGACTCAGAACTTTGAGAGTTTATTTTTCAAGAGCTGGGAATATGTTGCTATATTCAGAGAAACTAAGTTGCAGCTGTATATTTTCTCCTTTTCCTCTACTTTTCCAAAATCCAAAACCTTGCGATAATACGATCTTTATCTCTTAATCCACATGGAATACCCTTTAAGTCTACAAAACAAGAAAACAATGGCCCTGTTTTTATCTCACTGTTGCTGCAATTTGAATCACATTTCTCAACAGGACCAAAGCTCTTAGGTAGATTTTTTTTCTTTATTTGCTGCCTTGTCTTCATTTTCAGCGCAGAGGACCGTATAGATGAGGCGCTGTTGATATTTTTCCAACAGCAGCATCTGGCTCTTTGGCAAACTGTTTCACTAACTGTTCAGACCTCCTGACAGCTCCAGCATTGCTATTGAGATCTGTGTAGATTGGCTGGAATATATATGGGTCATCTCCTCTAATTCTTCCTTTTGGGAGCTGTTTTTATGTCAGTAGCGAGCGATTTTGAGGATTTTCATGTAATGACTCTGTCTATCAGCAAACAAAAAGGCAAATTATGATTAATTCAGTATTTTTTACATCATTGGAGAGAAAAAAGAAACAGTATGGGTTTCTTCGGTACAACTTAAATGCTAATGCTGCTGGTTAGAATTAACCATTTTATTTCTGTTTAGTTAGATTAAATAAAAGTTCTTGTGCTGTAGCTCATTAAGTAGGAATGAATGAAAAGTTTTGTCAATTAAATTTAAAGCTCTGGAATTTCTTCAAAAGGTTAATAAATATACTTAATTTTCTCTTTATTATAGTCAATTAGAGGAAATACAAGCAACTTTTTTTTTAAAAATTTAAATTTAAGATACAGTTTTTCAATGTTCATGATGTCATTTCACAGAACAAATAATACTTATGTCTTCTCTGAAGAGAGTATTCTTTTCTCCAGCTTAGTACCTATTACTGGTGTTCTAGTAGTTTAACTGCATCAGATGCACTCATCATTCTATGAAAGTCACTGGACCTCAACAGATAAATTAGAAAGCCTTTGATGAAAGTGTTAGTATGTATTGATATTTATTGCCATTGTCCTTATTTGCCACCTGGGCACACTCTTGGCTGTTGTTCAGCTGAACATCCACCAACACCCCCAGATCTGTTTCTTCCATACAGTTTTCCAGCCTCTGTGCCCCAAGCTTGCAGTGTTGCTTGGGGTTGTTGTGGCTAAAGTGCTGATCCAGCATTGGTCTTGTTGAGCTTCATCCTCTGTTCATCAGGCTAGCTACTCAGCCTGTCTATATCCCTCTGTAGGGCATTCCTACGCCCCGGTAGATCAGCATCTCCTGCCAGCTTGGTGTTATCTCCAGACTTACTGAGGGTGCTCTCACTGTCCTTCTCTAGGTCACCAATAAAGATATTGAAGAGGACAGGTCCCAGTACTGACCCCTGGGGAACACCACTCATGACTGACTGCCAGCTGGATTTAACTCCATTCACCACCATTCTCTTGGCCCAGCCTTCCAGCCAGTTCTTTATCCCACAAAGAGTGTGCCACCAAAGAGCGATTTTTATTGGTTCTTTGTGCTCTAATGAAAATGTCTATTTACAACCTCAGTGCAAACAAGTCTTTTCTATTAATTGCATTATTGCTGTGGTTGTACATATTTGTTATAAATTTTACATAGAAAATAATGGACAAATTAACACTGGTATGCTCTGTGTACGTATCATATGAATAATTTAAGACATATCCAACCTGTGGCCCACATGCCATGTACAGCTTGGCACAGCTCACAGTTTGGTCCTGTCCATGCCCTGCACCATCTGCTGTGGCAGCATCGCGCAGCCCAGCCCAGGCCCAGGCCACCACCTATCACTCACAATAACCACACAGCTGTGTGCCATTGGCACTGCCTGGGCTGAAACCAGGGCATGGGGGCAACACATTGCACTGCTGACTCGAGTGCTGGAAAATAATTGTGTGCATTGTGATACACTGGCTAAACACAGATCTGTGAACAGCAAAAAAATACGCAGCTGTGCTTTCCAAACTGATAAAGGAATTTGAGAACAGGCTGCACAATTGCAATCTTTTTTTTTTGGTACATTAGCAACTTTGACATAAATACGTTACCTGCAAATTTTCAAATGGAATGTAGAGTTGAAATCAGACTTTCAACTCAAAAATCTTATTGTGTCTCTTTGTGTCTTTATAAGACATATCGTACCACTGAAAAACATTCCTCGATTCACCATCACACCTTATTCATGTCACTGTTTTTTGTCAGTGCATACATTTGTGAACAGGTATTTTCAAAGATGATGCACAGGAAGAGTGAAATTTCATCAGAAATCTCTGACAAACAAACACCCCTGAACCCCACTGATATATACGTTTCACAAAAGCAAGTTCAAATTCTCCATTAGTTCTGTGTTTTTGTTGTTTTCTTTTTGTTGTTGTTGTTTTAATAAAAAATATCTAAGATTAAAATGAGTTTATTTACTTACATTCAGCAACTATATCATAGATTTTATGGGAGCAATGCCTCCTCTTTTGTGACATTAGCTTACAGTGTCAGAGGCACATGTTGGTTGTATGACAGTAGATGCTGAACTTTCCCACCAATATCCCATTACATGTTGCTGTGTGACAAATGGCAGCAGAGGGGCAGTCTGACAGAATGATGTTTGACATGGAAGCACAAATGAAGCAAAGATGTGTCACTGAATTTCTTCACATGGAGATAAATGGTGCTCATTGACATTCATCAATAGTTGCTGAACATCAGTGTGGAAACCAAACACTGGATGTGAGCACAGTGAGGTAGTGGAGTGGTCCGTCTTAGCAGAAGTAATAGCAACAGTGGGTCATCTCTGATGGTGCAGATTGTTACAAGCATGTCATGCAGGCTCTTGTTCATTTTTGGCAAAAAAGCATAGCTAGTGTTGGGGACTGTGTTGAAAATTAGTGGTTTTGTTTTTTGTTTTTTTTTTTGTTTTTTTTTTTTTCTCTATCAAATAGAATTATTGTGATCTTTGTATCAGTTATGTTTTCTATGGAAATAAATAGGAGGCATTACTTTTGGAGTAAACTTTGTGTATGGTGGCCAGGACAACTCCTGCTCATTCAATGAAACCTAGGCAAGCCAAAAGGTTGAACACCCATGAATTAGTTCATGAAACCACAAAGATACAGCATTTCTTTTGAAAAGATTACTTGTTAGGAGTCAAGAGTGGTAAAACGTCCTCCCTGGAGAAGAGTCATCTTTTGCATCCTAAAAGATGTGTTCGGTCCACTTAGAAATTTTATCCCGCCTATTTCTTTCTTGCTTTATGGTTTGAGTGTGGTTCCTACTCTAAAATGAGAAATTGAAAATAAAGTAATGTCAATTCTTGGTCACTGAATATACTAAGGTGTAGGAGGTTATATCAACGTCCTTTCCAGGAATTAAGGAAGCCTCTGAAAAGCATAAGAGCATTCACATTTTTCAAGATAAACCCTGACACCTCAATGTAATTAAGGTAACTATGCATTCTGAATATTTCCCACATGTAACACTCTCAAATCTAGCCCTGTTGAGTGTGAGAAGGGATCAAGATGTTCTGTGAAGAATATTAATCTCAGTTCATTACTTTTATTTCTTAAAATGCTTCATAGACATTGCACTGTATGTGTTACCAAAAATGCTGCATTTAATGAATGACTAAAATCTTTTCCACAGATACCCTTTCATACTTTCCAGGATGAGTAGTACAAGTCCATAATATTCAGAAAACAAACAAACAAAAAAGCTAATGTTGTCTACATCTTCAAACCAAAATGTTTTCAAAAGCAAGTCAGGGAAAGTAGAAAGCTTTTCCCTATTATTTACTGTGGGGTCAAAAGTTACATTACTGCCCCTGTTCTATACAGTACAGACTTGACACATCAAAATCATCTATGTAGTAGATGGATAATAACCTCAAAAGTCACCACACTGGAAAAGCATTCAGGTCAGCATATTACTATAACTACCAGGTATATAAGAAATTGACTGTAAGATAGTTGTAGTATAAACAATCAAAAAATTGGAAAAATGAATCTGAGCTAAGTAAATATTTTTTAAAAACATTCCAACAGATATTATTCTTTGGATATATATCATCTTTTATCCACTAGAATCTCTTTTTTAACACTTGCCACCATTCGGGTGTGCAAGTAACTCCTAAACATGCAGAGAGCGGACAGTCAACTTTTGCAGTCCCCATTTCCAGCTCAACGAGGAATAGTTTGCTGAAAACCCTAGAATAGCAAGTATAAATGAAGTATATCTATGTGATTAAATATTATGATAAACGCAATTTTGACTTATTTATGCCCTCAGAACTTCTTTAACAACTTCACAGACTAAAATGATTATTCATCATATTATGGAGTGAGACAGACTATTCTTCAAAATTATATATAGCTGCTACGTCTGTAATAATATAGTAACAGGTTGGACAACGGATGCATAAACAAATTCAACTCCTAAGCAAAACACATTCAAAAAAGATTAGAATTGAAGATAAGGACTAACTTACCTAAACCACTATTAGTGTAGGATGAAATCATGATTATGCCATGAAAGATCTTGCAGTGTTCAAATAATAAAGAAAAGGACTGACAGGAAATGTGTAACAAAATTCACTGGGAAAAAAAAAGAAAAAAAACAAAACCCAAAAAAAAAAAACCTACCTCTATCTAAACCTCAAGAAATATTTCCCAAGAAATCTACTAATGAAGTAGTTTATTAAGGGAAATTCCTTTGCTCAAGCCTTTAGGAACTAGACTGGAGCAACAACTGACAGGGGAGTGGAAAAGATGATCTAATTCTCGTGATTCTGTGGTTATTTTAAGTGGAATTTTTTGGAGTTTGTTTTGTTAGCACACCTTTCCTTACTGGTGAGGTCTTAAAGACCTTGTACAGCTGTTGTCTGGCTTTATCCTGTCTGGCACTGTGTGTAAGTTAAATAACACTTACACATGGCACTTGGAACATGCAGCGTTGGTGTTGCTGCTCTGGTCTTTCCAGCCACTACATCCCTACCAGGAACACTGTGCTCCAATTTAATCCTGGACCAAAAATCAAAGAAACTATACCTGTTTGCCACTTTGTGTTAGCTCCACTTTAAAATATTGTTGAAAAAATATGTGGTGTTAATACATTTGGTATCAGAATAGGAGTGAATTATTAAGATTTAGGGCTGGATTTTTAATGTTAGCCTCCTTCAAGAGCCAGCCATCTGCTTCGTATTGAATTACAAAAAGACCACTGTATTACAATTATACTAATGGTCAAATTTAAACAAAGGTACTGTGATTGCATTTTCAGAATTATCCAATAAAAGTTACCCTAACTTCAAAAGCCATAGAGATAAGGCAATGCGGGGTGCATTTAATGGTTCCAGACACCCAGTTTTGCAAACATAGAACAATATACAATACCAGCTGTATTGTTGCCATGTAGTGGAAAAACATGTAATTGTTTGTCATCTTAATCCCAACCATGTGTTTCTCTTGTGTTATTTGGACTGGGAGCACTACAGTTTGCCATGCCAACGGCTGAAAAGAATTATTGAATCCACAGCTCTCTAAGGCATTCCTTTGATTTTAACTACACTGACAGTTGTGCTTTCAGGAACAGGCCTTTATTTTGGATCGCTAGAAAAGAGTAAGTACTAGAGACTACTACATCAATGTCTTGTTTTTCCGTTAGATCCACTCTTCATACACAGTGTCCAGCTTTCCTTTGCCCTTCTTCATTCTCTCGTAACTTTCCCAACTCTGAATCTCAACAGAATATTGTGTGGAAATTTAAAAAGAAAGAATCAAATAAGCTTGTGAAGTGTTTGTCATAGAATCATAAAATCACAAGATTGGAAAGGATCTGCAAGATCATCTAGTCCAACCATCCTCACACGAAGGCAGCACACAACAAAGCGAGCAGTGTGTCTACTCTCAACACAATTGCTCTATCTGTCCTGAAATCATTAAATCAATTCCGCTACAAACAGGATGAAAAATACTGAGAAATCAAAGTGGAGAACAAGGTTGAGAAGGGATAACAAACATCTTGAGAACTGAAGTCTTGTCCTACAAGGGAAAGATAGGAGGTATTAACTGATGAGCAGAAAGTATGGAAGAAGTCTATAAATAGTTGAAGTACGATTGGGAATCTGAGACCCTGGAGGTTAGTGAGAGGATCTGGGGAATGGAAGACCCCCCTTCTGTCAGGGAAGAGGTGGTCCGGGAGTGCCTAGGCAACATCAATGTTCAGAAATCCATGGGACCCGATGGGATTCATCCACGGGTGCTGAAGGAGCTGGCAGAGGTGATTGCTGAACCGCTTTCGGTCATCTTTGAGAAGTCTTGGAAGACGGGGAAGGTGCCTGAAGACTGGAAGATAGCCAACGTCACCCCGGTCTTCAAAAAAGGCAAGAAGGAAGACCCAGGCAATTATAGGCCAGTCAGCCTCACCTCTGTCCCTGGAAAGGTGATGGAACAGCTTGTACTGGATGTCATCTCCAGACAACTGGAAGAAAAGGAGGTTATCAGGAGTAGTCAGCATGGGTTCACAAGGGGGAGGTCGTGCTTGACCAACCTGGTAGCCTTCTATGATGTTGTCTCTGGCTGGGTGGATAGGGGGAGAGCAGTGGATGTAGTCTACCTTGATTTCAGCAAGGCATTTGATACTGTTCCCCATGACGTCCTTATAACAAAGCTGAGGAAGTGTGGGATAGATGAGTGGACAGTGAGGTGGGTTGAGAACTGGCTGACTGGCAGAGCACAGAGGGTCGTTGTTGGTGGTGCAGAGTCCGGTTGGAGGCCTGTAACTAGCGGTGTTCCTCAGGGGTCCGTGCTGGGTCCGGTCTTGTTCAACATCTTCATCAATGACCTTGATGAGGGGATAATGGCCACCCTCAGCAAGTTTGCCGATGATACGAAGTTGGGAGGATTGGCTGACACACCTGAAGGCTGTGCTGCCATTCAGCAAGACCTGGATAGGCTGGAGAGCTGGGCAGAAAGAAACCGGATGAGGTTTAACAAAAGCAAGTGTAGAGTCTTGCATCTGGGGAGGAATAATTGCATGCACCAGTACAGGTTGGGGGATGAGCTGCTGGAGGGGAGCTCTGCGGAAAGTGACCTGGGCGTCCTGGTGGACGACAGGTTGGCCATGAGCCAGCAGTGTGCCCTCGTGGCCAAAAAGGCCAATGGCTTACTGGGGTGCATTAAAAAGAGCGTGGCCAGCAGGTCAAAGGAGGTGATCCTCCCCCTCTACTCTGCCCTGGTAAGACCTCATCTGGAGTACTGTGTCCAGTTCTGGGCTCCCCAGTACAAAAAAGACAGGGATCTCTTGGAAAGAGTCCAGGGCAGGGCCACGAAGATGGTGAAGGGCCTGGAGCATCTCTCCTATGAAGAAAGGCTGAGTGAACTGGGTCTGTTCAGCCTTGAGAAAAGGAGACTGAGAGGGGACCTGATCCAGGTCTATAAATATCTAAGGTGTGGGGGGCAGAATGGCGAGGCCGGACTCTTTTCAGTGGTGAGTGGAGACAGGACAAGGGGAAACGGCCAGAAACTGGAGCATAGGAAGTTCCGCACAAACATGCGCAAGAACTTCTTTACAGTGAGGGGACGGAGCACTGGAACAGGCTGCCCAGGGAGGTGGTGGAGTCTCCTTCTCTGGAGATGTTCAAGACCTGCCTGGATGCCTACCTGTGCGACCTGGTGTAGGGAACCTGCTTTGGCAGGGGGGTTGGACTCAATGATCTCTGGAGGTCCCTTCCAACCCCTACAATTCTGTGATTCTGTGATTCTGTGATTCTGTGATTGACAAACGTACTATATAAATTAGAGATTTGCTTCAAAAAGAAAATGGAATACTCTGCAACTTGTTAAATTTGCAGTTTTGTATTATCCATACTATAACAATCTTTTACTCTGAAGGCACCATTTCTGCTAGAAAATTGGTCTATTTATGACTGCACATGTTTCATACTGTGATTTACATTTTTGTTTGTCATGGGCAGTAGGATAGAAGCAGCGATCATCTTTCCCATGCTCAGAACAAGACACTTGAATTAATTGTAAAAGCTCTGTTTGATAATATATTTATATCAATTAAACGTTTAAAAACACACAGACCGCCTGTGTCTCTACTCAGGTTTAGTATTGGAAAGTAGGAGCAAGGAAAGATAATGTTTTTATAAATTTTGTACTACTGTAAAGCTAAGAAGTTGGAAAAGCACTTCTAAAGTAGGCATACATGTGTGTGCCATGAAAGTCACCTAATTAAAATATTTTTAATACCATCAGACGGGTGCCAAAAAACTGAAATAGACTTTCTTGGGATTACTCAGATCTACCTAAAGTGTGCTGTTCCCTTGTACCATATATTGCATTGGGTAACCTCTACCAACATATGCAGAAAGCATATGCTACATATTTTTCTCACAGAAGTCTTTCTTTATTGTATATGCTCATGGAGTTGTTTTCTGCTGGCAGCTAACACACTGCTGGCACAAGTCTGTGGGATGTACCAAAAATAACTAAGACAAAGTTATCATCAGTGGGCTTAAATTCACCTGGAAGAATAAACTCAGATCTAGAACCGAGAAAGGCTGAAAGCAAATGATGAATGAGTATCTGAGGGATGTGCCATAGGAGGCCAGGAGAAAAAACTGTCTTCGTTCATTACAAGTTTATTTGGTCTATTACGGTTTGTTTAGGTAATAACCTACTACTAGAACTAATGGTTAATTGATAAATACTCAAATGGAAATGAAAGGTGCTAGCTGGTGGTGACTTTCTAAGATCCTTATGTTAGATTGTATGCCTAACTGCTACTGCAAACAGCATCATTATGGCATAAAATGAAGATCTAAAACATCTGATGTAATATGCATACAACTATTTTGTTCTTTCCAGAATTACAGGCAATGGCAATGGAAACTTTTCACAATAAATAACAGCAAAATAGCTTACAAAAGCTGTTTTGACTTGTATAATTTAGCACAATTTGAATTAATGCCAGTGTTCTAGTTAAGATAATTAATGCATATGTCTTGTTCTTACTACACTGGAAGCAAAGAGTGCTGTGACCATTCTTAATTTGCATGATCTCCCATTATTTATCAAACAGAACTGCAAGAAACATTTGAGAATCGAGACCATGTTTGCCAGTGGCATTTAATATTGTATTTCAGCAATTAGTTCATGCTAAGAAAAAAATAATAATAGTTCATTTAAGGGGACACAAGTAGCTTCTCATTAAAATGTCTAGAGGCAGAATTCTATTTAAAAACACAAAAAACAACAACAAAAAAACTAATTTGATAGTTATTTTGACCATGATATATAGATAATATTGATTCACACAAATTTCACAGTCATGGGCTACACAAGCTACCACTGCTAATATTTTTCCTAGCCACCAGCAGTCTGCCAGATAAGAAAAACTTTTTGGTGGTTCTATGATGCAGAAGCCAGATAAACATACACGAAGATGCATATGTGACTCCACACAACATTTTAACCCATAAAATTGACTGGATTTGACATCCGCTATTTTGTTCAATTTAGAACCACAGTTTGAGCTTATAAATATAACTATTACTTAAAAAGCAGTAAAGCACTTTTGAAGTACTGCACTACAAAAAACAATTACTTTGTATCTCCACTGCTACCCAACAGACTCCAAATGTATTTTTGAGTCTGACAGACAAAACTACATAAGTTTAAATTGATTTCAGCATTATCTTCTCTTACATTCCTGCTATTGAATCCTAATCTTCCAGCAATCAAGTCTCATAACATTAACTAGTTATACCTTATACATGGAAGTTTAAAATAGTAACCAACTGTAATTGCAGATGCACAGCCATGTTAAAACCCTTTTTGATATCATTTACATTCACTTGGCTTCAGATTTACATGACTTTATTCCTTGTCAGCTCCAAATATACTGACGTCCTCTTGAAGGAAGACAACAAGCATTCTATTATTTACAGAAATTGCAGCACAGAAACATTTTAAGAATGGAGGTTTTTAAAGAATGCCTCGGTGGTCACTGAAACATTTGGGAAAATCATTTACTTCTTAAGAAAATTGAAAAACTAAAGGCCAAATTCTTTAAGTTACACTTTTTTTTTTCATAGTAGTCTGTCACAGCTCTTCATAGTGAGGAATGACATTCCAGACCCATTGTTACAGCATCTCAACATGCACAGCAGCCTGCAAAAACATTAAGACATTAAAAATGCATCTGGACTACACGTACTACATATTTTTGTAAGGCAATTAGCATTAAAGATCACATATAGATCCTATCAAAAACCAATAGGATGGAAAAATCTCTCTCATTCTGCTACCATGCAGTATTTGAATCCAAGCAGCCTCAATGCCTGCCAAAGCAAAAACCAGTCTCATTCAAAGTAGAGCCAGTTCTTGTGTTTGACAGTGCAGTGGCTTCCGGTCAGTTCCTTGATCCTATAAATAATAAATACTTTTAAGTAATCTTATATAGTATTTTTGTGTTGCTTGTCAACTTAAAACAGAATGTGGATTTTGAAAATGATTGGTTGCTAAGAGCAAAGCATTTGTATGCATTTTACAGTGCAGCATAAAGTTACAAGTTTTCCAGTAATCGAATAAACGTTCCCTACCAAACCAGAAGGAAGATGCATCAATTATATCAGTGAAAAAATTAAAACATAATTGCTGTATTCCAGCAGTTTTTCGTATTGAACTACATGCTTAATGAATAGTGTATCCAGGACAGAGAGGTTTAAATAGTTTTACACTGAAACCACAAAGCGAGAACATATTTTCACTGCTAGGCAATTTCTGGGGATATGTGATGTTTGCCAGGAGTATCTGGAAGAATATAAAAAAAATAAAGCATTCAAGACAGACCGTTACTGTCACTTAAAAACAGACTTTGTCTTATTCCTGGAAAGTCTCAGAAGCTGATGAATAAGAACATCTAATACCACCTGCTTTCTGCCAGAAAAGTGTCCTCAGAATAGCTTCAACTTTGCAGGGTCATTGAAACTGACTGCTTTTAGCTATTTCTTTCTTTCTTTTGCTTATAACCAAAGTGAAACCACCGTGCTTTTCCTCTATATCTTAAAGTAGTTTTATTTCCTTACTGCTGTGCTCTTTACTACCAAGTTATACTCATCCAACAAACACAGAGCCAATTAGGCAACTTGAAATTTGCTTTATAGTAGGCACTTGATATTCTGTTCCCACCAGTTAAATATACACTTTAACAATAAAAAATTGTATGTAAAACACAAGTCAGTTTTGTAGTCAGTATGAAACAAGAAAGAAAAAAAAAAACATTATGTCAGTGTAATGTTTTTTGTATATGCTGCACTCCAGAATAATGTTTCTATGTTTCTAATGTTTCTATAAACCTTTCTATGCCCCACATAATAGTTTTCAAGGAAGCCCGCCTGTACCGCCTTATATTGAACTACAGTAAATAACCAGCTTCTGGATTTTCCTTTTGGAATAACAACCTACAGGTTGGAGCTATCTTTCACAACTTACTTAAAACTCTTTGTTTCCCCGCTGGCCTGAGGAAAGCAAATGGATGTATGTCTGTTCTTAATAGTTCTTCCATTCAGAAATTCTCCAGATTCCATGAATATGAGTGGATGTCTGTTGTTAGAGACTAATTCTCTCAGGCTTTCTTTGTGACTGAAAAGAATTAATAAAAATTTGATTAGTCTTGTATAAGAATCCTAAGAAATTAAAATTAATTTTGACTTTTTGCTGAGGTAATAAATTCTATATGTTCTCACAGATGCTGGTATAGCAATCTCCTGAACTTGCACTTAAATAACAAGTATCCTGTTTTGAAATCTTGTAGTAAGCGACGCTGCATACTGCTCTTGAAAGCCATCATAGAATATGAATGGAGGGTTGACTGATTATGTGCATGCAGATCTTTTGCAAGTATGATAAGCCAATCAAACTTTGAAAACCACCTCAGCTGTACATTCCGACATCAGCTAACATCGTATCCATGGTAGCACTCATTTCAATATCATCTCACAGACAAATGTTAAAAAAGCATGTGATCTATGCTTCCTTGCTATGTTTTCCTGTCTCTTAGGATGCTCAGAATATTTATCTGAGAATACATCAATAAGTACTCAAAGGAAACACTATTTGCCTGTTATCTTTTTTGATTGATAGCAGTAGCTTTTGTAAGGAATGTGCTGAAATGTGTTAAATCCTTTGAACTTGAACTTGAACTTGAAATGTGTTAAATTTATTCCTATATGAACACAAAGCTTTTCTTCCAGTAATAAAAAAAAATATTTACTTCACTGCTGTAGAACTGTTGACACAAGAACAGTTTTCAAGTCGTCTTGGTGGAGCTAGTACATACCTCATTTAGTTCACACCAAGATATGTCTGTAGCGATGACTTAATCACTTTGTAATGATTCAGAGCACAGTAGAAGGTTTTGCTCACAAAAACCCAAGTCTATTGAAGTTATAAAATAGGTAAAAGTATACTTCATACCAAATTCATCCCCAGGTAATGATCACATTTCACAGACTGGCTTTCTGAGTGTTTGGCGTAACAAATATTTCTCAGAGATTACATGAGTCCTATCAATTTTACTTATTATTTTTATTTGAATTGACATCAGAACTTTTACCAATCACTAACTACAGTTCTTAGTCTTTGTACATCTCTTATTCATAGGAGACAGTCAGCCATGAGTTGACCCACCTATATGCAATCATTGTATAATGCTGAAGTTAAAGGATTCCAAGACTCAATTTCCAAAATGTTCCATTCATTTTTCAGTAGAGGATAGCTGTTGTCACTGCTGCTTACTTACAAGTGTCTTTGCAGGTAACACTCTGGATAAAATTTACTGAAGATGTTTCATAAAGGTGCAACACAGGCACTGCAAAGCATTAAAGAAGATGAAATTTGTGCCTTGGAGCTATCCCTATGCCCTTGTAATCATAGATGTTTCAGTAGCTGAGTTGGTTTTCAGCACAGTTGAGCAATATATCATCAACATTGCAAACATCTGCTTGAACTTCCCTGAGGATATCACAGTTAACTAAAATTTCTACAGTGCTATTTAATTGCCATTCCCAATGCTGGTCAACCTAGCAAGAAGACTCTTATTTGGACTACTCCTGCATAGTATTCCAGTTCAACCACTGGAACTGCTATTTGTTTCTGCAAAGGAACCTCAGAAAATACTGTTGAATATAGTCAGTTACCATTTTACTTGATCTTTCAGATACATTCCCAACTTCTGATGACTGGCTATATTTTAAGATTGGGTATGGCTGCTTTCCTGGGGGTTGTACATCTGTTTCTAAGTGTTGAGCAGAACTGAGTTAAGAAAAAATATATACATTCTCAGGAGACGAAAAGAAAGCAAAGGAGTCCTGAGCATCTGGAATTTGTTTGCACGGTATTTGATTATTTTCTGCATGCATCCATCCACCTGCAGCAGATTTTTTTTAAGTTTGCTAAGCCCATATATCTTAGGATGATATTTTTAAATTATTGTTTACTTTAACTACTTGTCTGTTGTTCTAGAAGACAGAATCTAGAAAAGCTGCTTTATTTCCTAGTGAATTTTTATGTCTAATGATTTATTCCCAGTGAACAGAGAGTTTTTAAGAGAAGTCAGAATGAGCAGAATGCCTGCAGGAATGTATCACTGTTTATCCTTCAGGACTGACATTTTAACAGGAACTCTGTAGCAAACGTGATGAGAAAGTTGTTAGAAGGGACAATTCACTGACATTTGAGAGCCGCTCAGAACCACTGAAATAGGAAGGAAAAGAGCCTAACAATAAACTAACCCCAGAAAGCTACATGGCACAGCATGAGCGAAAGCACAAGAATGGGAAAAAAGCAGTGTCGGAGTAAACAATACCATAAGAAGCAATGCTACGTTCAGAGAAAATCAGTCATGGTTATTGAGAATTATGGACACAAGTGAAAAGTATGCTATGTCTTTTTCGCAGATGTGTGCAAATACTGTGCTGTCTGTACGCTCACTGCATAGCCAGGAATAATGATTAATCAAATTTTTTAGAAAAGTGTTAAGAATATGATTATGAGGTGCCAGGAATTGAAAAGAATATCCAATCGTTCTGTGGAACACTCTTTTATTCCTCTCTAGTACCAAATCCAGTGCTATTCTGGTGTACATGTCACAGGTAAGTAAGGTCTTTTAAGTTCTTCAACTTGACCAGAGCTATTACATCACTGTCAATATGGAATATACCATAATTTCCTTAGTTTGCTTGATGAATTCCCTTTTTTTCCCCACAGTTTACAGTGGCAGCATAAAGCTTATCATTCAACTGTAAGTATACGAAGAATGAGGAGCAGATATTTGTTGATCACTTGTAGGAAAAACAGATCTGAGACAGAGAGAGAATTTTCTGCAGACAATACCAGAACAATGCTACCATTCTATGATTCTGTCTCAGTGCTGCAGGCAGAGTAACCAGCTCAGTTCGAATACCAGATCCCTCCTAGACTGCACAAGTACAGTCATGCTTACGTTTTTAAGGCCTCACCATCTAATGGAATAGTCTTTAATGCATTTATAGTAAAAAGCTGTAATGGAAGTCAAATCCCTTTTGATAGTAGATGTGCTCTATGTTAGTGGAAACAGACAAGCATTTGCATAGCTCTCTGATTGCTTTGGATTGTCATCCCAATTCATTTCCAAGAAACTAAGCACAGACCAGACTGGAATAGTTCATTTGGAATTTCAAAGATTATCTAGTCTAACTACCTGAACAGTTCAGCGCTAACCAAAAGGTAAAGTATATTGATGAAGGCATTATCCAAATGTCCTGTGGACACTGACAAGCTTGGGGCATCAACCAGCTCACTAGGAAGCCTGTTACAGGGTTCATCACCCTCACAATAAAGACATTATTTTTTAATGTTCATTTTGAACCTTCCCTGGAACAATGTTGTGCCATTCTCATGCATCCTGCTGTTGGCTCTGAGGGAGAAGAGATCAGTACCTCTCTCTCCATTTCTTCTCTTTAGGAAGTTGTAGAGAGAATTGAGGTCATCTCCTGGCCTCCCCTCCTCCAAAGTAGACAAATCAAGCATCCTTGGCCTCTCCTCACAGGACATTGCTTCCAGCTCTGTCACCAGCTTTTAGAGGCCTCCTCCAGACACATTCAAGAAAGTTATCATCCCTTTTTATACTGTGCAGGCCAGAACTGCACACAGTATTCAAGGTGAAGCAGCAACAACACTAACAGTAACAGAAGAATCACCTATTTTGTCCGGTTGGCTATGCCAGGGCTGCCAGGGCACAATCATGATTCATGCTGTGCCTTTTGTTGACCAGCACCCCCAGATTCCTTTCTGCTGAGCTGCTCTCCAGACCATCAACTCCCATCCTGTGCCTGTGTCTCATATTATTGCACTTCAGGTGCATAATCTAGCATTTACCTTTCCTGAACTTCATGATGAACTTCTCCAAACCTTCCTGTCCCTCCAGGCAGGCAACAGCATTTCCTGGTTTAGTAGTACTGGCAAATTTAAGTTGAAAGTTAAGGACAATTTCAACTCCTGCATCTGGATCACCGATAAAATCTCCAACAGAACTGGCCCTAGAATTGAGCACACAGGAACAGTGTTTGTGGCCAGCTGTCTGTCAGATATAGCCCCATTCTGCATGACCTTTGTGGCTCTATCACTGAGCAAGTTCATCACTCAGTGGAGCGCATACCTTTTTATCAGAGCAGGATGAGGTACAGTGTCAAAGCATTACTAAAACCTTTACATACATACATATACAAATATAAGTAGTATCCTACAATAATGAGACAGAACAGTTTCAGCTGACAGGAATAAATGTCCCAGAGTTCTGGACTTAAATGAAAAACAGTGCGTTTCCTGTACATTAGGGAAAATATGCGCTCCCTCTCTCTGACATCTCAGGAAAGTCTCCCATTTTCTAGATGAAAGAAATGGACCGTGGTACAGTGTTCTGTACCACTCACACTGTGGCTCACTCAGCTCCCCTGTTTTCATTCTGCTCCTCTGCTGTGAAAGCCAGAACATGTGTGGCCACTCCTAGGGTGTGCTTGGCAAGCTTCATAGCACAGACGCCAAGCTCCGGAATGTGTTTTTTCCAGCACTGATATGTGGGACTGTAGCTGTCTTCTTGGCTGGATTTCTTTATGCTGCTGGCTGGCTTCACGTTTGGCTGCTGAAACTAATGAAGGTGTTGCCAACAGGACTGGTGTGGGGATTAGTCTGGTTTAGCTGTCCTAACCTTCAGGATGCCATGATCCTTCAATTTCCCTTCCACAAAAACAAAAAATAAATAAATAAAACAAACAAAAAACCCACAACCTTTTATGTTTAAGATCAAGTTTCTAGAAGCATTTTTTTTTTTTCAGAGATCATTTTTCAAGGGACTTTTGTGGTGAAGGAAGAGGAAGTATCTTAACTTTTACAACATACACAGCAAGCAAAACCTTGTGCAAATTCTACACATTATTTCTGTGCAGCTCATAGATTCATCAGGTTATCTTAGACTTGCTGATAGATACACGGGAGAACTAGTATATTGCTACATTTCTGCCTTTTATTTAGGACTGGTTATGTAGAGTATTTTAAAGGCAAAACAGTGCCTCTATATCTCAGTGCTATTTGCGTCTCTAAAAATATAGTATAGAGACATACAGACAGCTTGTACAGCTTGCAGCTAAGCCAAGATGACTAAGGATAGAAAAGAATACTACAATAAGAACCACTGTCTGCATCTTGAACGAAGGTACTAACACAAGCTTTCCCATTAATCCTTTGTATCCATACAGAATAGTGAGACTACTTGAGACTATCAAGATCTACCTGAGCTGCTAGGTAAATATCACAGCCCAAAAGCAAGTTGAAGATATTGACAAGTTAGGAAAATAACACCTATTTCATTATATCTTGGCTGTATGAAAAAGGTGTATACAAAGTACATCCTAAAAACGGGCTGGAAACGACCCTTCTCTGATACATTTGGGAGACTTGAAATAAACAATTTTATTATTATAGGCACAAGGCATTATAATGCTCTATGGGGATTAATGTGGTTCTGCACTGATGGGATTCAAGTCAGTGCTTACAAGCCACAGGAGAATCTATCACGTGTTTTCTCCAGTATCTCTGGTTTCCAGTGAAGAAATATCTTTTGTACTACTTTCCATAAGAACATCCATTGCTGAGCATAAGCATGGCCTGCAGAGGTGAATACTCTTGGCTCTCTGTGCTTTGAAAAGTTCTCACGCATTTGGTGGCTACAGTCCTTCCTGGAGCACTGCCTGGGGTGGTGTTGCTCCACTCTCAGTGTGAAACAGAATGCAATTTGCACAGACTGTTCCTCAATCCTTTTTAGAAGAATGAAAGTTGGGAAATGTTTCCATCACTGAAGTGCTTGGAAAAAAGAAGGGGAAAAAGATTAAGAAGCCCAGACACTCAAAAACAAAGAACAGGAAAAAAAGATAGAGGAAAGAGAGAAAAGGAAGTAGCAGAAACTGCATTGGAGATGGATGTATTTAGAAACTACAAGGTTTAAACATTGTGAGCTTATGTGTAAATCGCAAAGGGCCTGTAGTTTGGGGCCTTTAGACCTTAGGACACCTCTGGAATGATGTAGTGCTTGACAAGTGTTAGAAGGTATAGCAAGTGCTTTTCCAGAGACAATCGCAAGGAAAGAACAGTGAAAAGTATAAAAAAATCTTGTACAATTAACTTGACTGTATAAATCATCCTTCTTTTCTAAAAGATTATTCCATGGAGAAAGAAAGTATTAAAAGGGATAAGCATTTCAGAAAAATTGTTTTTTTTAATTTTTTTTTATTTTTTTGTCTGAAGGGGATATGGAAAGTAACTGGAACTTTTATTGATCCAAGGGATTTAAAATGAGCTGGATTTAGAGAAGGAGGAGGGGGGAGGTTCTTCAACAGGAAAGAACTAGAAAAATGGATTGAAAGAAAGCAAGAAACTTTTAAGAGTTTGTAAGGACAGAGATTATATTGCTGTGTTTGTGACTGGGGGCATGAAAAGTGGGTGCATACCTTTGGGTAAGCATCAAAAGCCTGGGAAATGCTATTGAATAATCCTGAGAGCTCTTTATCCAAACCAGTCTGGTTTGGAGGAGATAGCTTTTCTTGCAGTTCATTTCTGTTTCTTCCTGTAGCCAAAATCAGGAAGCAAAGAGAAAAAAAAAATAAATAAATAAAAAATAAAAAAATAAAAGAGAAGAGGTAAAGAAAAAGAAAAGGAAAAGGAAAAAGAAAAAGGCAAAAAAAAAGGAAAAGAAAAAGGAAAAAGGAAAAAGGAAGAGGAAGAGGAAGAGGAAGAGGAAGAGGAAGAGGAAGAGGAAGAGGAAGAGGAAGAGGAAGAGGAAGAGGAAGAGGAAGAGGAAGAGGAAGAGGAAGAGGAAGAGGAAGAGGCTGGTGTGTGATAGCTTGTACTGTATTTAAATAGTCAGAAATTAATAAGCATGTATATAGTGATATGAATGAGGAAATTTTAAATGCAGATCCCTACAGTTGCAGAAGTGAGTGAGGTATTATTTTACATTTCCAGAACTTTTGATTCAGTTTTGCTTTGCTTTATGTACCTAACAGATAAGTAGATGAGGATTATAAGCATTTTTACATTCTAATTGATGCTTGATAAACAATCTTATTTACTGGAAAAGCACTTTTATACCAAAGTGTAGGAAAGTTTACATTGGTTTCTTCTAAAAGATAAGGAATGCAAACATTAGATGTTAGAAGCAGGACAGGAGCAAAGATGGCTGATTTGCCAGGACCTCCTCTTGACATCCTAATCATATTTAGATGGCCATGGTACAAGAAAATAATACAGGCATGCATGACTTTGAGCACCTTACTCCCTTCTGCCCAAAGAATAAAGAAATATAAAGTAAAGGAACTTCCTTGTAAGTATGTAAGATGGAAGAAATTAGTCTGAGACTTCCAAATTCTTTCCCCTGTTGTTCTTAGCTGCCTACTCTAAATTTGCTGGGAAATACGCATTGTCTTTCTCTAAAACTTACAGTTTATCATCTGATGCAGGACTTCATTGTGAACAATTTAATGGTTTTCTATACAGGCAAAAAAGAAAAAAAAGAAAAAAAAAAAGTGTTTAAGGTTGTTTTGCCCTGTTGTTTCTTTACTTTCCTCTTTTTTTTTTTTCCCCTCTTTTTCTACAACTGTTCCAAACAGACAAACCTGTGGTTTGATTGTGTAATCTTAATGACTCCAGAGAGGTATTTGGAAATAATCACTTGACAAGCATATTGCAACGTGCCCATTTGTTGCTGAACTACATGCTCTTCTCATGAAACTCTAAGAATTATGGTACAATGTAGTGGCTCTCAAGAATTCTTTTCTAATAATACATAATTCAACATTTTTAAATGTGTATGTGACATTTTCAAATTATGTGGTAGCAGTAATGCTGAGCATGACAGTCCTCAGTGCTATTAAAATGAATTAACATACTTCAGATGTATTGGCAACCATACAGACAGGCATATTTAGATGAGTGAGATGACTTGCAGACAGCTTAATTTATTTCACTGTGATGCTGCTGGGATATATTTTAAGAATCACCTACAGTGATTTCTGTTTGGTGATTTCTGACGGTAACAGGACAAGGGGGAATGGCTTCAAACTAAAAGAAGGGAGATTTAGGTGGACTGGAAATTCTTTACTCAGAGGGCAGTGAGGCCCTGGCACAGCTGCCCCGAGAAGCTGTGGTGCTCCATCCCTGGAGGCGCTCAAGGCCAGGTTGGATGGGTCCTGGGCAGCTGAGCTGCTGGGGGGCAGCCCTGCCCACAGCAGTGGTTGGGGCTGGGTGGGCTTTCAGGTCCTTCCAAGCAGGGCCATTCTGTGATCCTGTGATTCTACGGTTCCTATGATTCTGGGTTCTTCCATCTTTATCCAATCAGAACCTGAATGTTTTACTGAATTTAAGCATGAGCTAATAAATGCACTCCAGATACATCAACAAAATCTAGATTCTCCCACTACAGGACACCAAAGGTCCTTTCAGTATCCATATATAATAATAGTTTAAAATAACTAGTAACAGAAGACTTTCCTTTATATCATCTGTACTAGCAGATGAAACACTATTCCTTTAAAGAGATCTTTTGCAGGAAACTGTGTTGTATTCAGAGTGCTATGAAAAAAAATCTTTCTACATACAGATGTAATCTATGCAAATTACATACTTTTCAATAGTAACAGGATTCTTTTGGACTACAGTGTGACTGTCAAACAGCAATTGCCAACCTGGAACCACTTTTTTTTTTTTTTAATCTTGAACCAGTATTAGTGTGCATGGCCAAACATAAGCATAGTGGTATCATTTTATTTGCTGCTACTACACTTTTTGTAAAAGCCTGAGAAATTACACACATTGTTCTGGTATTAGGACAATCTGTCCAGCAGCTTCATACTCTTTTGTTTTGCTGCAGTCGCATCACAGTACATCACATCTTGAAACCAAATCAGTACTGGCAAAAAGATGAGAACCAGCATGCAAGGGAACAGGTTTAAAATGAAGTCTTCAGTCTTTCTGCATATGGACTTCTAACTCTAGTCGCTTATGGACTTCTCTCTAGCCTTAAGAGAGAGGTTAGAAGAAACTGATGGTGACAGTGGTGAGTGTAGGCTATTCATATTTTTGATAGAAGGCACATCAATTTGATTTGGCTTGTTTATTTGTGTGGGTATAAAATTTTAAGTGATAACTTTTTTTTCTGTTCTGAATATCAATATGCAAAGAGCATTCCTGCTGATATTACAATAGGTTCACAAAGCCCATTAGAACCTGTATTTTCCTTCCAAGGTGCAATGGCATTTAGCAATACATAATTCAGGTTATTTTTCCTTTTATTTTACCTGTATTTTTACTTAGACGTACTTTACCTTGAAAGCAGCTAAACACTGCATAACTGCACTTTAATGCAGCCTTAGTAATCCATGGTTCTAAAATTGTGTAATATGCCACTAAACATTACATCTTCACTTCCCTGAGTTGTGGACCAGATGGGATACATTCTCCTTAAGCAACCAGACAGTTTCTATTTAAAGGAAAATGTAACTATTTAATTTTTTTTGCAGAAGTGAAACTGTCTGATTTTAGTACTCGGGACTCATGGGATATGTTCTAGGCCAAGTCAGAAACCTTAAATCAAAATACTATCGTTGGTAGAAAGTTGTGGGTTTTGTTTTAAATATTTTGCTTTTTTTTGTGAGCTTTTTTTTTTCACTAGTTAACACAGAAAAATCTGTATGTGACAGTACTTTACTTTTTTTTCTATTTTTTTCTTTTTTTTCCAGATTGCAGACTGACAAAGCAAAACAAATCATAGCAGAAAGACAAACATGTGTAGATAATTCTCATAACATTTTCTGTTTCTAATATGCTAGAAATAACCTCAAGCTATGGATTTCTTTTTCTTCCAGGAAATTTCTCACAGTTAAAATAGGAGTGAGTCCTCCAGATCTACTCAGAAGAATTCATACCTATCAAATAATGGACTACTGGGGGTTGTTTCAACTTCTGTTTGCAAATGGAATAGTGAGATTTCGGAAACGCAGATGTTACTAACAGGTAATTCGGGCAGACAAGTTATCAGGGAAAATATACACAGAGATGATAAATGCATAACAAAAGACTGTACACAGTCTTTCACAGCCCACACAAAGTCAACAATTTTTTTCCTCCTTCTTCTTCAAACCAAAAGGCAAAATCTGCTCCCAGTCAGTACTGGAAACTTCTGAATTCGCCACAGAAATAGAGCAAGGCAGGAAAGTCATAAACTCCTCAAAACAGAAAAGGTTTGGGTAAAAGAAATAGACTGAATATGCTACCAGATGTCCCTGGAAAGGCTGAATGGCTGTTCTGTTGAGTTTGACACACAACTGATACAAAACGGAAGTGTTTCTCTGACAGTTTTTAACCATGGAGGTCAGTTTTTTACCTGATGTGTGTCCATCTGTAAGAATTACAGATTCTGTAATCATACAATCACAGAATGGATTAGGTTGGAAGGCACCTTCAAGGTGGGCTGTGGGCGGGATTGCCACTCAAGTTACGAATCAAAATGATAATTACATATTATAATACAAAAACCTAGAGCCTTTAAGTATTGTAAGGATTATCAATTACTGATAACATGGAGTTCTGCATATAGTCTGTGCACATAAGATTAGATTGTCTTCTCTTTAGTCTTTTTTTTTTTGTGTGGCTTTTTTTTCTCTTTTTCATATTCTCTTCCAGATAGGTAAACAGAAAGCTAAATGCAGAGGGCTGGTTGAGAGAAGTAAGAATTATCTTTCTTTCCAATTTCCACATCTGTAACAGTTAGCAGGAAAAAAAAAAAAAAAAAAAAAAAAAAAAAAAAAAAAAAAAAAAAAAAGGAGAGAAAGAAGAAAATATAAAAGAGAGAGAAAGATGCCAGATGTGTGTCCTAGCACACTGATGTGACGGAAACTTTGCAATGAATGTTGACATTTTGGTATCAAGGACATTGTTCTGACTGGGTCTAAGTGGTGAAATGTCAACATTCTTTACTTCCACCTAGTAAAATATTTGTTATAAAGTGTAAATAAAGACTACAGAGTTTTTCTTCACATTAACTTTCTGAAATATCTGGATTTGTGTTTATATTGGTCTGCACCACAGGCTTATCTTCAAAGCAACCTGCTTTTATTTTCTATTTTTAATGGATCCTCTCAAGCATGTTTTTCTAAGGATAACAATATTGTTTGACCATGGGAATGATCTTAAATAAAAAGTGATAAAAACCTAGAAAATAGCCTAGCTGAACCTTCAGGATGCTCATATGAAAGCAGGTGAAATATGATATAATATGGCACGTTCTAGAAACACATACACTGCACAGACAAAGAACCTTTCAGTTCCAGCTGCTGAACTCCGTTAAGAGTCGATATCTATTTCCTTTGTTTCTACATCTAGTATTAATGCTCTAACCTAGACTGGATGGTGGAGAAAATGCAGGCAAATGTTTCAGACAATACACCGGTGATGTTTCATCTCCAGATCTCTCAAGATCTTTCCCATCCAGTTATCTACGCAGTGCGGGTCCTTGAGAAGCAATCACTCTGTAGTAGATGATCGGTGATGCAAACCACCAGGCTACCCTCCATTGGCAGATCAAAATCCACACCTCAATGTGAAAGTTCAGAAAAATAAGCAAAGCTCAGTGTAAGGTATCACACACAAAAGCATTCTGGATTTTAAGGAACAATAGCTCTCTTAAAGTTTGTTTGATATACCTTTCAAAGCCTCTTGTTATATCCAGTAAACAACATACAGAAGTATTATCCAAAATGATGTTATGCCAAAACTACTATCACTCCAAATAAGAATTCCAAAAAAGGGAATTGGTGACGTGGCAAGAGGTGCTGAACCTTCCCACCAATACCTCGTTATACTTCGTTTCTGTGCAACAGGTGGCAGCAGAGGGGCAGTCTGACAAAATCCTGACTGACTACAGCACCCGTTCGCATTCTTCAGTGATTGCTGAACGTTTGTGGAGAGCAAACAGTGGCTGTGAGGCAGTGGCTGGTGCATTTCAGCAATGGTGATGTGACGTGAAGCACAATCCACATTCTGGATGGCCACGCACAGCTGTTACAATGCAAAACAAAGAGCATCTCAATCCATACGTATCAGTGGATTACAGTCAGGGACCTGCATGGAGCTGAATATCACCTTCAATTGTTGGAAATGATGGAGGTAGTGTGGGAATACTGCAAAGTTTGCACAGGTAGGTTACATGAATGCTCACACAGGAGCAGAAAGAACGCAAAACGGTGCAGAAATAAATGTCCTCAGTGACTGTTACTGAGGTGTACCTGCCTTCAAAGTTTTTCTAGGGTAAAACTATCAATTTATTCCAGACTGCTCTTCCCTAGTCTCTTCCCTAGTCTCTTTACAGTCATTGCAGCTTAACCAAAACAAATATTTCTCCTTCATGGCTTTCTTGGCAAATCAGACGAACAGCCCTTTTCTCGTGGTGCAAGAAGAAAGCTGGGGTTTTTTATGTCACAGCTTGGATCCTCACAAGAAACCCATGAAACAAACACACAGACAACAACAAAACCACAAACAAACGAAAACAACCGAACTGAATCTGAAAATCCTGTCTGAAAATGTCTGAAATGAAAATTACTGAGAAGAAAAATAAGTTCTGTGAAAGCCCTCTTTCTGCAGACAGTAACATTATTGTCTTATTCATTTACTGACCGTGGTTATCTGACTGCAATGTCTTTTTTCTTTTTCCATTCCTAAGATACTTCTTATGGCATTTTAATGCACTTAATGTACATGTGTATACATTTTTGTATAAAAATTAGTAATATGCTGCTGGGGTCTGTTAGTCTGTCTGTTTATTTTACATGTGTATATTTATATGAGAAATATTTTAGTTATTAAACTTAATGTCAATGAAAAATTAACTTCCCAGTGCATTTTTATACAGTAGATCTTATATTATTGTTACAGTTAGAAAAGTGACTGTAAAAATGGTTCTGTTTATGAGTGTACCAGTTCCTGTGTGTCTTCAAGTCAGTGGGAAGCTATAGTAATGGCTCTGCAGTTATGGAATATATTTTGCAGGCTTTACTCTAGGGACACTAGCATCTACTTTCCAGCTTTTAAAAATGCTTAGCTTGAAAGGATTCCAGCTTAGCATAAATCCACATTTCAATTTATTAGCAGTACTCTGGTGTCACACTTCAGAGTTCACAAAGAGACTTTACTCATCTTGATATGAAGATGCTGAGATTTGTTACATTTGCTAATTGTGCAGCGGTGGAATAGGCCCCGAAAATCTAAAGGAAAGGAGGACAGGAATTCATTTCTTTTCCTACAGGGAGGCATGTGGGAGATTTTTCCCATTTTCCAACCTTCAGGCAAACAAAAATAGTTTGAAATAAATCAGACAACCCTCAGACTCAAACAAAAGGGAAAAGCAAAAACCGACTAGACTCAGAGCAGAGCAGAGTGCCAAAGGAAGAACATTTCCCTGCCACTCGCAATGACTGTTGGCCTGACTCCCACACAGGTATAAAATTTCCAAGGAGCAGAATCTGAAGACAATTATTTTTTCAGACATAAACGAATTCTTCTGCCATTACAGATAACCAGTCTAGGCACATACCTAAGTTAAATTATTATTGCTTATCAAGGATAATCAGCTGTAGAGGTAAGGATTACATATTTGTGATGTATGACTGCGGGTTTTATATTGTCTGAGTTATTGCTTACTTTAGGCTTCTTAGGCATGACACAGACTTTTTTTCTTGTTTAGCTCTTGTTTTGTTAGGTTTTGGAATTTTTTGCACATCGATTTGTTTCTCCCAGAAGTTACCATTACATAAGTGGCAGATCTAGTAAGCAAAACCTTCAAATGCAGACTCTGTTTGAACGTGTGCTAGTCTTCATTCATATGGAGGGAGCTATGATGTTCTCAAAAAGATACAAAAAAAACCCGAATATTTCTTATATACAGAGATAAAACTAAAAAAAATATATGCTGCTCTTGTACAGATGGTACTTTAAAATACTACACCTGAGAACTTTTAACAGTTGTTGAGCAATGCATCTTTTTTGGGCTCGGTTACTGAAGGATGGTTAGGGTTAGTATCAGGGCCAGGTCAAAATCTTTCCTGGAGACAACAGAACAGGCTGAAGTGAATTTATTGTCTCTAGAGTTGGCTGTGGTTTTTGGTTTTTGTAGCTCTGTCTCACTGATTGACTGACTCTTGTCTTGTTGCTCAAAGTGGAGCAATTTGCTCAGATTTTCCCAAACATTCTTCACATCAGAGAAGAGGGATACAAAATACACTGCAAAAAATCAGCCCTGGCAAAACTGGAAATGAGTGATGTTCAGATCCTTGCAAACTAGAGACAAAATAGAACCACAAACAAATATCAGAGCCTATAAAGAGAAATAATTTTTTTGAAGAAAGGAAAATTTAATGGCTTTCTGACTTGCTTCAGAGAGAGAATTACTCAATAGCAAATAAATGCCAAACTAAGCCCCAAAAAATGCAGCATAAAAATGAGGCAAAAGAATCACTGACATGCACGTAGGACTTATGTTCTAATATGCACTCTCAGACTGTAGTTACAGTAACTTGTTTTACAGTTGGATATGAAATCTGCATGCTTTATGCATCCCTCAGGTGTCCAAAATATCCACGACAAAACTTCCATTCTGAGAAGTGGTATGTTTATACCAAGAAAGAGCACAGAGGTAAGCAGTGATGTTAGTGATCTTATAGGTCAGAGAAGGCTGGTTCCATTTTTGCAATAAGGCAACAGACAACGTGTACTCCAGGAACACATGTGAGAAGAAAATGCTTCAGCACATTTGGAGCAAGTCCATATAGCCTTCTGCTGACAAACCAAGTCCTTCTGCCTATGCTTCAGCTCAACTGGATGCCATCCAGCTCCGAAATGGAAACTGCTGTGAGTACAGTGTGATACCCAAGTTAGCAAGTCTTGCTGAGAGACTGACTTCAAGCTCAGATCTGGATCACAACTGGCAGACAGTGCAAGTTCAGTTCTGTCTGCCGAAGACCAAGCAGACATAGCTTTAGGGTAGAGGAAATCTGAGATTACATAAAGTCAGTGGATTAGGATTTTGCACAGCAGAGTTCCCTAGAGAGAGAACTAAATGAGAGAATACTACCCAGAGTAGCAAAAATGCTCCAAATGCTGTGAAGAACAAGGCAGATTTGTGAAATATTTGGGAGAGCTGAATTGCAACATCTCTAATTCGGCGCCTTCTGCAGATTGATCTATTACATCAATCTCTTGGAACATTTTTTTCTTTTAGGATAGATTTAAAATAGACACTAGAACATACATTTAAGAGGAAGTTTTTATTATGCTTATGTGAGCACAAGGCAGCTCTTTGGCTAACCAGATTTGTTTGCGAGACTGTAAATACTTGTGGCAGCATTACATTTTGGTAAAAACTGCAATTAAATGACAATACCAAATAACCATGCTTTTCATTTAAATGTTTTAAGCTTTTAAAATCATTTATGAAGCTAAGATATATTTGAGAGCTAAGTGCAATTAAGGAGAGATGACTGATCTTGGTCATGTCTCAGATAAAATGTCTTTGTGTATTTATCAATAGTCATATCCGCTTCGCATTTCCTTCTAAATCATTTCACTTAAGGCTGAATGAGGAAAAATTTTTCACCCCACATATTTCAGGCTGAAATATGTAGCTCTCTTGTAAGCTCTGCCTTTTCATCACCAAGCACTTCACTTTTGAGGCATATTCGCCACACTTGATAAATATAGTTTCAGAATTTACCATGCTGTCAATTTTTTATAATTAACTACTCTGAATTTGAAATGGCAAACTAATATGCTTTTTTTGTATGGAGGAATCCTGTCGGTTCATGCAAAGGTCAGTCCTTCTTTGAGGAAATAACAGAAGTGCTATTGAATGCCAGAAGGGAGAATATTACGTGATGGGCTGAAGAAAGTTCCTTGAGGTCCAAAAAGACTGAAGAGAAATCCTTTTGAGTTCTGCTGTCGCAAGGGGAATAAAAGCTGCTAGCCCATTCTACATGGGGCAAGACATGGGATAGAGAAAAAAAGCAAAACTGCATGTATCCCAGATCTGTAAGAATAGCGCAGCTGAGATTTAACTACAGACTTTTTTTTCCAATTTCTGCAACTGCTTATTGCAAGAACAACAGATTTTATTTCTGAAATAAAGAAAAGAAACATCTGTGATGGAGACATATTGTTTTAGTCTGAAATGAGTAGAGCCTCAGTTCAAATGGATCAGGTTAAAAATAAATAAATTCTACAGCTAAAACTAATATTGATTTGTGAAAAAAAAAAAAAAAAAAGGCTACTAGTGAAAATGTCCCAAAAATTCATATGATACAAATGGAGGTTTAACATCGAAGTTGAGTCTGTGTTGGTCAATATGCTATTATCTATAACTTAGTTTAACAACCCAACAGCAATGTCATAATTTTGGCAGATTTTTTTCAAGAATATTTACAATTCAAAGTACACATATATTCAGGGATTCATATTTAAAGGCGCAAACACTGAGATTCAAAATAAACTGTACTGCTGTACCTATATATCTATAGCTCTATTCTGTGTTTGTGTGAGGCAGTTAAAGCACAAGCTGTTTTCTTAGATAACCTGTTTTTTTTCCTGTCTATCGATTGAAATTGCCTTCATCTTCTTTCTTCAAAGCTTTAACATGAGTACATAGATGTTCATACACATTGTGATCCCATGGATATAGACCCACTGCACCTTTCCAGTTTATAGCTGAAAACTACATTACCTAAATTTTAAAGTTTATCAGAAACATCCATTCAGCAAATATGCTTCTTTTAGTGATGATTAAATTCCAGCAATAAAGTTTGATTTATTAGCAATAAACACAATGATGTTAACACACCACCAGAACTCCACTATTTTACCTTTATACCCAACATGATGTTATCAGAAATGGCTTTTTTTCTATGCAAGAAGACTGATGTTTGTGAATAATGGGAATTTCAAACCAATGTAGCTCCAAATGGACTCAGGGCTGTATATAAATTTTCACAGACATGCAACACAAACATGCATTATTTTGAGGCCCACAGACACATGTCATTTTTCCCTTAGCAGTAACTTTAGCTGCAAGCACGTTGGAAGAAACCGTTCCAGTGTATGAAAGTACACCAGATCTACCTTAGCTCCTTAGGAAGTAAAGCTCCTTTACTTGCAATAACTGTAAATCACCAGCCATCATGTGAGACGTTTCAGAGCCCCCAAAATAGAAAGATTATAAATGAAATGCATTTCCATCCAACTGCATAAAACTACGTCACTTCAGACAATTTCAACTACTTCTGGCAAGTACTCCTGTAAAATTCCCGCAGGATTTAGTAAAAACTCCCCAGAATGTTGTTTCTGAATGTGAGGTGTTGCATTTAAAGTACGTTATTATTTTTAATTGGCTTAAGGAAAAATGTGTTCATCCAAGAATCTTAAGAGGATCCCCCAAGCTGAAAGATTCCGAACACTGGAAGTCATGAAACTGTTTGCCAAGATCAGTTAAATACTGCCCTCTTCCGATTAAATTTGATACAGGTAGCTGTTCTTACAATGAAAAGAGAACAACAGACAAAAGATGAAAATATGGCTTGGTAACTGGTTATATCATCTGCAGTGTTTTTTCAGTAGGGAACACTCATAACTTCTGAGTGGCAAATATAGAGACCACATTAAAGCAAGAGATACAAACAGTCTGAAAAAAAATTGACATGCACGATATGTCTGCATTTGGGATACTAGCCAATTGAAAAAAAAGGTGGCACAAAATGCAGCTGGTAGAAGGGTGATTTAAGACAAGTAGAAGGACACACAGTTCTCATGTAAGTAAGTGATGGAACTTCTTGCTGCCAGGTTTTGTGGATATTGAGCTTTTAAAATGTTCAAAGCTAAGGAATCCAAGCCCCAGAAAGAAAATCAACTTAGCTCTGAATGTAAAGGCACGTTCAGGAAGTTTCTGATCTGCAAACTGGTGGGTGAGTGTTTTGCAGAATTGCCATTGGCTTGCCTTGTGCAATGCCCAGGATGCTCTCTGCCGGTAGATCCCACTGACTTCTGGTGCCTTCCATGCTCACCTTACTGAAGTACAGCTTCTTTAGTAGAAAAAAATAAGTTGTGCACTAGCTACCTGGTAAGGATTTTTGCTGATCGACAAGTAGAACAAGGTTCAAAAGCAAGGCACAGCCATACAGCCATGCACACTGACCTGCTGGTCCTAATTCTTCTTCTGATTGTTTACAGTCACTTTCTTACAGGGACGTCATCTCTCACCAGACTGACACGCAGCGTTGTTCCTGCTGAGAATCATCACATACCCAGAAAATCAGAGAGCTCTTAGACTCACCATAAAAAGATTGGAACATGAGGGTCTAAGACTTCATTAAGTATGTGCAGAATTATCGGTCTAGCAAACAGCTTTACTTTTCACAACATGAGCCCTAATCCCTCTCACATGTCCTAAAACTGTTGCTGCACACATGAAAGGTGCTCTTGATCATTCTCTTTTTTTTTTTTTTCCACCCTGGAGAGAGCTGAGGAAGTAATCCTTACGCTCCCATACTGGTAAAACCCACAATTCAGCTTTTACATGTACCAACCAAACAGAAACCACCATGAAGGGGAACTACAGGGAAACTACTGCTTTCTCTCCACCAGTGTGGACTGACATGACTGGCACTTCCAGTTTCATGCAATTTTAGTAAAGAAAGAATGATTTAAAACATTACAATTTCTTCAAAAGCATCATAAAATAGTTCTGTTAAAAAAAAAAAAAAAGTTAAACACAAACAGTTAACAACATAATTTTCTTTGAACTGAAATATTAGGGTTAGGTTGTTTAATCAATATTCAACTGTAATAATGTTTATGTGACACAACTTAAAATAATAAAAACTGCATCCCATTTTGATGCCTGCCCAATTCAGTGCAGTTTAGTAATGTATAAAAAGAGATGGTCCACTATTAACATACATATTTCTTAAAGGAGGTTATAAATTTAACTGTATACAAAACTGTGTGCATTAAAAAAAAAAAAAAAAAAAGAGAGAAAGAAAGAGAGAGGGAAAAAGGGAAGAGCTCTGGCAAAAAGAACTGTGAGCTACATTCTGTCCTTAGGTACCCTGTTATGAGTGAGAGCAGAATCCACATCACAGAATTTTTAGAGTAGACTTGGTATAAGAGCTTAGTTGCAAAGCAGCCAACCAAGTGGAATGGTTTGGATCACTTACAGTAACTGCTACTCTCATTTATTAATGTGACTTACAAGGAAGAAATATTACCTTGCACTTGGCCACGTTTCTTCATGAAGTGGGCACTTAAGAAGATTTTGTATGCCATGTTAGAATTCTTAGTTGCAGAATCACGAAAAAGACGTTTTGTGGCCAAATGTTGTCAGGGTAAAAAAATAATAATAATAATAATAATTAATCAGTTCTGTTCTGCTTTTGCATCTTGGCATGAGCTACTGCACTAATAGTCTATGCTGGAATAACAGGACGTTAAATTATGGAAGATATATATAGACTCCAGGCAGCTGTCTAAAATAATCCACAAAATATTCCAGCACTAGCTGGTGGGGGACATGGGGGAAAAAAAGAGTGAGTGTTTCCCATGGCCATTCCTGAAATGTGTGTAATGCACTTTAACTAAATATCATATTCTTTAAGGACAGGGCACTTTCTAGGTTCCTTGGCTATAAGAATCATAGAATTGTAGAATGGCTGGGATTGGAAAAGAACTTCAAGATCGTGCACCCTCCCTCCCCCTCCCCCTCCCCCTCCCCCTCCCCCTCCCCCTCCCCCTCCCCCTCCCCCTCCCCCTCCCTCTCCCTCTCCCTCTCCCTCTCCCCCTCCCCCTCCCCCTCCCCCTCCCCCTCCCCCTCCATCTCCCCCTCCATCTCCCTCTCCCTCTCCCTCTCCCCCTCCCCCTCCCCCTCCCCCCCCTCCCCCTCCCCTCTTCTCCTCTCCTCTCCTCTCCTCTCCTCTCCTCTCCTCTCCTCTCCTCTCCTCTCCTCTCCTCTCCTCTCCTCTCCTCTCCTCTCCTCTCCTCTCCTCTCCTCTCCTCTCCTCTCCTTTCTGTCTTCCTGTCTGGTTGTACAAAACAGATTTTATGTCAACACACAAGTTCTTTTTTCTTGTATTTTCTTTTCTTTTCCTGAGTCTCATCTCCATCCCACTGTGTGATGAGTGAGCACAACGCAGTGTGATGCTTAGCTGCCTGCCAGTTTACACCACAACACAATCATGCTGGAATCCCCCACACTCTATAATCCCCTGCTCTGCTGCAGAATGCACTTGCACTGAACCCAAAGATGTTTAACGAGGTACAATGTTGGTGCAAGGTGCTGCACTTGGGTCTGGGCAATTCCAGGTATTTATACAAACTGGGGGAAGATCTCCTTGAGAGCAGCCCTGTGGAGAAGGACTTGGATGTCCTAGCAGATGAGAAGCTGGACATGAGCCAGCAGTGTGTGCTTGCAGCCTGGAAGGCCAACTGTGTTCTGGGCTGCACTAAAAGAGGAATGGCCAACAGGGAGAGGGAGGTGATTGTCCCCCTCTGCTCGGCTCTTGTGTGGCCCCGTCTGAAGCACCGTGTCCAGGCCTGGGGCCTGAAGCACAAGGATATGGAGCTGATGGGGCAGGTCCAGAGGAGGTCACAAAGATATTTAGAGGATTGGAGCATTTCTCCTACGAAGAAAGGCCGAGGGAGCTGGGCTTATTTAGGTTGAAGAGGCTCCAGGTAGACCTTGTTGTGGCTTTCCAGATCTCAAGGGGAGCTAACAAAGAGGGAATCGACTTTTTACACAGTCTAATAGGGACAGGACATGGCAGAATGGTTTTACACTAAAATAAGAGAGATTTAGGTTAAATGTTGTAAGAATCCTCCTTTGTTTTTTAGCTCAAAGCTTGCTTCCTGAGGTATTTCTTGTGATAAGACTGACTTGTCTAGAAGATGAGTGATGGGTGTTGTCATGTGGCAATCAACATCGCTGTGTGGACAATTTTACATCTTTGGAGCTGTTGGCCTTCGGAAGAAGTGCTCAGGACTGTTTACTGGTGGAAGACGTAGCCTGTGACCAAATAACTCCTGTTTGCTACGGGAGACTGGGGGATGATGCCACTGTATCCTGTGAAGGCAAGATACAAGTTGGCACCTCCCTGCTCCCTCTTATCTGCTGGCAAGGCCAGGAAAATAGGAACAAAGGAGTTTCCTGCTGAGATCCCAGAGCCAGCAGCTGCCACTCCAAGAGACCTGACTCAACCACTGTGGATTTGAGCTGTCACTCCAAAGACAGCTGACTCGACCACTTTGAAAGCACTGAAAAGGGGCCATAATCACCATTGTAACCGTCGTCATCATCTTCGTCAACAGAACAACTCTGCCCAACGACTCACCACTACTGAAGATCAAAGACTGAACTACGAGCCACACTGGATCCATGGTGGTGACTATCTCCTTCTTGCTTCTTATAAAGACTCCTTGCTTCTTCTTTCCTATCTTTTCTATTGCCCTCCTTCCATTCCCCATTACCCTAATTCATAATAGTGTCTGTCCTCCCCTTTCCCATTTTCCTAATTAAGATTTGTAATAAACTGATTGGACCAACATTTGAACTGTTGTTTCTTAATCTCACGCTGGGTATATAGATAATAAAAGAATCTCCTCTCCCTCCTATAAATTGGAGCGAGACAAATGTTAGGTGGAAATTCTTTACTCAGAGGGTGGTGAGGCCCTGGCACAGCTGCCCAGGGAAACTGTGGTGCACTGTCCCTGGAGGAGTTCAGGGCCAGGTTGGATGGGACCCGGGCAGTTGAGCTGGTGGGGGGCAGCCCTGCCCACGGCATGGGCTGGGGCTGGGTGGACTTTCAGGGCTCTTCCGACCCAAACCACTGTTCTATGATTGCCTCAGAGATTTCCTCAGAGCTGTTCAGAAGCCGCTTGGTGCCGCATGGTGCTGGGCACCCTGCTCCGGGTGTCCCTGCCGGAGCTGAGCTTAGAACAGCTTGACCCAGCAGTCCTGCCAACCTCAGCCGTTCTGTGATTTTTGGAGCAATTCTGCTCCGTGGCAACAGCTGAAATACATGACAGTGCTCGCTCAACTTACAGCAGTACTCTTTGGCAGCAAACGCCTTGTTTTAATCGCGGAGCTACTGGACAGCAAAGCAAGGCGTTATCAGGTTCCAGCAGCCGGAGCCCTACCAGGCGTGCCGCCGCCGGGGGACGGCACCGCCGAGCTGACACGGCCCGGCCGCGCCGCGCTCCCCCCGCCCCCCGCGGCGCGATGGGCGCACCGCCAGGAAGCGAAAGCGAAAGCGAAGGTAGCGCCGCGCGGGGCCCGCAGGCCGCAGGTACCGCCTCGGAGCTGTACGCGTCCGAACGGCGGCGATTTGGAGCTTTCTTTCCTTGTGCGAGTGGTCGCCACCGGCAGCCGGTCCGCCATGGCAGCGCCGCGCTGGGAGGTGGTGGTGCTGGGGCTGGCGAGCGTGGCGTGGTGTGCCGGCGATGCCCAGGGCGGCGGCGCGCAGTTTCCCTGGGACGAGGTGAGGCTGCCTAGGAGCGTCGTCCCGCTGCACTACCACCTCCTCATCCATCCCAACCTCACCACGCTCACTTTCACCGGCACCGTGGACATCGACGTCGCGGTCGCGCAGCCGACGAAGGCGGTCGTCCTGCACGGCAAACGCCTGCGCGTCACCAGGGCTGCCATCGAGGCGGGGGTCGGGAGCACCTGCACGGTGCGGGACGTGAGGCTGCTGCGGCATCCGCCCCGCGAGCAGCTGGCGCTGCTGGCCACCGAGCCGCTGTGCGCCGGGCACAACTACACCCTCCGCATCCAGTACTCAGCGAACCTCTCCGACTCCTTCCACGGCTTCTATAAAAGCACCTACAGAACTCAGGAAGGAGAACTCAGGTATTTGCTGGTTGTTTTTTGTTGTTGTTGTTGTTGTTTTTCTTTTTAAAGCACTGAATATGATTTCTTTGATTTTTCTCTGGCTTTAGAATTTGTTATTGCCTGCTTTAGGATTTTTTTTTTCTTTCTGGAAACCATTCTTGTGGTTTCTATTGCAATTGTGAAATAAAATCTAACCAAATTGTGCAATGGGAAGGGACTGCCTTTTTTTCAGATAGCGATGGGGTTCATAGAGTTGTATAACAATAGAAAGGTTTGGGTTGCAAGAGCCCTGAAAGTCCACCCAGCCCCAACCCATGCCATGGGCAGGGCTGCCCCCCACCAGCTCAGCTGCCCAGGGCCCCAGCCAACTTGGCCTTGAGCGCCTGCAGGGATGGGGCACCACAGCTTCTCTGGGCAGCTGTGCCAGGGCCTCACTGCCCTCTGAGTAAAGGATTTACTCCTAATCTATAAGGTTTTGACTGTGGCTTTAGCAGACCTTGATCCACCAATGTATCCATTGATTCCCCTTGGGCATGGCGAGAGGAAAAGGCTGACGACTTGTTGGGCTCATAGCAATTTTTCTCTTATTCTGCAGTCCTTTCCAAGGTGGTTTTTAATAAACTTCATCTGCTCACCTCAGTTCCCCTCTGCAGTTTCAGAAACAGCAATTCTTGAGTTAAAGTGCAAAACATCATAATAGTACATATAGTTGTTTCCTTAATATGAAATTACTCGGTTTTTAGACAGGTGATAAACCCTGTGGATGTGAAGATGTGTGGACTACAGCTCCTTCTTTCTTTTTTTTACTTAGAGTGCTTGCATCAACTCATTTTGAGCCAACATCTGCAAGAATGGCCTTCCCGTGTTTTGATGAACCAGCCTTCAAAGCCAGGTTTTCAGTTAAGATTAGGAGGGAACCAAATCACCTTGCATTGTCCAATATGCCACTGGTAGGTAGATACATTTAACGTTGTGCAATTGCTTGGTGGCCATTAAAACAAGAAAGTAAAATGAGAACTTCCAAGCATGGGGATGCTTGGCCTAGACATTACCTCCTTTCTTTTATGACAGTGGGCTATTGCTAGTAGTTTTGACACAAGATTAAAAAGGAATGCAGAAAATTATGCATCCAGTGGGTTCCTGCTTCTTAGCGGTGGTTTGAGAATGTTCAACATGATGTGGCTTTGATAACCTGTATTTTATTCACCAAATGCTTTCCATCATTGTCATAGATTTTGAAGATTAATAACAAAATATGTCTGAATGCAACATGACACGATTCCTGTGTATTACCTTAATTACCTGCTAAAAAGACCTTTCATGTAAAAAAGAGATAGTTTGGCCTTCAGAAATATCTCAATGAAAATGCAGTACCCTGTAATGACTCCAAATGTTGCTTGCAGTTACAAATATGTCTGCATAGAATAGGGTAAGTTACATTTTACCCATCTGATCTTAATTTCTGCATGAGAGATTCTTTGTAAGTTCTTCTGTATTACCAGTTCCTGGTTTGTGAGGAAGGAATATTACCTCCCCATACACACAAAGTAGCTCTCTAAAAAGGAAATATTTTGAAAATTGGTTTTAAAAAAGCAGTTCTTACATAGAGAAATGGATAGAATGGTGATTTTTTTTTTTTTTTTTCATTATTTGGTGAGTCTAAGTTATTTAGCTAGGCTTGTATGTAACCAAAAGGAAAAATGGATAACTCCAACAGGTGACCCATCTTGTTGTCAATTAGATACTGAGACAGCTGATCATTGTCTGAAGTTTATTTATCTCATGAATAATAATTGATGTTTAGATTTAGACAATTTAATTTGATTGATGTGCTGCCACACACTGAAGAAAATTGAAGCAGCAACCAGTATTTTTCTTTATCTAGTTTTAGCAATGTTGAAATAACTTGTAAGTTTCACTTCTTATGAGTGAAATTACTTGTATGTTATGTTTTCTTTGTGTGGGGAGGATAGCCATGGGAATTGATTCTTTCCAATGTATCTTCAAAGTGGTCTCAATAAAACTGGAAAAAAAACCCACAGCAATTTATGATCTGAGAGTCCTCATGCATACTAGCAATGAATGATGTGCTGTGCTTGTTATTTTTTTAGGTGAAGTCCGTGAATATAGCCTCATGGCTTGTTGAGGACCATTTTGATACCAGTGTCAAGATGAGCACTTACCTTGTGGCCTTTATCGTTTCGGATTTTAAGTCCATCAGCAAAGTAACCAATCATGGAGTTAAGGTAGATCTTTCTCAGTTTCTAAGAGCTTTGTAAGAAGATCTGTATGGAAACATACAGTTTACTTTTCAGTTAAATCATTGCTTTTAAACATCCTGAAGTTTTTCGTGAATTAAAAGACAGAATGAAGAAGGGTTTGTAATTAGATGATTGGATGATTAGTCAAAACCTTTTAGTAATATTCTTGCTTTTTATACATGTACACTGTGTGTAACATTGTCACATGTAAGAGAAAAAGGAAATGAAATATTGTTTTCTTAGAAAATCAAGAGAAGAATGTATCTGTGTAGCTTGAACAACTCCAGCATGATAGGGGTGGGAATTGTAGAAGTCTTTGTGGGAGTGTACTGGCTGCAGAAGTAAGTTAGAATTTGTATTTTTAGTTTTTATCATATTTTTCCTGGATTGTTAAAAACCACTGTTGCATAAGAACGGTGCTCTATGAGCACTCTGTGCTCTGGAGTCACTTTTTATGGTCAATCTAATAGCAGTGTTAAAGAACAAATGACATAAGGTTTAGACGGTGGTATCAAAATCCTGCTTGCTTGTGTGCTGTAGATTTCCGTATACACAGTACCAGAAAAGATCAACCAGGCTCATTATGCGTTGGATGCAGCAGTAAAACTTCTAGACTTTTATGAGGACTACTTCAGCATTCCCTACCCCTTACCAAAACAAGGTAAGCGTTAAATAATCTATTTGATCATAATATTTTAAAGAACAGAGAGAAAAATAGTCTAGAGTTAGTAATTCATGTAAGACTGGGCTGACTGGCTCACAGGCTTTTATGCTTTTGTGCTTTCTTCGTCATCTTGCTTAAGAGTAGTTTTAAAAGCTGCATTGTGAACTGAAAATCCTTGTATTCTGTATAGAACTTCTTTGAAGTATGTTTTTGCTATTGCATTTGAGGAACCCCTTAAAAGTATGTGTGGTATATGTGATATGTGTGCCTGCGCAGGTGCTGTGGTGAAGTGGGATGAACAGGTTGCTGGGTTCTTGCTGGGTAAAATAATCCTAGCAGTATTTTAGTGTTTTGTTTTGTTTTCTAGATTTAGCAGCTATTCCTGATTTTCAGTCTGGTGCTATGGAAAACTGGGGGTTGACCACATACCGGGAGTCTGCGTTGCTGTATGATCCTGAAAAGTCCTCAGCATCCTCTAGGCTTTGGATTACTATGGTAATAGCCCATGAGCTGGCTCACCAGGTGAGATTTAGGAATAACAATAAAGTATCAGAATGGGCCCACAGGGTGGTCAAGGTTGGTGGATTCTGTGTGGATGAGGGGATGTTGGGACTACAAACTGAAAATAGCTGCTCCAGCCTGAGGGTGTTCTCCTCTGAGCAGTGAGGACTATTTCCAGTAAAGGAGTCTAGTCAGGCTGCATAGACATGGAAGGCTGTAGATGTATTTATTGTGGTAAGTTTGGTAGTTCAGTGGGGCCTTTGCGCCATTGTCAACCATCGCAATTAGCTGTGGGGCCTGGATATAGATACATAAAGGTTTGGAAAATATTTATATCTGGCTCCCCTAACAAACCTGTTTCATTTACAAGGTTTCAAGGAATGGAAGTGGAAACCAGTGCTTTAGAGTTTTACCATAAAAACAACAAATGAAAGAGCCCAAAGCTAGCTATATTACTGAAAAGATCCTTAAAAAGTCAGTTTTTAAGGACCTTTAAGGATCCTTAAAATAATATAAATTCAGTTTCATGCAGGTCAGCAGTAGCTTTTGTGACAAGCTGGGTACTTAATTTCAGGAGTTTGGTGTTTTTGTTGTTTCAGTGGTTTGGCAACCTAGTTACCATGGAGTGGTGGAATGACCTGTGGTTAAATGAAGGGTTTGCAAAGTTTATGGAGCTCCTGTCAGTAAACGTAACTCATCCAGAACTGAGAGTTGTAAGTGGTATTTCCTGCATTTTTATTTTAGATCTGCCTTCTAAGACCACTAATTTGTATGGTAAAGACCATGCAGTTTTGTGCTGTGAAACACTTCTTAATTTCATTTTGAAGGAATTGTCTGATCTTAACTCTGAAGGGTGGGAATGTTGATTGAATAGCGTGTAATTATTTTCAGAAACTGATGATGGAAGTTAATGATTGTAATGAAAGTGCACTCTTTTTTTTTTTTTTTTTTTTTTAAGTTATTTATATTTTCAAAAGTGTAAAGAAGTGATTTTGTCTTTCTCTTAGCCACATACAGTCAGACTTAAATCCTAAGTAATAAGTAATGTAAGTAATATAAGTAATTCTGCAATTTTGCATAGCCCCACCAAAGTGAGATGCATTGGGAAGATCTGTGCAGGATTTTGCTGTAAAATTACAGTGGAATGACGATGAAGAAATTCACCATTGCATTTTTTTGTTTGTTTTGTTGTTGTTCTTGTGTTTTCTTTTTTCTTTGTTTAATGGTTGCTGACTGTTCTTTTTGTCATTGAAAAGATGTTGGAGTGTGCATGTGCTTTTGTGGAGTTATTTTCAGCTCTCACTAACTGGTCTGTCCAAGTTTGTTCAGAGTGGTAGAAGAAATTTGCATCTCTTATGTTAATGTCAGTGTTTTTTTCTAATGCTCTGCAATAAAAAGAAAGATGTACGTTGCTTTCCTTGTGTGATGTAAAGATGATGAGGCATGGATTGTAATGTGAACTAACGGGAACTCAGTAGTCACTGAGCAAAATGTAGTACCAATAATCAGTTCTGCCTCCCATTAGGAAGATTATTTCTTAAGAAGATGCTTTGATGCCATGGAAGTGGATGCGTTAAATTCATCCCATCCTGTGTCTACTCCTGTGGAGGATCCAGCTCAAATTTTAGAAATGTTTGATGAAGTTTCATACGAGAAGGTAAAATAAGTAACTAACTGCTTCTATTTTCAATTGTACTGAAGGTACACTATGGCTGTGATGTACTGATCCCAGTCCTTTGTACCAGGCATCCCTGAGCCAAGGCGTCAGCACACATTTTTATGAACTTGCCTAATTCCTTGTCCAAAGCACATGAATGAAGTTCAAATGGTGGTTTTCCTTTTCTGTCTAAAAAGAGTAGGTTTTGCTCCATCTTCTCTGTTCTGTATCAATTTAAACCATTAAACCGTTATTTCAGATGCTTAAGTCAAGCAGCATTTTTCAGTGTAGGATTATATGGTGCCCGTTCTATATAGCAATTAAAAAAATAATAACAGTTTACTCAAGCCACTATATTTTTAAGAATTATGACTTAAATATATATAAAGCTCAGTTGTTTTTTGATCAGAGACAAGTAAAGCCATAGTGCTATTTGGATGAGTAGCATGCTGAAAAATTACCAAAACAAGCATTTTGCTGTCTAAGGAGTGGTGCTATAAACAGTTTGTCACTCTTTTTTTTTTTTCAGGGATCGTGTATATTAAATATGTTGAGGGACTTCCTGACTGCAGATGTGTTTAAGGCTGGAATTGTGCAGTACCTACAGAAATACAGTTACCAGAATACTAAGAATGAAGATTTGTGGGACAGTTTGACAAATGCAAGTATTTCTTTTACTCTCTTTTTTTTTTTTTTTTTTTAATCAAATTTCATAGCTTTTCACCAGTAATTTCTTTCTCTTGTACACTAAAGAAGACTGCAAACACCACTTAAAGCTATTACATCAACATGTGACTGAAACTCTTTTACAGATTTGTCCCACAGTAGATACTGAAAAAAGTGAACTACAGGGTGATGGCTTTTGCAGAAGAAATCAACAGTCATCTTCAAATGCAGTAAGCATTTTACTCTGTAGTATTTGGAAGTTTGACATGTAACACTCAAATGTCCTCATCTTACTATCCTGTGCTGTAGGATTGGTACCTGGACATAAATCCTACTTCTGTGCCCAGTGCTGACTGGAAAACTGCACTACTAGTTGGTAGTTATGTAAAAGTGTCCAAAGGAAGATCAGCCAGAGATGTATTGATATCCCATGTTCCATCCTAAACTTTTCTATGCAGAGCTTACAAATTCGCAGGAGCTTTTATTCGGTGCTTTTCTACTTAAGTCTATTTCATTGTCATTGTACTCCATCTGTCTTCCTCCTCTTCTTACAAGTCTTTTTCTCTCACTCAGCAGCACTGGACCAAAGAGACTCTAGATGTGAAGGCAATGATGGACACTTGGACACTGCAAAAAGGTTTTCCCCTGGTAACTGTCACCGTGAGAGGAAAGAATGTCCATCTGCAGCAGGAGCACTACAAGACAGGAGTAAATTCTCTCTCACCCACCGAAAATGGGTAAAGAAAATGGGTAAATCTCAGGGCACAGACTACAGTACTCACCTGTCACAAACACAGCTAAACAGTAAGAGCTTTTACTCTTGTTTCTTAAAGAATGCTGCCTGAGCAAACTAGTTGAGTGTCTTTGTGCAGCTCAGTACCAGCACCACTGCTGCAGTAGGTGCAGGTGGTGAGACTCTGAGTACCTGGTTGGAGTAACAGATGCTTCAGAGCTGCAGGGGCTGGGCACCTTGGTGAGCTGAGTAAACCTGCACTGCAAACGTGCTACTGGAACTAGGCTTGGAAGTTCTTACTGTTGCAGCTTCACTGTTAATCTTCCAAGCAAACAGAATTAAAATTAGCTAGATGCATGTGGGTCTGTACTGAAATGAACAGAAGTGAGTGCAGCTCACAGCTGTCATCTGGCAGGTAGAAGATACTGCTCAGCTGTTAGGCTGAGCTAAGTTGGAGAAGGTTTTACAAAGCTTTTTCATTAAACAAAGCACTTCTGTTTTGCAATAGGTACTTGTGGCACATTCCACTAACCTACATTACCAGCAAATCTCACACTGTTCAAAGATTTTTGATGAGAACCAAAACAGGTAATTTCTTTGACTAATTTGATTAACTTGTTCAAAGTTCAAAAGCTTTTTAGCTCTGCTGTTGTTTTTTTTTGTTTGTTTTGTTTGTTCGTTTTGGTTTGGTTTTTTTTCAGAATTGACAACAAAATAAGCTTTTTTTTTTGTTATCTGAATAACATCACTATAATAGTCTCTTACTGTATTCAGCCATGTTGGAATTCTATTTAAATCTCTGAAATGAAACAAATTGTGGGTCTAACCCTAAGCTGTATTTGATTAACTAACAAAAAGGAGTTATATTTATGTTTGCAGATGTCATAATCCTTCCAGAAGAAGTTGAATGGCTTAAATTCAATGTGGACATGAATGGTTATTACATTGTGCACTATGAAGATGACGGATGGGATCGTCTGATCAACCTTTTAAGAGAGAATCATACGATAATTAGCAGCAATGACAGAGCAAGTCTTATTAACAATATATTCCAGCTTGTGAGGTAAGATGTTCTGTCCATGACAAAATACAGACCAGAGGACATAGTAATTCTCATGCTCCAAACAGTCCCTCATGTGTTTGCAACAGCATGTAGCTTACTGTTTGAGTCTTGTTTTTGAGAAGGCAGGTTTGCAACTGAGTCCTCTGTGAAATACAGTATTTGCTGTGTTAATTGTTACTTCAGAGTTCATTTTTCACAGGGAAGCAGCACATATACATGTGTGCCATCCCTAACAATGACCTGTTTATTGTAGTAGTGAGGTCTGTCAGACAAAATTATGAGACTTAAAACTCCTTGAAATGGAGCCCTTTAGCTCTCTGCAAGCTGAGGGTTGTTTTTTTTTTTTAAGACACTGTAACTCTTTCTACTATGATATCACACCAGGTCTTCTTAGGTTGCCTTTAACTATTACCCTCTTAAGCACTGAAGACATTGAGAATGCAAACATGGCACACATTTGGTGAGGTGAAAATGTATTCAGTCATGGATCTGGCAGAGACTGCAGTAGTAGAATGTATTTTGTCCATTGCTAACATTGTGCTAGGGTCTGCAATCAAAATGGAATCTATCTGTTTTTATCAAACCTCTCTTTTCTTTCAATGTTTTGCTCATAGTCCTACCAATCTCTGCTATAATTTTAGCTTCCGAGGAAGGTAGGTTGAATATTCAAAACCTGGATTAAAGTGTTCTTTGAGGACACGAGGTGCTGTCAGCACATCTTCACACAACCTTTTAAATCTCTCAGTGAATTTTTTGCAAGTGAGCTAGTGCTGGGGAGAACATTTATATGGAAGTACTGATGTTCACTAGGACTGTCAAATCTCTGTATCTCCTGCACCACAGGTAGCTGTCCTTTCTCAAGTCTAAGAAAGGAAAGCATGGAAATTAAATTACAATTTCCCTGGTCCAGCTGAGGAGCAAGAAGGCAATTAAGTAGGGCACAGATCTCTTATTCTCTAATTCAAATGGAGTTTTTTTAGACCAGAAGAGAATCAGAAGTTACGTTCTCAGCATGAAGTTTCACAGAGGAGAAAATGAATAGATTTTAAAGGGGGGCAAAAACATTTCATTTTCAATGCAGATGTAGTGCAAGTATACCAGTGTAAGGTAATGGACTAGGAGAGTGATTCTGCTTTTAAGCTTGTCTTATGAGCTTAATTGTAAATTGTTTTATCCTCTCTCCTTTCCTCTCCTTAGAATAAAAAAACTGTCGGTTTCTAAAGCTTTTGATTTAACTTTATACATGAAACGGGAAACACAGATCATGCCCATACTCCAGGGTATGAATGAGCTGGTTCCTATATACAAGCTCATGGAGCGGAGAGATACGGATGGCACAGAAAAACAGCTAAAGGTAATATGTTAAGTGTCTACAACTTGGTAACTCTGCTTGTACCTTGCAAAGCGCGCTTTGCATAAATATTTGTTATTGCCTTATTTTAGGAATATATAGTCAATCTGTTTAAGGACCTAATTGACAAGCAGCTTTGGAGTGATGAAGGCTCAGTGTCTGAGAGAATGCTTCGGCAGTCCCTGCTGGTGTTTGCATGTGTGCGCAGGTACCAGCCCTGTGTGGACAAAGCAGAAGAGTATTTTTCAAAATGGCAGAAATCCAATGGAACCTTAAGGTCTGTTTTGTAAATACTATTCCCTTTTCTAGGGTTGTCTTTTTGATTTCTGTTTAATTATAGCAGCGTTAATTTATGAGTTCTACTGCAATCTTTTCTGCAGCCCGAAGCTGAGTCTAGTTTCATTTTTCAAGTCTTAGCTTCCACTTCTTCGACACTTTGTTGAATATCTTATACCCAAACCATCAAAGACGTCATGTGGTACTTCACAACTTTTTTTATTAGAAATGTTCCGAAAAGTGAAAATTATGTGTGAATGTATTCCCTCTTTTACATGTGTAAGAATAGGTAGCTTCTGTTCATGAACTTGGCCTAATTCATATTTCTCATCGTGACATAAGAACTCTAAAACACCCTCGAAAACATCTCTGAGAGATTGTTCTGGGCAGGCCAAAAATGACCACATTGGTATCTGACTAAATACAAAACAGCTATGAAAAGAATATTCAAAAGTAAGGAAGAAAAACAAAATAAAAGGAATGAGTCCAGCAATTCAGGAAATCACTTCCAGGGCAGTAACAGCACCATCATACAGCCTGTGTTTTTCAGCAACAGGCGTTGCTTTCTAATACCCATGGAGGACCAGTATTTCTTAACAAATTGTCTGTTGTGTCAGCTGAAGCATGGCACGGCTGTATTCCTACATACATTCCTAGATGTGATACGGAATGTCACTTGATCTTCAATTTTCTGTAGGCTGCCAGCAGATGTGAAGACAGCAGTATATACCGTTGGAGCACAGACATCTGAAGGTTGGGATTTCCTCCTTAGTAAATACCAGCACCACTCCTTCAGTGTAGACAAAGATAAAATTGCATCAGCTCTCAGCCTCACCAGGAATAAGGACAAACTTCAGTGGTGAGTGGTGTGTTAAACAAAAAAAGTGCGTTAGAGGGAAGATACACCAGTTCTGAAACAGGAACGAGAGTGGCTCCATCTTGTTTCACAGCTGTTAATTTCAGGATTTCTGATATGTTTTATGGAGTTAATACAGTAAGAGGCTGCAGCACTTCCTTTCGTGGTTTTAGTGCCAGTAGTAAATCTGCAGTAGCGAATTGGGTTAAAATGCAGAGCTGTTCTGATACCTTTCCTTGGCTTGACAGACACTTTTTTACCGTCATAATTACTTTGGTTGTATCTAGATATGCTGTATGTTTCTTACAAAAACCTGATTTTTCCCTGCTTTTGAGAGCTGAGCACTACTGAGGTTTTCAGGTGTTCAAACACTAAAGCTTGATGCTGGTCTGTCAAGTAACTGTACTTGTGAAAGTAATATTAATGGAGAAGGTGGATATACGCCATAAAAAGTTCAAAGTCACCACAACAAAATTATGTGTCAGGACCTTTAGGAATTTGAACTTTTTACAACAGTAGAAAATATTGAGGGGAGTAATCATTTGTCATTATTATCTACTGGTCTAAACAACTTCAATTTCTGTTACTAATTCTTAGGCTAATGGAGGAAGCTCTGCGTGGTGACATCATAAAAACTCAGGATTTCCCATACATTATTGTGTCTGTTGCCAGAAATCCATCTGGCTATCATCTTGCTTGGACCTTCTTAAGGGAAAACTGGGAGAAACTCATTGAAAAGTAAGGAACAGAAGTTGTTTCACTCCTGTCTGCACCCAAGCATATATTAAAACACTATTTCCTACAAACTAATAACACACTTTCTGAGTGTAGGTTATTCTTTTTGCTAGATTTGAACTCGGTTCATCATCCATAGCACACATTGTCACTGGAGTGACAAATCAGTACTCTACAAGGCCACAACTTGCACAGGTAAGCCGTTCACTGGAATCAATGTTTGGAGTAAGTTTTAACATCTTAAAAGCGTGACTACTTATGAATTGTCCAAGTAATATCCAGTATTTTCCTTGGAGATGATTACAGCAATAGAGTTGGATTGCTTAAGGCAGAGCATTAAGCTGGTGGCAAGGAGAAGGATGGGTTTTGTTTAGGCGGAGGAATTGGATGTAGAGTATAAATGTGTGTGCTCAAGAGCTTACAGCATCCCTCTGAGAAGTACTGAAGGAAAAAAAAGAAGGAGGTTTTTCACTGAGCAGAGTGATGGGCAAATATGTCATAAATGATAATCATTTTGTTCACTTATTCCACCATCTTTGTCAGTGTCAAAGAAAAAAAAATCAAGGCTGGTCAGTGTGCGGATTCATATCCCCACAAGGACCTCAAAATTGAACCCCTTCTTTTCAGAAGTTGTCTCTGCTGCTGCCAGTTTAAGATTTCCTGATTCGGAGCAAAATACATGCAGAAGTAGTATGACCAGAATAAATCCAAAATGAAAGAAAACAAGGAGAAGTACATTGTTTTGTACTTGGTTCTCAGCCCTCTTAGATCCAAATGAACTCAGTGAATGTGCCTGCAGTGTGTTGGCCACTGCCACAGACTGCGGGGATGTTTCTGTGCACTGCTCAGACGTGTGGCTGCATCTCCCTTGAGGATCTGCAGGGTTTAGATTTTGTGGGGTTTTTTTTCCTGGTAGAAAATTGAAGGAGGCATGGACCTCTCCATGTAGAAAAATCTTCTTTGAATATTTTATCATCAACACTTAATGCTCTCTGTGGTGAAAGTCTGTGCTGACACATAGCTGTCCTTGGTGCAGGTGCCACAGCTTCAGTGACCATAAGGGTTTGTTGAATGAGCAAAGGACAGATTCCTCCCATACAGCATTGCATTATTTCAACTGGATTTTTTAAAATAATTAATTCTAAATGTAATCTCCATCAGTTCTTGGAATAGAGCAGTTATGAAACTTCTAAGATAACTCTTTGTGTCAGATGGTTGTCAGGTCAAACACCACAAATTTCTTGCTATGAAAGTAGGAGATGCTGCTGCCTCTTCATTCATCTGCTACTCTTTCACTTTTTTTTTTTTAACTAACAGGTAAAAGAATTCTTCAGTTCTCTGGAGGAAAAAAGTGCACAGCTTCGTTGTATCCAGCAAGCCATTGAAACTATTGAGGACAACATAGAATGGATGGACAGATATTTTGAGGAAATCAAAACATGGCTGCAAAAGAACCAGCCATAAATTAGGATAGCTTGTTTGTATTTGTTAGAAATAATTGAAAGGCACTGAAAATACAGGGCTGGAGGGAAAGCTAAGCCTGAGGCATTCTGGAGGAAGCTCTCAGCCTTCTGCTGCTGACTGAAAATATTTTTGTATTTTGAAGTCACATCAAGGAAAGGAGCATGCATATTTTGTGTGTGTGAATCTGTGTGAATCTGAGTTTAAGATGATTAAACAGTTTGTTTTAGCTAGAAATTTTGCTTTTAGTGATCCCTTGGACAACTAACTGAAATGCAACTACTGCTGTAAGTACTCATTGGTGGTTAAAAGGACAGATACTCATTTGTAATGAGCTTTATTTGTTAGCTCTAAGATGATGATAAGGATTATAAGGTAATTGCTCAGATAGTTGATGAATATTATGAAAGAGGCATAGTTAAGAGAACATGAGTTGAAATCTTCGAGGTGTTCTTATTTTTATTATATATATTTTTAATACATAGTAGTGAATGACCTTCTCTGCTTACCTACAAAAACCCTTCAACTCAAATACTAATAGTAAAAAAAAAAAAAAAACAAAAAAAAACTAATTGTCATAGGTGCCTAAGATCACTTGATTTCTGGCATGCCTGTAATTCCACAGCTTTTTATTTTCTCTGCTGTTTTGACCTGTCTGTATTTCAATACTGGCTGACACAGACAGAAACCTCTTAACAAAGACTGAAACCTATGGATAAATGCACAAGCTGGAACTAATCATAAGCTTTTAAGCAAAGAAGTGTGCTTTGTTCACTTTCCAGTCTACTAGGAATAAAACCTGCTCCAAAAGTGGAAACCTACAATTAGAGTTCAGAAAGTCTTTAGAAAGACCAAAAGTTTGGTCTCAATCCTGTATAAAACACCGTTTCCTTTCACTTGCTCTATCCATTCATACATAAGGAATCTTGTACCTCATCACTCAGTGAGGGAAACAATTCAGAACAGGATGTGCACCATGTGTACCAAAGTTAGAGAATTTTTTCAGCTCAATACTTGAACTTTTATGAAATGAAGTTTTACTTTCTGATGAACAGCTGAGGTTCAGTTCTTAGCTTCTAATGCCAGTGGAACTTCACTAAGCTACTGCAGTACTTTACAGGTGTACTGCTGCTGATGTAGCAGCCAGGTATAGAGCTCCACCAAAATGTAGCTTACTTTGGGCTGGGATGCCTGGATGACTTGCAGCAATTTGTAACAACTGTAAGGAGCTGAGACTCAGTATTTCAGGTATGGTTGAAACGTTGATTACAGTAATAATAATTAAAAAAAAAAATTACACAGTTCTGGTTAAAGTACTTCATTTCCACATGTGGGGTGCTTTTTTTTGTTTTGGGATTTATTTTTTTTTTCTATTGTAAGAAGGAATTAATATTGCTGTTTTCTGCTTTATCTGCTTTATTTTCAGCTCCAAGAACCTTCTTTAGTTTCTTAACTCAGGAAAGTTAAGTAACACTGCTTGCCCTGCCTGTAACACCCACCTGCCCCCCTTCTTTTTTAATTAACTCAAACAAACAAACAAACAAAAAACAAAAACACAAAAACAAAACCACCTCAGGGAAGCATCAGTTTGATTAATTTGCAAGCATATATCCAGATACGTTGCAGTTCTCTCTATGGGAGAAAAGGGAGAATCACCAAGTATGCTGATATTCTTTATTCATAGAGTTGTGTGAGGTGACACACTAATAAACATTTTAGACACCCAGATGTGTGTGTCATGAATAAAGCTTGCTCATCGTGCTAGGAGCACTCTACTGAAATTCTTATGTCAGGAATCAGTCATGAATTGCAACAGCTACAGACGTGCAGAGCAGGGTCCACATACTTTGTTAAAATAAGGGTTTCTTCAGTCTCTTGAGAATGACCATTCATCATTTGTATATATTATGTCCCAGATTCTAACTGGACTTCTTCAGCAAAATAATCACTTCATTTTGTTTCTGGAAACTCTTAATGTGTACTCAACTGAGCTGTTCTGGGCCTGAGGCCCAGTTGGGCCCTACTAAGCTGCTGTACAGCATGAAAAACCAATGGCAAGGAAGAAGGACCTGTAGCTGGCTCACAATCAGATTATGGAGGGCTTCATGAAGCACCTCTGACAAGCATTTTGGTTTTTTTAAACACATTTTCAGTTTTAATAGGCCACTGTATTTTTAAGTTATTTCTTGCTTTTATCTTCCAACAACTATTCCCATAATAGCTGCAGTAAATAAAAAAAATTAGAAACATCATGGTGCATTCTTTAAAACTTTATTAGTGTGACACAGGTTCTCAGTACAGACTGCAGAGTACAGTCAAAATTCTGATTATCCTCCAACTTTCACCTCAAGGCCACCTCTGTCTGCCACACTTCATACTAGAATCAGGTAATGGAATCATTGCAAATACTGACCCCTAGTATGACCTTCTGTAAGCTAACAGCGAAGCAGTACATGTGTAAGGATGTGCAAAAAGGTGTTTTGCAAGTAATGAAGACAGAGGTAAACAAACGGAAGAACTTGGTATGCCTAGGTCCCAAAAGCTCTGCCTGCAGCAGATGTCCTAGAGGGTGCCTGCTCTTGCCTGTTATCTTGAAGACTTGGTGAAAAGGACATTGTTCCTTGCTGCATCAAATTCTGTTCTACTGCATTCTCTCTTGGAGCGTGAGGAACAGAAACAGCAAAAAAGGAAAAACAAACAAACAATCAAAATAGCCCAGCTGTCAACTTTAATTTCTCTTTGATCTCTGCTAAGGTTTATGCGCCTTTTTTTCCTCTTGTGTGATTATAATGGTGGTGGTGGTGGTACACAGTGATTTTTATTTTTTCAGTCCAGAAGACTCCCAAAATCATGAAAAAGCACAGATGCAATTGCAATCTAAAAAAAAGTCCATATTATCCGGAGTGGTTTTGCTATGGTTAGCTGCAGCTAAGGCATCATCAAAAACTACCTGTTTTGTTATTCCTGATGAAACAGTTATCACCAGTTTCTCATTCCTTACGCCTCCACAGCTTATCTGTTTTCTCACCAAGAAAAAGTCAGGAAAGACTGTGCAGCCAGGCTGAGATGCACTGGTGATAACTAAAGCTCATTGTATTCCAGAATACTTATTACACTCACTGCAATGTTAAAACTGCTAGCACATGCAAATTCTTCTGAGATTTACAGGCACTATGTGGAGATTATGTGCAAAAGTTTGCATTTTCTTTTTGGCATTGCTATTAATTTCTGAAATATACTTCTTACAAATATAAAGCATCCTTTTCCTCTGAGAACTCAAGAAAATTACACAAAAAATTAAAGCACATCAGTACAATAATATGAAAGGCTAGAAAAAAAAAAAACTAATCTACTACTGGAAAAAAAGGAAAATATGAAAAAAGTCCAGGAAATACCACAGTACAAAAAACACCTAGAATAGCTACATGCTTTTTGCACCAGCTTTTGCAGCAATAATTATCCCCAGTAAAAAGAAGACTCTTCACATCACGTGCCAATATCCTGAGGGGGAAAAAAATAGATAAATTAAAGATAAGAACATTAGCATGGAAAATCAACAGTTATAAAATATCTAGTGACAGAAATAAACCCAGGAAGACAAAATATCACAAGGAAGGAGGTTTTTTTTTCAAAAGCAGTACTGCACTAAGTATATCAGCTTGCTGCAGATACAGAACCATTACACATCTTTGCCTTTCTGAAGTCCATTGCTAAGTCTTCACACAGGACTTAGGTTCGTTCATCAACTGATGAAACCTGTTGAACCTTTTGGTTTAGCTGTGGGGGTTTTTTTGAGTTTGTTTTGTTTTGTTTGCTTTGTTTCATTTTTTTTCTGACTGATGCAGAAATAATGACATAAGTTAACTGTCTTATAAAAACAACCAGACTGCTTGGTCTATGTAAATTCCACAGAAAAGCTCTGACTAAGGAATCAGTATGGTATGCTTTGTAATGCTTAAAACTACAAGGGTTTAAAGAAATTTAGCTACAGGAAATAATTTTATATTAGCTGTAGGGACAAATGGAAAAAATAGTAAGGGCTTTTCTGCATAGGATTCTGAAGTACAGAGTTATTCCACGTGTTCCCTGTCTCTAATCACAGTCTGCTTTTAATTAAAACTGTTATAAAACTTAGCTTTGACAAAACTAGTGTGAATTGTCTTTATGGTAGCTCAGAGAAAAGAGAAGAAAATATCTCACCTAGAAAGGTTAACGTTTAGCTTGTTTTCTGCTTCTCAGATTTGCTGCTGGAGGACTGTCCCCTTGCCTAGGGAGCAAAATAAGTAAGACAGTATGAAACTGAACTAAGCTAAACCCAAACTTATACACTGACAGATAGTCATCAGAAATCACAGTGATTCAGTCACTGTTCAGAACCTTAAAAAACCCACATCTTTCTGGATTTAAAGACCTTCCACTTTTACACTGAAAACTGTAAGACAGTTCTGTTGCTATACAAAAGGAATGTGCAGAAATTTCACCATAAGCAAAAATCCTTTCACTTAAAATGTAAAGAACATTTCCAGAGCAGATGTTAGCACATTGCTGCAAAATTCCCCCCAAAGCAGGAGCACGTAATACAATTCCAAATTGCAGCTGCTCATCTGTCCCAATTACAGTGCATATTAACCCTGACTGTCCATACTGCAATACATTTCTACCTTTTTATGATCCTTGGGTTTTCTTTCATCCTTTGAGGTTGCTTTAGTGGTGACGGTTTCCTTTCCACTTTTCTCCTACACTCCAAAGAAAAAATATAATTACAGTTACAAACACATTACAGGACTGATGGCTCTTACTCAAATTGCTGCCCTTACACATTATTTTAAATACATAGATGCAGGCTGCACACATGGAAGTTGGGATCCCTACTTAATACTGGGGAAACTATGGTACAAGAAAGTACACAGACATAGAAAGGCTGGTGTATTTGGTCAGATCCTGCATTTGCTACAGAGCATAAAGATTTAGCTCAAAAGGTCATCACCAACTAAAATATCTCTTAATCACAGAATTATCAACGTTGAAAAAGACTTTCAAGATCACCAAGTCCAACCATCAATCTGGCTTTCTGAGGACACATCAAACTTCCTTTATAGTATTAAGAATCATTACATTTTGAAAGCACATTCTAAAGAAGATACATCTGATTCTAAACTGAGCTATGGCAAAGAAAACAACTTTCATAGAGTAGTGAAACACTGTTGGTTTGGGTTTTTTTTGTGTGTTATTAGCAGAAAATGTCCTACCTTTGAGTGCTGTGGTGTGGCAGAAGTCTTTGGACTAGTATCAAAGTCACCTGACAGGGCATCGATAGCAGCAGACTCATCTGTAGGCTTCTGCAATGATGTTAATTATGAAGTTAAAATATGCTAACTCCTGAAGCCCAAGTTATTGTTTTAGGCATTAAAGAATGGCTCAATCACCTTACGTATGTCTTCTATATGTGACCTCTACAGAACAGATGCATTTATTTGAGGTTTCCAAACTACACAGTATCTTTGAATACCAGATCCCCACATTACTAGCACATTTGTGTGCTTATAATGAATAGTTATTCTTAAGAAAAGTTTTGCTGTCTGCTGCTCCTATTACCTACTGCATTCAGTAGCACTTACGACATTTTACAATAAGTTAATTCTAAGCCTCCAAAGGACACAGATTAAAAAAAAAAAAAAAAGAGAAAGAAAAAGATCAGAGTACACAGCAAACAATCACAGACCAAAAATGTAAGAAATTTTACCTTCTGTTCCTTGTTTTTCAAAGCATCCTTTGGTATTGGCTTGACAGGTTTACCCTTTGAAGGAACAAAGATTACATCTTCAAGTTGGGCTGTTCAGATTCTTATTATGATTTAACACACTCTCACGTATTACACAGGGAGTTTTCATGTTGTTACGAAAGTTGAACCATTCTGACCTGACTTCTTTATTACTTGTGAAATACATTCAAAATCAGTTCAGAATGTATTTTCACTCTCTATTCTTTTGACTATGTTTGTCACTTCATCCGCCTTTGCAGTCTACAGGAAAAAGTTTCTTGACCTAGAGCAGATCAAATGACTGTCAGCACAGTCACTCATTACAGTGAATGTCAGCTAATAGGGCTTCATACATACCACAAAGGTCACACTTGTAGATATAGTTAGTTCTCAGACTAGAAACTACCTAGAAACAATAAGCATTATTACATACAGTTTGTAAATAGCTCCTGTGTACAGGAGACTATAAACAACATCTTCGTAAAGGGCGATACAGAATTTGTTCTCCTGGTTTTCTGGAACAACTAAGAAATGCGCCAGTATATCTGGAAGCTGTGCTGCTAAATATTCATGATGATTGCTATTGGCTTGTTAAAATTGATTTATTTTTCCAGACTGCCTATAAAACACTATCTAAGTCAGACTGTTGTTCGTTTTTTTTATATTAAATGCAAGAAAGGATGCAGACAGCTTCTCTTAAGTATTAATGTTCAACATGTAAATCTTATATACATTAATACGTCACATACTCTTCCTGGTTCGGTTTCACTGTTCTCCCTGTAATTCCACAGAGGAAACTCTGGCATGTGTGCACAAAATTTCTAGTTACAGTAAAATAATGTAACAAAAACCACACAGTTTCTCCTTACCTCACCAGGTGACTCCAGAAGTTTTTGATAGTCAGGTGGAATAGTATCATCTCTTTCTCCAAGTTTGTCTCTGTGTTCAGATTTAGTTTTTTCCTGAAAACATTTATTTTTTTAAGAATTTCAGTACTTACATTTTTTCCTGTTCCTATTACATTTTAAAACTGGATACTTATTTACTACACAGAAGGTTGTTCTCTCTTGTGCATCATGAAATAGTTCAATAAATACAAAATCAGTCAAATTAGTTTGACAAACATTATAAACATCAGAAAGCTGTGAGTGTTCATTTAAAAAAATTAGGACAGCTGCCTCTTTTGAATTTAAAATTACAGAACTACTGGGAAACATCCACATACATCTATTTCACAACCAAGTGTGCTCAATGTCTGAAAGTTTTAAAACTACAAGCTCTCAATAGGTGCACATATTCACTAAGTTATGTACCTATATATGCAACAGCAGACCAGCATAAAGAAAATAGTTCTGTCTAAATTACATTAGAATATAATAGAGCAGTTCTCTTGGAAGAAATTTTCAAAAATCATCTACTCCAACTGCCTGACTAAGCAAAAGTTAAGAGCTTATAATTCAAGCATTATTCAATTGCCTTCTGAATCCTGACAGGCATGGGGCATCAACCGCCTCCCCAGGAAGCCTGTTTCAGAGCTGGGCCATCCAAACAGTGAAGAAATATTTCCCATTGTCTGTTCTGAACCTCCATCGCTCTGTGCTTCCCAACCTGCCATCGGATCCCTGGAGCAGAGTCTCACACCTCCCTCTGCTTCACTTCCTCAGGAAGATGCAGACAGCAATGAGGTAACCTGGATATGCAGAAGGCTGAGGTACTCAACAAGCTCTCTACCTCAGTGGCCTCTGGCAGTCAGGCTTCTTGTATCTCTCATAACATTTAGGTATGGGCTGCAGAAGCAAAATCACTCCCACTGTAAGCAAAGAGCAAGTTCAAGACTGCCTCAGGAGGCTGACTGTGCACAAGTACATGGGACCCTATGACATGCATTCCAGCTGCCTGAAGGAACTGCCTGATGTGGCTGCCAACCCACCCTCAGTAACGCTGAAAAAATCATGACAGTCAGTCCCCAATGACTGGAAATAGGGAAGCCAAAAATCACTACAATGACCTTAAGTCAGACTAGAAACCTTCCCATTTTGAGTCTATTTTATTCATGGTTATGTATAGTGATTATACTTCAGAACTAATCCTTCAAGTATTTCAGCTTACGGCTTACTACAACTACTACTATTATGCAGAGATGAATGTGTTTTAATTATTAACAGAAAGTTCTTTATACAATTATATGAAAAAGTACCGAATGAGGATGAAACAATCAGAAACAAGCAAGTAGAAAAAAACAGAACTGGTTAAACAAGTATCCCCATTGATTAATTTGTCTGTGGGGTCATAAAAGTCAATGAGGTTTGACAAAAAGGCCATAACATTCAGAGGCCAGAGCAGAAACCTGAAAAATAAGTAGAACAATAACAACAAAAGGGAGCAAAGTCAAATTATTACAAATTCCTGTAATATTTTAACAATTATCTCCAAATAGCTAAAATGTATTAACTCAATATCTCCGACAAAATTCACAAAGAATTCATCTGACTGTAGACTGCCTGCTTAGAAATAATAATAATAAAAAATTAAAGTCCTCACTTTACTGAGATAGCAAAAGTTTCAGAATATCTTTTATTACCTTTACTTTATCCACAACTGGTTTGTTCTCATCAGGATCAGGTTCTCTCTGTCCCAGGGAATCAGACAAGAGATCCAAGGCATCATCCATCTCTTTTCCTCCCTGATAAAATATAAACATATGTGAGAAACCAAATCCGCTGTGAAGATATTGTTTTTTATTAAGCTAGCGTTAAGTACTAATTCATGTAATGTCCAGAGAAGAACATACAGATAGTTTTCAGTTTCTAATTGCAAAGTAGGAAAAAACAGCTGGGGAAAAAACATTTGTATACTGAAGACATACAGAAATCAATTTCAAGTAGAGGTTATAGAATTGATTTTAACGGTTTTGTTTTGTTACAAAATTGAACTAATGAGAATAATACTAAGAAAAGATTGTTGGTTTTCTTTTGTTAGGAGTCATTCATTTTGCAAATATCATCACTGCAGATTAGTTGTTCTACATTCCCCTTTCAAAGTAGGTTGGAAACACTAGAGGGCGCTCTCACTGCACGGATCAAAGTGGAAAATGGCCCCTACATACAACATTACATCTCAGCGTAAGAAAAATCTTGGTATTAGAAGGACATGGAGCTACCTGGGCTTTCACTAACACTGAATTCTTTCACGTTTAGGCTTACAAAATGCAAATGATTAAGCCACTGGTTGATTACTATGCTATTATTATTTGTGATACTGACATTACCTAACCAGAAAAAGACGGGTGTGGTTCCTTTAAAAGATCAAAGCCTAAAAATGAAGCTTTTTGCACGCAGGTAACTATCTTCATCTGCCCACGGAACTGAAATGCCAAATCCTGCTGATACCCTCTGTAATTCTGGAGCAATCAGCATGAGATTGTGTTCCTCGTTTTCTAAGAACAGGCAGGGAGCTCTCAAGAACAAACTGGAATATGACACTATTCAGATAAAACAGACAGAATAGTCTTCAAAGGCAAACACAAAATGTCCAGAACACTCCAAACTCTTTTTTCCAGATTAAAAAAAAACATTTTTATCTCAATAACCATTATTAACAACTAATGATTTAACTTTACAATGGCCTACAGTGGTAAAACTGGCCTTATGACTCTCCGAACTCTACTCATCAATCTCTCATCTGAAAGTAGGATCTAAAGAAAACATTGCTTACCGACGTGGAAGCCAGGGGAGTTGCTGAGTGCACTGAGGAAACTGTAGAAGCAGAGATAACATCTGAAGAATCTGCAGTTTTTTTACCCGCTTTGGTTTTCTGAAACAAGACATAGCCTCATTACTAACAGAGATGACTAAAAGAAAAATATTTATCAAATTCCACACATTTGAAATGCAATGCCCACATCACTCTTAAAGGGCTTCCTTTTCCTTCAAAGCTTGACTTATTTTAGACTGAAATGTCTTCTTGTGTGCAGAGTGTAGGTGTTTTCCATCTTAGCTTGTTCATGTTCAATCTTCCATCTCAGCTACTTAAAATCTGGCTTAGTTAAGTCAAATGCAGGTTTCAGAAAACCTAAGAGTAGGTACGATTTCACCAAGCCCATCTGTATCAAGTAGCACTTTCAGAAATTTCTACTTCAAGCACTATATATGCACACAACTGGTAAGAAAATGTGAAAGCTAACTTGTCCAGCTTTTTTCTTACTATTGAAGTCCTGCTCTCTATTCCACTAATGTCCTGCTACAGAATTAAAATTTAATCACTCATGAATATTTGCATAAAAATTAAGGGAAAAAATAAAACAAAAGGTTACTCAAATTATTTGAAAATACATCTTTAGAAGATAAACATACTCACCTTTTTTACAGTTTGTGTAGGTAATGGTGCAGATTGGGCTGGAGAAAATCCTTTTGTCAAACCTTCTAACAGATCGTTTTCACTCATAGGCTATCATTGAAAAGGACAAAAAATATCAGTAGGTCTATTTATAAAATTCAACACTAGCAAATCTTACAAATGTTTGAGTTAGCCATTAATGAATGAAACAGTCCTCTAAATATGTAAATGTTCACTTTACCTGGGACTTTTCTTCAGGTCTTCCATCTTTATCCTACAAAAGAAAAATTCCCTTACATTAAATCAAGCAGTCCTTAAATGACCATGCAATATGAGAAGTCTGACAGAAATTACTTACTGACAAATAGTACTACCAAAGAAAAGGATCTAACTAGCAATTTCTAGCATTTACTTCTGTTACCCAAGTTGTCATCTAAAAAATCAAGGTCCTGCAACTTAAAGACATGACTACTTAAAAGTTATTCACTGTGTGGATTCTGAGCTTCTCCAATTTTCTGTTTCTGTGGAAAGTAAGCAGCAGAATTAAATAAGATCTCAACTTCCAGCTTGCTATCAATATACTACTGAATAAAGAGTCAAGAAAGACGGTGTCGCACTGGTACCTGTGGCAAGTGATGGGCAGGACTTGGCTACACGTAAGCAACCCATTTATATCAAATGAGTTGTGTGGTGTTGTCTGTAAAAATTTCTACTTGAAAGTTGTTGTTTTGTGGAGTGTTTTAAGAACAGTTTTAAGTAGTCGTGACTTATTAAATTTTACAATATGATGAAAGACTCCACCATACTAATCTCAAACAAAATTACTCATACGCAGGCATTTGCATCTAAACCATTTCAGTTCCTATGGAGGCATCTAATGAAGGATGTCAGATAATCCAGGAATTACAAACCATGACTTCTACGTAGTGTAAAACTGCCTTAAGTAAACATATCAAAATGAAATACAGTTTCAGTTTCATCCATGTGAATTGAGGAATGAAAGGTCAGACTGAAATAGAACATTAAGTTTATTACTTTTGCATTCGTTGATCTGTACTCTGGAGGAATTGCTTGTTCATCTTCTTTGTGTTCTTTCTGTTTGGTTTTCTCCTTTGAAGGCAAAATAAAATTAATAAAACTGTCACATCTCAACAGAAACTCAAATACAAAACTTTTCAGTGTCTTCAGTTTACTGATTCAAATCAATCTTTCTAATTCAACACAAAAGCCAGATGAAAAAACCTCATGCAAATTCAAAGAGCCCTTCAAAAAGGCTTTATCTATCTTTGTGTTTCTTTCTACTAGGAGTAGCTCCACATCCCTCAATGAAGATCAGCAGAGTTAAGTAAATGGGCAAGAATGAATCAGTAAACATAACAGCGGTGTACCTCTGAGCCAAAATTCTGACTTTGTTTGAAATGCACTCAGCAACTACCCTGCATGTAGTCTAAGCAGAGAATGCAGTAGCCGAATCCATAAAGGACTACTCCCACTACAAATTGTACAGGAAGACGATAAGGAAGACATCACAGTAAAACTAACCTTAAAAAATTTTGTTTGACATGCTCCTAGAACACCAGAAGAGTTGCTCTTTTTTTTTACATTCATTAGCACTTAGCCCACAGTGACATTCCTAATTTAAACAACTCATCATAAATGTTCCTTTCGGAAAAGGACTAAACTATATTCCAATTCCAATTGCCAATTCCAATGCACACATTACCTCTGCTTTGTTTCTGCAGTAATACTCAAGCAAAAGCAGTTTTCAGAAGCTGACAAAAGATGAAATACTACCAACAGGCACAACAACGAAGTACTCACTGTATTTAAACCCTACTAGAATTTCCTAAGCAAAACACAACTTGTTTCGCAAGTAAATATTCTTTTTTAAAAGTGTGAGTACTCCTCCAACTTGTTTAGCCTGTGGAAATACAGAAACAATGAAGATATGTATACCAACAGAGCATTTTTTGAGGTCTGAATATTTTTCTACCTTAACTTTGTCCACCGCAGGTTTCTTCTCTTCTAGATCAGGCTCCCCCTTTCCAAGACCACTGGACAAGGCTTCTAGTGCTTCATCGGCTACATGACCAACCTGCCAGAGTATTGATATAGCAAAACATAGTTATGTGTTTGGAATTTCATTGCAGCTGAAGAAAACTCCTCATACGCTACAATTGCCAGACACACATTACTGAATTCGACTGCTGTATAATCTCTTCTTCCCTAAGTATTTATTAAATTCACTAGCATCATCCCTTTAATGGCACAGGGGGTAGAGCAGACCACAAGAACTGTCAGTTCAAATTACTCTGTTAAGAACTTCCCTGTTGACCTTCCCCGTTTAAGTCTGACATGCACCACAATCCCCTCTAGCCAGCAAGACAACTTGATCAGGGGCCAAACCCAAATGACTCCATGCAAATGCATATCACATTCATAGGGCTATGCTTTTACTGGCATCATGGATAAGTGGTTCACATGACTTGTGTGTTATAATGGAAAGATGAAGGCTCCATGGGAAGGGTAAACAGGGAAGATGAGGAGGGGGTGTTTCCTTTGATGTCAAAGACCATCTGGGGTGCACAAACTCTGCCTGGGGGTAAAGAGAAACTGACTGAGAGCTTATGGGTGAACATTAAAGGATGAACAAGGAAATCTTGTCAAATTCAAGCTCAAATAAGAAGTCTGAAGAGAGTGAAAGCAAGGATGGCTAACCTGAGAGAAATACAGAGACATTGTCCAAACATCCAGAGATCAGGTTGGGAAAGCTGAAGTCCTTAAAGCAAATTTGGCAAGGGACATCAAGGACGATGAGAAAGCCTTGCTGTAAGTACATCAGTGATTAAAGGGAGCCTAAGTAAAATGTGAGCCTTCTCTTGACTGGACAAAACAGAAGACTCAGTTACTTGAGATACACTGGAGGCTGAGGCACTCAATGATTTATTTGCCTCATTTTCCCTGGCAAGTGTCCTAACCAGACTGCAGAATCCAAAGGTAGGGACTGGAAGAATGAAGTACTGCTCATTGCAGATGAGCAGGCTTGAGACCATCTAATGAATCTGAAAGTACAGAAGCCCACAGGATCTGACAAGGTACATCTGCAGATCCTGAAGGAACTTGTGGATAAAGTTGCTTAGCCATATTTGAGAAATTATGGTAGTTCAGTGAACTGAACCCCCACTGGGACTGGTGAAATGGATAGTCCCCATTCCTGGAAAGTGAAAAAAGAAAAACCTAGGAAACTGAAAGTCAGTCAGCCTCATCCCCATGCTCAGTAAGATCATGGAGCAGATCTTACTGGAAATTATGCACGGAAAACAAAGTGATTACTGTTAACAACCAACACTGCTTAAATAAAGGCAAATCAGGCCTGTCAAAGTTAATGATCTTCCTTGATGGGGTAAAAGTATTGGCAGATGAGAGAAGAGCAACTGAAGTCATTTATGTGACTTGTGCAAAGCATCTGACATTATCTCTCACAACATTCTTGTCTCTCAATTGATGAGATGGGGATTTGACAAATGGGCCACTCAGTGGATAAGGAATTGGCGGGGTGTAATTGCTTTATACTAGAAGACAGTATTAAATGAAATATTGAAAAGAAATTCTTCACTACGAGAGAAATTCTTCATTACGAATTCCTCACTATGAATGAGGTTGCCTTTAGCTCTAACTACTCACAGAAGACACAGATGTTGGAGCTGAAGACTGCACAGAGCAAGCTGTAGCACGAGGGACTACTTCATCCTTTGTAGTTTTTGCAGATGCAGGAGCTGATGGCTTCTGAAACAGAAAGCATATTCTTACTGAATATGCTCAGAAACCCCAAACATATCTGTTAAGTGTTTTGTTTTGCTTTTTAAAAATACAGTACAAAATGAGGAAGAAAAAGAGTCCAAATTGAAAGCTAGATGCCCTTCAATTAAAGACTAAATGCCAAACAGAGTTGACATACCCCATGTCCCACTGAAAGCCACAAAGAAATAACAAAGAAATGGAAATATTTTTTCTTGAATGAACAGCAGCACTATCCAGTCTTAACAAACCACATTTTCTAAACTAGACTTACTTTGGATGTGCTGCTGGACTTTGATGGTTTGGATTGTACTGCAGGCTGTGCAGGGCTGGCAAAGTCTTTTGAAAATTCATCAACAAGGTCAGATTCACTCAAAGGCTGCAAAAAAAAGGACATGCGTGGTATGGGTGACTCACTGCCTATTTCTTACAGACAAACCTTTGTAGCCAATACCAAAATAACCTCTGACATTTACATCCAAAAAACATCATGAATTTTAAAGCGCAAGGAACTAAAAAAGCAAATCCAACAACAAGAAAAATCAGAATGAGTCAGTTTCCTTGATATTAAAAGCTAATGTAACTGTAGAGAATGTTGCGTGCAAAATTTAGGGAACATTATGTTCAATACAGTTTACTGGGCTACTGAAATGAAAATGCAACTTTCTCACTAGAAAAAAAAAAAAACAGAACACTGATATTTTACTAAACCAATGCCATGCTCTTCCAGTATTTAAAGTACAAATTACACAGAGGTTTTGGAAAGCGGCAGCATCAGGTTATGATTTTTGCATCTTAATTTTTTTTTTCACAGCAAAGTACAGAGTAAAGCTCCTCAGAGGCAGTGTCACTTATGAGTTCTCAGCTCATGCAGTGACTGCTGACATTCCATGTCTTCCCCTATGAATACTCCAGGAGAAAGTGAATAAATTGCAGCTTTCTTTCCCTGCTCTGCAAACTGTTAGAATTTGTTGATACTTCGTAATTTAGTACTCTGTGATCTATTACAAATGCTCCTGTGATCCTTCTGGCTTTTAGGTTTACACCAAAATGTCAGCTGATTTAACATCAGTGATAACCATTAAATGGCTATGTGCAGTTCATTTAATAAAGACTTATTTGATTAAGTTCATAATACATATTATGATATTCCTAAAGGAGACTCCTACCTCTTTCCCCTCTCACACTGTTTCTTCTGTTGGTCAGTTTCCCTAAGTATTTCTAAAATATTTAATCATGAAAAGTTTCACTATTCATAACTAAGGACTTCCTCTCTAAACCACTATTTCAAAAAATCATTTAGGAAAACCAACTTTTTTTCACAAAAGTAATCATACCATATGTTGCTAAGGGCATGCAAAAAGAAGACCCTAACTACTAAAACTCCAGCTGAAATCATGAAAATAACTGACTGCAATTCGCAGGAATTGAGGATGAGATGCTAACTGATTTGAAGATTAGTCAGCTAGTAACAGAATTGTTTTTATTTTGTTGTTTTTGATTTCATAGATCTAAATTACTGACGACACCACTGGCAAGTATGACTTGTTGAAAACTGCCTTCTTCAAATTACAAATTGGGACGTAACGCAGAGGGAAAAAAAGTAAAAAAACAAAGAAAACCTCATGAAACATGCATACACCTGATATGTCAAATATTCAATTATAATTGTGCCTCAGATAGAGAAGGGTATAAAAGCACAGGAATACTTATCCGTCTGCTAAAAACGTCATTCTTTGGCTATAGGATATCCTGTTTTGCTTTGGTATTGGACCTCATTCATACTATAGATCAGCCTCCTTTAATTTGTACTTTTTTCCTGTTTTGGAGCATTTGTCTTCTAGGCACATTTTTCTTTGTGCTCCTTGTGAAACAGGAGAACTTGTCTCCTAACATCAGTTCTGGTTCCCTCAAAGCCTTCTCTTTTTTCTCTTGTGACATGTTTGTCAGTATTCCTCTGTGCAGCTCTCACACATCACCCATCCAGATGGCTGAATATCTGAGATTTGACAGACACAAATTTATAGAAATGTGAAGTCTTTTCATTACTGTCTTTGTCTTCCTCCATATTTCAAGCTTGAATACTAAATTAATTCACATTTCTGTTACAAAAGCACTGTTTCATTTTCATTTAGATTGGTACTGACCTTTACACTCATTTCAGAAGAACGAAGGTTAACTGTACTTTTCCAATTCCAGCCCAAATATTTGGGCTCTTTATGACTCTTTAAGTCATAATATTTCAGTTCCTTTCTTTTCAGTTACTTTTCTTTTTCTACTTTTTTTTTTCGCTTTCCTTTTGTACTTTTTCAAGTAACCATTAAACTTTTTATTTAATCCACTCAATCTATCTTGCACTTTCCAAGCCATAACAAAGATGCTTCTTAAGAAGTCCAAGTTGATCTCTTTATTTAGGAAAATGTCTGTAGCACCTTTTTGCCTCCTTCCAGTTATATTACCTTATATTTGATGACTGTCAAGAAAACACTGACTTTCCTACTTTTCCTCTATCTGTACTTCAATTGCTCCAACAGACTTTTACAGGATACCTTATACTATTTCTTTACAAAAGCTTTTCTTTGTGTTAACAGTTACTTCTGTAACTGCTCAATACCTAAGTAACCTCTAGATCTTTTTCTTACTTTGATCTCCTCATTCACAGCCAGTAAATTTCAGTAAAAATGGCTTCTACTTGACTCTTCAGATCAGTGCTTTTCATGCAAGGAATTAAAGACACAAACAAATCAACAGACTTACATAATGGCATAGAGAGAAGTGATGACAGAAGGGGGAAAAAACAGGGTATCTATTCACTCTGAGCGTGAATTGTCAGTTTGACATTATTGTCAGTTTTATTGATATTATTGTCAGTTTTCTAACCTTAGGTTTTTCTTCAGGCTTTGGGAGTATTGGTTTTCCATCTTTATCCTGAAAGTAAAAAAAGCAAGTATTTTCCAATATTGCAAGAAATAATTCCATATTCCACAGTCACCTCAAAATAATAATATGAGATAACCAGACTAAATCAGCGACATAGTCAGAGGCATTCCCCTAAAAAGAGGTAGCTCTTATATCACCAGATTAGCAGATTAAAAAATACATATATATTGGGCTGTCAACACAATAAAAATAGGCCACAAAACTGAAAATAACTGTTCATTCCTATTAATATCAATATTCAGTACGAATTAATTCTACGGCAAAACAGCAGAAGTTAATCCAATAGAAAGGTAATTTCTGAGTGCAAAAGACAAACTTTTTCACTTGTGCTAAGAAGCCATTATATTCCACATTCCTGGCTAGACAGCCTTGAAATCTCTAATTAAGGGGTTAAAGTGCTCCACTCAAAACTGAGAGTAAACATACAGCTCCACAAGCAACAGTTCTCATACCAATTTGTTAATGGCAATTATTCTAACAAATATTAAAAAAAAAACAAAAACAGTTCTGTAGTGAAATTGAACTACACGGAAAACAAATCTCAGTTCCACTGCTGGTTTTCTTAACTGTGAGCAAATCTCCATCACTTTAATTTCCAATCTGAAGAAGTAGTTTCCATACTGTTTTACATTAGTAGTTCAAGGCTACACTGAAAATGGGTAACCAAGAGCAGTTTTCCAACACTGAGGCTGCATATCAGAAACAAATCACACCACTCTTCAGAAAGGAACACATGAGCTGGGAAGATCCTATCTTTCCTGAGGATGTCTGAAAAAATGTAGTCACGCTCACAAAGGAAAGGAAGAAAAGTGAAGACACAAGAATTATCTAGAAGGTAAAGCCACAGGTTGAATACATTACTACAGCTTGTTTTCTGCACGTTCTGTCCCTACCTGTGACCAAAAAAAGTGTTATAGACAACTGTCCTATGTACATAGCAACGGAGATTTTTAAAAACTGACCAGCTCTGGAGTTAGCCTGTATTCTGGAGGTACTGTATCATCCCGTTCTCCAGCCTTTTTTTCTTTTTTCTCCTTAGCTTTTGCCTGAAAAAAAAAAGTACAAAAAATACTTACTGAGAGAAACAAAAGCATAGCATACACTCAACATCACTATCAAGATAGTTCAGTCAAAGAAATACTAGCATCAGATAAAAATATTCGGTACATCAATATACTCAAGTTCATAGAATCATAGATTTGTGTGAGTTGTAAGACACATTAAGTCTGACCGTGTCTCTAGTAACAATACATCCACTACCTCCCTGGGCAACCTGTACCAGCACTGCACCATGATTACCATAAAGAAAACTTTCTTCTTATATTAAAAGTCTTAATCTTTTAGTTTAAACCATTTTCCCCTTGTCCTATCACAACAGACCCTGCTGAAGAGTTTGTCCCCTTTTTTCCTATAGACCCCTTTCAGATACCGAAAGGCCATAGATACTGTGAATTCCTCAATTTATTCTTATCCAGTTTATGTGAAAAAAATAAGAATCAATACCATAAAAAGGACTATATTCTGTTTTTGTTTTCTAAACACATAAATCTCCAGCTACTGCTCAGAACTGTAACTTCATAGCCAGTATTTTTAGACCTTTTGGGAAATATAAAGTCCTTAAGTTCCCTTGGATTGCATCACACTGACAATACAAAACGCAATTTGTCATCAGCTACTCAAACACAGCTTTTCACTCTTTGGACCTGTCATGGTTCTATGTTTTTGTTTTTGTTTTTGTTTTTTGTTTTTGGGTTTCAGTATTCCACATCAAAACATCATGTAGTGTACGGGGCATTAAAGTGTCACTGCCCCAATTCCAGGTACCTATCCCTGTACATTACAGCAGTCACAGGATCTGGCCCTTCCGGGTGGGGGGGGCGCTCTCTTGCTGCTTTGCAGTGGGTGCTGGAGGTGCTTTCCTAGCCGTTCCAAGCTTTTCAGGTTTGACTCAGTCCTGGGAACTCTCTCTCTCTCTTATCTTGTCTGATTTATTAATCTCAATTTCAATTAAATTGCATATATTGTGTTATCTTGTATTCCAATATTACAGTAAAATAACTTTTCCTCCATAGATTGTTGCCGCTGCTTTTTTCCCTCCCTTCCTTCCTTCCTTCCCATTTTTTGTGGGACTGGGGTGGGGGGGGAGGGCAGAGGCCTGTCGCCCCTGTCACGGACATAGATTGATCTGGTCAACTCCGTGACAGGACCTTCTTCATGAAGCAATGCATCCACCAAAATACATGTAGGCCCAGACTCAGTCTGCAATACAACATGGTCTTGTTTATCAAAATTATAGTCTTGAGATACCTTGTCAGCAATAATTATCTTTCTGCTATTTCCCTGTCATTTACCTGCTTTGAGTTATAAGTGAAGACGGGAGGAGGAAAGTACTATTAGTGGCTTTATAAACAGAGTTGCAAAACTGAATAAAAGGTCAAAGTACAACACACAAAATACTGCAGAAATCTTACTGTTGAAGGAAAAAAAGAGACTGAGTAGACACAGCTAAAGGCAAGACTCAGATTATAAAGACAATGGAATTGGGTGGATGAAGGAAAACATCTCACAAAACATCAAAAGGATTTATTAAATAGTAATCAAACAAGCAATATATGCAAAGCAAAGGTCTAATATTGACTGTACCCTATTCACTGGGAACAAAACAGAGGAACTATAGCTAACACAAAGAAAGGTATATGTATTCATATCTATATAGCTAAAAAAGAAAATTCTTTAGTTTTCCAGAATGTCATATGATATTCTACCTCATTCCACTTGGGATTCTGTAAGTTCTAAATTTTCCAAACCAAACTGGACTCAGACATTCCTTAGGCTTTGACATGAAAGTTGCTTTGCTACAAACTATTTAACACATTTGTACAATAACTAACAAAAAGGATCCAAGGTTCCACGGGAGACATATTTTTTACTTTTTAATGGTGCAAGATCATACCTCTGACACCTCTACAAAGGTGCTAACATCTTCCGGTTTGGGTTCAGGTTCAGGTCCACCAATAGTATCCATAAGAGCTTCCATTGCATCCTCTCTGATTTCCTGTATGAAAATATTACGAAAATATGCAGATTTTTTTTTTAAATTTCTTTAAATGGACAAAAACACAAACATTTTGCTGTATTTTGCTGGCAAACATTCAACACCACACTGGTCATTTTGACTTTACTACATTTGATTTTTGTAACACCACACTGAAGCGTACGGCAAATTTTGGAGAAAAAAAAATGTAAGGTAACAAACATTCTCTCTAAATAAAAAAAAAATGAATACTTTGTAAAATGTTAGAAAACCAAATCACATCCTGATGTTAAATGCAGTTTAAAACAGCTAAGAAAATTTACTTTACTCCTCCAGTCAAAATAAGAGTCATTCTACAGAGGACAGGAACAATCTGATCCATCAAGACCAGATCTTTCAAACGCTGGATAGTCTGCACTATCAGAATTCCTAACATTTCCCTACTCTCTTGGCTAAACAGGATTTTCAACTAAAATGAGGATGACAAGTATCTTTATAAGACAAGGCACACAGAAATTTTAATCAGATGTTAACTAGCCAAAAGATAGACCTTTATACCTCTTTTGATTTTGTTTTCTTCTCTTTAGGAGGAACTGAAGTCTTCACTGAACTTGCTGCTTGTGCTTGTATGATTTCTCCTTCCTTAGTTTGTTTCTTCAGTATGAGAGGAAAATGAGAGGGATTTTATTACAGGCAAATTTACAAAAATATTTTTCAAAAATAAAAACTGTCAACATTATTTTAGAGTAAAGCATTATGATAACAGAAGTATTTCACTACAATAGAAGATTGCATGGCAAAAAAAAAATCAATACCTCTGTTGACTTCTTTTCTTCAGCAGCAGCAATACTACAGGTAAAGTCAGACGACAGGGCATCTGCAAGCTCATCATCTGTCATTGGTTTCTGAATAAATTTTGCAAAGTAGGTTTTGATTAGTGAAGTTCAAATATCAATGCTGTCAAACAGTTAAAAATCTGAATATGTTTACTCAAATGATACTTCTCATTTTTTCATTCATTTTTTTCAGACAAGCACTGATTTTTATATATTGAACTTACAAGTAGATAAATTAAATCAGTTTACAGAATTATCTTGTAAGTATAAGCATTTGTAAGTGTAAGTAATCATTGCTAAAAAGATTACAGAGACTATTGTATGCACAGTCAATATATCTTTTCTATGTTATTATTATGACAATTATTTTGTCCCCTTATTATTATTATAACCAATACCTTTGAAAGCATTTATTTGACTTGATTCTGTTTCTGTCAATTCTTACCTCTTTATTAAAAAGCAGATAAGCAAACAAACAAAAAATCCCTGTGCCCAGTTCTTAGTTTTATCTGTATCTACTTTATCTGACACGCCAATCCCACTTCCTGCTATTACTGGAAGACATACTAGATTTTAATTTTCCAAGGAATCCTATGATAATTGGGTTATTTTCACCTTGCAATACACACATAAAGAAAGACTTACTTCAGAAAGTTCATCTACTTTTGGTAGGCCACCATCTTTGCCATCCACTTTGCTCTAGAAGGAGAATTGATTTTGTAGTAAGTGGGAAACAAAGACAGAAACAAAGAAAATCGACAAAGAATTGTGTATTTTGTTAACTCACACACCTTCAGTAATGCAAGGTAATCTGGAGGGAGGCTACCTTCTCGTTTACCCAGTTCTTCCAAGTACTCTGAAGAAATATTTTCCTTTGAAAAGAATGTACACATCAGTGTTTTTATACTACTGTTCACTGAAATAAATTTACAATTTCTAAGTTTTCTTATCTATCCACAGTGACATTTTTGGAAAGAAAATAAAAATATTGCCTAGATCACAGGACCAATACTGAAAAACAGCTGTATAATATCTTTCAGAATCTACCGTCATGCATATGTATATCAAATAATTTCAGCTGTGTGTCATCTAGCAGAACTCTCTTAGATTATTTCTGGAACAAAGTCATTTAAAGGTATCAAAGAATATATATTACTCTACATGTACTGAATTTTAGATATTTACTAATCCCAACTTGCTTGTTTTGGATGAGTACTGAATTAGACTCGTAATCTTAACTGTCCTTATGTGACTCTCCTATTTTAACTCTGAAAATATGCATTCTTCAAATTCTCAATATTTTATTCTCTTGTAAGTAGATATGAAAGTTCCTAGAGTCTTTATTGTTCTCTTACACATCTGTTAATGCCTTTTGTAAATGTACTTGGAAGACAATTCAAAAAGCAACTTCATTGTCACTTAACCATGTCCTGCTGCAATATATACATAATGATACCATTTCTCTGTTACTGAAAAGCACTAGAATGCAGATGTTTAAATCCTATTATGCCTCTTAGCAGACTGAAGTAACTTACTGCATCACTATACCATGAGCAACTGCAGACTTATTTTATTGATGAAATTTCCAAAAAATACCGTAATTTCCGGACCAGTGTAAACTGGTCTAGTAGCCACATCTTCTTCAGATCCACCCAGTGTATCTATTAAGCTGTCCAGTGCTGATTCATCCATGGCAGGCTAAAAAATAAGCAGAGCATTATAAGTCATGCTATCCCATGGAAAGAAAAAAATAATCTGGTGAATCTGTGGAGAAACTTTAGGAACTAGACAAGAAAGTTTCTTTGTGTAGGTCTTGTATTTGCAAGTATTTTCAACAAAAGCTCGTCTTAAACTCAATCCCAGTGTCAGTAACAAGATCTCTGCATTTATATACTAGCTGAACGACATGTAGGAATATAAGTGAGAAATAAAAATTAATTAATTTTATGCTACTTGTGGTAAAAATAACTGTAATTCAATCAGAAAGCAAATGCTATGCCATTAGATGTTTACCTGTTCCTTCACATAGTTCTTCACCACAATCCATAACTACTAGAAAGCATTACTTCAGAAATTACACATTTATTTTTTCTGAAACAGGAAAGTTTCAGAAAAAGAAACATTCCTTGAAGTCAATTTACAATGGAAGCATTTCTCTAGGTCTGTGTTGACCAACCTCAGTATTTGGTTTATCAGCTGCAGCAACCATACTTGCAACAGCACCTTCACCCACTGCACCTGCACCATCTGCTGTTGATGTCTTTTCAGTCTTAGCCTGGAGAAATAAGAGAACAATTAAGAGATCATTTCACTGTGTGACCCTGTATTAAAAATTCTACAGACAATACAAAGTGAAACAGATACTGTACTCTGGCACATGTATCTATTGTTCCTCTTTATATACACTTTGATTTGAAAAAAAACAAAAACAGTTCCACATACTGTCTGAAGCCTTTGGAAGCTGGATATCTGCAGTTTGCACATACTCAGACTAGCCGAGAGCGTTCAATTTAATCTACTTATTTTGGACACAGCAACTGGTTTATGCATCTCCACTGCATCCATATGCTTTGGCAGATTGATCTCACCATCTACGTGCAATATTCTGGAATGATATGCTGCTTCTAGCATTTGACCACAGCACAAAGTGTGACCTTGCATGCAAAACCCATGCAATTTTAAGAACTTCTTTTTTTTTTTTTTTTTGCCAGCAAAAGAAATTTGCAGTGCAAAAAAGATTATGATTTCCCTTCCAAGCCTCCTTTTAAAGCTTTCGCTTGCATGGTGGTTCTCAGTACACTGTTAAAACCAGCAGCAAATACTGCTCAAAAATTAAGTGTAAGCTATCTACTTATTGCAACAGTGAGTTTAGTAATGGAGCAACATCAATACAGACTTCAGACTTCAAAAACAAAAGAAAATGCTATGTTGTGTAGAGCTGCAAGAGTCTTCATGGTACTCTGGTGTTGCCACCCAGACACACACAGATGAGAAGACCAGAAGATGTAGATCCTGACTCTACCAGACGTTTTTGCCCTAGTATTTTCCCCACTTGCCCCTCTGAAATGATACCTCCTCAACTTCTTCCAACATTTCTCCTCCTACTTTTTTTTCCTACAGCCTTGCAGTTAGGCCTATCCTACTGCAAACATATAGCCTCCTGATCTCTGCATTTGGATTAAACACTGCTACTTCAAATATACTTGAAACTGCACAGATAAAGAAGTTCCATGCTGACAGTGCCCACGTAGATAAAGCACCTAGAGACTGATCACATGGTCTCGTCTATTCACTTTTGGTAATAAAGGTACAGGGAAAAATTCTGAAGAACCAATCTCTCCTAAGTAGCTGCAAGAAACTTGCAGAAAGCTTCCATGTGGGCTGAGGAGTCCCAGGCATGTAACATACAGGAGAACAGTTAAGCAGCTCTACAGCTGTAGTAATCTTCATATTGCTTGCCTGAACAAAAGTCACAGTGCATTAAGCAATGTAAACAGATGTACAGAGAGGAAAACAAGGTGGACACACATCAGGATTACCAAACAAGTACAAACTACCAATACTATTTGCCACTGAAGCTGTATCTGCTCTGCAGACAATCCTTACCCATTAATGCTCTCATGAGTTAGCTGGAATTGGTATAGCCAGGGGGCTAATTTAATCAGTGTGTAGAATTTGAAATTTCTAGTGTCTCAAATTTAGAACAGCACAAAAAGAAGACTGTCATATGCACCTTTGAAATTAATACAGTTTCTGAATTTTTCCTACATTTTGACTTTTGGAGGCTATCTTGCTTCATAATGTTCAGCATAACAATCCTTCTAGATGCAGAATTCTAACTTTTATCATAACATAAAAAATAAAAATTGGATTGCTACTTTTACTATACCTGTGCTGTGTTTGCAGTGGTTGCCTGTGAAGGATGCTCAGCTTGACTTGTAGTTTCCTTTCCCATATTATTTGGTTTAAAAGCTGTTACCACAGAAGGTGCAATTGGGCTTTTTGCCTGTATGGAGAGAAATCATTATCAATAGATTGAGAATACATATATATATATTATATATATATAAATAAACAAAAGTAAAAAGTATCAGAGAGGGACGATTATGACTTACACCACTGGATTCCTTTTGCTTCTCTTCAGCTGGTTGATTGTTTTGAGAGTTTGATGGCTGTCATAAAAGAGAAACTTATGATCGTTTACCACAATTCAATGCCAGGGAACATAATCTACAGTAAGTAAATAAATCTATACATAAACATTCTTACTAAACAGAAGTACATGAGAAGAAGATTTATTCCTGTTACCTACCAAAACTCAGAAATTTGGGCTGGGAGGAGAATGTACTTACTGCCTAATACACCCTCTGAAGTGGACAATCCTTTAAATACTTTACTTTATATAGCTTGTTTTAAAAAAAAAAAAAATAAGATGCAAGACTCTATAACTGCAGGCACATTTTTAAAATGGCAGTAGGTTCTTATTTTTAGCCAGCTACGCACAAAATATGCTTCTACTGACACAAAAGTGCAGTTTAGAGGAAACAGAGATGATTCATCTTTCAAACTGTATTTGCATTAAGGTATGTATCTAGAGAAGCCATCACAGGCACAGCCATACCTAGGTCTTGTAAGTAGAAAAGCATGCTTATTCCACTCTCTAATACTCATTTATCCTTTAAAAAAAAATTTTATTTTAAATTATATTTTCAAATAGTGCAAATTGAAAAATGAATTAACTTTTCTTACGTACTCTTGCTAAACTAAATCTCTCTGACCAATTACAGTCTGCCCTTTTTTGCAAATTAAGGCTGAAGTAACTTCGACCCTTTGGGTTGGATGGCTTTGGGGGAAGTGAATTGGTTGTTTCTATTTTATACTTGAGATATATATATATTTTTTTTCTAAGACAGGTTTATTTCCTCTTTCTGGAAGGTAGAAAGGGTAAACAACAAGATTGTACACAAAAAAAAAAGAAGTAATGTTAATCCTCCCTACAGTGAGGAAGCCTATTTGGCCTACTGCTTGTTTCTCTTCAGATAAATATGCCTAATAGCAACTGACAGACAAGAAGTCTGTACTTCAGGACTGATATCCAAACAAATTTGAAACTATATCCCAAGGCTGCTAACTGGAAAAATAAGAACACCAGCTTTCTCCACATTTTTCTGCCCATCTTTCCCCTAAATAAAAACAAAACTGATTTCCTAAGCTGCTGTAAGACAATCATGCATACTGAGTGCTTCCACAAAGCGCTACCTAGCTCATTTGCACACAGGTATGTTACTGCTCATTCACCAGTTTCGCTCAGCAAAATAGTGGCTAAGAATTTATCCTATCACCCCAAAGTCAGTCAAAAAATGAAGTGCAAAAGCAAAAGAGAGAAAGCTGAGTACTCACCTTCAAATCTGCAGTTTTCTCAGGTTCTATTTGGCTTGTTGATGTGGACTGAAATGTAACAAATTTATATTCAGAGAGAGATTAATATATTTGTGTATTTCTACCATGCAAGCTAATTTAAAGAGAAATACTAGACTGGTTTGTACTTGCGCAGTGCAACTAGTATGCTGCTCTGGCTCTGACTTTCCTTCCATTGATCTAATAACTGTCAATGTATATAAGCACACACAAACACTCCTCATACCCGAGAGTGAAAGGAGAGGTTACAAAGCCAATAAGCAAACAAAATCAACAGATTAATTCAAATATGAAAACCTTCTGAAACCATGCCACAGAATTGATTCCTATGATTCACCTCAAGTATGGTAAGCTCTAAATTAATACTTACAGAAACAAGTAAGAATGAGCACTGAAAAGCCAAAAGATAGCTCTATATGATGGGAAGAAAGAAAAATTGAAGTGTAACATCTTTGTCAGTGACATGGGCAGCAGGATTGAATGCAACCTCCGCTGGTTTGCAGACACCACCAAGCTGAGTGGCGCAGCTGGAGGAAAGAAATGTCATACAGAGGGACTCAGGGAGTCCTGAGAAATGCCCACAGGTGATTCAACAAGGCCAAATGCAGGGTATTGCACTTGGGTTAGGGCAATCACAGATATGTGTACAGACTCAGACAGGAGCTCAATGAGAGCAGCCCCACAGAGAAGAACTTGAGGGCTCTGGTATGCAAAAAGCTGGACATGAAAAAGCAGTGTGCATTTGCAGAAGGCCATCTGCATTCTGGGCTCCATCAAGGAGAGGGAGGGGATTGTCCCTCTATGTGCTGCCCTCATGACATCCCAACTGGAGCACTGCATCCAGGCTAATACCCCCAGTACAATAAGTACATGGAGCAGTTAGAACAGGTTCAGGGGAGAGAAACAAAGATTGTCAGAGGCAGGAGCATTTCTCATGAAAAGACAGGTTGTGGGAGCTGGGCTTGCTCCAGGTAGACCTCATTGTGGCTGTTTAGTACCTTTACAGAGCCTACAGGTAAGCTGCAGAGCAACTTCTTACAAAGGCATGTCAGTGACAAAGGGGAATGGTTTTAAACTTATAGAAGGGAGATTTATGTTAGATGTTAGGAGTAAATTCTTTACTCAGAGGGTGGTGAGGCCCTGGCCCAGCTGCCCAGAAAAGCTGTGGTGCCCCATCCCTCAAGGCCAGATTGGATGGGGCCCTGGGCAGCTGAGCTGAGGGAGGTGGGGAGACTACCCACGGCACAGAGGTGGGAATGGATGGGCTTTGAGGTCCCTTCCAACCCAAACCATTCTGTGATTCTATGATTCTAAGTGCCAGATGACTCATCAGAGTTTTCTTACTACTTTGCTTTTTTGTTGCTACTTTAACTGCTCTATGATTAACAAATGTAGAGTTAATGTGGTTTCTGGAAAGCCATTCCCATAAGTGTGAACCTCAGAAGCACTCACTGCAGAATCAATTGGGGAGATGGTTTGTTCAGGGAAGCATAATTTAATCTGTCACTAGTGCTAGAAACAGCACTAAGTGCAAAAAAATCTAAAAGCACATATGGAAAACTACATGGCCATATACGTGCAACAGAGCCCGAATTCCTGCCCTGTCACCCAGAGAGGAAATCCGCAGTTGTGGGGCACAACTCCAGAGAGTGGTGGGAGCAGAACAGCTCATAGCAGCTGAGCTGTGGCAGCACTGTGCCCTCTGCCCCTACCCACGACTGTGCTTTCTCCACAGCTGACCAGGCATACCTGCAGTATGTGTCATTGCACTGTATCCACATGCAGTAAGACAGCTTCTGAACTCAGGAAATACAGCCTCAGACAGAAACTCTCCTTATTCCTTTTATCCTAATAAATACTATGAGCATATTTAAAGTTGCTAAGAGACAAACAACACATGGTCTTTTTCCATCAGCCTATTAAAAGTCAGTAAGCAACCAAATAACATTATATAAGCCTGTAATTTAGATTTGTTTGTAGCCTTGTAATTTTTCCCTATTTCAGCTGCCAACCATTAATTACCATTTAGACATACCTAGCTTATATTTGATAGCTGACTAGATAAAGAAACTGCCAAAACTTGTTTATCATCTGTTATGGTAGTATTTACACCCATACACTGGACCGTACAGACTTGGTTGTGAAAATGTGAGCATGTGTAGAAATGTAGATGCTTGGGCACAAGCTGGGTGGAGGTTTGGAAGCTACAGAACAGAGCACATCACCATATGACATTCAATATCATACAAGATAAACAAAACACAGATGGAGAGCAGGATCAACCAATTTCTGTGCTACAAAGTGGTGAAAAAACAAGTATTAAAAACAATAGTAATAGTCACCTAAACTCAAAGATTTCCCCCCTTTGGATTTTATCTTGAATGTCTATGCGGATTAAAACTCAGTACTTAAAAGGTTCATACTCTATGCACTCCCACTTGTGCATTATTGTTATTTGACCACAGTATGGCTAACTCAAAGACAGAGGCATCCAGTTGTGTAAAATCCTACACTGAAAAGGCAATCATAAATTTTCAGGTTTGGGCTCAAACAGGTTGGATATGTTTGTGTAACATCTAAAGCAGAGAATCAAACTGACGTGAGATGACCTTCAGCCGCATAATCTTTTTTGTAAGAAATGTTAGAGAAGTGAGAGCAGAGGTATAAGAAGCATAGTTTGACTCTTCCTGCTGCGGAATGTTGCCTGCTGGATGCCTGAGACCTGAAGCAGAGCACAAATTTCTGTTTTTCTTACGTGCTTTTCAGAATATTAAACACACTTTTTTTTTTTTTGCAGAAAAAAATATAGAGTGCTTAAATTCTGTCAATATTTGAGGAGAATATCAAACATGAACATAAATTCTCAGCTTTACAACCTAGCTATTTGCAACTACACGCTATTATTTTTGCATACTGTAAGTAGTATTTTACTTCATCTATTTTTATAGATATAGTATATCTATTTATATAGATACAGATATAGTAGGGTATACACTATTTGTTATACTTGTTTGTATTTTAAACTGTACATCTCAGACTCTAAACTTATCTATTTGAATATTACAGAATATACATGGGCTCACATAAGCAATACTTTGATTCAAGACTCATACACACCTGAAGATGCTAAACATTGAACATGCGATCACGAATAAAAAAATGCTCACATAGAGATACTTATTTAGATACACTTTCAGCAGTAGCAAAGTTCAAATCCAATAATAAGTAATTATTACTAGGCAGGTCAAGGCAGTGTTTTCTCTATTTTAGTATGAGACTACCCATTCAAAGGTAAATATTCAGTTAATTGTGAGCAGTCACAATATTTATGTGTTGTAAACCGAAGCCACAGCACCAGTTCATGGCACAGACCAAAATCCCTTACTGAGAAGATGTTCTACTTCCCCTTCTACTGCCAATTTCCACCTGCACTGTGTCAGTACCCAAAGGACCAGATACTAAACTGACCCAGGAGACTGAAAAATGAGTGAGGAAAAAAAAAGAAAAAAAGACCCCAAGCTGCAGTAAAATCACAGCTTTCTCAGAGCAGCAGCAAACAGGCCTAATTCAAGACAAATATTCATATGCAGAACTGGAAGCTAAAGAGACGTTCAGAACATATTTAAGGATAGTGGTATACTACAGGGATTCCAAGAAAGAGAAATGGGCTTGTTTACAGCAGGCCAATTAGAAAGGAATTAGTTTGCCAGAAATTTAAAACTAGAAATGAAAATAAGATTTAGCAATACTGTTTCTCTTCAAATGAGTCTGTTGTCAAAATGCAGGCATCTTGCCTAATCCAGCAGGTGAACCGACATTAATAACACAACATGCATTAGAAGAAAACATCTGTTATCTTACACATGCAAATGTGGGACTATGCTTTGAAGTGGTTTGTGTTTGACAGCCTTTTTTTTTGTCAGTGCTCAAGTATATGTCTCAGCTGCTGTTTCATCTTGTAAACACTTTAAAGAGCGCTGGTAATCTAACAGCTAGTTTCATACGCAAAGAAGATGGACCTAGACTATCCTCAGAGGTGCACGCTGAAAAGACAGCGAAGGATTTTCCAATTCAGTAAAAGGTAAAAACAACAACAACAAAAAAATCATAATGAAGGTGATGAAATATCAGAACTGACTATCAACAGATGCTGTGCAATCCATACACTTAGAGGTAGTTAGAGTTTGGAAGGTCTTGACCATCTGAAAGGTGGCTCTGCTCTGACTGAGGGGCTAGATAAGATTATATCCAGATGCCTCCTCTAACCTTGCTACTCTATTATTTTTTTGTATTTAACACAAGATGCAGACAGTCATAAGTTTCACCACCTCAGAGTCTGTTGCTGGTCTAGGTTAGTATTCTATAATTTTGTTGGATTCTCTGATATAATTATGGAAAATGGTGGGAGAACATCATTAAACATTTCCTGAAATATTCGTAAATTGTGTTAAATGAAAACAGGCATAAGTTAGGCTGGCTGTCTTTAACAAGAAAAGCACACCCATCTACTATGACAAGGATGACTGTCCTCCAAGTAGTAAAACACAAGGATTGATTATACACCTTCTATACTGAAGGAGTTGTAGTCACAACACAAAACAGAAAACAAGTACGAAGAATAAAAGCAAGGATGCTTTCAGACAGCCAACAATGAGTGATTTACAAGAAAATGCAATTTGTGAAATTATCATCAGGTGAATAAAACTGTAATTACACTGGGGGGAGCTATATACATGTCATGAAGCATGACTGCACTAAAATTTGGCACTGTTTTCATAAAACCCCTAAGTCCTTTGTACAACATTGTTTAGATTTTTTTAATGAAGAAACTAAGCTGTAGACAAGAAATATGCAAAGCAAAGTTAGTCAGCATCTTAGTCAGAGGTATGAAAAAAGAAATTCCACTGCTTCACGTAGTTATGCTTAGCTACAAGACTAAATGTCTCAGAAATCCGTACCTTTGTTTCAGATGGCTTCATAATGGGTGGTTTTGATGCATCCGCAGAGGGAGACTGCTTCTGAAAGAAAAAAAGCAAACAATAAATTCTACATACTTCCAAAAAGCAAGTATATAGGCAACCAGAATCCATTAGATAAGCAGCCAGGAGTAAAAAATACAGCGTTACTGAAAATCAGATTTATCATTTTACATCTTCTATTTGCTTGTATTTCTCCTACATGTTTATGCAGGATTTTGACAACAGATCGTGTAACAACACTTCTGAAAGACAAATTTCATATCACGTATCAAAATGAACTCAAATTCTGCTCTTGTACTGAATTTAAACCTACTATGCAGGGTTCTTACAAATTTCAAATTTCTCCATAAAGTAACTATGCTTTTGGATTTATTAGTTAGTTACACAAAATATTTAGCACTAAATTGGAAGCTCAAACCTTTTAAGATGAGAAGGGGTCGTTATTTTCCATGTAACAGACACCAAAAAGTGTTAACACAATCACAGAATTGTAGGGGTTGGAAGGGACCTGTTCTATATATCATGCAATGCATTCAAAAGAGCTATGAACAACAAAGCCCACTCTCCTAGTTTCAGCAATGCTATCCCTGGTGTTATCCCCAGCAGCAGATGTTTTACTTCTTCAGTAACTGTATCAAATTCCACAGCCCAGAAACTAATACTTCAATCATCAATACTTAACACAAATGCAATACTACCTCTCTATCCTGTTTACTGTTTCTGTGCTTAAAGCTGTGTTTGCAAACTCAATTGTAGCAACAAGTTCACAGTTTGCATTTAAATGAACAGCACAAATAAAAAAAAAAAATCTAGACTTCATTTTCTTCAGATGCTTACCATGCCTCTTACTGAATTAAAACGTGTAATCTGAAGGAACTCAGAGGCTGCATAACTATTCCATTCTTGGAGTGACCTCTTATTTCCACATAGAAATTTGTAATATTTATTTTTCACAGGATAACTATTTCTCAAGAATAATAAAATGTTGCACAACATTTAAAAGGTATGCTATGATGACTATAGTGTGTTCTTCCTTGTAACACATCTGATACCTTTCTTACCTTAGTAAGAGGCTTAGAACTCTAAGTATACACTGGAAAGAATCTGCAATTGCCACACTACAGAACTGTAAGCAAATAATTTCCACTTCCACTTATGTATACACATAAAGACTAATCATATAATAGGTGAGAACTTTTGTATGAGTGGAGATGTACATAAGAATTTTTAAAAGCCTCCTATATCAGGACAAGGAACAAATGTTTCTAAATGATCTTTTTATATATTATCGTCATTAAGTGATCTGCAGGCAACATCATGTTTTCCTTATTTTGCTCTGTAACATTTTCCTTTTCTTACTTCTCCATGAAATTAATCTGAATTCCTTCTACATGACTAATAAGTACGTATCTGCTCTACACCTTCGTATTAGTCATCCCAGTCCCTATTCATTTCACAAAGGACGTCTCTGTTTTCTGCACTGCATGATTTATTTATGGTGTACGGGAACCTTATCTCTTCCACCCCTGCAAACAACTCCCACACCAACCCTGCAACACGCTGAAAAACTTCACCAAGGTCCAGTACAGCAGCACCACCTTGACCTGCAGATATCCACCACCACTGCAGCAGCTGACAGCTAGGGGATAGAAAGCAGTTAACAAATGGCTGCTCATCAGCTGCTACTGAGAAGCAAAGTTGTACTTCTGCGTTCACAGACCACCTCTGCATACAAGGGCAGCACCACAATGCCATGGTCTTCTGGCTCTCACAGAGCACAGTGTGCCTCATTCCATCCATACAGCACCTTTTGCCCCAGTTCTCAACACTGAAGGCCTCTAATTTTCACGTCTCTTCTTCCAAGGCCTTTGGTGCTCACAGTCTGCAATCACACTGAGCCTCACAGGGTGATGACAACACAGAAGGCTGCCACGGTCTAAATATTTGTTTCGTAACTAGCACGCAGCCTATAAAAACAGTCTGACTCCTGCAAGTCCATTTTGGGTGACAACTTCTTACTGTGGGTTGTTCTGGTTTTCCTGTTCCAAGGGACACGTGCCTTACCCGATAGTAGGGAAGCTATGAAAACACTGCTTTTGCTGCAGTCCATTAATCAGACTGCAGAATGGGTGAAGTTTTGTCCTGCAAGCAGCACAAAAATGCATGTCAGGCTTGGAGGTAAACATTAAAATGCTGCCTAGCAACAAGGATAACAACTGCCTGATGCACAGCTGCTAGAGAGGCTCCAGCACAGCAAAGCATATTGTGCTCATGAAAAAGGATAGGAAACCCTGCCACAGGCCGGGCCAAAGAAACCTGCCCGGAAAAACAGAAGAGCTTAAACTGTCCAACAGGAAGTGAAGAATAAGGAGAGCTCAGCATCTGGAGACAAAAGACAGAAAACCACGCACTGGTGGCAGAAAACACAATTATTTCTTGTGTTGTTTCAGATGCAAAGGGCAGAGCCTACAGCAAATGGAAAGAGAGTGTCATCAGCACTGATACTTTTCCTGTGGCTGCACACACAGCTTTGGCCCCTAGACACACAGTGGTGCTGGCAGTGCCATGCAGCCCCTTGGGGCTCCTGGGAAGGGTCTCCACCTGCTTCCTAGTGCACAGCCCATAGGAAGGCACTCAGAAGAGTCCAAGCCGATGGATGAACATGGGAACAGACCAACAGAGCTCAGACACTGCTGACTGTGAGCTAGAGAACAGTGTGTTCCAGTATAGTCTGCTGAGACACAGGATCTGTTTGATAAGAGAAGGAACGCCCTTCAAAACTGGCCTGCCAAATTTAACAAGGCAGACCTTACTAAAACATTGTTTCCTAATCTCACTGTATGCCAGAGACACGGAAATAAAATGGAAGTAGCAACAGGAGAGGAGATCAAAGAAAGCGAAGATGGAAACATCAAAAGAGGATAGTTTTAACTATTTAAGGAAGTGAGGGTAAATGCCTCTTGGAAAAACGTAACAGCGAAAGAACCCCATGCCAGCTCTCAAGTTATTAGAAGCAGCAGATTACTGAAACTATACTGCACACAATGCAGCAAAGGCCATCATCAGCTTAAACTGTAACTTTTGAAAATTACACAGAAAAGTATTGGTCAGAAAACAGTCCTTGCTTAGTCCTGAAAACAACTGTAAGGTGCAAGGTAGCAGCCAGCTCACTGAAAAGGAGATGCTGAAAATATTTACAGAATGATACACAAACAAACAGATAACAAGAGAACTAATAAATATCAACAGAAAGCATACAAAGTGAATGTAACACTGAATACAATCACATGTGGAAAAAAGCCTGATGAATAGGAAAGAAACTCTGTGGGACACACTGATGTTGCCACAATTTTTCACAGAACTTGGAATGATATTCTCTGGAGCAAACAGGGAGGTTACTCTGCTACACTTACAAAACTGCATTCCTCCAGCACAAAGGAAGAGCTTCAAAGAAGCCTCTGAAAGCACTCATGAGGCTGCACTCAGGTCGAAGTTTAGATGCAAAACAGGAGAAAACAAAAGCAAGAGAATGACACAGGATATGCAGGCAGCACCGATGGACAGCACTAACAGCAGAAACACAATTATGCAGTACCACAAGCTGAGATACTGCTGCCAAAAACAAATAGAGGGAAACCATGATAAATTCTGTAACTGATAATATAAAATACAGGGATAAATTTCCATCTTTCCAGCTTAAGCCACTCCAGGACAAGTCCTAAGACAGTTTTGGCCATCTCACTGCAGCAGAAACAGAAAAGAATACATCTGAAGACAAATTTGTGATGGAGAAATGAAAAACCGAGCATGAGGACTGTGCAGATTACAGAAGAAGGAAGATGGCAGCTTTTGTCCCCTGGTTAAAAAAGAGGAAAAAAATGGGCAAAGAGGAATAATTCCGCTTAATATTGTAACAAAGAGTCTCTCAGATCAAAGCTGAGAGATTTTTCTTTGCAGGAGAACAGGCTCTGCACAGCAGCGCTGCCGAGACGAGCCAGGCACTTCCAGCACTGGAGCTTTTGGGCCAGCTCATGCAAACCTCTGCTTAGTGATACAGCTGCACTCAATGCAGGAAAGAAATGCAGAAAGTACTACCTGAGTACTTTTTAGGGCTTGCACACCTCTCATATAGAGTTGGCAATACCTCCTAGGCTTAACAATTAAGAAAAAAGTTATTATTTTATATAATACTTATTATAGTAAGTATTATTATCCGAGATGTCCAACAATGCAGAGAAAAAAACCTGCCGCAACATAACAGTGATACATAAGCGTCTGAATGTGTAACTGTAAGATGGGCTTGGTTATTAATTATAGGTTTGTAACACAAGGCAAAAATTTGGTTTGTCTGATTAAACATGGTTGCTCCTTTAAGCAAATGGTTCTGTTTCTAACAGCATGTGTGTGAGAAGCAACAAATCCTGCTTGGAGAACCATTGTAAAATAACAGATGATTATTTCACTGCAGTATAAAATGCCATTTGATTTGTTTCAGGTTAGATCTCTCACCAGAATTAGAGCATACTGCAGAAGTCTTTTAGCAGGCAGAAGACAGGTCAAGAATAGTATTTATAAGCCATTAGTGCATTAATACTGTGGAGACTTTATATTAGAAACATAATAACATGATATACCGGAATATGGATTTCTACTTAAGCCTATCAGACAGGCTCTGGTGCGTTTACACAAAGCACTCCAACTATACAAGCCATTCTGTTAACTTGATGTGATTAGTTTCTTTTTAGAAGTGATCAGCATAGTTTCCTTCATAAACAACCTGCACTGGACTGACTTTGTTACATACAATGAAGAGAGTAACTTTTTCACTATTGAAATTTATAATGTACCATGTTAGTGAAAAAGGCTGTACTGCCCGTGACATTTAATGAGAGACAGGAAGATCACAATCTCTAAAGGACAGCTAGTTTTTTTTCTGTAGCCAAATTTTAATTTAAAGTGAAATTATTTACTAGCATTGTTACTGTGACACCACTAAAGCCATGAAAGCCCTGACATAGCAAAGCTTTCCAACTTTGCTCTTGATGTGACAAAGCATGTTTCAAAGAGATTGGCCTGAACCAAGAATGGAAGAGTTGAGTAGCTCACAAAGCTGTTTCAAGCTTCAAGTGCTGCAAAATATACTGAATACCACACAGCACACTGAGCAGTCCAGCTTCATAACACAGACTCACACCTCTTGTCTTCTTCTGTTTTGATTAGTTAGAACATTTATGCCACATTAGCACAGGAAAGAAATGTGGCAATACTTAATCCCTGTATTTTATTTACTGGCTAAAGCTCATGGACAATGGTACACAAATTTAAAGCAATAGGTTTCATTTGAACAGTAGTAACCAAGTTTGGTTATTTGAAATTAACTGCTGTCAAGCACAACCTGCGAATAAAATCAGTAATAACGTTATAAAAGTGAAGAACAAGGCTTTGCATCACCTAGAAATTGATCAGACAAATCACCTTTAGCTTAGAGGTGTGCAATTATTTTTTTTAGTATTATTTTAATGTTACAATTAAGGTTCCCGAACAGCTGGTACCTCAACAAAAAAGAAACAAACAAAAAAAACCCAACACACAACCCAGAGCAGTGAATGTCCAACAACTTTAGGACATTTTTGTACCACCTGACTCTTCCAGAAACTTCCAACATCTCAGTTTCTGGCCACTCACATGCAGGAAGTTAGGGGCACACAGAAAAATTTAGAACCATCCCACAGGTAAGATGTAATATCCCTTTATTTGTTAGTGTCTCCTACTCTGACTGATATTTTTACAGAGCTTTTTCATTTACCTATTTTGGAAGTAGAATAAAATAGTCTGCTAGTCAGTCACAGAAGATGCACGGTATCTAAACATACAATTTGATCTGTGGACAGATAAAATCTGACCTGGAAAGAAAGTGCATACCTACCAAAGGAAAGGAGAGTTCACCTGCTAGCTTCAGGCTCTGCGCATTTGCAGAGAGACCATCTCTTTTATACTGCAGGCTATGTACTCTCTGTCTTACAAATGGAGTTAAAAGCACAGACTAGAATCCAGATTACAGATCTCCATTCAGGCTTTATTACACTGGAAAAGTTTTCCAGTAAAAAGCATTCTACTTTCACACTTAACTTTTCACTGTCAGAAAGTTCCCATGGTTATGCACACCAAAATTACTCAGAGCAGACACATTTTTGAGCATCAGGTAAAACTATTTATTGGGTATAGAGGTGTCATGAAAAAGTTCTGACATCATTACATTGTTCTAAACTCTCTATTCTTATTTCTTCTTAAAATGTGTTCTTTAGCCATCTGCTTTTGGAAAACTCCACTTTCACTTACAATACGTTCTCCAAGTTGGCATGCACTGGAGTTTTATTTCTATTCAGTCATATTCAAGTATTAGAAGCAGGGTAACAGCACTGTCACCACTCTACTCAGGTTCCCACTGAGCACAACAAATTACTGCATTACATTAGCGTATGTACTCGTCACAGTAACAGAACTCTCTTTTTTCATAGGTAGTTAAAAAACTCTCTTCCCACCTCTAAATTTTTCTATATAGAGGTGCTCACTGGAGAGCTAATAGCTGTAATTATTATAACTACTGCCATTTCTGTGTATGATTTTAAACAACACAATGTTCTGAAGCTATCTGCAGTAGCATACTGCATGCTGATAAGAAAACACCAGAAAAACAAGGTACGGGGTGCCAACCATGTGCATGTAGCTGCTGAGTTCAGCTAGGTTTTTTCTCCCTTGGTCTTCAGTACAACCAAGGGAGGGCAGGAAAAGAAACTGCAAATTCCAAATGAAGCCAGCAGTCTTTAAGATAGGGGGGCTTAAAAAGTTAAACCATATAATGTAAAAGAAGATCTCATCATAAAACTAATGCTCTCCAAGGTTTTGAGCTTGGTTATTTTTCTTACAATATCAAACTAAGCAATACACATAATGGTCAGCCAGTGGTCACAAGAACTATTGAGGAATACTGTTCATTATAGACTGGGCTCAGAATAGAAGTATTATTAACAAAGCTCTATGAACTGATACATGCATTGCTGTATCTGACAAAAGTGTCAGATATCGAAACTATGGGAAAATAAGATAGAAGAAACAAAAATCAACACAAAGCATTTTGGTAAATTTTTGTCTTTAAAATATCAACTCACAATAATACTCCATAACTAGGAAGGTAGGAACGAAGAAAGGGAGTTCAATATTAATTCACAATTCCAACTTAAAAAACCCAGATTAATATATTTCTTAATTTCAGGATAGGTTCTTAACTTAGGAACAGCCAAACTTGCTTCAGAATGGTACCATGCATGTTCTAGATGAATAAGCGTATTAACCTCCAGTTGAAAAATATAAGATGTCCTTCTCTGTGAGGTCCTGTCATACCTCACAGAGGTTCTACTCTAAGGATTACAACTTTCAGCACTTCAAGACATATAGGCAGGAAGACAGATTACTTCTTGTACTGTCATTATGGCTTCTGAGCTCCTGAGGAGTGAGTTCACAAGGCCACAAACCTCCCTGCCTTCCTGCTGGGTTCTTCTTTTTGCAGAAGAGAATCTCAACAAAGTTTCCCAAATGTTTGTAAGTCCATGTTCTAGCTCAGGAAAACAAGAGCAAAAATGAAGACAATGACACACAGAGGGCTAACTCACACACAAAGGAAGTTCCTTCGCTTTCTGGAGACAGAGGTTTCACTGTGACTCTTCTCTACGCCCATTTCCCATCCTCCAAGATCCACCAACTTTAATGCAACACAGCTTTGCCTAGATTTGAAACTGGGAGTGTCCACCCAAAGACTAAAATTATAGGAGCAATGTTGTGAGACAACACTGGCTGATCCGTGACAACACTGGGACTCATCCATGGAACAAGCCATTCTGGAAGTCCAAGATCAGGAACAGATTTTTCTGCTAGATCTGCATGCCTTGCATGCTTAACCACTCCCTTAAAAACAGAAAAATAAAGCAACATATTATATTACAGGCTGTCAGTAAGAAGTACTTAATTTAAAAAAAAAAAACAACCAACCAGCAGGTTTTATGTTGAAGCAACTGCTTTTAAAAAGTTTCTCTCACTCATTCACCACTAGCTGGCCATTACAAATACTATCTAGTTTGACTATTATAATCAAAATCATAGCCTTGGAGATGAATCAAACAGTCGACACAAGTCTCCGCAACATTCAAGAACCGTGTGTTATTTAACATACCATTTTCATTTTCTCCAAAGGAAAAAAAAAAAAAAAAAGTGAGGGACAACACTGGTAACCCTACTTCTCCTAAGAACTTACATACTGTTTTCAGATGAAACAGAGAATACCAGTGGTTATGGATCAGCAGTTTTATTTTACAGTAGCATATAATAAGCAAATCCAACCTAATTTCTACTGCTATAGAAACAGCAACAATACACAATTTAATAAAAGGCTTTTTTTTTCTCCATATGGTTGTATGTATCTGAAAGTTTAGCATCACTTATGTATGAAGTACAACAAACTCATTTGTTTACAAAAATAGTACTGACACCTAAACAGACTTAAACCAAGAAGTAGTTCTTGCAGGTCACTCCACCCTGACTACACAATGCTCTGTGCCATGGGTATATTAAGCTCTGCAATTATGAGTTTTTGATGCAAGGACAGCATAGGCTGAAAAAATGGGGAAGGGAAGGGGGAGAGGGGAAAAGAGGGAGGAAGGAGAAGAAAAGGAAAGAAAACATCAGTACAGTAATACAGAACAACTCAAACACTACTTAAATAGTCAGCTCTTCCTCATGCCTCCCACATTCAAGATTCTGCTATGTCATGTAAACAATTTCTTGTGTTACACACGTAACATGCATACTTACTGAGCTGGAAACTGAAAAGATCATTGACAACAGGTTAAAATAATTTTAAAGGCAATTCACTACACACAGCTCTTAAAAGCTGCAGATGAGAAACCCCAAAAGCCAGCAGCTAGTTTTAGTTCAGCCCACAAAAATCCCAAAGAAAGGGAAAAAACAAGAAGTACAACAAAAATGTGACTGAGTGCAAAGCAGAGGTAATATGAAAGAAAACCCAGCAAGAACAGCTAGCTTACATGTTACAGGCAGGCCTTCTGCTTCCAGCAATAATACCCTGGCGCGGCTGTCACTCTCACCAGCACCCTGCAGGTTGTGGTTTCAGTTTTCACAGCACCAGCTCCCCTGCCGTCCCGCGACTGCTGGCACCACCCACCTCTGCCAGCACCCGTGTCCGTCTGTCTGCATGCGGGGAGGGGAGCCCAGGCACGCCATGGCGGGCCTACACCACATTGCTGCGGGAGTAGAACTGCGCACTCCACACTGCGATGCGACGGGACCTGCCCCTGCCCACCTTCGGCTGCAGATGAAAGCCCCAGCGTGGTGGAATCCATTCCCCTACCAGGCAGCACAAACAGCCACAGGCCACCTATCTGCCTACCTCGCTTTACGCCCAGGTTCCCAAAAGGAGCTTACAACTGCTGAGCTTGCTGTGCTGGTGCTGAGGAAAGGAACCCACTCACTTGCCCTAAGCAGAATTAACGTTTGTGTATTCTCTTCTCCAGGCCAAACTAGCTCAGCTCCCTTAGCCTTTCTTCACACAAGAGCTGCTCCAGCCCTCTGAGTATCTTCTACTCTTCTACTCTCTCTGAGTATCTTCGTGGTCTCCTCTGGACCCATTCCACAGTTCCAGTATTTTATGTATCAGGAGAAATGAAATGGCTGGGCCATTAATTAAGATTAAGACTATTTTAATCACAGCAAATCCAAATAACTTACATTAATTTAGAAGTTAGAAGAATTAATTTAGAAGTTAAAAGTTTCAGTTATTTCTGAAATACCAAATATGACTCATGCTTTATTGCTTTTTTTTTTTTTCTTCAGAATCAAATTCTGAACACATGTAATCTGGGAGTATTTCGGTTTGTTTACTTGCTTGTGTGTTTTTAAAGAAAAAGTTCCAATAAGACTAAAGAATACTTCAATCATTTTTCAGAATAATCTCTCTGCCCTTTACCTAAGGGAACAATAAACAAAAGTCATCCCAAGAAGGAAAGTAGAAACAGAGTACCCAAGGATCACACAGAGTGCTTAAGAAAATACTCTTCTGAGTGAAGTACAGAATCCTTTCTCTTAAATGATTACAGTACATTGATTTATATCCTTGCAGAACATTACAATTTATACCTTTTGCAGTACTCTTGAGAGCAGTTTGTTTCTACAGCACTACTTTTCAAATAGCTTCCAGTAACCAAAGCCTCCTCCTAGCATTACATGAAGTCAGTTCTTCTACACACTTTCCATATTCCTACAATTTACATTTTTAGTACTGTGGTCCATTTTTAGCACGTCTCTGCTACCAAGAAAACCAGCACTGACCTCCACACTGACACAGTTCTGATCCTTCTAAAATACAGGGTAACTCAGTGGCAGTAAATCTAAGAGCAGCCTGCAAGAAACACCCCACAACCTTGTTACAAAGCGCCTACGAAGGATCTGTGCACCCATGTGCTCTAAGGAGAACATGAAACAAAAGTTTTCATTTAAATGTTTCTGGCAGTAAATCCCAAATGGCAAACAAAACCGCTGCTCACTTTACTGGCAACACTGGAATAGACGTACGCATTTCTGTGGACGCATCAAATCAGTACTGCAACCTCCTCTATTTAGAAATGGCTTCCTTCACAATAATGTGCTGGCATAAAATTCACAAAAATCAGAATATAGTGACAAGTACAGTACATAGCACAAAATAAATAAATAAAATAATTAATTGAAAAAAATAAATCCAAAAAATATACTGAGGGCAGGAATCAATTTTCATTATAATCTTCATATTTAGACTTGAGAGAATTTCCAGTCTAATGCTGAAATAGTAGGGTTTTCCTCTGAAAAACTTCCTCTGAAAACATTCAGTATCACTCAAGTCTGAAATAAAAGTAATTCTTGCTGAATTTCCAGTGTTGTTGAATTCACCCAGCACCCAGCTTCAATAAACCGTCCATGGAAGTAACATGGACAATAATGTTCATTTCATTGAACTACAGAGCCTAAGAACAAAATAAAAACTAATAATAATAATTCAGTGGGTTCACTAAGATTATCGCCAAAATCTTTTACATAAAAAAACATTAAAATCCATTTGATATCATCACATAACATCACAAAGATCCAAGAAAACCAGCTGAATCCAGCTGTAGTCAAATATTAGTGTCTTCTATTAATAGGTATGATTGAACATTGCACAATGAATTGGTATTCCTTTTGGCTAAGGAAATGGTAAAAAACCAACAACAGTGTAAAAGACCATAAAAGAAAATATACCAATGCGGGCACATCACCTCCAGTTCAGGAGGGAGGTTAGTTCAGTTTTAATTCTTCATTTCTGCCTATTAATAATACTGGCATGATCTCCTGGTTTGCAGTTAAGAAATACAGGAAAAAGACTGCTCAACAGCAAACAATAACTGATCATAACTCTTCCTGAGTTTCTTTTTTCCTCCATTTACCTGATATGGTTCTGTAAAAGGTGTGTGCTTGCTGAAGATACTCTTGTACAACATAGCAGCCAAACAAAACTTTACACCAAAATCAAGATAAAGGCTTGTGATACTTTGTTCTAGAAAAAAATAGCATCAGTAAGAAATCAGAATATTTATTTTAGTTAAATGTTTTTAAATTGTTCATCTAGACTTGAGTTTTACAGTAAATGGACATGTTAAACTTGCTGCTTCATCTTCCTGAACGCCCTTCACACAGAGAACGCAAAAGCTATGCAGATACAAAAGAAAGGAGAGTGAAGAGGCAGCATTTCTACCTTCTACCACTGGAAGGCACAGGCAACCAAGTATGAAGCCTGTCTAAGAAGACACTGAGCAGGCAGATGCAGCTGAGTAATATCAGCAGCAGTGATGGGAACTTAGGAGTGGAAGAATAAAGAGCACAGGCACAGGAATGACAGCTCAGACAGTGCAGCGAAAATGAAGCCAGACTAACAGTGATTCTTAGGCGTGTTCACATTACAAGGTAGAGCCACAGGGAAATTAAACTACCCACATACTAGCCAGGCATTAAACAATGAGAAGTTGATGTCACGCACACGCTCCTGTGTCTTTAAACTCAGAAACACAGACAACCCTAGCTGAACACAACCAGTAGTTACTCCTGCTTACTGACAGTCGGATAAGAAATCAGGCCATAACAGAGAGACCAAAAAAACACTCCAGCTATTCAGTTTACAGAAAGTAATTCTACCAGAGGATCACAGTAAATTAAAAGACTGAACAGCTGCAGCAGCTCTCACTCACTCTCATCCCCTTCCCCACCTCCCTGCCAAATTCATCTCGGATAAAGTACATTAATGAAAAGGATTAATGACCAACAAAATGATTAAGGAATTCCAGGAGATTTCATACTCTGAACACATTTAAGCTACAGCATGGGGAAAAAAGAAAGAAACAGGAGTTATCAAAACCTGCTGGAACACTTCTGATTGCATTAAAAGCTTTGATGTAGTTTTTGCAGCAAAAGAGATAAGAGAAAAGGCTGCCTTTGCCTTCTAAAGGAATACTTCCTTCTCTGTAAAATTCACATATGCATTAAAATCAATCTTTTAAAAAGAAATACAGAAAAGAATACAGCTTGCCAAATAACTTTATAAAGAAGTAAAAGTTGCACAATCTACATGAACAGAACAATTAATCAGTTTTGCTCTAATTCAAACAGTACTGTAGAATTGCAGAAAACTGCAAAAATTAAAATATACATTTAAAAGAAAGTTTGGTCCAACTGAAGAAAGGTAATGACAACCAGCAGGAAGTAAAATGGCTAAACTTAAAATGGCCTTTCATTAAGAGGTAATTATGGAAGCAGGAGGCAAATACTTTTACAGGACATCATCCTCACAGATAAATATTTTGTAATGTCACAGAACTGAGGATGCATGCATGCACTAAGGAAAATACATAGACTGGGTTGTCAGAAACCAGAATGATGATGCCAGGAAATTCTGTTTTGTCACATTATTTTTACGGCATTATTTTCCAGTTCTTAGTAGGATCACAGGCATTGTATGTTACACACTTAAAGTGAAAAATATGCTTACAATAGAAATAAAAGGGAATAACAGAACAATAGAGTGAAAGGGACCTCAAGGATCATCTAGCTCCAACTAGGACAGGGCTATGGGCAGGGCTGCCCCCCACCAGCTCAGCTGCCCAGGGCCCCATCCAACCTGGCCTTGAGCGCCTCCAAGGATGGGGCACCACAGCTTCTGTGCCAAGGCCCAACTGCCCTGAGTAAAGAATTTCATTACTTCTAATCTAAATTACCCCTCTTTTGGTTTAAAACCATCCCTCCATGTCCCATCACTATGCCCCCTGAGGAAGAGTCCCTGCCTAACTCTCCTGTAGGTCCCTCTTGAAGCCTTCTCCTGTCTAGGCTGCTCAATACAGGGACTGATCCTATTATGTGATCTACATGTAACCTAAGTTGAGAAAGGCATTGCTAAACTAAGAGGGACAGAAACGCAACAAAAATGATTGTGAAACACAAAAACACTACAGAAAAGGGATTACAAGGTTTATATATTTGCATTACTCTTTAATGTACAGAAAGAAATAATTGTTTACATAATACTGCAATGTCTTTTGGGAGTATTATTTTACAACAGCATTGACTAAGGAAGTGGAAAATGTCCTTAAAATGCAGAAATATGTGCTGCTAATATTTCAAATGATGGCATATCTGCATTTACAGAACATGCACTTAGTAGCTGACTACACCAACTACAGCCATCAGTTCATGTGTGACCACAATTAAAAGTGTTTTTTTCATCTTCCTACTTCAATATTTTGAAAGACCAGAGGATGCATAAAAGCCGTGATCACTGTTTCTCTTCATGGAGTACCAACTATACTCCAATATGCGAGTCATCTTTATACCTTTTAAACTAACTTCTTGAACAACTGAACCAAGGAATATAAAAGCAAAGATAGGAATCAGTGTTCTGTTCTGTTCTGATTCTGCTGAATAAACAGAATTTAAACACACAAGCAGTATCTAAGAATAAAAAAGGACCACAGCCACATACATCAAATGAAGTTGTCTTCCAGTGATTTGCATTCCCCTTCTATTTCAATTTCCTAGCATTTCCAGCAAGACATGAACACCTCTTAGGGATACTAAACGCCAGCAAACATAAATTGTTTTCTATCCCACACTAGGTAACAGAATAACAACATGCTTTCTTCACTTTTCAAAGAAACCACGTCCTTAACTATGCATTACCTTAGCAGCAGACGGTGCTCCACTTGTCTGTGTTTTGGGAGGCTGACTGACATTAGCACTTGCTGACTTCTGCAAAATAAACGAAAGAAACATAATAAACAGAAACAGAAGTTGATGAATAAGAAGTAAAACTGTATATTAAATAAAGTATTTAAAAAATTCTACTCTAAAAAAATCCCTGTAAGAACATTTTTAAAAGGTAAGTAATCCAAAAACATGTTTTCCTATGTAACTTTAATTCACACTGCTTTATTTCAGATGACTTTGCCCAGCACTGAAGTTCTCCAGCACTGTTTCACAAAACAAATAAAAGGGCCTGGGGCACCTCCCATATGAGAAAAAGCTGAGAATCCTGGGACTAAAAGGGGATCTGATAAATGATTACATGATTAAATGCTGAATGAGTTCTTCACCTCGGTCTTCACTGGTGGCCAGGATTCTAGTCTTTTTCACATCCCTGAACCCTGCATCCCCAAACCTCTATGTGGGGACCAAGGAGGTAAATCCCTCCCCACTGTAAGGGCAGAGCAAGTCCGAGAGTGCCTCCTTAGACTGAATGAATACAAGTCTATGGGGCCGGATGGCGTGCATCCCAGGGTCCTGAAGGAGCTGGCTGAGGTGGTTGCCGAGCCGCTCTCCATCATATTTGAGAGGTCGTGGCTGTCAGGTGAGGTCCCGGACGACTGGAGGAAGGGTCACGTCACTCCCATATACAAGAAGGGGAGCAGGGAGGACCCGGGGAACTACAGGCCGGTGAGTCTCACCTCCGTGCCTGGGAAGATCATGGAACAGATCCTCCTGGACAACATGCTCGGTCACATAAAGAATGAGCATGTGATCCGAGACAGCCAGCACGGCTTCACCAAAGGAAGGTCATGCCTAACTAATCTTGTGGCCTTCTATGATGGAGTGACGGCATTGGTGGACGAAGGGAAGGCGACCGATGTCATTTACCTGGACTTGAGCAAGGCCTTTGACATGGTCCCCCACCACATCCTCATCTCCAAATTGGAGGGAAGTGGATTTGATGGGTGGACGACCCGATGGATAAGCAATTGGTTGAAAGGCCGCAGACAGAGGGTGGTGGTCAATGGCTCTATGTCCAGGGGGAGGCCGGTAACAAGTGGTGTCCCCCAAGGGTCTGTCTTGGGACCGGTGCTCTTTAACATCTTTATTAATGACATCGATGAGGGAATTGAGTGCACCCTCAGCAAATTTGCTGACGACACCAAGCTGAGTGATGCGGTTGATACGGTGGAAGGAAGGGATGCCATTCAGAGGGACCTCGACAGGCTGGAGGGCTGGGCTCGGGTGAACCTGATGAGGTTCAACACGGCAAAGTGCAGGGTTTTGCATTTGGGCCGGAAGAACCCCAGGCACCTGTACAGGCTGGGAGGAGCGGTCCTTGAGAGCAGCTCGGCAGAGAAGGACCTGGGGGTCCTGATGGACGAGAGACTGAATATGAGCCAGCAGTGCGCTCTGGCAGCTCGAAAGGCAAATGGGATCCTGGGCTCCATCAGGAGAGGGGTGGCCAGCAGGGACAGGGAGGTGATGTGTAGAGGTGTCCCTCTCTACTCGGCTCTTGTGAGGCCCCACCTGGAGTACTGTGTCCAGGTGTGGAGCCCTCAGTACAAGAAAGACACTGAGATTTTGGAAAGGGTCCAGAGGAGGGCGACTAAGATGATCAGGGGGCTGGAGCACCTCCCCTATGAGGACAGGCTGAGGGAGTTGGGCTTGTTCAGCCTGGAGAAGAGAAGGCTGCGGGGTGACCTCATTGCAGCCTATCAATATCTGAAGGGAACCTACACCCAGGAGGGGAGTAAACTCTTCAAAAGGGCTGACAACAGCAGGACTAGGGGAAATGGTTTTAAGTTGAAGGAGGGAAGATTTAGGTTGGATGTTAGGGGGAAGTTCTTTACTAGGAGAGTGGTTAGGCCCTGGAACGGGCTGCCCAGGGAGGTTGTGGATGCCCCGTCCTTGGACGTGTTCAAGGCCAGGTTGGACGGGGTCCTGGGCAACCTGATCTGAATGTGGATGTTTGGTGGCCCTGCTAGGCAGGGGGGTTGGAACTACATGATCCTTGGGGTCCCTTCCAACCCGGGTGATTCTGTGATTCTGTGATTCTGTGATTACAAACATCTAAGGAGAGGTGGGAGGCAAATGGTTGAGGCCAGGCTCTTCTCAGTGGTGTGTAAAGATAAGATAAAGAGCAATGGCCTAAAACTTGAACACAGGAAATTCAATACAAACATGTGAGAGAAATTCCTCACAGTAAGGGTGACAGAGCACTGGAACAGGTTGCCCAGAGAGGTTATGGAGTCTCCTATGGAGATATTCTGAACACCTGCCTGTGCAACCTATTGCAGTGAACCTACTTTAGCAGGAGGGTTGAATCAGATGATCTCCTGAGGTCCCTCAATTTCTGCAATTCTGTCCTTCTGACAGATCTACGTTATTTCCTGTGGCAGAGTGACTTATTTTAATAAAGAGCCAAACCAATAGTAGCCGTATCACAGAATCACAGAATGCTTGCGTTGGAAGGGACCAAGGGATCAAGGATTATCAAGCTCCAACCCCCCTGCTGCAGGCAGGGCTGCTGACCTCCACATCTAATACTAGACCAGGTTGCCCAGAGCTCCATCCAACCTGGCCTTGAACACCTCTGGGAAAAGGGCATCCACAGCCTCTCTGGACAGAATATATGCAACATGAGCGATTTATGATAAGACTTTAAAATACTAATTGTGTAGTGAGATGGTAGATTATTGCTCTACAGAAATAACTTTAACAAAATGGGAAGTAACAATATATCTCAGGCAGGGAAGCACAGATACAGAACTAAGAGCAAAATGATGGCTTTTCTAGTTAATAAGTAAACTTGCAATTGAAACAAAACAGGACATCCTCTCTGAACCTGCATTCAGCAACTGCTGAAATGACATCTAGTGAAGACTAGAAAAAGCAGCCATTAATAACGAACACAGCAAAATATATCAAGTATTTGGAGGCAGAAGATGGATAAGACCAAGTCACTTTCTCTGACAAATGGAAGCTCAAGATCTACAAGATGAAGTGTTTACACTTCAATTACTCTCTACAGCAGAGAAGTCAGTAGAATGATGATGGCTCAGATATCTTAACAGGAAACCTGCATTCAAACTCACAAACACCAGATTTCAAAGGATTGTACAATATCTCCTGCAACAGAATAGCAGTCATAATCTTCTGTTTAAGGTTGTTTCCATGTCACATTCTCACTGCAGTTCAGCTCCAAAACTAGGAAACCATCTCCATAAATAATGCTGAACATTCAACTACTAACATCCAGTCAGAGCCTCAGGAAGAGGACTTTCGTGACTATTTACCAAAGAGTAACATCACAAAAATCTAGCCTAGCAATACAGACCGAAACAAATAAGACAGCCACATCAAAGTGTCCATGATTACTACTGAAAGCAACGACACACAAGCAAGACTTCATAGTGTGTCACAAAAAAAGAAAAGCAATGGTGATTTCCCCCCTTGAAAGAGTTTAAGAACATGGCCACCTCCTCCAGCCACTCCAAACTAGGACACCTCCTGCACGGCCACTGGAGTCTTCTGCAGACCTGTACCACTCAGTACAGTTCTGGCTGCGTGTTGGAGCCCAGCACAGTGCCCAGGGACATCATCTCTCTACCCAGGCAGAGAAATGTTGCTGCCACCTTCCTGTTTGCAGGTTCAGCTAGCAGAAAAGCAAAGCATTTGTCTGAGATTCATGCACACTGGCACTGTCTGTCTTCAGCAGCACCCACAGACTGGAACCACCCACCTATATAGTCTGGACTAGAAATAGTAAGAAATCTGTATTTCAAGTGAAATAAATTCTTGTTCCAACAATTAATCTATGTTTATCAATTAAACAGTATAAGGAAGAAGTGGTGAAGTAACTGAACCAAACATCTCTGTTTCTGGTCTCCTTCAACATCTTCATCAATGACCTGATGATGGGATAGAGAGTGCACCTCAGCAAGTTTGCTGATGATATAAAGCTGGAAGGAGTGGCTGACAACCAAAAGGCTCTGCTGCCATTCAGCAACACCTGGGCAGCCTGGAGAGTTAGGCAAAGAGGAATGTGATGGAGGAATAACTGCATGCATTCAGTACAGGCTGGGAGGGCTGATCAGCTGGAAGGGATCTCTGCAGAGAAGAACCTGGGCGTCCTGGTGGACAGCAGTGCAATGAGCCAGCAGTGTGTGCTGGCCAACAGGTTGAGGGAGGTGATTCTGCCACTCTGTTCCCAGTAAAACCACATTGGAGTACTATGTCTAGATCTAGACTCAAGAAAGACAGAGAACTTCTACAGAGAGTTCAGCAGAGGGCCACAAAGATGCTTATGGTCCTGGAGCATCTCCTGTATGTAGAAAGGATGGGACTGTTTAGCTTAGACGAGCGACCTAAAACAGTAGGTCATTTCTGAGGCTTCTTCTTGACCTGGATATGCAAATTCAAAATGAGCAGCAGGATTCATCATTTTTACATTTCATATTTCAACCTATGGACTCATCCCATGGGCCTCAGGCTGGGGAGGGCCCAAGACACATGGCATCCCAGGGCAGCATGAGGAATCTGTAGTAGGCTTTGAGAAGGTTCAGGGACGGTGTGAGTGTTGGCTACAGCTGCCTACTGGGAGCATGGAAGATGAAATCTGACTTTTCTCACACATACCATGTAGTGGGCACTCTCCTCACCATTCTTCTCTTTTGAGGTCAGGGCAGAAGAGATGCCACTTCTCAAGTTCCAGGGGTAGGGATGAGGAATAAGAAAGAACAGCTGATGCAACACTCAAAACTCAACAGTTTTTTATGATTGCATCTCCTACGGCTCTCTGTAGGGTGTCAGTACACTTTGCCCCTCTCTGCAACTTGCTGGCACCAAGATGGCTCCACAGTAGGCAGCTGCAGGGTGGCTGAGAACCCCCTTGCCTGGCCCGCTTGGTACACTCTTTCAACCACCTCAGAGCAAGAGCCATAGGCCCCAACTCCCAACTGCCATGTTTTGGTCACCATGGAACACTCAGAATCCTATTGCCATAGCCATCCCTATAAACACAGGGACCCCATGTCCAGAACCCCAGTCGCTGAGTCACAGCAGCCAGTGGCACCTGGTCTCCCCAGGAAGTACACAGGAAGCTTTCCCTTGGACTGAGGATGGATCAGCCACCTTTCAAGAAGAGGTGGCTGATGGAAAGGGACGATGACATCAAGTCCATGGAGGTGGACCCACCAGACAGTGACAGACATCCCACAGAGGTGGATCCACCTCGGGAGGACAAACTGATGGAAGTGTATCTCCCTCCATCAGGGCACACCAGTCACCACCCTACACTGTCAGGCTGGCCAGGAAGAGATCATGCCCTGCACCGTTGCAGGGGCACCAGGATCCATCCACCTCCATCCAAACGGCTACCTTAGTGTTGGCACTGATCCTCCCGTCCTGTAATTTTACCATTAGAGGGGAGAACCCCAGTTCAGGGCCATCCTGCAGGCTTACATAGAGCCTCCAATTCCTGGTAATTTTCCTTTTGACAGCCAAGACTCCTACAAGCCCATCATTCCCATCCCACTCCCTCGTCCCTCCCTACGATCTTTCATCTCTTCTTCACTGAGTCCTGAGGAAGAGGGCAGGGCGGGGACTGTCAGCCTCTTAATTGCTGCAATTGGGCAGCAGGAAGAGTCCAGCAAATTGACCTAATTTCCAGAAACCTCAAACACTTCAGGGATGCGAAGATCATGCAAGTTTATCATCACCCGGAGGAGACCTAACTTCAGGCCATCCTCCGGGCTCACATGGAGCCTTCACATCTTGGCAATTCTTCTTTTGACAGACAAGGCTCCTACAAGTCCTTTCTTCCTGTCCCCTTCCCTCATTCCACTCCAGGGGAAGAGGAGGGATGAAACAAGTGACAGAGATATATTGCATAAAAGTAGACTTCAGTTTGGACAATAAGTACCAAACTTCAGCAGGAAGGTCCAGTCAAGATGTTTCATTTGCACATTTTTTTCCAAGACTGGACAATCAATAATTTACAATAACAATATAAAATAACAATCATATAAAAACCAAAACACAAAATGAACAACTTTACTTTTATAAAAGCAATAACTGTCTCTCCGTTTTTTGCAATTTTGTAGTCTGCATATAGATTCCCACATCCCATCATCTCCCTCCACACAAAAATGTACCCTGTAGTACTGCACACAGTCCTAATTTCTAGCTGGAGGAATAACCACAGAACTGCATAGACCATGCATGGCCCCTTGCCCTGCCTCATCACCATCCGGTATGTCAGAAGACATTTTACATAAAGCCAAAAGGTTGGCTTATGAACTGTCATCCTGGAAAGGAGCTCTGAGGAGAAGGATCTCAGTGTCCCTGTGGGCAACAAGTTGGCTATGAGCCAGCAGTGCACCCTCATGGCACGGAAGGCCAATGGCATCCTGGGGAACATTCAAAACAGCATGGCCAGTAGGTTGAGGGAGGCAATCATTCTCCTCTGCTCTGCCCTGGTGAGGCCACATCTGGAGTACTGCGTCCAGTTCTGGGCTCTCCAGATTAAGACAAGGAACTTCTTCAGAAAGTCCAGCAGAGGGCCACAAAGATGTTTAAAGGCTTGGAGTATCTTCCATGTGAAAATAGCTGAAAGACATGGAAGTATTTAGCAGCCTGGAGAAGACCGAGGGATATCTTTTCAATGCTTATAATTACCTAATGGTCAGGAGCAAAGTGCATGGTGCCGGACTCTTGTCAGGGGTGCTCAGTGACAGGACAAGGGTCACTGGGCGCAAACAGAACACAGGAAGTTCCATATAAACATGAGAAAAGGCTTTTTTACTTTGAAGGTGACACAGCACTGAACAAGATGCCCACAGTGACTGTGGAGTCTTCTCTGGAAACATTCAAAACCTGTCTGGACACCTTCCTGTGCAATCTACCATAGAGAACCTGCTTCTGCAGGGAAGTTGGGCTTAATGATCCATAGAGATCATTTCCAAACCCTATGATTTTGTGACTGTGTGAATCAGTGGCCCGTACAGAATTGTGTGTGAAGGAATTAAAACTGTGTCTTAAGGATATTCATAGTCTACTCTTCAATATTAGAAGTTACTTCAAAATAAAAAGCCAAAACACTGTTTCAAAATAGAATCTTAATTGTTTCATGTTTAATAGAGGGGAGATATAATGTCTATCACTCTGATATGTAGACCTTCCCACTGAAGAACTGCAGCAATACTGGTATCTAGAAATACTGATTACACGTTCAGGATGGGCTACACGATTTCATTTTTTCATTATAGTTTTGCTCTAAAAACAACTACAGTGCAGTTTCCTTTTATGAAAAAAAAGTCATCACATGAAGAAAGAACACTCAATCTCTGTTCAGGAAATGCTTTTAACAACTCCAAGCAGTGTATCAACCTACAGTTTTCAATCTTGGATTCAACAATCACATGATCAACAAATTTCTTCCTTGAGTAGACAGAGTCTTGAATCATAACAATTCCCAATGAATATCAAAACTTACCTGATATAATTATATCTCAGCAAAGAAAGAAAAGCAGCAAAGAAAAACGGGCAAACAAATCATTACCCTACTGCCCAGTATCACTCCTTCTACAAAGGACTGATCCACGCAATACATTACTTCCCTAATGCCACCCTATGTCCCCTGACAGACAGCGCTGGATTGTGTCAATCTGCTAGGTTCCCTCTGGGATCCACAGACAGAGCCAGACCATCCTGCAGAGTGATCTTTTTCCTCTTATTAAAGATTTAATGAATATAAAAGCCGTATCTACAGTGTGACTTTTCAAATTAGAATAAAAATATGAGTGCATCTGTAACAGCACATAACTTTTTTTTAAACCAGCACACTGATCTTTCTATACTGACTGTTCTTTTTCAAGTGCAATGCGTGAAAGCCTAAACTCCTCAAACGTTCCAATGATTTTCATCACCATATTGACTGACTGTGTTTTCCCATTACAAAGAATAAAACTATTATCAGAAAGCTAGTGTACTGTTAAAGCAAAGTTGCATTCCAGGGACTTGAAAGCACTGTATTTGGCATTCCAAGAAGCATTAGGCTTAGGAAAACAAACAAACAAACAAACAACAACATAGTTTAAAATAAGTAACTTGTTATTAAAGCAGGAAGAAATTTTACAAATGCTCTCATCAAAGTTACTCATGATCCTCCAAAATTTGAATCAATAACAAGCATCCTCCCACATTTTTACCAGTCATAGTGTCATTACTCAGAATAATGCTCCTGGACTGCAACTAACTCTAATGTTTGTTTTGGATAAGAAATCCAGCATCAGGATTTTTAAATGTCAAATCCTATTGTTACAGGAAAGAACAATAGTGTTTTAAAGCCAGTTATTGCCATCATGCTTTCAAAATAAGGAACATTTCCTGTTTAGTAAAGAATAATAAGCTAAGGAAGTGGCACATATTCTGCCTACACTGCTTGAAAGCGTGACTTGAATTGGCAGTACGTATTCACATGGATCTTATTTCATACCATCTCTGTTAAAATACATCTTTGTCCTAATCTGGAGCACTAAATTCCTCAAACATATTACTCTGTCTTCCTTTTATAGAATTATAGAATCACAGAATTGTTCAGGTTGGAAAAGACCTTAAAGATCATGAGGTCCTCGTTTTCACATTCAGACACCAGCAACGCAATAACTACATAGTTAGACTGACACAGAAGCTCCCCTTGATATTTCGCTCTATTTCACTCAATGGAAAGATAACAGCTTTTTCCAGATTTTGTGCAGTTAGTAACAACAGCATGAGCTACTTCAAAACAGAGAAGGCATATTTCAAAAACCTGTCAGACACAACAGTAGCGTTTGCATCAAAACCAGGAATTACACATACGAATATGTACTAAAGTACACTGCAGCCTGCAATGGACAATGTCATACTTATGTACCTTTAAATATACTAGAACTGATTTTTTCAAAAGTTAACTAATCTGAATCATGCCCATCTGAATTTTAAACCAGCACCTCTGTTCCTTCTACAAGCATTGCTGTATTTAATGCATAGACTTCAAAATTGCTTATTGGGTCTCACATCAAAGCACAATTAAAAGAAAAGCTCAATACTGTAAAAAAAGTTTCACTCTGAACCCAGCAGATTTTATCAGACTGCCTAACACTCTGGAATGCTTCACAGGAGATTAGGGCAGGATCAAGATTTGTGCTTGGATCAGTTCAGCTGAGATTCCCAAATGAGGAGTTGCATTCTTTTGCTAGTCCTTCGTCTCCAGGAGCATCGCACTGAAGTGGCATTATCGAACACAGAAAAAGAACATGACTGTGACAAGGCAATTCACTGTAACACTGTATCTACCTTTCTGAGACCAGGCAAAGATTCGGGCAACCAATTTCCCTCTCTCGAACAATAACAGTAGATACAAAAGACAGCAAAACCAGCCATGTAAAAATAGCTCAGATGTACGCTGATGCTCTTTCTCACAGACTCATAGATTAATCTATTTTTCTTTAATTTCTTTAATTTCAAGATGTTTTATAAACTATCATTCACTATGCAGTGAGTTTTCCTCTCCCCCCTTAAAATTATTTATCTAGCATCCAAAATATTCATTAGCAGTAACTCCTTGATTGTACACAAATTCCAAAGTGACCTGAAACTGCTGAAAGGATGCACAAAAGCTTGAAAATGATGTTAAGATGAAAGGTAAAAAAAAAACTATGTGAGTTGTCTCTCACATACTAAAACTGCACATAAAAGCTGCCAAAAGACTTAGAAAACTGGGAGGAAAGGAGAAGAAAAGATATTTGCTATTTCTCACATTTTGCAATGGTATCTTGCAAACATGTTGACTCAGGACCATAACATCTCAAGTTTTCATAGAGTGAGGAACTAGAGGCATGGATATGGGAAAACGGCAGCATGTCCTGCAGCATGGCAGGTACACCCCAGCTGCAAATGCATAAAACAGATTAAAACACATGGGCAACCATCAACTCCAACAATGATCATTTATTTTATGCTATTTTCTACCACACACACATCCACAAGCAATGAAAACATTTCAAGGCCAACTTAAGATTCTCAGTGTCTGATCTTCTTCAAAATGTGAATTTAGCAATTTTAAGGTTCTGAAATGCAAGACACAAAGAGATAAGGCATATGACCAGTAAACCTGTCTGTGAGTGCTGCTCAATACAACTGTAACACATGCACATGCTATCTTTGGATCATGTGGATAAAGAGTTGCCTGTATCTCCTTTCACTTACACATTTTAACACATCAATTTTCCAGCTGCCTCCCTTCTAGCAAACCACTTATTTGTAGCTGTGCAGTATCTTGTACATATTCATTGGTCATCATTACAGTAACAGATGATGCATGTTCTAACCTAAAGCTGACCACTCCTGGGGCAAGCAGATCACCCAGTCTGCCTTGAAGTCTGAGTAGCACTGCTGAAATGAGGCAAACAGGATCTCAGTGTGAAGGTGTCTTTTCCTTAATACAACACAAAGATTAATGAAGCAAAGGAGATTAACCCTTACAAGAGGAATATGGCCCTGTAGAGCAGGATCTCACAGACTTATCAAATCATTACAAAATATTTCTCTGTTGTGCTAGATGAAACAGCATTAAGATTTAGTGCACCCTAAGTGCTTCCAAGTAACTATCATTGGCTGCTATGAAGAACCAGGGTTAAAGAAAAATGGGCACAACATATTAAGACTACACCTTGGTTTTGTTTTCAGAAAACAAACAGCCTCAAGCTAGCATTCTAGAAGAAAGAGAGGTGTATATCAGAAGCTTTTTGTAAAAGCAAAAGCATCTGGAAAATAAACTTATTAACAGCCTTCTGTTGCCAGTTTGGAACAGTAACTCCACCATCCAAACTACGGACTTCAACTTCCATCAGTCCCACAAAACGGTAAGCATTTCCATGTTAAAAGCAACAACAATCAATCAAAAAAATCTAATATAAAACTATGAAGGTACAAAACCACTGCTGAAGAAAACTACACTGTCTTGAGATAAAAGGATCATGTACCCAGCATAGGCACCCCTCTTCTGGTATTTGGTCAGGAAAGATTGGTAACTGCGCTAATCATCTACTCTGAAGACAGTAATAAAATGGTAACTGCTCTTGATAGACACAGCAGTTAAAAGCACTATAGCTTACCCAAAGTTCTTTTTCCAAATAGCTTCTGTTAAGAATGAAGTATCAGATGTTCCTACTTCCAGCTTCCCTTACACAAATAACTGATATTTGAAGGCAACAAGTAGACAAGTAGTGGATGCTTCTGTAAATTCTTCTCTTTGTAAATCTGCTGCTAACATTCCTTGGAAAAGTATTGCTCCCATTTTGCATCAGCTGAGAGGAATGAATGATCACTACTGGCACTTGCATCCTGGCTCAGACAACACTTTCTTCTGCGGCACAAGAGTGACTCACCACAGCACACAACATATCTCTGTGTGACTAACAGAATTCAGGCCTCCTGGGAGAAGTACAAAGTACTGTTCCGAACACAGCCTGCAACCCATACAGTTTCTGACTGTCATCAACAGCCTTTATGATCAGACTATAAAACCGCCTGCTGTATACTCAACATTACAGCCCAGTATGACCTCTTGATCAGGAAAGCTTCATTCCTGACAAAGCCGTATCTTCAAAAAGTAATATTTATTGAAAATACAGCACTGACCACACATATGCAAATGTGCCAAGATGTGGCTCAGATGTGAAAAATCTATGCCTGAATATTCCCATTTGGAAGAAAATCCAGAGTACAAGCAAGAAAGGAAGCATGACAGAACACTCCACTTTATCCCCGCTTCCCAACAATCAAAAAGCCAGTACCATCAGATGTGTATCAAAATGTACCTGCACTGCAGAGCACACAAATTCACTGAGATAATTTCTACTGATACTAAATGGAAGAACTTCTGAAAGCAGAAGAAAGAAAACATCAGGTGGCTCTGCAGCTTATGAAAAAACTGCACACACCTGCAATAAATTGTAATTTATTGCAAAAAACGTAATCAGTTTTATCTGAAAATTACCAGTTTGCAATCAAAAGACAAAAATTTGTATCAGAGGTAATTAATTACTGAGTTTTTCTTGTTAATATATTTGCATTATTGAATTTACCTCCGTTGCTTCTTTCTCTCCTGATTTGGAAGAAGTTCCACTTGTCTTCTTGTCGCCCTGCTATAAGTAAAGAAAAGAGATGTGTAAATATTAAGATCTTGAATTGTACCTTCCATGCTGAGAAAGTCTCAAGTATCTTAATGCATGTATAATGCACCTATCACTCTCCACAATACAAGACAATAGAACAGTACATCTCCCTTCTCATGAATGGACAAAATTTCTAAATCACAGAATGACTTGGGTTGGAAGGGACCTTAAAGATCAAATACTTCCAACACTTCTGCTGTGGGCAGAGTTGCTATCCACTAGATCAGGATGCCCAGGTCCCCATCCAACATGGTTTTGAATGCCTGTAGACATAGGGCATCTACGGCTCCTCTGGAAAGCCTGGGCCAGTGCCTCACCAAGAATTCTCTCCTAATAGCTAATCTAAATCTCCCCTCTTCTACTTTAAAACCTTTTCCCCTTATCCTGTCATTATCACACCATGTAAAAAGTCTGTACCCTTGCTGTTTATAAGCTCCCTTTAAGCACTGGGATGCCACAGTGACTTCTCAGAGCGTTCTGTACTCCATCCCTCTGATGATCTTCGTGGCCTTCTCTGAATCTGTTCCAACAGCTCAAAAAACTTCTGCTGAGGCCCCAAAGTCTGGATGCATCAATGCAAGTATGGCCTCATGAGGGCAGAGCAGAGAGAGATAATCACCTCCTTTGCCCTGCTGCCCGCTCCTCTTTTAATTCAACCCATTATACTGTTGGCCTTCCAAGCTGCAAACGCACAGTGCTGGATCATGCCCAGTTCTTTGTCTACCAGAAACCCCAAGTCCTCAGTAGGGCTGCTCTCAAGGAGTTCTTCTCCCAGTCTGTATGGGATTGCCCCAAACCATGTGCAACACCTTACACTTACCCTTGTTGAACCTCATCATGTAGAATCACTTTTCAAGATTGTCCAAGTCCCTTTGGATGTCATCCCTTCCTTCTATTCTATCAACTCAGCTTGGTATCATCAGCAAACTTGCTGAGGATATACTCAGTCCCACTAACTTTTTGAAAAAGATGTTGAAAAACACCAGTGCTAACACTGACCCATAGGGCTCACCATTCATGACCAGACTGCATTGTCCTTCTGGACGACTTCAACAGATTACAGTCAGAAAATAATGATTTCAATAGTACTACATTTAACACTATTGTTGTGAGACATTCTGTTATAAGATATTCATGTTATTACTTAGTCTTGATTAGCATGGCACTCTGATACTCGCTGTCAGTTCCACAGACTCCTGTAGAAACAAACCAGCTCTAACAGATCAACACTACATGTCCAACCATGACCATGCTCTCCAACATATAAACTTTCTTCATAACCATTCCAATGCTCATGATGTCCAATCCTCCTTATGTGGAAGAAATCTGCTATTCTGACTTCTAGAATTTTGCTGTTTACAGAAAACATAAACTCTGTCATGGTTCAAGCACAGGCACACATTAAAAATACAATTCCTCTTCAAAACTCTTGTGTCATCCCATCCAAGACATTAAACTTCCTTCCACCTAACCCAGTGTGCCATTAGTTCTACTTGTTCTTCATGTGTAGCAACATACAGAATATTCTGCAAGTGCACTGTATTCAACACTGGCTTTATTTTGCACTTCTGATAACAGAGAGTATGGTCCCTCAAAAAAATCTTTTCCAACAGCACACTGTTTAACCTTAGAATTAAAAAAAAAAGAAAAAAAAAAGAAAAAAAAAAAAAGAAAAAAAAGAGATGCTAAAAGCAAGTAAGTTTCCACATGAATAACAAAAAGCGACATAATAAAGTCATTATCTAATATCTCAGTTAGTATCCCAGGGCAACTCAGACACCAGAGAATGATTCAAAACTGTTTGGTGTTGCTGAGTAAAGAGAAGGGTTGAGTTTAGAACCAACCATTCCTTTCTGTTTTGCAGACTAAGCAGTAGGAGAAGTTTGCTAAATCACTTAAGTAATGAGTTCCTATAGCATTTTCTTTGCATGGCTACAACTAGAAAGTAATGAGCCATGTATCACTAGCCCATCTTCAGCTGGAATGTGCTCAAGCACAGCAACAGACAGGCTGGGGACACGATAGCTGAACGAACAAACAGAACAAAAATAAAAATAAAAAAGTCATGTCTCTTATCCATTTCCACTATGGTAGTAGAGGACAAAAACTTCATAGGTTGTTTTAAACAACTTCTATGGCTGCTGTTCAGCAAAACTATTTTATGCAGACTAGACTCCAATCCTACATAGACATTCTCATTATAGGATCACAGTGGAAAAGACCCACAAGGATCAAGTCCTAATCTTAACTTCACACAAGACCATCCAAACCCAAACCCTACATCTGAGAGCAGTGTCCAAACACTCCTTGAACTCCAGCACTGGGGCCGTGCCCACCTCCCTGTGCATCCCGTTCCGTGCCCACCGCCCTCTGGTGCAGCCCCTTTCCCTGACCCCCAGCTGCCCTCCCCTGACGCAGCTCCATGCCGTTCCCTCGGTCCTGTCGCTGGCACGCACAGCAGGGCTCAGCGCTGCCCTCCGCTCCCTGGGAGGAGCTGCAGCCGCCTTGAGGGCTCTCCTCAGCTCCTCTGCCCTGTGCTGAGCACACCCAGGGACCTCAGCCGCTCCTCACACACCTTGCCATCTTTTTTGCAGCACAAAACTCAAAAAGCTGAGTGCTACCATGAATCCAGCTGCATCTCTTACTGTTATCAACACAGATAGCTTATGGAGAACTGCAAATGCATACTGCATAGAATGAAAGGCTTTATTGGCTTCCCAAGAGAATATTAATTATCATAATGGAAGTGGGTTAACAAAGCAAGCACATCTTCCTGATACTGCATGTATGTTGTCAATCTCATTGGTACGCTCTCTCAGATTTGGGCGGCAACACCAACTGAAGTCCAGAATGATTCTCTTTTTCCTTTGCAAGTCACAAAAAGCAGGAATCCTACACAGATCCTACTGTGTACACCAGACTTCTGTCAGTGCCAAACCAGGCACTACCCTTCTTACCTATGTCCACATCTTTCCTTCCAAGGAAACACACAGCAGACAGGATCATAACCTCAAGAGAGTTCTCAGTCCCAGGACTATGTCCCAGCAGGGGGCTGAAGTGAAGAGCATCCCAACCGAAGTGTCAAGCCTCTTTTTCTACCTCTAGACCGGGCTGTCAGGTACAGTAATCTGAGGTTCCCAGAGAGAGCCTGGGAGTCAGAGGAAAGGCAGGACAAACGGGTTGGCAGCATTCCCTCAACCATCCCTCAAGAAGATCAACTGCTCAACCCTGAAGCACCCTAGGGAGGCCAAGTACTCCAGCTCTGCCACACCTAAACTCAAGTCAGGCAGAGATTAGGCACCTGAAGCCTTCCCACTAGAAAGCTGTGTCAGACAGCATCTACAATAATGAGACTCCAATTTAAAATTCAAATGACACTTGGAACAAGCACGTAAGTCCCCACCAAAGTGATTTTTATCCAGTCACTTGGAGTCACATACTGCATACACATTAAGCACTGATGCTCTCTGGCCTCAGATAATAAAACAGTCTACAAAGGCATTATCTCACTTGAAAGTCTGCCACCCTGAGGAGGTAAACTGAGGAGGAAAGCACAACTTTCTAATACACCTTCCACAAAGATCACACTGGTTCCATGAAAAGCTTATGTTTAAGATATGAGAAGGGATCCTATTTTCAAAATGACCTCCATCAGCTCCCTTTTGCTTTGCATTTCCAAGCACTGAGACTTGTAGTTTAAATAAATTAATCAACTTGCTTAGCAAGAAACTCAGTTAAGCTTTCCTGGGATGGTATGCATGCCTTGGTATATACCAACCATGGTTTATATCCACGTGGGTGAAAGAGGCTGCTTTTGCTTTGGGCATCCTTTTTCTTGCTCACTTTTCTAACAATGTCAAAGAAATTTATGTATGTGGTAACAACATACACGTACTGATGGCAGAAGCAGCTCCAACTCTGTCACAAAAAGGGCCAGCATACACTTTTAGTTAAACTTAAAATGTAACTTATTTGCAACACTTTTCTGTAGTTGTTGGAAAAATAAATTGGCTCCAAATATGCTTCACTAAGGACAAAGCAAGCAAAACCACTTACAATGACAAATCCGAAAAAAAAAAAAAGAAAAAACAACAAAGAAGTATCATCAACAACAAAGTTTAACTTGAGATCTTTGTCTTATTCTGCATGCAGAAAAAAATCTTGACACTACTGCCTCAGCACATTTACCTTCACATTCAAATGCTGTGCAAAATATTAATAACAGAATGTACAACTGCATCCTCAGCTTACATTTATAGAAATCAGACATCAGCTAAAGGTCCTGCTCCAAGACATTCTTCCTAAACATCAGGAGTTCCATTAGCACCAGTAAGCCCTCAGTTCAAAGACACTGCACAGCATCTCAGAGGTCAGCAATGACCTCTGTCAGTAACTGGGTAAGATGGGAAGTCTGCCTGCAACACTCTCAGCTGAACTCAACTAACTCTGCATTGCTGCTGCTGAACACAATTATTCTATGCTGACAGGAATCTGACCATCACTTTTCAGTTGAAACTGGGAAATAGACAGAGATATTTGATGCTGCTCACAGAACTGCCAGATGAAAGATGCATCAAGGAAGTGTACAGAAAGCATAGGTGAAAGCCAGATTCTTCTTACAGCCCTTGCACATTATGCAAAGGGCTGTAAGATCAGTATGCTTTGCACACATCTCCTAGGAAAAAAAAACAAACAACCAAACCAACACCTAATAGAACAACCATTGAATCTCTCATATCTGTTCCTCTCTTCCTTTTCGCCTGCTGCACTCCCCCATTTATTAGACCATGATGCCCTCCAGGAAGAAAGCACCCCAGTAAGTGACAGATGTTTACATGAACATAGAGGACACTGGTCTCCCACAAAGACCAGTAACTACACAGACTGCTTTCCAACAGAACTCAAGAGATGTGGTTTCCCTCCGTGAATGTAGGAAACGAGGTGGTCTTTGTATCTTTTCCTATCCTGGATTCAGTAGTCCAGGACTACAGAGCCATCAATAGTTAATGCATCAGTTCTCACACTTTCCTATTTCTGATTCTGTGGTATCATCATCATGCCATATCACTGACTTATTATAACAAGTAACACTCAGAAACATCACTAATCCAACATCCAAGCTACTCTGAGCAATGGAAAAGTGCAATTAGAAATTAGGGGGATCCTATTTACCTCAACCATTATTCAGGAAATATGTTAAATAGATGTTTTCTCTGAAAGACACCTTTCACTGTATATAGTTTCTCTAAAACTTTAAGAGAGGGCAGGCTCCTTCTCACCACTCCTCTGAAAGACCAACTGCTTCCTGCTATGACTAATAATTCAGATGACTTGTAAGCAATTACAGGTCCTGTCAGTCTAATGAGCACTGACGAAGCTGAGCTGAACCACAGAGAGCCATGAGAGATGAGGTTTGCTCAGAGACTGTTCAGCTAGACAAAATTATTCCTGGCAGCTCCGTGACCTACCTGCAGCTAAGCACACGTTTCCAAAAAAAGGCACACTGCAGGATTTTTACCCAAAGCAGAAACAAACCCACACAAGCTCTGCCTTATGCTGCAAATCACTTAATGGCTGAGTTTTGATCGAATGGCATAATTTAGTCGCTTCGAGAGCTCGCATTATTCAGAGCATCACAAAAACAACCATCAGCACGAACGAACCCACGTTCCAGCATTGCTTAGACAAAGTTCACAGCAGAATTTCGGAGCTACATCCAGAAAACGCCACAGGTTTTCACAGGACCTGACGCACAACAACACAAGCACGTGAACAGCGCTTATCTGCCGCCCGTCACTCCCACCTCCCCGCTCATTCGTGCCACACACGGGCGGCCCCACTCGCAGCCGCTGTGCGGAGCCCTCCGCAGGCCGCAGCCGCCCCCCCGCATTTACCATGGCATACCACCAGCGCGCGAAAGCCATGGCGCTGCTCGCTGCTCCGCACGGCACGGCGCGGCACGGCACATAGACGTACGGGCCGCGCCCCAGCGGCCACCTCCCTCCGGGGGCGGCACCCGCCGCGGGAGCGGCCACGGCCGCGCCCCAGCCGCCACCGAGCCCCGCAGTAGGGCGGTGCCGGCGGGTCCGCGGACCGGGCGGAGGGGTCATGGTTGGCGGGGGAGGGGGGAAGGGGAATGAGGGGCGTCGGGGTCCATCAGTGCAGTCGCCGTGCCCCCCGCCCGCCTCGCCCCGCATTCGCGCCGCTCCCTGCCCACCTTACCGCGGCGGGGCCGGGGGGCCCCGAGCCTGGCTGGGACATGGCGCACGGTGCCGCTGCGGGCGGGGGGCGACCGGTGGCGGCGCGGAGCAGAGACGCTGCCGAGCCGCGCGGCCAGTCCCTCCTCTTCCTGCCGGGCCGGGGGGGCCAGGGCAGGGCGTCCCAGCTCGCTCCTCCAACGCGGGAGCGGCTTGCGTTGTGTGGCTGTTGTTAAGGCTTGGGGCGGGACGGGGAAGTGTCGACACTTTCCAACTTTCGAGTGGAGTTACTGACAGTTTTACTGCTTTCTCCGTGGAAGGCCTTTTCTCGCAGTCTCTTGGCAAGGCTTGTGGATTCCGACAGTCCTGAGCGTAAAGCTGCTCGTCCCGTGGCCTCAGCCTGGGACTGAGACGTGTCCCGCAGCACTGAGGCTCCTGTCAGTGGCACTCACTGGGTACTTGGTCAGAAAGCAGTACCCCAGCCTGAGGAGTCCTCACAGAACTGAGCTCCTGACTGACAACAGTACTGACAGCTGTTCCAAAATACGGCAGGGGTTGTTGTGGTCTCTCAAAGCTGTTTGAAGTTGAATCATGACTGAGTAACTGTGATCAAAACAGATATTCTCTATAATAAGGGTAATAAGAGCAGCAGTGGTTTCTGGGCACGTATGTGTGTGCTGAGGTTGCATACATCAACAGGAGGAACAAGAAGTTTTCAGGGAGTGCTCTTTCCCTTACCGGCCACACTCCCTGAAGCATGAGGACAAAAGTCCTTCCCAGACACAGATCAAAGCCAGCTGCTGGGAAGCAGCCCCAGTCAGTGCTGTTGGATGGGTGGGTGTATGCGAGGCCTCAGAACGGCTTCGGCCTCAGAACGGCTTCAGCCTCCAGGTGAGAAGCAGCGTGGGTCAGGCACATCCCCCGCCCGAGGCATTCCCTGCTCTTCCTGCACTCCATGCACTCATCACTGGCCTTTGAAGTGATTCAATAGCATGTATAGGTTTTGCTTTCCATTCTGCCTAAAATTTTAAGCACACAAGTTCACTGTGATGGGAAGAACAGCACAGAGTTCTTCAGCTGCACGCAGAAGGGCTGTCTGACACAGCACTCCACGTAGGCAACTTCGTGTGCTTCACCCCTTCTATTGCTACATGCCTCATGACAGCAACTGAAGCCGTCAGTGACTGAAATCCTGGAGTCACCCAGAAGTGAGGCAGTAATACAGGAAAAGCTTCTTGCTAATCAGTGTCCTGGAGGGTGTTGAGGGTTCTGCTGATCCAGCACATGGTCTATTTTAAGCTCTCTGGTGGGAAGTTAGGCATAAGACATGATGTTTGAAATGACCCTCAGAAATCCCGTTCAGGTCTGCTGTACATACCTACCCAGAAGGACATATTCTGGAAGAATTCAACCTGCATCAGGCTGTGCATAACATGGCAGCCCTGCCTGGCTCAGAGGGCGTGGTGCATGCCTTCCAGCATGGGATAGTTGCAGGGAAGAGCACAGAGCCTTAATCCAGATCTTGCAGCACCTGCATACATCTGCAGTGTTCTGGAGATTGATCAGGTTGTTATTGTTGTTTCTGCTGCATTTTCTAACAGTTCCTTCACATCATCTGCATTTCTCTTGCAAGTGAGCAAACCTACAGATACATGCTGAGATGCATGGCCCTGGGAGGTCTGCCAAGGGCTGATCATGAACACAGAAGATGATGGGCAGTGCAAAAATTGCTTGTTCAGTGTAAATCAGCTGGAGCAACAGCAGCAGCTGCAGGAACACAGGTTTTTTACTGTTGATAATGTGCAGTGGAAGCAAGTATTTAAAATAATTGGCTTTATGTTTTAAACAGTCATTTAGATATGCACTTTGTGGGTACATTTATACTTAATCCAAGGTACTGGCAGACAAATTGGAATGCAGAATCACAGGTTCATGTTTCTTTACCATACTCAAACTCCAAAGGTCTCCAGTTACTGTGATATGCCTGTGGATAAAAAGGTGCTGAAAGTTCTACCAAGATCTAACTAATTTTTTTGCCACATATATATAGATATAATTAACATAACTTCCATAAGAGTAGTACTGCAAGTTCATGAGTCATTCAGTAAATTAATGAAATTTAAAATTTCGTATATAATTGCATTTTCATCTGCAACAGTTTAAAAAAAGTACAGAAGTACAAAACGAGTCAAACAAGTTGTTTGCTTAGCTGCCCCCTCTCCCTCTGATTTACCAAGAGACTCTGGTCAGTTTTCTTTCTGTTCTTTTCCTCTGAACTCCGGACATTGCCTTCTTACGGCCATTGCAGGACTTACTTTTTTTCATTGGGTGCCTGCAGTCCCCACTCTGCTTTAATACACCGGCGTTAATAAAGACACACAAAGTATATTTAATTTCTTCTTCTACTGCTTCTGTTCACAAAGCATTTGGTAAATGGAAATTGGGAAGTTTTTCAGTTACAGAAATCCTATTTGTTGATAAGGGCAAATAGTCGTTAACATTCTTGCAGTACAGTACAAGTACAGTACAAAGCTGTGTTTCAAACCTTTATTGTTAAAACAGAAATATTTTATTACTGTATACGTTGATACCTGTATTTTTCTAAGCACTGTAAACATGTCCTCTTTTGTCATATAAATTATATACCCTTGTTTGCTTAGTGTGGATTGAAGACTTCCTGCTGGACTACATCCCATCCCACAGCTAAATGGAAATTTGCTTTGTACAGACAGAAGACTTGACCCTTATACCAGCCAAGAGAAAACAGGTGTTGATTCTATAGCCTTCCTTTATTCCTATAGTTTTACAAATCACAACATATTGATCTGGAACTTAATTTAAAAAAAAATTAAATTTGAAATAAAAAAATTGTTGAAGCTGAATTTAATTGATATATACAGATAAATACAGACTTATTGAAGGTTTCTTTTCTCCACAGCCAGTTTCTACTGGTGAGGCCCAATAGTGCTGTCAGTTTTGAGACTTGGCAGAGATTTAAGGCAGCTAAGATAAGATTGCTGTATTCCTAAAATAGTTGTGACAGTTGGATGGAGACCAGTTCAGGAATGTGTGCTTCAAATCATTTATTTGTTTCAGTATAAATACAGCTTTTAGCAAATTACAGGCATTTCCCTGCATTGGATATAGATAAGAATGGTACAAGGTTATTTGATATCCATAAAGTGAGATCCAAAAGGAAGTACAGTATATTGAGAGTATATTGAGGTGGGCGTTACCCTAATGAATGTCAAACATTGCAACTATGTAGGAGCGGCTAACCTGCAGCTGATTTCTGTCTGCTGGTTTTATCTAAAAAGACCTTCCAGGGATGAAGTATATTCTCTCCAGTATAAAGTATATAACAGTATATAAAGTATAAAACAAAATTACAGCAAAAATTATGTCTGACATTTCTGATGTTCTATAAACCTGGAGGAACTCTGCACTACGCAGCACTGGTACATAAGGAAATGACAATAGCCTTTGTCTCAGATTCTCAAATCACAGACTGTGATTGCTCTGTAACAAGTTAAATAACCCTCTAGATAGCACTTCATGTGAGCTGGGATGAAGAAAATCCGTGCATTCAGAAATTTTAAAGTCTTTATACACTAGGTGGTCTAAAAATCAGTACACAGTTTACAGTTTCAACAGGTAAAATTTAACAAACTCTGTTGTATCAATTCCTTAGGTTGCAAATGTAAAACCTGTGAGAGAGAATTAAACTTTTGTGTACTTCCTGAACATGTGCTCAGTGATGATCAGTTTCCATTTGACACTGAAATAATGTTTTTCCCTTGAGAGTACAGGAATTCCATCCAGCACCACTCTACAACAGTCTCCAAAAATTATGGTTAGGCAATGGTCCCCTTAGTTAAGCTTTCATCAGTTTGGTTTCAATACTTCCAGTTTTGGGGAGAAAGGGTGGATGTTTTATTCTACAGGGGACAGATTACTGCCCGTTTTGTAATAAAAAATTCCTCCGAATGAAATTCATCATAAGCTAATTAACATTTGCAGAGACTTAACAGAGGAAGGGTTATGAAAAATAGCTGCAGCTTTCTGCACATCCTGTAAAACAAGCTCTAATGTTGTTTGCATTGGTTTGCAAAGATGCAGTAAATCATAAAGGTGAGTGACTTCCCGTGAGCCATCCAAGGTTAATGAAGATGAGGTTTTAAGTGCCACCACATCACAATGTCCTGTGACTCTTTCTTCTGTTTTATATTTTTTTCTCACCTACCTGTGCACAGATCCATACAAAATTAGCAATCGAAAAGACCGAGACAGATAAAAGTATAGTTTATGACTAATTCAAAAGTGAAAAAAAACAAACAGCACTGGAATATTTCATATGTGGTATTCATAAATAGCGTATTTATACAAAATATCTGTATGTACCTGCACATATACCTGGTGTATTTATATATGCATACATATACATATCTACCTGTCAATGTTTTTGTACAATTCTATGATAGAATGCATTAACCAATATTCTTGTGATTCCCAGGTAAAACAAAAGACTAATGACTAAACATTAAACAATATCCACTTACAGCAAAACAACAGTGAAATATACAGTTAATTTAGACTGAATGCAATAAAATATTTATGCAATAAAATATTAACCTTGAGACAGAATTTCAACAGAAACCTTGGAGAATTTTTAGAGTTAGGAGGCAATCAGAAAAGGAAGAAAAAAAAGCTCCTCTATGTGCCTCTGCTCTGCCTTCATAAGGGACATCCACAGCATGAGCCTTCAGTTTTGTGTGCCTTGAGCTACCATAGTATAAGCAGCTCAAAGTGGCCTGGGTTTTTTTAGCACGACAAAAGGTGGTCATTTTTGTGACTGACCCCAAGGGCTGGCAGGAACAGCCTGATGCTGGTTAGAAAGCACAAAAGTGCCAACCCTAGTAAATATCTTTTTTTTTGTTTATTTGTTTTGCTTTCTGCAAGTGTTTCATAAACTCTTTGCTGTGTTGGCTGGAGATGATGCTCCTTCGCATATATTTTCCACAGCCACCTGTGAAATGACATGTCAGAAATTATAGAAATATTTCTGCAGTATTTCCTTCTGCACTTGTGGCAGCTTATATAGAAACCTCAGGCAAACGAGAAATTCCTGTTGATAGAAAAGGAAATTACAGTGCTAAGCCCTGCTCATCCTCATGAGATGCAGCACACCTGTTCTTCCTACAGCGATGCTATGCTGCACCTGGGTGGCAGGGTGTGTGTCCCAACAGCCTTCATCTCTCCAGTTGCACTGCTGAAGAAAGAGGAGTCTTCTGCCTTTCCTGTTGCTAACTGGAGGTGGAGGAGGGGTGAGAGATGTCACATAGTGTTCTGGTAGAGGACAAAAATGTTGACCTTGAGTTTTGTTTATGTACAACACTTTCAGTCAGATCACATTTATGTTCCGATTACCAAGCTTAAAAGTAGGGTTATAGCAGCAATGAAGAAAAGTTATTATATACATTGTGATCTTTAGTTTGCAGACCATGAGAAGTCTAAAGGAGTTTTGCATCTAAATGGACACTCTTTCATAATGGCATAATTATCTGTACAAACTGTATTTGCATGCAGCCACACATTCATGCATCCATTCATATATACACACGCACACAAATAGTCTATCACGCTTTAGAGCAAGAAAAATAGCATTCTCAATTACATTGCTGACCACAGTTGCTCCGTGTGCCTGAAAACAGGAATGTAAGCAGACAGAACCGCCCCGAATGTAGCACCACGCTGCTGAGTCATCTCCTACAGGCTGGATGGGGGCTGCTGGATGCTGTCACGCATTTAGCAGCCTTGTTGCTGTCTGGCTTGTCTAGTGTGAACTCAACTAGTTAACTACTGCCGCCACTGGAAGTGAGATTAACACATTAAAGTCTGCATTAACATTAATAGCCATGTCTCCAAATAGAGGTCTACTTGCAGCGTGACATTCCTGAACCTATTATAGCCATCTGCCACTTTCCCATTACCGCCTCTGATGTTTGCTCAGTGGTTTAAGTTCTTCATTATCAGAGACTGTACACTGTGCACGACTTAATCTCTCAGATTGACTTTTTTTAGGTTATTACTATACTGCATGATCTTCAAGGTCCCTTCCAACCTAAGACATTCTGTGACTCCATGACAAAAGACAGATGCCAGTGAAAACAGCAGACAGGAAGTCAAAGTACTTGCTATTAAGGACAAGTTTTATGGAAAGCTGCAACATTGTTTTGCAGGACATTGCTTCCTGTTTCAGAAATATGGAAAAAAGAAACTGGGATTGGTCTGAAGGGGAATATGCGTAACACAAAAAATATTTCACAATCATATGTTGTTTTGTCAGAAGTTAAAAAAAAAAAATAGTAAACTGAACTAATGGTGAACAGAACAAGTGACGAGTAAGTAAGTAGCTGGGACAGGACCACAGCACTCTATGCAGCTTGACTTGCCCCTGAGCTTAGAAGATGGAAAAGAAGCCTTCACCTTTAGCTGCAACTGTAATGCTCGTTTTGCTGTGCTTCACCCACTAAACACATCACTCCTGCCTTGTTTACTGCTTGCAGCTATTTTCTGGCTGCAAAATAGCCCAACAATATCAAGCATTGATTCACCCAAGCGTCCAAGCATCACTGTCATGACACAATGCACTGTACACTCTGTTGTGGGGTAAGCTTCCTGCAGCAATTCCCTCCCAGCTCATGCTTTTCCGAAGACAAATACAGCTCTAATGGTACTGGTGCAGGGATAATTTTCTCAGCCTGCACCACTTCTGCCTGAGAGCACTTATCCTTTCTAAGCTGTGTGTTAGTTTAATGTTTGTCCAACCGTGGGCTCTGGAGTGGCCATGCGTTGCAGTGAGACCAGTTTCCATGCATGTTCAGGACCAGGCATCAGTACAGAAAGGCAGAGGACTTGGTTTGCCATGAAACTACTCAGTAGTTCAATCCAGTGCAAGTGCGCACCAGGTAATGTGCCAGCCATTACAGAAGTAACAGTCTTGCACACATCATAAAACCTCAAACCCACATTTTCCACTCAGAAGAATGCACCACACATTCAAGCCCTAGCAGCCCTGGCAACCAAGGCAACGCTGCTGCTCCCTGCAGGCAGTGTCCATTCAGAAAGCTGTGTGCAGATATCCAGTGTGTGCAGATACCCCTGGACCACAGCTGTGTGCAGCATAAGCTTTGCCTGCATGCACAGAGTGCAGCAGATATGGTGAGTGACACACACACAGGATTTCTGATATGAGATATGAAGGAACTCATATTTTGAACTCATCCCTGCTTTCACAGGTATCCACAAATATTGCAAAACACAGTCACTTCAAGTAGCTACAGGGTAAGAGAGCAGCAAAATCTGAGCTGAAGTACTGTGCTTGAGGAAATGCATTTGTTTGGTGTGGCTCTGCATGAGACAACACCTAGAATAGCTGCACTGTGCCCAGGCTTGCTCTTCTGAATGCCACTTGGCTGCCCCAGCTACCTCCCTCACAGGCACTCCATGCCTGCACCTTTACCACAGCCCAGGGAGCACAGGTTACATCCCAATTTCCAGAACAAACAGCAGAGAAGTCTCTTTGCATGGGAGCTGGACTGGACTGCATGATTGTGTTGGGAAGTAAATAGTTCCTTCAGCCCTCTGTCTGCACAATGGCAGGGGAAGATGCCTGCTGTTGGCTATATGCCTCTGGTGTGATTCAGCATCTGAAGGCACCAGATGACAAACATGCTCTGCTCTGTTTCCAGGAAGGCTGTAAGCCAACGGCAGAGCAGCTCAGAGGTGGAGTAACAAGCAAAGAACAAACCTGAGATTATTAGATGTGGCAGAAACAACAGCCTCAAAGTGAGAAAGTAGATAGTCCCTTCCATAAGACCCTGAAACAGTCAGATTTTTTGCACTTAAATAAAAACAAGTAATGTATAAACACAAATGCACAACTCCTAATCCAGGCTCTGGGGGACGTGAAAAATGTTCCCCCCACAACTTAGTGTCTGGCATAACCAGAGGGAGTGTGGTCATTTGTGCTTGCCAGTGACCTGCCTCAAAACTTGTTGCAAATAATGATTTCCCACTGCCCCTTCTGAGTTTTAGATTAAGTTAAAAAAAAAACCTTTATTTTTGAAGCAACAGTGCTTTGCATTAGCCAGCTCCAAATATCAGCACAAGCAGAAGTCCCTTCTCTCTCATGTCGGAAAAAAAAATCAGAAGGAACTGGGTTTGTTTAGTCTCAAACAAGAAGACTCAGGGGAGACCTTATTGCTTTCTCCTATTGCCTGTGGTGAGGGGTGGGGAAGGCCTCTTCTTCCAGGTAACTGCAATAGGATGAGAGAGAATGGCCTCAAGTTATGCTGGGCGAGTTGGAGGGGTGAAGGTTGGATACTGGGAACAATTTATTCTCAGAAACAGTGGTGATGCAGTGGCACAGGCTGCCCAGGGAGGCGGTAAAGTCACAGTCCCTGAAAGTGTTCCAATAAACGTGTGGATGTGGCACTAAGGGACATGGTTACTGGGTGAATGGGGATGGGTTGGGGTTGGACTAGATTATCTTAGTGGCCTTTTCCAGCTTTAATGGTTCTATTATTCTAAATTAGGACACCAAAGTCCATTCTCCTTGCAAACAAAACTGCAGAGTTCTCCCAGCTTTGCTTACTGCCAAATCTTTCTCAATACAGTGTCTACACACAGGGTCAGCAGGTTGCTGGTGCACTGATATTTGTGGTGAACAAAGAGTTATGTTCCAGTATACCCATATTTGTGCCACAGCATGGCGCCAGAGTAGATATCTCCTCTGTTTTTTCTGCCTCTGCTGCCAAAGCAGATGGATGGCATTAAGGGCAGAGGACACACTTTACACATCAGAGAGGGACAAATCACCCTGATGGGGAACTGGATGGGAAGACTAAAAGAGCAGGTAAGCCTGGAAATACAAATGGGACTTCCAAAGCACTGCAGGACTTGGAAATCGTAGGAACAGACACAGGACTGCAAAGCCTAGAGCGGGACAGGATAGCACTCCTCATGGTTCTTGTTTGTCTTCCTGTATGTTTTGCTTGGAAAGGCTGAATGGAGCCACTGATGGACTGGCTCTGAATTGCCAAGCATAGCATCACAGCCTGTATGGGGACAACTGGGGGCCATTCTAGCTCCCTCTCCTCTTCCCACCTTGGGCACCAAGACACCTGAAAAGTCACTAGCTACACCATGCCTCACACAGCAAATGCACAACTAAGGCACCAGCTTGTATCACCCTCAGCTTCTGTTGTTCTCAGTGTTTACATTTGCAGCAGTCTGCTGAGGCACTACTAGATTTTCCCAAATTAAGCCACGTGTTTGTTGTTGTTTGTTTTTGGACTGTGGAGTGCTGCAAAACATCCTGCAAGAAGTGCAGGGTTGTTCCAAGGTAATGTATATGTTGGCTGATGCTTGCTTTGCAAGGGCTTTTCCTCATCCCCCAAATGCTCTGGAAATGACACATTAGCCACTCCCTGCTGAAACAATGGGAATCAAAACTGTGCCGCATGAAACTGCTTGATTAAATAACAATGTTCCATAGGTTCTTTTTATATCACAATAACATCTGGGAGCCTCAAGCACCCCCTGTACGGCTGGTGATATAGCAGAAAGATGGCATTTGGAAAATTAAAGCTAAAAGATGTACACATCCCTTTTTGCTACTTAAAATGGCTGCATACCTCAACAGCACAATGACGCTGGCTTCTTCTTGTCCCATGGTACAGCTGGCCTCTACTCAGTCTCTTCAGGCTGCCCCAGCCTGTGGGCTGGCTCTGATTTTTACTGCCTCTTCTCAGGGGAACTCCCTTTGCCTTCCCCTGGGCCTGTGACTCATTTCCTTGTGCTGCTCGTCTCCTCCTGTCTTCTGCTGCCCTAATCGTTTGGTTTTGCTGTTATGCTCTCCAGCAGTGAAGCACGTTTAAAAGACAAATGAAACTACCGCATTGTTGGAAATCTTTCCTTCTTTTTTTTTTTCTTTTTTTTTCCCCTCAACACACAACCCTCTTTGTGAGATCCTCAGTGAAGCTTTGTAAATAGGCTGGGGTTGGTACAACGGGAGAAAACCTATCGACATTCCTAAAGCGCCATTTAATATTTATGCCGTGCGAGCACGCAAAGACGCAGGAGCGGGAGTAACTCAAAATGAAAAGTGGTCTGAAATTTCAGCCTCCTGGAGCGCTGGTAGAAATGAGCGGCGGTGGTAGGCACGTGTAGGCAGCGAGTCTCCTGGGCAGCGCTGCCACCTGCTGGGGCCGCCGGGGAGACCCATGAGATCTCTTGCGTGAAGCAGAGATTCATTTATGGATACTGGAAGCTGAAAATTGAAGGACTGCTCTCATTTTAGGCCTAAGGCACAGCCAAGCAATACTGTGAAAGGTATAGTGACTGAAGGCAAAATAGATAGTCAGTGTTTGGACCAGTCTCGGGTTGTTTGGATAGAGACGTATTTGCATGCCTTACTTGCACTACAGAACTGCAGTCCTTAGAACCAAGAAACAAACTGCTGCTGACTCAGATGCATCCTCAATTTTTACAGACTTAATTTTGCTTTTAATAGATAAAACATAGCAATGCAGCAGTGATGGTTCACATCAGAGATGTGATCAGAAGGGGAACTGAAACGTGAGCTTCCACATTGTTCTTCAGTACGTGTACTTTCAGAAAGAACGATTTCACATTATTCTCTTGTGCATTTCTGAGAATTAAAGCTGCCTGGTAGAATTAGAACTTTTCAGCTGGAAAACAGGGCACAGCCTATCTCACTTCGTTGAGAAACATTCAAATAAGCTGGCCACTTTTGCAGGATGCCTTGAAGATGAACAAATTGAAGGTAAACAAAAGGAGCAGTTTTCAAGGTTGAAAACTCCTTGGCAAGGGTACTTGTGCTTGCATATTTATCTGCAAAAAAAAAAAAAAAAACATCTGATGCAGAACAGTTCTCTCAGTATACACGAGGGTGCATCAGAAAACAGCTGAAATGCTGGTAACGTAGAGCCCGTTTAATTTAAAACAATATGTTCTTCGGCAACGGTGTGTGCAGGCTCACTTCATTCTGGATGCAGTGCCGGCCATCCTGCTGTAGGTGTCCCTGCTGGAGCATGGGGTTGGACCAGATGACCACCAGGGGTGCCTCCAACCTCAAACGTACTGTGATTCTGTGCTCTTTGACTCAGTGCTTTCATTTCCTTGCTGAAGAGTGGCAAAGAAAAACATACAGGCAGAGGTGCACTTTGGAGTGAACGAAATACTGAGCCCGCCAAGAAGTTTTGGGACTGAGGCACAGCTTTAGCATATCTGAGTGGCCAAAGGAAACCCTTGCTGTACTTCTGCGCTTGTTATGCTCAGAAGATTTACCTCTTTTCACCTCTTTTTCACGGCCATATGCTGGATAGGTAACAGAATATCTTAATGATTGTGAGATAACAGCCCTCTGAACACAGTACAATTTTTTTTAAAAGTTCATTTCTATCTCTCTTTGTATAATATGTCAGAAGGTCTTTCATTGAAACCTATTTTTCCTTCACAGTGGTTTCTCACACATCACATTGTTTTCTGATGACTCAAAACTGAGTGCTGAAGTGGACACATCAAAAGGGAGGACCAGTTTACTGAGAGCACTGGACAGGCTGGAAGAGTGGACAAGCCAAAATATGAAGTTTAGCAGACAACTCTAAGGTCCTGCATTTTGCACAATAAACCGAAGAGCCCATTACAAGGGTAGGGTCTGTGGGGATGAGAAGCAGCCTTGCTGCAACATACCTGGACATCGAGATAAACAAGCTGAACATAAGTCAGCAGTGCACCACTGCAGCAACAACGGCAAATCAGACCTTGGGCTGCACCTGCTGGGTTATTACCAGCAGAGATGTCATCCCACTCTACTTGGTGCTTGTCAGGCTGCTCCTGGAGTACTGCGTTCTAGTTTTAGTCCACACAATTAAAAAAAATACAGCTATGGACAGACTGGAGAGGGTCTAAAGGAGGACCATGGTGATGATCAAAGGAAGAACCTGCACAATAAAGAATGACTGAAGGAATTAGGTCTTTTCAGCCTGGAGAAGAGTGGGACCTTGTAACTGTATTTCAGTACTTAAAGAGCAGCTGCAAAAAGGACACAAACTGTCTCTTTTCAAGGAACCACATAGTAAGACAAGTGGCAGCAGGTACAAGTTGCCTCAGGATAAGTGTTATCTTCATGTGAAAGATTTTTTACAGTGAGAATAATCAATCACTGGAAAATCATCACTGGAGGTACAGAATTGCCATCACTGGAGATTTCTGAGATAAGATGGGGCAGGTTGACAGATAATTTCATCCAGGCTCCCTTTTCCCAGTGAACTGGGGTCTTTGAGGTCCCCTTCCAATCTGGACTGTTCTATGAGTGTGATCTCAAAAGGCTCTCCTGTATTTTGGGAGTAGGATGTCCAGGATTCATATAAAATGAGATCATTAATGAATCAGTGGATGTAAGTTTTCATACCAACTTGATCATTCTCACTTATCATATTAAGATATGGTGTATGCTTTTAATTCTTTCTTAATCCGTTTTTCAACTAATCATCATTTTAAGCTATGGTTGGCCACTGAGGCCTGCTAACATCTGCCCTATGCAAACAGAGAAAAGAAGCCATGGATTATATCTGATTATCATTGTTATTTGGCATTCTGTGCTAGGCTGAGCATTGCAGCAGCTGTATTTTCTAGAGACGATTGGCTGCATTATACATAAAAGTAAAAAGATTATTAAAAGCCTGGGAAAAAAAGAAAGCTTACTTTCAATCCACATAAAAGCATATGAAGATTATAGTTGTTTGGAGGTGTGAATTCCTTGTCAGTATAACAATAAAGAATTTTTGTGCACTGTGCCTTCAGGTGTAATTTGTAGCCCATTTTAAGCATTTACCCTAGGTGACTAGCAGCTCTGGAAATAATTTTCTGAATGTGCTGTCCTTCCTGTCTTTGTGCCCTGAGGACTTTGGGGGTCCATTCTCCAGAGCTCTTTGCAATGCAATTATTACAGATTCACTGTGGTTCTCTATCAATAGGTTGAGGAAAAATGTCAGGATCTTCCTTCTCCAGGGAGGATGTTCCAGGATACTCAATAGCCATGAACTGTCCTGCAGTGAAAGCACAGTCAAAGGTTTTTCAGAAGCAACAAGATGGCATATGGCTGCATTGACTGTCAGCTACTGCAAGCCCAAAATAGGATGACACACAGAGACTTAGTATTTTGTTGAGATATTTTGTCAACAGTGACCAACTGCTGTGGGCCAGATGTAGCAGGGATTGCATATGTGATGGAGGTACAAATTCACAGTAGGGAAAAAAAAGAAGAAAAAAAAAAGTAGAAAAATGCCTATTTGATTATGGGGGAGAGGAAGGAAAGGAATCTTCTTGTCTTAGCTTACTGTCAAACCTCCGTGGTTACCACAAGTTCTGCATTTTTGGAGCTCTTTCTGCTTATTGGTACACAGGGAAACATCTACCCTAGGTCAATGAGTACACTACTATATAAGCTATGGAGTCAGCATCTGTGTGAAGAGAAGCATGGGGAAGCACAGGTCAAGGACAGAAATGCATCAGCTCCAGCACCTCCAGCAGTGGGGAAGTAGGCAGCCTACCCAGGCAGTGCCCTCTGTGTACTGCTGGGGATCTCTGTGATTTTTACCACACAACCTTCCCACAGATTTCACTTACAGACTGGTATTGAACCAGTCAGTACATGCCTTTCAGCCTGCAGAAACTGTGATTGAATGAAAAATATGAGTTTTGTGCTGCTTTCCATTCTTCCTTCAAATGTGCCTGTTTGTCCATCACTTGCCCTGTCTGTACTAGCTGTTAATTAATTTACTTTAGAATAAAAATTTAACACACGTTATGAAAAATTCTGAGCATGAAACAAATTTACATAGAGTTTAATTTGACACACTGTAAAGTTTTTCAGGCAAGACAAGGAAGACAGCATCTGATTAATCTAGCATGCAAATTTAAGCATATTATCAATTCATGCTATCAAGTGTGAATAAGACAGTGACAAAGCTGAGGTTTATTCCTGGTTGAAATAATCCATCTCAGTCCTTGTGAAATATTCTGGGAGACAGTGGCTCCAGCAAAGAGAGGTATCAAGAGGATATTTTAGGGGGGAATCTTCAGGTTTATAAGAGTAAAATGTAAAGGTGTCATGTCTGCTGGAGAGCCTAGTGCATCCTGTTCTTCTCACTCAAGGAGGACCAGAAATATGACAAAAAAAAAAAAAGAAAAAAGAAAAAAAAAAGTAGCTGTGCACTTAACAGGTATCTTTGCTGACAGTCTAAATAGAAGTGAATGTTCTAGAAGAACCAGGGTCAAATTAACTTCTGATTAGGAAAAAAAAAAAAAAAAGAGAGAGAAAAAGAGAAAATAGATTGAGAAGTTGCTATGGGGTCATAGCTCTTTTTCCACTGAATTTTCCATCTTCAAATGAGAAGATTTTCTGAAGCTTTCCTTTCTTTTTATTGCTGATGGACAAATGTTAGTTCTGAAATCTTTTCCTTTTGAATCTCTCCTACTGCCATTGACACTTTGGCATAAAATATGTGTAATCATGGGACTACTATTCTTTTCTAGTTTCTACCACTTGCCTGCAGCACAGTGGCAGTGCTCTGCTGTTGCTGAACTCAGTCAGGGGTTAAAATTCCTGCCAGGAGTGCTGGGTGCTTCTTCGTGTGGGCTTGGGACTTTCCCACTTCAGCCTCATAGCTAAAAAGGACTTGATGTTAGAAACTGGAGTGCACAGGGCAGGAACGAAGGCAGTAAGAAGAAGGGTCCAATACTGTACGATTTTCACTCCAGGTAACTCAGACAGATTTTACTTCTTTTACCCAGAGTGATTATCCTTCACTACGAACAGAAAAAAATGGTGTTTTTCATATAATCTTTCATAACATAGCATTGCTGAAGAGTCGGCAGCAGAAAGAACTCAGAAACTCGATGCTTGTTTTTTTTTTTTCTGCCTGCTGAGATACACTCAGGGACTTTTTTTCCCTATTTTAGCACGAGTTCTATGTTTACAGTGAGAAAGCCTTTATGAGCTCGCCCTGCCACTGTAACCTTTCTTCCTCTATTTTAATGAAGTTGCAAAGGCTAGGGGGTGCATGTGAAAGAAAGAGAAAATGAACTAATGAGGTACATAATCATTTTTCCCAGAAGTTCATCTGCATGCAGGAATTGAAATCAGCCAGGCTGAAGCTGGATGCCCTAGGGCATTCAGCAGCTTCTGCCGGGGCCAGGGTGGCCTGCATGAGGCCATGCTGAGGCTTTGAGTTGCAGTAAGGGCTGGCTGATGACTGGCAGCCCTGCCAGAGTTCATCTTCCCATTTTCTCCCCAAAGCAGCTCACCTTGTAGCCATGGCAACTTGCTGCCAGGCACAGGCAGGCCCTGTTGCTGTCACTGCCCCACAGCTGCCATCACAGCTGTGTACTGCAGCATCACAGGCTGCTGCCTGATGTGGCACATGGGTTGCGGGGTGGGCAGAGGGGCTGTAGGAGATGCTCACTTCCACATGAACACAGAAAAAGTGCTACTCTCCTCACAAATGCAACATTTGGTTTTGCTGCTGTCACACACAGCTTTCTACCGCAGTATGTGTTCTGTCTTAAAAAATCTCCCATTAATGGGAGATGGCATGGCTAGCTCCATCTCCAGGTTGCACCTTCTTATTACACTTGATACCTCTCTGTTTAGGACCTGTGGCTCCAGAAGTCTCTATTTTGGCTTTGCTGAAAGAAGCCATGCTGCACCTTGTCAATTGTCAAAGCTGACAAAAAGACTGCCTTGCCCATAATCCATAATACTGATATTTCTATATGCATAAGTGCCCACCCTTGGCTTACACTAAGTATTGATTCTGCTAATACAGTGATATCCCTGAAAAAGGGCAAGTTTCAAGATTGACATATCTGTTACTGCAGTAGAGATGGGAAAAGGAAGCTTTAGTGCCTGAAAAGGAGATGACACACGTAAAACAGAGAATGATCTGTAGGATAACATATTATTCCAAAGAGAGAAGTCAGATTGCCAGGGCCACCATGCAAAGCAAAAGATCATGCCTTCTGGAATGGCTCTATCTTTCATGAAGGTGGACAAATGAACTGCATGACTGTTGTAGTCATCAAAGCCACACAGGAAAAACATTTTGTAAATGCCAGGAAATTAAGTCTAGTCTTAACTTGCTGTAGAACAACTTGGTTCTTAGATCCATTAATGAGCTCTGTCCTTGTCACATTATATTGGCAATCTTCCTTACTAGAATTTCTGTGGTGCTTTGTGACCATTAATAGATGTATTATTTCCTCACTGCTGTGCAATAGCAAAGGGGAGGAAACCATCACTACATACACAGTGCAGATTTATTGATTCAGTTTCAAAGATCAGTTTTCAAAAGTCAAAAGAAAACTAATATTTTCCCTAAAAGGAGTTTGAGCTCAGTAGCTACAAACACGATGCTGATTAACTTTGCTCCTTACATACAAATTGAGTTATCTTCTAAGTAAAACATGAGATGACAGTTTTGTGAATAGTCCAAAATCATTTAAATAGAGTTGTTCTTCAGGCATTTAAGAAAACAGCTGTGTTGAGGGACAGCCACATATATTGTCAATACTAGATGAAACTAGCACATGGTATTACCGAACAGGTTGTTTCCATAGAATAACTGTAACTCTGGCTTTCATCACAGTTCTCATCATTCCATTTAATGCACTGAAACTAAATTTTGCTTAGTTAGCATGGTAGGATTTGAAGAATCTGTTTCATTCTGGTTGTTTTGTGGTTACACTAGAAGCTCAAGTATCACTGTATGTGAAACGCCTGGAACCTAGGAGATGGAGGTCAGCCATACAGAGTCATGGTTATATGCTGACATTTTCAGTGTATGTACCTTTCTTGCAATCTATAACACTATCTAATGTTTAATACTTGCTTCAGACTTTTATTGCAGCTATCTGTATTCTTTGAGGACAAGGAAGTGTTGGTATACATACATAAGGACTTTTGAGCACTATTCCAGTGTTTGCATATTCTCCTGGAGAGGAGAAGCAACAAACAAAGCAAGGTAGTCACTGATAAGGAAGGTCAAATTCCAAAATGAAAAGTATTCTGAAGTGCAGCTGGTTTACACAGCTTTCTAGCTCCATAAAAATGGTACTTAGAAAAATAATATGGATCAAGGGTGACATGCTGTCGTATCTAGGAAAAACAGGGGCTTTTGATTTGGATGTCATCATCCACTTGGTCATGTTCATTACAAACCCACAGTAAATGAACTGTGCTGATTGTGAGTTGATTGCTATGCAATGTGCTCATCATTAGCATAATACAGAAGCAACACAACTGAAGAATAAAGAAATGTCATTAATACATCTGCAAGTAATCTGCACTATCCAGCTACTGGGACAGTAATCCAGAACAAATTGTTAATGGTACTTGTATCTCTTTCAGCACCAAATATTTTACTGAACAATCCTAGCTGATGTTATACTACATTTTGTTTCCAGTTTCTCCTCCACTTTTAAAATTTCCCATTATATGTTGCTATTCTGTGTGCTGGCTGCTAAGTTATTTTTTTTTTATCTTGCCCTTGGTCTCTGCAAACAATCCAGACACACACTTTTACTGTGGAAATTATTGGTGGAAATACACCTTTAACTATTTATGCTTTTTTTATTCTTTTCCTTTTTGATAAAATATGTTATCTTGGAAGATTGAAGCTATTACCTGCCTGCTGTCATATATAAGGAAAGATGACCATTTTGCTAAATAGGAGCAAGAATAATCTATTCTACTTACCAGTCTTTTTTGATCAGAGGGTACATTCATGGCTTGTTAGCAGTACATTGACTGTCTCTCTGCAAGCTGTCAACCTGACACAGTGGTTTCTTCCCTAGACCTTTCCTGTAAAACACCATAGGAGAGTTTCTAATTATATTGGCCAGCTGTCCTGGAGGGTATGTGGTAAACATCCCTTATTTGTGCATGTGAAAGAACATGGTTGTTTCACAGTCAGTGTGACAGTCTTGAATTCAGACAGGATGGTGTGCAAACAACTTACCTTGTTAAAAATGGAGAGTTGTATTTGGTTCCTCCCCATTATCAAATATCTGAAAATAAACAGATCAGAGGAATGTCAGCAAACAGCACGGTGGTTTATACCATCCAGACAGCCCTAGCTATGGCCAAATGCTAAGGGCCAGACTTACCCTTATGGCCAGGCACTGTACTATTGAGATTCAGAGATCACTCTCTGGGAGCAGACCAGTCTTCCATTACAGGGTCTTTGTTACAGACATCTTTTACTAGTGGTTGCATACAAATATCAGGTAGTTCTGCTGGTCACAGTTGCAACCAGCCTTCATAAAAATGTGCTGAAATTTGGTTTCTCCATACTGAAGCATACTCCATAGCAAGCCTGGTTTGCTTCGAGATGAGCCTTGTTCAAAAAGGAAGTCCTGACCTGACCAAAGTCAGCAAAAGATTTGCTTGTGATCTTCATGGGGACAAGGATTTAAAATTATCTTTCAGGTCACCAAGACATTCCTTCCAGCACACAGAATCACAGAATCACAGAATGGCCAGGGTTGGAAGGGTCCTCAAGGTTCATGAATCTCCAACCCCCCTGCCACAGGCAGGGCTGCCAACCTCCACATTCAATACTAGACCAGGCTGCTCAGAGCCCCATTCAACCTGGCCTTGAGCACCTCTAGGGGCAGGGCATCCACAGCCTCTCTGGGAGGCTTCCAGCACCTCACCACTCTCTCTGTAAAGAACTTCCCCCTGACATCCAACCTAAATCTCCCCTCCCTCAACTTAAAACCATTTCCCCTTGTCCTGCAGTCATCAACCCTTTCAAAGAGTTGATTCCCTTCCTGTATGTAGGCTCCCTTTAGGTACTGAAAGGCTGCAATGAGGTCACCCCGCAGCCTTCTTTTCTCCGGGCTGAACAAGCCCAGCTCCCTCAGCCTGTCTTTGTAGAGAGGTGCTCCAGTCCCCTGATCATCTTTGTGGCCCTCCTCTGGACCCTCTCCAACAGCTCCCTGTCTTCCTTGTACTGGGGGCTCCAGACCTGGACACAGTTCTCCAGATGGAGCTCACTAGAGCAGAGTAGAGAGGGACAATCACCTCCCTGTCCCTGCTGGCCACCCCTCTTCTGATGGAGCCCAAGATACCATTTGCTTTTTGAGCTACAAGAGCACACTGCTGGCTCATGTTAAGTTTTTTAACTATCAAGACCCCCAGGTCCTTCTATACAGGGCTGCTCTCAAGGACTGATCCTTCCAGTCTGCAAGGATGCCTGGGATTCCTCTGGTCCAAGTGCAAAACTCTGCACTGTGCCATGTTGAACCCCATTAGGTTCACCTGGGCCCACCTTTCTACCCTGTTGAGGTCCCTCTGACTGGCATCCCTTCCTTCCACTGTGTTGACCGCACCGCTCAGCTTGGTGTCATCAGCAAACTTGCTGAGGGTGCACTTCCATTCTTCTAATAAACCTTCTGCCCCAGTTTTATTGAACAATTATTTATCTTTGTGCAGAAAATGTTTCTGCTCAATAGTCCTGTTTCCTAATTCCTTCCATGCTTGTTTGATTCTTATTCTCTTGAATCTCCCATAGTTTTCTGCAAAGCAGCAGTCAGATGTCTGCCTGCTTATCCAACCTTATTCTTTGTTCTGTCAAGCTGAAAACATCTAAAAAACATCTGTGTCCTTTTCTACCCTTTCCAGGCAGAGTTCAGGCAGGGCTATGCAGTCTTACAGAATACAGTAAAAGTGCACTTGTGCCATGAAAATGATATGCAATGCTTACTGCAAACTGCAAGTGAAACTCCTCCTAATGTATAACCCACTGCATTTAGAAGGCTGAGGATGACCCCACAGGAATCACTACTGCATTTCTACTGATGTTTTCTCAATAGATATTTAAGGCATCATATTGAAAGACAATTTTTAGTGTTCTATATTAATGTCTGTTGAAAACTGGTATGATAAAGTTCCTCCTCCATATGAGATGATTTATTTTCTGCACACTCTGCTTGTGAATATATAGCTGCAGTGTTTTGGAAAACCTAGGTAAAAGTGACTGAATTCTTTTACAACCACCCATTTTTCTATGTTCAGAATCATCTTCTCCCAGCTCATTTGCAGACAGGACTCTGCCCACCACTGCCCTGGCGCATTCTGTCTCAGCTGTTGGAAAGGAAGCACTAAATCCTGCTCCTAGCAGCATCCAGAAATCTATTTCACTCTGCACCTGACTGCAGTGCAAGGATTTCTGCCTCATTTGAATAATGGGTTAATTAGTGGTCGCTTAAAATCACTCAATTTCAAAGTCCATCAAAGTCTTTGAATGCTTTGTCACAGGCTGTACAGGGATTAGGAGGAGGCATAATTTATAAGAGATAAAGAAAAAACAAGAGGGGAGTTTATTCAGATGAAAACAACTATGAGTACGTTGATTAACATGCTTCCTTCTTTAACTTAGTGAACAGACGAGAACTAGGTAATTCACTTTGAAAATGCCTGTGTATCACTGCAAGTTCAGTGTCTGTAAGCAAGGTGGGAGCCCCCATATTTCTGAAGTGGTGAAGGCTACTTCCCTGTCTTAGCACATGGAAGTCTCTGCAAGGCAGGGTACAAAAAGGAGGAGCACAGAGCAGAAGTCTGACTGGCAAATGGCTCTTCTTTATGTCACATGAATGAATACTTGGTAGGCCCTGATAACCAATGCCAAGAGCACCTTTACTACGGTGTGTACCACCCATTCAGTGTGAAAGCTATGTATGCATCAGCTATGCTCAAGTTACTAGGCAAGCAACTTGGCAGTGCAACATCATGAGGATTAGTGGAAGCCAGCTATGAAGAAAAGAGAAGGTGCTGGAATGGACTGCATCAAAGCCCCAAACTACCCCCTCGCAGAAATGAGTGGGAGTATAGGATCTCCAAATGCTTGATTTCAAGCCGAAACATAATTTTCTAGCTCATCTGTGATATTTCAGAGGAACGGATTCAATTTGCAAAAGTATCCTGGCATCATTTATTAAAAACTTTTGCCCTTGAGCAAGTCAATAAAAGCAATGTCTAGAATCAGATATCAATTACTCATATTCCCAACTGACCCTTGCCATTTTATCATCTTCCTTTAGCATCTGATTATAACATTTGCCATTCCTTTTGTGTCAAGGCTATACACTATGCAAATAATCCAGGAAGTTTGTTGTAAGTGCAGATGTCCACTGGTAGAAAGATAACTGTATCTAAATGTTTTTTTTCTTTATTTGCATATTTAAGGGTGGCCTTATAAACCTATTCATGAAGTCACAGCTGCAGCTGTACTTACCATACTTATACAGAGAATACTTACAGCAGGAAGGAAGAGAACAAGTGGGCGAACTTCTTGGTCTGCCATCTGGACAGAAGAAATGATTTTTCCAGAGCAAAGGCTACTCAGGCTTTATGGTTCCGTTCTTTCCTATCACTGTAATGACTGGCAAAATTGATAGCCTTGAACTAAGCAGCATCTTCTGCGATGCCGTGTTGTGGAAGGTGAAACTCTGGGCTGATAGTCAGATGCAAAGTTGAAAGGATAATAATATTAAGAAGAAAAAAGAGATGCAGAAATACATCAGGTGTCCAACATAGTTGACTTGAGCTTCGTAACATATGAATGGTCTCAGACAAAGGAAACTTCCGTTACTTTTGAAACAGTGCGTTGTCAGTTTGAGGCATAATCCCTTGCTTGCAGAGATAATGTCAATGATTGGAATAATCATCTGCCTGATTCAGCTGGAAAAGTAAACACTTTATTTTCATGTTACAGTCATGTTTGCTTAGCAGCAGAACCTGTGACACACTGAAGGATGAGCTCACATCCATTTAATATTTCGTTCCCACTTCTATTGTCCTTTGGAAGCACTCACCTTTATTTTTACTATCAATCCCTTGTAGGAGAGAGATCATCTGCAGTTCTGACTCAGACCATTAAAAGCATATTGAGAAATAACTTAGGTTTCCCAGAAGGCTAATTTACGTCAGCAAGCAGAAAGATAATCACAGTCATAAATCTTTGTCCATGTCCATGTCATGTCTCCTGATTGCTTCAAAAATATTAGGACAACACTTTTTATGTTTTCTATATCTGTATCAAATGAAGTAATCTGACGTGCTTTTCTTGACATCTGCAGTGCGTGGTAGCTATGCTGTTTTATACAAGACTCATTTCCAGCATGTTGGAATTAAACATGCTCTGTGAATTATGCATGACTTTTTAACATTCATGAATCCCATAATTTTACTTTATTGATCAGTTCTTTCTGATAATTGGCAACAACCCATGAGGAAATGAATGTTCTGCATCAGGCAAATGGGAATTTTATTGATGTATTACTGAGAAAACAATAGACGTGCTTAGCAAGCTAAAACATTACTGTCCTTTACGTCTATTTGAGAGCAGCATCAGTGTCTTCTTGTCTGCATTTTACTTGGGCTCATCAGGGAAATAAAAAAGCTGTTCTAATTATTATTTAAAGGAGAGCTATGATATCCACCTAATCCTCCATTGCTGTTAATATTAGTGCAGGTAACTGTATTCCTGCCTTGACTCATATTAATATTAATGGTAATGAAAACGTATGTCAATTTAGGGATTCTGAAGGTTTTCATTACTTTTTTTTTTTTTCCTCAGGACTGTAAGTCAGTCTTCCCTGCTCCCACTTCCTCATGCCTTCATTTCACACATACCAGCTCGGCACTCTAGACTAACAGCAAGACAAGGCTCTGCTGACCCTCCAAGCCCGAGGCAAAGCAGCTCTTCTCACTGCAGAATAAACAAGACTACCGTGAATAATTTGGTCAATAAAGGCCTTGTACTGAAGAACAGCATTTGCCTTTGGGTCAGTTATAAACACACATCAGTAGAAATAAAACTCAATAGCTGGATGAGGAGCCACAGCCATACTTCTTCCATCCTATTTCTGACTTATTTTCAGATCATGGGAGAAGATAAGCCTATCTGGTTTTATGAAGGGCAAACCCAGCCCTTATACTCCGTATAAAAATTGTTACAGGATAGACACCATGTCTCCAAACCCATTACTGATCTTAACAGTGAGGGCAGCAAGCCTTCACGGTGGTCCAATAAGGCTCCTGAAGAAATAAAAAGAAAGAATAAAAAAAAAGATTCCAATGTGAATTGTGGCTTTTCATTACTCTGATTGTTTATGGGTGGCGATTGATTCATAATGTGAGAGCAGTTAAAGCAATGCTAATTCTCTACATTCAGCTCCTGTGTCTTGCAAATATGTGGTTTGAGTTCAGCTTTGTGAAAATGCCTTTTTCTGTGGTATACTTTGTTAAAAATAATACAGCACCACAGTAGATTCTGCATTAGTTATTGGGTGTACATAAGGAGATCAATTCACTCATTTGATTTTCTGCTTAGCCAAGAACCTTTGCGCTTGTTGAGTATTACTGAATTTGTCTCCACTGGGAAAAAGAAAAGATTTAGATTTATTCTAACAAAATGTTGTATCAAGTTGAAATTAAACTGCAGAAAAGAATGAGTACTGCTGTAAAATTTAGTGTTAATTTCGAGTGCAATTATTGCAAAAGCACTCCTTGTTAAAGCACAGATTGCGTTTTACCCTTCTCCATTTTTTCCCCAGAGTGCACAGTAGAAGAAACAGATTGACCTTGGAGCTTTTCTGCTTTTTTGTTCTTATTGTTAAAAAATGGTTCTAAATAGTTGAAAAAAACATAACTGTTCTCAGAAAGTCATGAATGATGTTCTCACTTAAACCCCATGAGTAGTAGAAATCTCAGTAGTCCATATCAGAATAACAGAAAGAAGTTACTAGGAAAAAAAGTCATTATCTCCAATAACTCTAGACAGAAACGTGGAGTGTATCTTGTAGCCATGGTGCCAGAGAGAGCTGATGCTACATATTAGAAAGATTAAACATTCCCCGAGGATGCTGGGAACCCACAACACAACAGATCATCTGAAAGACCAGTAGTAAAGTGAAATGAATAGTCTTTAACAAATGTAAAAAACCTTTGCACTTGAAAATATCTTGGCAAATAAAGCATATCATTCCAAAGGAAAACAGGGCTACAAATAAAACAGCACCAAAATCCATTTTGAACTTTGCAGTTTGCAAGCATTTCATTAGCAATCTCTTTCGGCAACTTATCCCCAGGCTACAAGCATGTGCAGTTCCAGACATGAGTTCTACATCAGCAACACTTCTGTGAAAGCAGCATTCACAGGTGCGGTGTCTGGGGAGTCAGACTGGATGCAATTTTGGCTTACAAGAGAAAACACTGCTTTTATTACACACCACATGTGGAAATAGATGGACTGAATCTGTGAACTTTTGGGTAGACAGGGAATGATATGGCCATCTAAATGAATGACTGATCATCATATTGGAGCAGGCAGTAATATAATTGTTCTTCAAAAAAATCATTTTTCTGACATCACATAATTACAACTCCAGAATGTCCTAAGTTGTACACTTTTTCTAAATATGTTTGATCTGACTTTGTGACTGTGCAGTGCTCTTCGTAAATATTTAACCAAAATTATTCTGCAGACAAAAGCATCAGAGAAGAGTCAGAAAGTGACTCAAAATTTCTTAATCAGATACGAATGACGGGGCAGCTCTGATGTTGCAGTGGGAGAGGGTTACTGATGTTGATTAAATCACCTGAGAATGACACCCATGTGTGCTTGTGCAAGCCATTGAGCAGGCGGCACGCCATGCTGAGGCAGCATGCACTGACTTCCTGGTGCCCCTATGCTGCAGTTCTGGGGCAAAATGCAGAAGAACAACAGTCTTGTTCTTTGCACAGAAGACCTTTCTGATTTTTAATTTTTTTCTTTTTTTTTCTCTACAGCAATAATCAAACCCCTCAATTTTGAAACAAAAAAACTGCAGAAAGACATGACTGCTTTTTTTGTGTTTCATTCCTATTAGACAAATGCACATAGTTTAAAGCACCATAGATTCAACATGCATTTATAATTAACTTATGACTGCTAAACGCTTTGTATTAGAAGCTCAAGCATTAGACAAACTAAATTGGGAAACCAACAATCCACAGATTTAAATTAGAATCCTCATTCATACTGGACAGAGAACATGCTCAGACCTATGCAGGAAACAGAAATACATTTATTTTAAAAAAGAAAAAGAATTTCTTATGCCATCAGATGGAATCTTTGGGAAAACAAGCACAATTGCTGTAAAGGGAAACTGTACACTTAAAACTAATAGAAATCTGTAGCAGAAAATAATGGAAAAATCAGCAGGTATAATTTATTTCAGCTTTCAGGAGCTTTTATCACAATATTATGGATGGAAATAAGAAAGAAAAAGTGATGACACATTAAATTATTTATTGGTCATTAAACACTGTAGGATGTACTGCTTTTCCTGTGTTATTCTAGTGCTATTTAATTGAATGCTGTTTATGCTCATGTTTTTCTGTATTTGATTTCATTGATTGTGTGGCCTACAGTAAACTTGCCATATGTGGCTAATTGCAGAAGGTTGCAAAATAATATCAGGCATTCGGCTTACCTTTTGACCTTACCTAGTTAAATGAGAGTGAATACACTAACAACAATGAAGATCCTGCAAGAAAAAATTGTGAAATGACATTTTTCTGAATTGGCAAGATGACATTTTCAGCTATAGCTTCTTTGAAATTGGGGTCTCCACAATTCCCCTCCCCAGGAGAAGCCAGCTCATCCAGACAGGCTGTGAACATGCATGTAAATAACCAATTTTATCTTGCTCTTCTTTTGTTTCACTTCAAGTACTGGTTTGTGTCCTACTGGGGACAAAGCATGGAGTGAGCTGCAGCTGGCATTAACTTATACTGAGGGTGCATCAGCTCCTCCACCGGCATCAGCTGCATTAATTCCTTTTTACATCTGAATTCCAATTAGTTTTGTGTCTTGCAGTCTGAGTCTGCAAATTGTAGAAGGTCAGAAATGCTACAGGAGATCAGCCACTGCTGCAGGGATAGCCAGCCAACCCTGTTCAAGGCTCTGTTTCCTGGATCTTTCATTAAAATGGCTTTAAGAGGCTGTTGGCCATCATCATTTTCATAGTTCATGAACATTTCTGCTGCACAGCATGAGATTTTATTGAAGAAAAAAAGAAAGGCAATGCAAAGAATAGCTGAAAAATAACTAACTTTACATCTTTCTAAGTCACTTATCTTTACCACATGACACTTTTCTGGATATGTAGATTATCTCTGTGTTCTCTTTTTTACCATGCTGTCTTCAAGAAAAAGTTCAAGCAACAGCCCTGGATATAAATGCTGCTATGATTATAGTACCATACTAAATCAACCACATACTTCTATTTTGGGATAAACTACATTCTGCACTGCAACATTGCCCTGGGTATTGTGGCTGCTCAGTGACTGTTATTGTTATGAATTGCTTTCTCAGGTCTTTTGGGACTGCAGGATCCTATCAATCATCAGGGAAAGTGCCGAAGTTTAAATTCAAGTTATCTTTCCATTAAAATTTTAAATTAAATGTATCTTCATGGTGCTAAACCACACACCAAACAAGCCTATACAATTTCATATTAAAAATCCTTCTGTTTCTGCTTATCTTGTATTAATTCCTACAATCATTCATCTCACATCTGAATCAAGAAACAGCCACTCTCAACGTTAAGTAATTGATTTGTCCCCTGCAAGATCTGTTGCACGCCACTAGGCATGATGCAGATTTCAACAAGGCACACGTACGTTTCTGCCTCCATGGCCTTTAGCCTCCACAGAAGGTTTCTCTGCATGCTGGTTTTCAACAAGAAGCTGCTCTGAGACAAGCCAGTTCCATCATTCCTGCACGACTGCCTCTGGTAAAAGCAATTGGTCTTGCTGCATGAACAGCAACCAGCATGAAGCAGGGAGCAAGCCACAGGAAGCTGATTGCTCTCTGTTGGCCATAAGAGCCTCACCAGGCACTTTAGGTAGTGCTGCAGTCTGGCACTTCCACTGTGCCTTTTACTTGGAAATCCTCCAGTGTTTTCAGGAGGAAGTCTCTCATTTTCAGCTTACAGTGTTACTGTTGAGGCAAGCTCACCAGTTGGCCTTTTTTGTTCATTTGTTTGGTGGTTTTTTTGAGCCCTACTGGACAACTAATGTGGTTTCAGCCACCAAGGAAATGGAATACATTCAGAAATAAAATACTCCACACCTCCACAAAACATGTCTAAAAATGTGATGTTAAGTTTTATGCATGAAAAAAATACGTGATGACTCTGCCATTAATGCTCACCTCTAGCATGTCGTCAAGCTATGAAAACGTCTCACCTGGTAAATACAGAGAAGCTTAAATCCTTCAAAATGAATTAATTCTTTTCTTCTTTTTTTTTCTTTTTTTTATATCTACAAAAATCCTTTTTCAGTTCAATGTTATTTCACAAGGTTTGTTACATATGGCTGTATAACCTTGATTGAAATAGTCACAGAAAAAGAATGTGATCAGGTCTGGATTTACTGAAAATACAAAGATTTCCTTTTTGTGTAAAAAAACTTCCTTTTCCTCTTTACAAAAAAAAAAAATAAATAAAATCACAATTATAGCCACAGAACACCCTAAGTTGAAAGGGATCCAACAGGCTCATAGTATCACAGATCACAGAGTACCCCTAGTTGGAATGGACTCACGGGACCTGAAACCCAAACCCTGTGTCTGAGAGCATGTCCAAATGCTCCCTTGCCCTGTGGCAGCCCTGGGCCTGCTGCATTCCAGAGTATGGTTGTCCTCTTGGGCTCCAGGGCACACTGCTGCCTCATGTTTGGCTTGCCATCCTTCAGAACACCCTGATCCCTTTCTGCAGTGCTGCTCTCCAGCATCTCATCCCCCCAGTCAGGTGCAGACTTTCCCAGGTGCAGAATCCAGCACTTGCTCTTGGTAAATGGACCTGTTTTACCAGCCAAAGCAGTGGCAGCTTTAGGAGACAGATTACCATATAACCTTCTGTGCCGAAGGCAATGCCACCACAAGAGACAATTGCTGACAGCAGGACCAGGTGGGCAGGAGCTCTGTGCTTTGCCTGTAAGTGCCTGCTGGTGCTGTTAAGGACGGTGCAGGACCCAGCAGGAGGTGGGGCTTGAATCAGGTAGTCTGAAGTCTGCAGAGGCTTTTCTCATGAAGAAGGCAGAATGTCACCTTCCTTGTCAGCTCAGGCCTTGCTTCTGTCTGAGTCTTCAGGCAAAGAATGCTGTGTGTTTCTCTGCCTCGCCTGCGCTTAGGTTTTCAAAGCTGTGCAAGAGCCAAAGCAAAGAGCTGAAATACAAAGTCAAGCTAGGTGGACAGTTGGATGTTATTAGAGGCCTTTTCCAACCTTAATGGTGCTATTTTATTCCCTTTGTCTCGCTAAAGAGTAAAAAGAAAAGGGCATTCTAAAATAACTGCAGGCAGAACAGAAGGCTGTTGTTCTCAGTGCTAGTTTTATGATGCTGAGGTGAAGCTAGTATGAGTCACTCCTATAACTTACATGGGCATGACACAGACTTCTGACGCTTAATATTTCCTTTTTCTCTTACCAAAAGTTATAATTATCCCTTGAAAGCTTGGATCCACTTTCTTTTCCTACCATTCAGCCCCTTTATGTTTGTCATTCTGCCATTTTCACTGCGTACATATTCCATCTGGGTTCTTTCCTGGCCCTTAGTGCTATAGTAGCTGAGTGTTCCCAGTATATATAGATTCTATTCAATCTGTATCTCATGTTATACTTGGCAATTAGAGACTCAGGCAGCTTTTGCATCAGATCACAGTCACACACACTATGGCACAACCAGTGACTCAAGAAGATGTACGCTATGTTTTAGTTACAGCAGCAAGTCTATGCTTGAGATCATCTTCTTTTCTAATCCAGTTTGGAAAGAAATGATATGTGAGAGATCCGAAAAGGATGCAGGAGAAAAGCCACACTAACTTTATCCATAAAGTGGATCCCATCCTGTCCCTATTGCTGGCTAACTTTTTAAAGCAAGCTATCTCTTAAAAATAACACTGCCTAAATCTGTTGTAATGCCCTACTCAAACAAATTGAAACACAAGTAAGGAAAAAAATTAACAAAAAACTCCTATGAAAAAAGATAATTTCTAGAGCGTTTTTGCTTTCTTTGTGTGCCCGTACATGCGTATCAGGGCATGTGCATGCATGCAGAGCTACACACACATGCATAAAATTGCAGGGTGGTATACAGTGCAATCACCTGCGTGTCTTTGGTGCGCAACATCCAGCAAACAAGTCTTCACACAAAAAGACTGATAGGCTGCATGGGGAGCTAGAATTTGGAGTCCTCTTGCAGCTGTCAGACAATATAAGCACTCCAAGTGTGCAATAGTGCATGCACTATTTAGGATAAGTCAAACAGAAGCATTATCCACCAAAATCACAGTGAGAGGACATTCTGCTCTCTACATCTTGGCCAAGTGACTGCAGAGACCTGACCTATATACTGTTTCCTAGAAAAGGAAGAAGTGAGGAGAAATGATCATTCCGTTGTTAGCAAAGTCTAGTATCCATCCTTGGGAGGTATTCTCATTTATGCTCTAATGAGGCCAAGTACCCATGCCTGGGAGGGGTGGGTTCCTTGTGTAGCTTTTGAACTTCTAAGGAGCCAAACAGTATGGCTCAGAGGCAGGCAGCTGGGAACAAATACAGACTGACAGCTTTTAGATGAAATAATGCTCTTGTAGTTAAGCTGAACTTCCTAACCAGATGGCTGATATCTTGAATAATTTTACAGCCACAGAGCAAAGCAAGATGAAAGTGTTACGGGAAGGGTGACACAAGCAAGCAAAGTCTGCAGGTATGCGTCTAAGTACATACCAGGTTTTGTCCTTTCTCCACCCCGTGGAGATAGAGAAGGAACACAAAGACCTTTCAACCTTTCTGAGTTCAGATTTACCTTCTTACTACTTGCTTAGAAAGCTGAAACTAATCCTGACTAGACAGAGCAAGTAGCTGCTGCTTTATTTCACAAGACTATATTAAAAATAAGGCAGCTGAAGAAGGTAACCATTTTTAAGTGCACACAGTATATTTCATTTTCCTTGTCAGCCTTGCAGATTAAGCAATCCAACAAGAAAGTACTACTGATCATGAGACAGCACTTGATTGCAACAAATCACATTTATGTTGCTCATGTCTGGACTGTGTATTGCTTGAAAATAGGTGCTTGCATTTCTTTCTTTTCAAGCATCTGAGGAAGAAGCATTCTCATTGGAAGAATCCCACGTACTTACCAATCAAGTTTTGTCTTCATATGAGCCTGAACCTCTGGGTTCTTTCTATTGTTGTACACAGACTGTAAATACAGACATAGGTAGGACTGTTATTCGCACTTGCTGGGGTGGATACTTCGTATCAACATCAGTGGCAGTAGCAAGGTCTGAAGACCCTCAGTTTTTATTTTTCTATGGGAGTGGGTGAGCAGAAAAAACGTGCAGTGCTTTTTGGGCTCTGGCAAGGAACTGGGCAAGTACTGCTCTGGGAATAGCTGTGTCTTTATAGCTGCTATGCAGAGATGCTCGGCACATTGTACAACAACAGCTGATGCTTCTGCAGTCCAGAAATGAATGGAATTATGAAGAAGGAAATTTCAGGTGTGTTCTTGCAGGCAAGATCTGCAAGATGGGCAGCTTGTAAGATGGACTTCAGCAAAAGTATTTGGATTTTGTTCAGTTTTCTGTGCCTCCGGATCCATGAATGATGGAAAATAAAACAGAGTACTTTTGTAAAATTACCATTATTTGCAATATCTATTACTATAAAATACAAGAAGCACAACGTGTTATTGTCTATAATCCATTCACCTAAGGATTTTCTCAACAATTCTGCATTCCAAATAGCTTTGCCTATTTCAAAGGACATTAAAAAGCTTATTTTCCTCATTACCTATAAAATTAGTGTTTTAAAATTCTTTTTTCCTTCCAACAGGATATTGGAGAGCTGAGTGCATCAGAGATGCTATTGACATATTCAGTGAGATATATTTAGCCTAGTGGAAAAAATAAAATCTTGAGAAAGGTCAGTTCTTTCCCTGTGCTAATTAAATTGCTTTAGAAGGAGATTATATCACGATGGTGACCAGCAAGCTAATCAGAGCAATCACCAATCTGCAGTAGGTAGCTTTTGTGAAAGTGTTGATGTAAGAGTGGCTGGTGGGGGTAGGCACATATGCTCATAGGTTGCCAGTGAGTCACTGAAGAGAAGATTTCTTTGTTTGATGTTTTGATTTCACAAAAGCAGGGAAAACAGACATGTGTCTTAAAAAGAGATAATTTTTATCCATTTATTATTCCATTTCTTATTAACTAAGTGCAGTGCTGTATGTGTGCTTTTTAGCAAAAGAACCTACTGTTAACTGAAAACATGCATGGTGATAACTGTAGGTTATCATTTTTTGGAATGCATGTTTCTAATAATACAACTTTTGAAAAAATGGGGATGCTCTGAATAAATAATGAGACACTAATTTTTCCCCAGGTTTGATTGGGTTGATGCTATAACAAATTTACAATGGTTGACTTAAAATGTTCTTACCACTTGACTCAGTAAACCCAGCTTTCAAGTTGCTTGGAACTTGACATTATCTTTCCTTTTCCATCCATATGGACTCCTTCAGTACCTTATTTTGCCTGAATGGCATTCCTCGGTTTTGTTCTTTGTATCTTCCCTTTTGTCAAGAGCCCTAAAGAATAGTTGGCTGTTCTTCAGCAAGAGTTTTCAGCCTAATGAGCAAAGCAAACAAACGAGTCCAGAACAACCACAAGGTGGGGTTAGGTTATTGACGATCTGACCAGTCCAGAGAATGAATTAATGATCACATCAGTCTTCACTTCCTTCCCTCTGAAATCCTCTGCACTTTTGTCGTATGTATCTTCTCGTACTGAAATCATCTCTCCCTTTGTTAAACAGGATAATTCTCTTCAGCCACTTTGTAGTTCTGATTGTCCACCAACGATAATTGCAGCAATCATCCTTTAGTTCATTTGCCTGTGCTGTGTACGTCAGCACAAGTCTGTGCTCTGTGATTTCTGGCTGTGGATAGAGGAGCAACTAATTTTTCTAAAAGCCTCTGCTGATCTCCTGCAGATCACTTTGATAATTCAGAAAAAAACATTTGCTGTTAAAACTAAGTTTTGTTGATGACAAATTAATGGCATCAGGGCTGTGTAATCTGCTCAGCCAGGTGTCTGTGACTTTGAAATGACCGTAAACACATCTTAATGCTTTCATGAGCAAACAGCACAAGTTGCCTAGGACTCTTGCAGTAGTGGATTTTGTTATCTTGGATGAGATTGTCTCTGCCTTTCAAAATCCAGATATTTATAAATAACTGCACAAAGCAACTGATTATAAACTAAATTATTACTTTAACTACAGCAATCAAGAAAATGAAATAAGGGGGAAGGGAAAGGGGAGCTGCATATCATGTTAATTGTCACATGCTCAGTGAGTTCCCAGGGTGGATGTGAGGAATCTAGGAGTAAATGATTTTGCAGGAAAAGATCAAGAGTCAAATCCAGATGCCAAAGTCTTGGTGGCAGCAAAAGGGCATTGTGGTTGGGGATCCCAAAGGGATTGACTGGGATTTCATTTGGGAAGATTAGATTTAGAATCTTTACGTTACTTGCCTACTATTTGAACATGTCATCTTTAAATTTGAATTAATTGCCAGCATCTGCTGTCAGTCATCAGAACTGCTGAAAGTGCACCTTCCCCCATCTGGACATGATTCTCCACTCCAGGACATCTTCTTGCTGATATCCAGCTTGGATGTGCAGATTAGCAGCCCAGTGTTTCTAAGAACATTTCACATTAGCTGTAATTACATGGTGAAGTACAAGCTAACAAGCTGCATCTATTCAGTATTAAGGATTAATGATCTGAGCTTTTAGTGTGTACTTCCCTACAGGGTAGCAAATTCACTAAAATTATGCTTCAATAGATGCAAAAAGTGTAATAGACAGTATATGTAGGGTATGTGTATAGAAATATTTTTTTTCCTTCTTTTCCCCACTTCCATGCTGTCTTCAGCACCTTCCCTTTACCATCCATCTTCCCCATCACAAAACAGGCTCCCAATGTAATCCTTTCCTTTTGAATACCCCCATGCTATCCATTTTACAGGGAAGCTGTGGTCTTTCTTGCACCTCTGACTCTGATCAGCTGTCGCTGCCTGGGTGTTTCTTCTACCTCACAAGGGTAGCAGAAGGCAATGTACCCAAGCAGCAGATGCATCCAAAGACCTGGCTGGCCAGTCTGTCTCAATTTGGGTAAATTTCTCTTTGTGTGCACGTTTTGAGCCTTCTCCAGAGCCATACACAGCTGCAGTAGTACTAAAAAAAAAGAATGTGGTTTATATCAGATTATGGGTTACTTGAAAAAAAAAGGAAGGAAGGAAGGAAGGAAGGAAGGAAGGAAGGAAGGAAGGAAGGAAGGAAGGAAGGAAGGAAGGAAGGAAGGAAGGAAGGAAGGAAGGAAGGAAGGAAGGAAGGAAGGAAGGAAGGAAGGAAGGAAGGAAGGAAGGAAGGAAGGAAGGAAGGAAGGAAGGAAGGAAGGAAGGAAGGAAGGAAGGAAGGAAGGAAGGAAGGAAGGAAGGAAGGAAGGAAGGAAGGAAGGAAGGAAGGAAGGAAGGAAGGAAGGAAGGAAGGAAGGAAGGAAGGAAGGAAGGAAGGAAGGAAGGAAGGAAGGAAGGAAGGAAGGAAGGAAGGAAGGAAGGAAGGAAGGAAGGAAGGAAGGAAGGAAGGAAGGAAGGAAGGAAGGAAGGAAGGAAGGAAGGAAGGAAGGAAGGAAGGAAGGAAGGAAGGAAGGAAGGAAGGAAGGAAGGAAGGAAGGAAGGAAGGAAGGAAGGAAGGAAGGAAGGAAGGAAGGAAGGAAGGAAGGAAGGAAGGAAGGAAGGAAGGAAGGAAGGAAGGAAGGAAGGAAGGAAGGAAGGAAGGAAGGAAGGAAGGAAGGAAGGAAAGAAAAAGCTTACCATCCTTTTGGAACCTCTGGTAGATCCTTCTTCACCTCTGGCTAGGCAATGTGTGCATAGATACTGGTCCAGTTCATCACCATGATAAACCAGAGTAGAAGGAGTTTCAGCCCCCTCATTTAGTTGGATTTTGGTTTAAAGTGACTTGCCATTTCAAAGCAGGCCTACCTCTCAGTTTTGCATCACTTGTTTGGACATAAACGAAAGGGACCCTCAGACTAGATAACCTTTAGAGGTTCCTTCCTCTCAAATAATTCTATGATTCTATGATCCTGTGACATTTACCATGGACATCAAATCCTCAGGCAAAACATAGCTCTTTAGCAAGCCCATGAGCTTGCAAAACAGTTAATAATTCCAACTGTACATACAACCAAATATTTCAGGTGGGGTATTGGTGGTTGCTTTTGGTGGAAGCTTCTTGAAAACACTTCATTCAGTAACAACTGCATGGATCACTTTTATCAGTGTGACTGTGGGGCTGGAGAACACCAATGGGGTGTTTGTGTGGCACCAAATGGATGGACTGAATTTATCCCCACTTTAAGGTAGATAAGAAAGTATGGGAGAAAGGGAAAAAACAGTATTTTTGAAATATAGTGAGATCTGTGCTGCCTGGGACACTTGATAATTGTCTTGGGCTCCAGTCGGGCATCCAAACAAGCAGTGGGTTCCTGCTTTCCTGGGTTACAACCCTATTGTCAGGCTCGCTCCTCAGCTATGACATCTGCTTTCTGAAAATATGCCAAAGATTTCTTATTATGTTGTTTCTGCGGCTGTTTGCATGAGTAAATCTTACAGTCAGGCAACACATGAGTAGTATTGCACATGTAATTTACTCAGTGTATTCAGGAATGCTAAGCATCATGCTCTCATCAGTGGAATCAGTTGATTTTGAATGTGTTTTTTTTTCCTTGGCAGTTAAGGTTATATGCAAATTTTGCACTTGCATGTATGTTCCAAATAAATTGCACTATTTTTTAAGAAAAGACTGCCAGACATGCAGTGAGACAGCTGGCCTGCAGAGTCAGACACAAGGGGAAATGTGGGATGGAGAGAAAAGGCAGCACTGGATGGAAATGGTGGCGCAAGCTCCTGGCGAAGCGTGCTGTGTGTGTCCTGCCTGACCAGTCCATGGGGTCTTCATCCCCTGGAGGACGGTGACAAACCACCCCCACTGGCACTGCAGTCTGTCAGCTGCTGTCAGCTGGCACTCCGCATAACATAAAGAGCGCTCGGGGCTCCTTTACCCTGCACTGCTGTAAGTCACAAGCAAACATAAAAAATGATAGGAGAGTTAGAGAAGAGTGAAAGAACTATTACAATATATATTTTTTTTATATAAAGCCTTTCCCTTTCTTTTACTTTGCTCCCTTTCTAACTTTGTTCTGGGATCTGTCCTCTTGGACCTGTATTGTTGCAGTGGATGCCCATGGCTCAGCCTCACCCAGGCGTTCAGCTCAGAGAAGCCTGTTGGTGGCACCCAGGGGCAAACCAAAGGCTCACCCACTGCTTTCAGAGCCTCTGCTCCTACTGTCTGGCTGCAATTCTACCTCACCATTCTTGGGAAACAGCTAGAAATATCTTTGTACTCATGTTGAGAAACAGAGAGTGTTTAGTATGCAGAAAGCTTCCCTCCTTCCCTTCTTCTCCCTTTTTTCTTTTCTTTTTTTTTTTTTTTTCAGTTTTAATTGGAGAGCCAAGGAGAGCTGTAACAGCGAGAAGCTATTATGCCACAGACTGTCAGCTGTAGCGATGGCAGGCGGGTGTCTGAGGATTGTGCCTTTGGTTTGCTGATAGGAGCCTCACACAAAGAATATCTACAGTGCTAATCAAGCCCTCTGAAGCAGCCTGTGGGCTCTGGAGAAGGCAAGTAAAAATTCCAACCATGATTGCAAGCCTCCCAGCTCCTGACAGGGAACAAGGAGGATAGGAATCAAATCCTGGGGCTAGTTTCTAATTAAGAAGACAATGCGACATTTGAAAAGAGAGAGCTGCAATTGGGATGAGAGGCACTACAGAGATCAAGAGAAATACTTCTTCATAAGAACAAGCTGATGCTTCGCTCAAAGGGAATGTGTGGGGCGGGAGATGGGGGGAAGGTAGCCTGCTTGAAAGAGACTAGCAATGTAAATTGGACAGAAAATTCAGCGTACACAGAAAAATCATCTCCTCCCAGCTTTTAACTGATTTCAAAGGAATCAGGGTTTCATTGAAAAAATAAAGGAATACTGTTATTATGGCATCTTGGTTAGCAATATATTGTTGTTTTTTTCTTACCTTCATATTGGAAACAGCATATATGACTGCTCTTATAATTTCTGAGATTCATGGAGGAACTCAATACTGCTCTGATATTTGAGAAAAGGAAGACAATATTTAAAAATCTAGGCAGTGAAGATTCAGTGGTCTTTCAGCCAACTCTTCTCCCAGGTCAGCAAGCCCAATTGAACCATTCGTAGGGATAATGATAAGCTCATGACTCCAAGTGACACAGGGTTTCTGTCACTGGCTTGCTTGCTTGCTTCATCTACATCTTTCTTCTCTAACAGCAGTACTCTTGCTGAGAACTGAAGAGACTCCAAGACAGTGGCCAATCACACATCCATTCACATCAAGAAATGGGGAGTAGGACAAGTGTTAAGAATTTGCCTGGATGGCCAAGGAGGCCAGTGGCGTCCTGGCTTGCATCAAAAATAGTGCAGTCTGCAGGAGAGGTGATTTTCCCTCTGTGCTCAGCTCTGGTGAGGCTGTACCTCTAGTGCTGCATTCAGTTTTGGGCCCCTTACTACAAGAACGTTGAACACTGAAGCCCTGGAGTATTCAAAGGGCAGTGAAGCTGTGAGGGGTCTGGAGCATAAGTCTTATGGAGAATGGCTAAGGGAACTGGGATTGCTCAGCCTGGAGAAGAGGAGGCTCAGGGGAGACCTTATCACTCTCTACCTGAAAGAAGATTGTGGTGAGGTGGGGTTCAGCCTCTTCTGCCAAGTAACTGCAATAAGATGAGAAGGAATGGGCTCAGGTTGCACCAGGGGAAGTTCCGTCTGGACATCAGGAATAATTTCTTCTCAGAAATAGTGGCATTGGAACAGGTTGCCCAAGGAGGTAGTAAAGTCACTATCCCTGGAGATGTTTAAGGAAAGGGTAGGTGTAGTACTTAGGGATGTGGTTCAGTGGGCAGTATTGGTGACAGGTGGACTAGATGATTTTGGAGGTCTTTTCCAATCTGAATGATTCTGATTCATGAAATTCTTGATTATATTCAGTCATGATGAATGACAGTGAAGATAAGGGCTTCTGTTACCAAAACTTCTGGAAAGTAAATTCTTCAGAAATCATAGAATCATATAGTAACAGAACCATAGAATGGCTTGGGTTGAAAGGAACTTCAGGAACTGCTAGTTGTCTTCCACCAGGTCAGGCTGCCCAGGGCCCCATCCAATCCGATGTTGAGTGCCTTCAGTGTTGGGGCAGCCACAGCTTTTCTGGGCAGGCTGTGCCAGTGCCTCACTACCCTCTGAGTAAGGAATTTCCTTCTGATATCTATCCTAAATCTTCTTTCTGTTTGAAACTATTCCCCTTTGCCCTGTCATTATCAGACTGTGTTAAAAGTTGGTCTGCCTCTTGTTTATAAGCTCTCCTCAAGAATTGGAATGCCACAGTGTGGTCTCCTCATAGCCTTCTCTTCCCCGGGCTGAAAAAGCTCAATTTTTTCAGCCTTTCCTCACAGGTGAGATTCTCCAGCCCTCTCATCTTCCTCAGAGTGTTGATAGCAGGTATCCTTCAGCATCACAAAATTGTTGTAAAATAAAAAAAATCTCTCTTTACCACTGAAGGGAATAAGGAAGGTGATTTAATTTTCCATGCTTAGTACAGTCTGGAGGTTGCTCATATCTATAATTTTCTTATGCTGTTCATATAATACAGCTTGGAAGTGACCTGTTAATCTCCAGGAGACTGGAGATGAGATTTTCAGCATAGGAAGAATACTGCTTCAGCATATGCTGAGTGCAGAGCTGCTGACATTTCCCTAGAAGTTACTTATAAGCAGCATTAATTATCATATTTCTCTGAGATTTTATGAGTGGAGTCAATGGTTTAGAAAAACGAAGGCAATCTGGGGAAGATTTTACTGGAAACACCTAACAGTTCTCAGAGCTGTAGAAGTTAGGGTCAGGAAAAAAAAAAGAAAAAGAAACAAGAAGGGAGTGCATAAGCTAAATTCCTTCTGACACTCTTCTTGAGGCAACAATACTGAGTGCCACAGAAAAGCAGAGGTTTCTGACTCTAAAAATAAATTCAAAGCCTAGCACAGTGCAGCAGCCATCTTTCCTTCATCTCCCCAGAGCTTCAGCTGGAAGGATTCAGGCCACTGCATTTCATCTGTTGTTTAAATTGAAAGCCTCAAAACAACCCGCCAACAAGTGTTTTGACATGAAGAACTTGCCCTAAGGGGTTGTGCCTCTTCGTGCACGTTTTCTTTCTTCTTTCCTTCTTCTGCATTGTTTTCAAGCTCTCACGAGTATAGCAGTGCTAGTCCTCTCAAAGAGCTGGAGTGCAAGCTTGATTCTCACCAATTTTAGATCAAAAGAAAGAGAAAAAGAAGAAAAGGAAGAATTGCACAGAGAAAGCACATTGAAATGTTTTAAAGAAAAAAAAAAAAAAAAAACAAAAAACAAAAAACCCACTGGGATCAAGAACCTCTTTTTGTTAGAGAATTGCAACAAATAGAAACTAGTCAGGCAACTACGAGAAAAGAAAAGACACCAGGAGACCTCTGACCCAGAACAGTCCTGGCTCCACAGCACTAACACTGGTCATCCTCACTGAACAACTCCATGGCACCTATAAGGCACAGCCCAAAGAGGAGAAATCAGCAAACCACAGTGAGGTGAAGGGTCACATGCGCTCCCAAAACCTGCCAACCTTCTTGCTGCAGCCTGGAGCCAGTCATGTCCCTGCTTCTGCTGGCCCTGTCCTCTCCTCTGTGGGGGAGAAGCCACATGGAAGGCTTTTGAGGGCACCTGAGAGAAAAAAAGAGTGTGAGTGGTATCAAAGTGACACAGTTGTGATTTTCCCCCTTTGTAGATTATTGTTTTCCTTAAATGATGCTGAAATGATTAAAGGCAGAGAAGAGACTCAATGTATGTAAAATATTTTATCTCTTTCCTGTACTAAAGCTTCGCAAATACTTTTAAGGAATTGCAGAAATTAGGATGGGGGGGCTCTTAACTAAGATCAAAATGGAATTTGTGTTCAGCAAGAAATCCTTGTATTAATAGCCTATGTATGTGAAGAGCCGTCTAGTCTCTGCCTCTGGGTGTACATCTCTGTATTGTGACACAGGGAAGAAGGCCCTTCAGTGATCTGGCTTATCACAGCTATCTTAGGAGCTGGAACTGACTCATCTTTGACTTGCTCTCCCTTTGCAGCGAGCTGCAGCAGTAAGATATATTAATAGCTGTAGAACATGTTATCATGGCTCTTCTTGGTGACACTGACTGCTAAATCAAAAGGGGAAACTTACAAGTTCTCTTTGCCTACATAAATACAAAACCCAGTGTTTAGTTCAAACACACTTCTGCTGTTTAACTGAAGATAGGAATACACCTTCCCTAGCACCAGCTCTGTGATAGCCTCTGGGGAGGCTGGGGCAGATGGGAGCAGTGCCACAATGCCTAAAGCTGCAGCACAAGAGAACATCAGAGTAAATGCAATGCACTGGTAAAAGTAATGCTAAAGATGTGAAAAAGCTGTGACTCCACTGAACGTGTTTTTGCTGTGTAACATACAGAATTCTATGCCTTTCTGCCAAAATAAAGAAAGAAAGAAAGAAATTATCCCTTCACATGTTCAATAGGTACTACTGCTATATTATTTATATTTTTTTCACTGCAAATGGAATTTACTGCTGCTGTTTCACAGAAGTATGTTCACTTCTGTTCAGTATTGGCAAAGTGCACTGTAGAGAATAGGATTTAAAAGTTCTAAACAGGAGTGATTGGCTTTTACCTGTTGTTATCTTGCCCATCTTGTCCTTGCATTGCAGGGCAAAGATAACTTGCTCGAAGAGAAAACATTAAGAAAATAAGCTTGAAAACAGACTTATAACGAATAAGAGAAATGCAGACCACTGAATTTTTATGTTTACTCACTGCCTAGACAGAACAATGGCCTGAATTTTGGGATGTCCACATTTTGTGCATCCTGCTGCATGTTCTTTGGCATGTCACCGTATTTCACTATCCTTCCAGTTTCCTTCTTCATAAGAAAGAACAGCAATTCTGATTTCCATTGCAAAGAGCGAAGTAATGAATCGTGCTGTATTAATGATAGATCTTTTAACTTCTCTCTAAGGAAATTATGTGAGAGTGTTGCAATATTTAAAATTGGAATTTATTCTCGTGATTTTCTTTGCATTTGAAAAATGAGAATTTGTCTATTTTGTTAGGATTATTTTCATCCATGATTTTTGGCTTTTTTTTAATTTTAAATCTTGAGGCTGACAAACTGGTTACATTAGAAATTCAGTTCTGAATAGGTTTGGGGCTTTTTTTTTTTCCTTTTAACTAGTATAACACTGCAAGACTTCTTATTCCCATATCCCTAGGTCTGCTTTCTTTTTTTGTACTGTTCATAGTTCTGTTTCACTGTTTGCCCAAGTCAAAAAGCGAGGTGGAAGCCTCCTGTCAAAAAAAGAGATTGATAACCTCTCTCATTGCTGACTTTCCACAGAAAATCACTTGCGCTGGAACTGCAGTCAAGATGATGTTCAGAAAGGCAGAGAATGGGGCTTGATTCCAAACATGGCATTGACATGTGAGTGCCTGAGGAGCATCACGCTGATAAATAAGATAATGTCAATGAATATTTATTACTCTAGGAAAAGGATGGATTATTACTGATGGAAGCAATTTGATAAAATATCAAGATTCTGTTCCAAAATCTTTTAAAAATGGAAGGGGAATAGATGGGATGGGATGGGATGGGATGGGATGGGATGGGATGGGATGGGATGGGAAGGGGAAGAGGAAAGGGAAAGGGAAAGGGAAAGGGAAAGGGAAAGGGAAAGGGAAAGGGAAAGGGAAAGGGAAAGGGAAAGGGAAAGGGAAAGGGAAAGGGAAAGGGAAAGGGAAAGGGAAAGGGAAAGGGAAAGGGAAAGGGAAAGGGGGAGAGGAAGGAGAAGCGGGAGAGGAAGGGGAATGAGAAGGGGAAGAGGAAGGAAAGAGGGGAAGGGGGAGGGAAGAGGGAGGGAAGGGGAAGAGCAAAGTATCCCCTGCTGAAGGAAATAGTTTTAGGGCTGTCTACTCTCTCTTGCTTGACTTTTGTTTTGAAATTTTCTCCAAAAACTCTTAATTCAGGGAAGTGTAATAATAAAATGAATGACAGGGACATTTTGAATTCAGCAGCATCTTCAAACCACCCCCTCACGTCTCTGAAGTCAGCTGAGTAGGTGATACATGCACTGTGATAGTGCAAACAAACATCTGCTTCAGTGGGTGTGTGCTTACTCACTCCAACATGCTCTTGAATCTAATTGGGAATTTCCAGGCATATATTGTTCACATGTTCTCCAAAATAACTTTTAAGTATAAAGTGTATGAATTAATCATCCTTTTAATCCAGCAACAGCTGTGCTATAACTGTTCAATCACAAGACAGTTATTTCTATCCTGGGTGTTCAGGATGCTGAATAAAATGGAATATTTTTGTATTTTCTTTTTTTGTCAGGAGGAATTTCCAGCTTTAATAATTAAAACTGTTAAGTTTGGTTTAGATTGGCAGACAGCAGTGCAGAGAAGATTTAGCAGAAGTACTGTGCCATAGAGTGGGAAAGTGGGGCTGCTTCTGCTTTTTGCATTTCCCAGAGCTTAACTGGAAAATAAACTTCACTTATATAACACTGAGGTACACAGGCACAGCAGTATGAGTGCCCTACAGTTTGAAGTCTGGATGTGTACACCAAATAGGAGCATAAGTCCATCAAGTCTCCTTGTTGCTGATGAGACAACTGGTTCACCATGTGGCATCAACTCGAATGGGATGCAGTTGACTGTTCTGGTTGTCTGTTAGCCTTGTTGCATCATGCAGCTGCCAGTTCTACTGTGAATTGTGACAGGTCATTTAAAACAGTTCTACAATGCAGAATGCAGTGCAGAGTGCCATTTGTGAGCATGACTGAGGCAGGCATGCATGTTGCACTTGTGAATCGGTTGAGAGGGCTCAAATCTGCCTGGGCTACTTCTATCTGTTTGTAAGTTGGGGAATAGCACATTCCTGCTTTATGGATGAAGAGAAATATGTTAAAAATCTGGGAGATAGTGAACATCCAATATTACCATGGAGAAATACACTCCCATATATTCCCAGCTCCACTGACTGACACAGGTTGGCATGTACTTACCGTTCTGCTTGGGATGAGCGGCAAAAGTTGCACAACAGATATCCAGAAATACAGATTTCCCACTGAAGGAGAAGACACTAAAGCTGCTGGGGACCTAGCTTTGGTCCTGCTTGCTTTGGACCTGCATGCTGAGTGCTGACCTGCATTAGGTGCTGCTGTCAGACTCACTGCAAGAAGGGATGAGCTGCCAGGTAAGAAGCCTCATGCCTCTGCACAGTCCTTTTCAGATGCATGTGAAGCACTAGGAGACATCCCCATTTCTCATGGCAGTGGGGCAGTAGGCTGACTATTAGTGGAGTCTTTACAACTGAATAACAGGAAATGGAATGCAAGAAAAGAAGATTTTCTTTTTTTTTTTTTTTTTGACTTTACACAAAGAGCAGGCTTTTAAGCAGTTCTTGCTACAGTGAATGTAAGCAATTTACAATGCTATAGAATTTCTGATGCCAAAGAAATTTTCATTGTCATGACTTGAGTAAAAGAGAAAGATCCATACAAATTCCAGCAGGTGAGTGAAAGGAATCTGCTTAAAATTCAGTGTGCTTCACTCTGTATTCAGAAATGGTCATTTAATACCAGAAGCTGTCTTAGCAATTTCATCAGAATGGAACCTTTAAGTTAAACAGCATGATGTTATAGTCTGGAAATATAGTGGAGTGCAACATAATAGTTAAAAAATCTTACCAGATTTCTAATGAAGAAAACTATTAAAAGAAAAAGGTAAAATGTCTACAGCAATTCAAAGATGAGATGGTATGGATTGCATTCTACATTGATTTTGCTTTCTGCTTAGCAACAGGGCTTAATGCTGGTTCCATAAAAATCTAGAGAAACCTGCAAATACCCTCTTGCTGTTGTAAAAAATTAAAAAGATGGAAGGAGGGAGAGAAGGAGAGAAGGCAAGGAAGGAGGAAAAGAAGGGAAGCAGGGAAGGGAGGGCAGAAGATTTGGCATAGCTTGATCTAGAAATAATACTGATGTCAATCTTGTGTTGAAGTGTTACTGAATACAAAGATTCAAGTAATAAAAAAATAAACTGGGAAACTATTGTAATCATGTTCTTGTATTGGAGTTAGGCTTTGATTTCATTTAAATAAATCTTTATATGGAGTGTATATCATGGTCAACAGAAGACAGAATAAAAAGTTGGGGAGAAGGAAAACATCTTAGAAAAATGAACAATCCATAGTGACCCATTTTAAAAAAATTGGCTTATTAACCATGGTATAATTTTTAAGATGAAGCAAATATTTCTTTGATTTTGGTAACCTTTTCTATCTCCCTTTCTAATGAGTGCATTCCCGAGAAAGCATAATTTTGCCTGTGGTGAGACATGATCATTCTGGAAGATGCAGAATATAGTGTTTTCAGATGTCACCGGAATTAAGCTTAGTCTGTTGTGTGATGTACTTTCTTTGCTTACATAATCAACCTCTTTTGCTCTGTATGGCTCTGCAGTCTTGACATACCCACCCCATGACATTCTACTCTTCCTGAATTGTATTTTCTTAATGAAGAGATTAGGTTTTCTCTTGCACTTGTCAACAGCAGAGAAAGAGATCACAGCATGTCTTTTGTATGTGGGAGAAATAAACTTTTAAGAATATTTGGCATGAGGAAGATGGCTTAGGAAAAGAATACTTTTAATAAATACTTCCTTTTCCTTCTTTAATGGCTTCCCTCATGTACAGGATGAGAATAAATAATCTAGTGACAAACTGTTATTCTTACAAGTTTTAAAGGAAGTGATAGTTCTTCAAATGACTTACAGTCACCCTGTGTCATTTAATATGCAAAAAGGCAGTCACAGGGCTCAGCTCAGGTTACATGCTCAGTTTAGTAGTAATGATGCATATGCTGTAGGGTTAGTTTTCCTGTCCATTTAAAGAAGGTAGTGACTGCCTTCATGCCCCATCAGCACAAGGAGCCCATTTCTCCTTAGATGGCTACCAGTCATAAAGTGCTTGTGGAGATAGCTCTCTCAGACTCCAGCATGTGATGCTAAGGCAGTAAAGACTGGGAAAGAATTTGTGTCTTTTCTTGGCTCCCACACAGTCACCCCATCCTCTGACAGTGTCCAGCCCAGTTTTATGCTACCTCTGCCAGTTACCATACTGATCTCCAACTAGATTCTTACTCCTCCTTGCCAGGCTGCAGCCTAGTGCCCAGCCTAGTAAGGAGCTAATCCCTCCCAGGCACAGGTACTAGGCTTCATCAACATATAAAGGACTGTTCAAAGGATTGCAGAGGGGAGATGAGCATTGTCTCACTGCAGCCATAGCAAATAAACCTTCTGTCTGATCTCTCTTAAAAGGTACTTGTGTTACTGTGTACTGGAACTCTTGATACTAAATGGAAAGTAATTGTTATTCTTACTCAAGTTGCTTCTATTTTGCCAATGAAAATAATTTGTAAATAGTACCCCTGAGGTTCAGGCTGGATATTAGGAACAATTTCTTCTCAAAAAGAGTGTTGAGGTGCTGGCACAGGATGCGCAGGGAAGTGGTAGAGTCACCGTCCCTTGGAGGTGATCTTAGAGGTCTTTTCCAATCTTAATGGCTTTTATGATTCTAAAAAGTGTAAGGGCCTGCTATTGGACATTATGAGATGAAGGACATCTATTCCTATGCAAACTTCTCATAAAACCTGTGATTTCACTAGTGCATCTTTATAGCACTGTCTAAAATGCATGTTCTATCCCTACTTATTACATTTGCTTTGGCTAGCACACCACTGAAAGCTAGTAATGCCTTCTACTAACACAAATGCCACGCATGCACAAAGTGCTGGAACACGTGAACAGCAGCTGTGGTCAAGGGTGACTGATGTGTTTTGAAATGCCCTTGCTTTATCATAGCTGAACCTGAGCTCAACTAATGTTCTAAATCTCTTTTCCAACATGCAGTGGTGCTCTAGTAACTCAAACATTTGCACCTTTTCCAGATGGATTTTATTCATTTGATGTAAATTAGTATTTGACTTCTTGGACAAAAGTACTCCGGTTGCACTTGGAAGCACTGATTCAAGACCACTGTGTGTGGCTGTCTCTTGGTTAGGTAACATAGGCACTTGTATACTGCCCTGAGAAAGAGCGAGCCTGGACAGGTCGGTCATGAAGCAGTCTTGTGGGGATGGATAGATGCTCACCTGCTCTTGGTTAATGACAAGTTTATGCATGGCCACATGCTGCTTTGGTTGTTTTTGTCAATCCAACACTGGGCATTTTAATTTCAGTTCAAGGTCCAAGATTTAGGTTCATTCTTCATTGACCTAATCCAAGCCCAAGTAAAATATGTTAAATTGGAAGAATGACTAGAGTGGAATTTGCCCCCATTTGAGCAGATCAGCCTAATTCTTGCAAGTTTTTTGTAGGGCTGAGTGCATGTCCTATTGAGGTAGCCTCAGGCACTGGCACGGCCTCATCAGGGGAATCAAGTACCATGAGAAACAAGGATGGCTCCAGAGCCTGGACAGGTCGGTCATGAAGCAGTCTTGTGGGGATGGATAGATGCTCACCTGCTCTTGGTTAATGACAAATGGTGCACAGGTAGGTGGTAGGTATGGCACTCTTCTCTGCAATATGTTGACGTGGAAAAAGAGCTCCTACTTACCACAGAAAGGTAACAAAATGTGTGGTTTCTAAAAGATATCTTCTTTTCCCTTATGTGCTCACACTATGAGCCCAGTATGTGTTCTGGCAAGAGGAAATTGTAATTTGATTTCTCATTTACTTCAGTGAGACATTATCTCACAGAGGAAAACTTTTCTGGATTTTTAACCTAAAATCATTGCTGGTTGTCACCTTTTGTTACTTAATCACAATTCATGTATGTAATAGCTTGCTAACTAACTGCCAAAAAAAAAAAAAAATTCAGAAGAAATGTATATACTTTTTAAAAATAGCTTCCAGTTTCCTCTGAATGTAGCTCAATCTGTTTACCTGTGTATTGGTTCTCTTATCTCATGCATTCATGCTCTCTGTTCTTTCCTGTCTTTCCCTTTCAAAGCACATTTGAAATGGTAAATGGAGAACACTGTATAACAGCTGTTTTTAATTGATTAATCAATGTACTTAGTCTTCTAAAAAAGCTTCTAGAAAAACGTCCCCCTCAAATTAAACGTGCAGTGAAAACATTGAGTTCTAAGAAATGTTTTCATCAACACCAAATGATATTTATACTGTTATTAAAATACATCAACAATGTATTGGTCCTCACCTAGGCTTCATTGAAGGGTGTGCGAGTGAGGACAATAAGGTCCTTCACCGCAATAAAAATATTGACAAAAGTATAACCCTGATATGTAGAATTTTAAAGTGTTGGGCTTTCTATCCATTTAGGTGGAATTAATAAAGCATTTCCTTAAAATATTTCCTTTCTTTGATCACCTTTGCTATCAGGACTAAGATAAGACATGAACTTGCAGCCTTCTTTCTCTATTGCCAGAAGAATACTACTTTGGGGTTTCTTCTTCCCCTCCAAAAATTCATTTTATTGCTGTTTTTCCAGACTTTTCTCTGTCTTCTCAAGGTCTGCTTGTGCATTTTCTAGGCTTTTTGCTTGGATTAGTTTGAGGCATACAGTAAACAGAATTAGCCAGGTTTCTACAAATGGATGGTTGTTCACCAACTGCTTCCTGCTTGCATAAGCGCGCACAGCGGGTAATGTGTGGTGTCATTAGTCCCGTTTAGCTGCACGTATGGCTGGGAGGGCATGTTTGCATTTCATTTGAACAGATATGATTAGCTGTTCTCAGAGCTCGTCTGCAGTAACACTGAAAATGTGTCATGCACTATTACCCAAGCAAATGTAATGCCCCCAAAATAAACATGCCCCACTAGTTTGCAGGCAGTAATTGAAGGAAAAACAGGTGTTTCCCATATTCTTTGTGATTGCCTACACATGGGGCTTTTATATCGTACTTCAGTGACTTTGGAGCACTGGCTTCTGCTGAAAAAGAAATAGCGTTACCAAAAAAGAGTGGGTTTCAAGAGTCTTCTTTGGTCTACAGCCAAATTAAATATGGTGCAGCCCTCTTCAGCATTTAAAAAATTAAACCACAGCAGCTACTTTAGCCATCAAACCATGCTTCCAGCAATTCTCATTTTAAAGTGTGGTACTGTGTGTGACTTAGTGTGTTAAAACCAAATGCAACGCAAAATGCCACTTAGATGTTGTCAACCCACCCAAGCTGGAGCTTTCACACAGAACCAGTAAAATAACATTGACATCTTCTAGTAGATTGCTTTTACGCTGTGCAGTCTCAAGTTTCATCTTGCAGAACCAGTGAGCTCCTGATAGCTGCTAAGATTGATGGTATTGCAGTGTTACCAGCAGGCATGATTTTATGAGATGCAGGTAGAAATGTCAGTGGCTGCTTTCTATGACACACACGTTTTACAGTGGGTTGTTCTCGATGAATACACCTGCATGAGTGACAGAAGGAGGAAGGACAAAAGAGGAGTTGCTTCTGCCAGCTGGTCAGGATGAAAGTCAGAGGTATGCTGCAGATCTGGTGCTGTCCAGGGGAAGCCTACAAAGGCACTCATACACAATGGAAGCCTGTAATGCACAGAGTATTCAAAACAAACTCAGCTTGAGTTGATTGTTGATCCTTGTGCACTGAGCTCTTCCCTGAAAGCAAGTGTCCCTGCACTTCACCCCAATTTCTTTCAGCACAGAGCTTGCAATGTGCAGGCCTCTATTCCAGCTGTCAGTCATGGAGCATTCCTGAGCATGGAGCTCTGGTCTCATCTTTCATTGTTAATGTAGCAGCAGAATGCAGAGAAGCAGTAACGCCTCCAGAATGTATTCCTTCTGTTTTCAAGTGTTACTATATTGATGGCTTTTGTTTACTCACAAAGAACTCCCAATATTTTAGCCTAGTTATGCTTACTGAAAGAAAGCTCTACAGGTAAACAAAAAATCACAGAATCCCAGACAGGTTGAGGGTGGCAGGATCTCTGTGTCCATCAGGCTCAACCCCACTTCCAGCAGGGACACCCAGAGCATGATGCCCAGTGCCTCCGTCACCTGCACAGCACAGAAGTGCTGCCTGATGGTCAGGGGGAGCCTCCTGTGTTTCCTTTTGCGCCCATTGCTTCTGGTCCTGGCACAGGACACTACTGGTAAGAGCTTGGCTCTGTCCTCTGTGCACCCTCCCCTCAGGCAGAACATCACAGCTCTCTCAAACCTTTGTCACAGGAGACATGCTCCATTCCCTTTGTCATCTTGGTGGTCCTACACTGGACTCTGTCCAGTATGTCCATGTCTGTCTTCTACTTGGGAACCCAAATAAAACACAGTATTCCAAGTGACAGCACTGTACTTACCAAACTGAGCAGAGAATTACTTTCCTTGACCTGCTGGCAATACTTTGCCTACTGCAGCCCAGGACATCATCAACCTTCTCTGCTGGAAGGACACATTTCTGGCTCATACTCAGCTTGGTGTTCACCAGGATGCCCTGGTCAGTTTCTTCCAGGCTGCGTTCCAGCTGGGTGGCTCCCAGCTGGTCCTAGTGCTTAGTTTCATTCTGAAAAATCAGAAGGCCAGCTTTAGGAAGTGACATCAGAGATGAATTTGCTCTCTGGCAAATGTAATTACACAACTCCATTCTTCATAAAAAAAGAAAAAAAAAATCTTTCAAATATGAAAATGATAAAATGATGGAGTTTCCAACCTGATCTGTTCCTTTTTACCTTTGCTTTTTCTCTGTTTGTCTAAGACAATTGATCCTCTTCTACAAGGTGCACAAAAATAAAGGAATACAAGTTTCTCTTTTAAGTTTCATTTGAGCAACAGCTTTCTCACTTCACAAGTCTCAGGGTTTTGTGCTTGTGCTTCCTACCTTATAATCAATATTTTTATTTGGATACCAGCTGCCATTCAGAGGTGATGAAGCTTCTGAACTTTCCAGCCTTTCCTCATCTGGCAGAACAGTATCTGCATTGCTCTGACTGATCCCAAGCAGAAATGTGGCAGGATGGATTTGTTACCGGTGGGAATTTGGTAAAACAAGCAGCACCAACTAGAGCAGAGAGCAAACCCCAGCCACGGCTCCCTTCCTGGCTCCTGCTTGCCAGGCATCCAGCAGAGTCTTCTCACCAGCACATGCTGCAGCAAACAGAACCAGGTGTCTTGAATGATGCCATACCAGCTAAGCAGCAAGTCAAGCTCAAAAATAGTAACAGATTCATAGAATCATCGTTTGGAAAAAAACACTAAGATCATCTAGTCCAACCGTCAGCCTATCCTCACCATGGTCCACCAACCATGTTCCTCAGTGCCAGCCTTGGGGCTCGAACATGAGCTATCATGTGTAAGTATTTTAGCCCTACTAAAAAGCAGAGAATAGAACTTTGTGTGTATGCACTTGGCTTCTCAAAGCTGGTCTGTCTCCCTCTCTCATGGACATTTTTTGAAGGATCAGAAATCAGAGTGTGAACATACAGCTAGAGCTTGAAATCGTAGAAGCCTCTTGAGAAGGAGGAGGAAAGAAAAAAAATCCCCAAACATTCACACAAAACCAATTAAGCTCCAAGAAATAGTATCTGTATAGTGACTGTCTCCTACAGTAGCTTAATGGGGTTCCAGGATGTATGAAGAGATGTCCATTATCGTCTTTCTCTAAATACCCAAGAGCCAAACATGAACAGAAGCTCTTCCAAATACCCTTGAGGTGGGGGGTGCCCTGCATGGGAAGAATCCTGAATATCAACAAGTGATTCCCACTCAGTGATCACATTGATAATAAAACCAATTTTGCGCTCACTGGAATATGGGGTGGACTAGGAGTTACGTGTATCTTCCAGAGGTAAACAACAAACCTGAAGTGCTCGTGGAGCATGGAACAATTACTGTTGGCTCCACCTGAGGCTGCTGAGCAAGCTGTTCCTTTCATTGTGCTATTATTAGATGGGAGCAGAGAGGGTTGGACAGCAGCGCTCATTAATGGATAGGACAGCCAAGTCTGCAGAGCATGTGGCTTGTTTTCTCCAGAGCTCAGACATCTGTGCACACCTAACTCCAGGCCTGAACAAAATGATTTTCCCCGTGAATAAAGCACAGTGAAATGAATGAAGAATTTGGAAAAGAAAAAGCAGATTTTCAAGGCAGTCCTAGGGAGTCTTGTGAATATAAATCAACACTATCCTGATAAATGGCTTTCATTTCATTTCTGTATACAGATGTTTCCACGTAGGTGCGGAGTATCAAATATATAATTGAAGCCAAAGTGCAATAACAGTGATGAGAACTGAGAGGTGAAAATTCCTTTGTGTTCTGAGTAGAACAGTACTGACAGAATTGACACAGGAAAAAAGCCTGCATGGATCCAGAGACAGTTTGACAGGAAGAACACACTTAAAGGCAGCCTCAGGAACACAGCTAGAAGTGGAGCTGAGGGATTTATATGGCATCTGTCCAGAAAGGTAACGAAAATACATTTTTTGGCAGTAAGCACTGAGAAAATCTTGTGGTGAATACAATAAATTGAATTGAACAGAAAACACATCCAGTCCCTAGCTTGACTTTGACAAACCCCGGGCTGCCCTTAGAATGCTGCAGAAAGCGAGTGCTGCTGAATGTCAGGATGGTGTAGCGTAATTTTATGGACATTGTGTACTGACATTCAGCGATGTTGGTGCTTTGGACACACGCTTCCCTCGAGCCCCTCTCGGTCTCCCACTCAGTTCTGCTCCATGGGTGCCCTGCCCATGCTCCACCCGCAGCGCTCGCAGCGGGAGCACAGGGAGGGCCCTCCCGAAGCTATCAGTCCGTGCCCATCCCACTTGCTGGAACGCCAGCCTGTTAAAAGTGCCTTGTTTTCACTTGTCTTCACTTCGCATTTATGTTTTCCACGCTCTTCCTATTCTAAAAGCCAACGAGGAGCTGGGTAGATGTACCTGCTACTCTACCATAAGCAGCGTTAAAGCTCTGACATTCAAACGTCCAATTTAAAAGTTGAATAACAGTTAAATTCAGAGAGCAGTCCCATTTCAGGGGGAAGACATTTGTCACCCCGCCAGGCTGGGCAGCAAGTGCCAATTCGAGCCGCATCCCTATGGGAGCCGGAGGCAGGGACGCCCATGGCTCGGTCCAGCAGTCCCGGGTCGGGAGCTCCATTCAAACACACGTTCCATTCTCTCGGATCGTCAGGAGATTCGAGCGCGGCTACTCCCGACCCCCCCCCCCCCAGGGCCGCCCCGCCGCGGGCTCTGCGTGCACCACGGCAACGGGCTCGGCTCCCCCCCCCCCCGCGGCCCCGGGGCGTCGCCCCCGCCGCCCGTCCGAGCGCCCGCCCCGTGGGGAATCACCACCCCATTCGGGGGCCAGGTACACTTGACGTCAGGATGGCTGTCGTCGTTTTGACGTGTAAACACTCATTTCCATTCCGGCACCGGAGGGTCTGGGAGCCGCGCAGCCCCGGGCAGCCGCGCCGAGCCGCGCCGCGCTGAGCTGTGCCGCGCCGCGCCGAGCCGAGCCAAGCCGAGTCGGGCAGGGCTCGCCTAGCAACGCCGTCCCGCCGCCCCATAGCCATGGACGGACCCCGCCGAGCCGGTCGCTGCGCGGCCCTGGCGCTGCTGGCCGCCTGCTGCCTGGCCCGCGGCGGTGGCGCCGAGCGGCAGTTTCTCAACGAGTGGGCGGCCGAGGTCCCAGCGGGCCCCGACGCCGCCCGAGCCATCGCCGAGGAGCTGGACTACGACCTCGTGGGGCAGGTAGGGGCGGGAGGCGGGTCGGGGACCCCCGGGGTTTTGCCCTCCGGCCGGTGCCCGCAAAGCTCGGGGACGTTGCGGGCGCAGTCCCCGCAAGCGGCTCGGGGGGTGGTGGGGGGGTTGCTTCGGGCGGGACGGGGCCCGGGCCCCCGACTCCCCGCCCCGGAGCGCCGTCGCGGGGCCGCTCTCCCGCAGGCCCTCCCGGCGCTTTTTCGGGATGCCGTGACGTCAGCGTTGTCAGCGATGAGTAACCGCCCGGGGGTGACGGCTCTGTCCCTCCTCCGGCTGGGGTCCGGGACAGCTCGCTCCGAGAGCGCCCCTTCGGCTAGCGCCGGAGCGGCGCGGGTACTGGAGCCGCAAAGAGCTCTCGCACCTGAGCCGCGGGCAGGGGCGACCCTGCGAAGTGCCGCGGGTGGAACTGTGCTCCTGTGGCAGTGCGACTGTACCCGTCGGTCCGTCAGCCGGTCGGTCGATCGGTCCGTCGGTCCGCCTGTCGGTTGGTCTGTCAATGTGTCAGTCAGTCAGTCAGTCAGTCAGTCTGTCTGTCTTACCAGTCATTCAGTCTGTCTGTGGTGGTGCTGGTCATTACTGCAGGAGCAGCACTGCCGTGCTGACTGCTCTGTTACTAATGAGTGAAACTTCGTTACTGTAAATAAAACTATTCCTCCATACCTTCTGTGATAAGGCTGTGATAAGCACAAAGTACTTCAGTAAGGTTTTACTTCAGATTAACACAGCAGAAGGCTGGTTCCTTGCCCTTTCAGGCACAGAGTTGGTTGTGAGTACTGGTATGTGTTGTCTGTAAGGAAACACCTTTCCAGAGTGAAGGTGCACCTCTGTCTTGCAGATTGGGTCGCTCAAAAATCACTATCTGTTCAGACATAAGAGCCATCCACGAAGGTCCCGGAGAAGTGCCATTCACATCACCAAGAGGCTTTCTGATGATGAGCGGGTGAGTATTGTATCCCTTCTTCTCCTCTGTCCGTTCTGGCAGTGTAATGCTACTGCCTGATGAGGTCACTGGCAGACCTTCTTCACTTTGCAAGTCTGATGCATTCAGCGTTTGGCTTGTGTTGAATAGTACTTAATTATTCTGTCATTAATAGGCAGAGTCTGATCCTCTCAACACATTTTTTGCAAGTGCTTTCCAGTTGCAGATTTCAGATATGAAGCACTGCAGAGGTTTGGAATTTCAGATCTGTTGCTGATGAAAATATAAATGAGGAACCACAGAGTTTAAAGTAAAAAAAACAATGATGCAATCCAATAGCTATGGAAATCAGGTTTGATTTAATGTGACTGAACACTGGGGGGGAAAAAAAGGAGTTGCTCTGGACTGTACCTAAGGCATGACCCATGGAGCAGACTCCCCATTTCTCTGCCTCTGCTTAAGAGTGAAGTTTCCTTGCTTGTAAACATGGTGAGAAAATGCAGTGGGTGGCAAATTTAAGGAACAGAGCAAGATGCTGTCAAACAATATCAGACACATATCAGAACACTGACATTTGAATTTCAGATCAGCTTTATTGCAGCAGTGGTCCAAAATGTCAAGTATCTCCATTGTGAGCACTTTGAGTCACGTAAGGACAAATCACTTGATGGCAAATAATTGGTTATCTGAGTGAAGTTTTTGGATGCAAATGTCACCTGGGAGAAAAGATTTTATGAAGAATTAAGGGAGGGGTAAATGCTGTGTATTTATTTCGCGTGTTCTGGTTCAAGCTGCCCATTCCCATCTACTTCCTTTCAAACACTGTTGTAACAGTTACGATCTTTGAGGTGAAATCATTCTAAAATGGGCATGTTCAAAGCCATATTCCAGTATAAGTAATCATCAATAAAGTTTGTGTCTTCTAATTCTTACCAACTGCCTCAAGCTGCTGCAGTTTGGGAAGCATTTTGATTAATGCTCTCTCAGACACAGTATTTAATTTTTGGATGTGCTGTGTGGAGCCAGGGGTTGGACTGGATGATCCCTGTGGGTCCCTTTCAAGTTGAGATGTTCTGTCTTTTGGGGGGGATTTATACACTGCTGTAGACTTACATACTTAGACTTCAAAAGTGGCTTTGCAGTACTGCAGATGATTTGTTAAATTTATTCCAATTTCCCTTTTATTTACCATCTAATATGCAAATTAACGATGTGAATGAATTAGGTGTAATTATGTCATTATGTAAATATACAAACACAAAATAATCATGCAGTGCTGTGTAGTTATACACGAACCTTTCCTCCAAAGAGCAACAGCCCACTAAAAAGATTAAAATTCATTTTTAAAAAAGGGAGGGGGAAAGAAGACAGTCCTGCTTTTCTTTGTGTAGAGCCTTTTTGATTCTTACAGCACGTTAAGAGTGACAGCTGGGGCGCAAAGCTTGCCTCTAACCTGAACATTTATATCTGCTATGGGCATCCCAGTGTTACAGTAAAACAGGCGATGGCAATGAATGTTTCAAAAGGATACAGTTATGTGGTTTCCTCACTTCTTGCAGTAGGGACCTGGATCCCAATCATTTTCACTGCTTTATGTACCAGTGAGTGGAGATCTGGCAGAGGGCCGTCTGCTCTTGCAGTGGATGGGTAGCCTGTACCTGGCTCAGCTGCTGAGTGACAAACGTTTGGCTTGTTTGTCAGACATATGTGCTCAGTAGTTCCAGCTCATTTCTCTCAGAGCAGCTGTCCGCATCAAAAAATGGTGAGCATGGAAGCTGTCAATTCTTAATTACTGTTCGCTGATGAAGAGACCAAGCTTTGCTGTGGGCATGGAGGAGGGATAAAGGTAATTGTTGTAACCTGGGCACAAGTACACACAGCCTTGTGTATTAGTAATGCAATTTAGAATGCTTACACCTGCACTAGCATATTCGTCTTCTGTGACTAATGGTGCTTTTTAGGGGTTTTTGCTCTAAATATATTGCAAAGGGAATGTCATTAGCTTTCAGTACACGTGCCTAGTGTAGCTTCTCTTTTTAACGGTTTATGTTCTTATGGTGAATTCTCATTAAGTTCTCCTTAAAAAAAAAAAAAAAAAAAAAAAAAAAGTATTTAAATCAAATCAGTACATGTTTATTACAATAGTTTCCAACTCACTCATGTTATATTCGGTGATAGACGTCGGGAGCATAAAGTTATGGCATGGCAGCAGACAAAAATGCTGAAATCTATTCCGGTGTTTAAAGCAAAAGGTTTAGAATCAAGGCAGTCTCCATCTGAGGCTCACAGCGGGACTTTGCCAGTCTCCTGAACACGAGCTTGCTTTGTTTGTTAGGAAATTGGGAAAACATCACCTGGGTCTGTGTCAGAGTGACTGTCCACATGCCAGCAGTGGGTAACATTTATTACCATTTCCAAAAGGAGCACACAACAGAAATGGGTATCAGAATGTTTTGAACTGGATTTAGTAATGTGTTGAAAGGAACAAGAGTGAGAAACATTTTTAAAATGTAGCTCTGTGACTTAGAGAATGCTGTGTTCATGCACAAATGCTACGCAATTTGGTGTAAGGATGCATTAACAAAACACACTGAAACGTTTTGGCTCAGTTGCCTTAAGTGGAATTACATGATGAAATTATACCCATATTCATAGCTTAATAACTGATCATACCTCAAAACACAAATGGGAAGGAGAGCTGAAGGTCCAGCTGGGCTGTGGATAACATTGTAGATATGACTGTTAGACTAAAACCTGAGAAAATCTTTCATCTTTTCTTTGAATTCCCACTTGTAGTCGATAGGCATTAAAATGAAGGTAGGATAAAGAAGCAGGCTGTAGATTTGCTTCTTAAATAACCTTCTCACCATACAGCACATTTGATATAAAAGCCAGCTTTGCTTGGCATTCACTGGGACTCAACTGCTAACTTAATGATTTTAATTGCACTGCATTGTGATTTCACCATATCCCCTTTTCTAAAGTGCACTGTACTACAAAATAAATAATCTTCCTCTCTGCATCAGACATTGCTTTTTTTTTTTTTTTTTTTTTTTTTTTGCATTAGGCATCAGTATTTTTCTGTGTGAGAAAAACCCTTACCCTTTAGGCTAAGAAAGTCCCTGTGTATATGGCTTACTTCTCACATCTATGTAAATAACTGCAGGTGTCATGGGCAGAGCAGCAGTATGAAAAAAAGCGAACTAAGCGTGCTGCTGTGACAGACTCGGCAGAGAATCTCTTCAACGATCCTATGTGGAATAAGCAGTGGTATCTGGTAAGAATTTGCCTTATTGTGGAATTGGGGGCAATGGATTTCGGTTGTGCTATCATCTGTACTATTTTACTAGTAACAGAGCGAGGGCTTGATAGTAGAACACGATACATTAGCTAAAATCTACCTTTAGCTTAAAAATGTTTGTTGTCAGCATGTAAGAATTCCTTTATCATGTCTGAAGCTGGGTGCATATTCCTTCACTAAAATTGATAGCGTGGAGAGCATACTCCAGCAGAAAACAAAGGCATGCGTGCACATATAACAGGCACCTTGAACCTCTTGGTCAAGATTGTAAGTAGAAAAGATTCTTTGTAGCTCACATGTTCAAACCCTCAAGAACAAGAAATCTCCTGACCTCTCTAGATTGAATATGACAAGTCAGAAATACAGTTAATCACTTATATTTTGTACAATTTCTTTTGAGAGTCCGTATTTCCACAAGGCATCTCACTGTACTTTCAGTCTAGATGTCAGTTCTTGCACTCTGGATGGGGATAGGTTAAAAGGTGTATAGCAAGAAAGATGTTCAAAGTGCAAACACAACCCAAGTGACTGGAAGTACTTTATTTTCTTCAAAACACATAGCATAACATATTTCCTTGAAGATTACTGCAGATTTCTTTTCAACGTGGAAAATGGTTATCTTTAAGAATTTTACTTTTCTTCGAAGCTGAGAATGTGCTTGCTTGTTTGCCTGCTTTTAATAGGAAGCAGGAGATATCCAAGATGTCTGTAATGGACTAATGGACAAAAGCACAAGCACAGGAGTTCAAAAACTCTTTTTCTGTTTTCTTTTTTCTTTTTTTTTTCGAAAGAAGCAAAATCCTGCTCTCTAAGAGTTTCACTTCCCACCTTCCTGTGATTTTCACTCCTTTTTCTTTCACTCCGGTTTACCCATATGAGAAACAGAAAGCATGATGCTTACTCTTGTTTGCAGTACACACTGATTTTTTCTAACTAAATGCATAAATGCATCAAATATTTCCTTCCAAAATCTATCGTTGCCTTGTGGTAAATTTCTTATTATCTGATTAATGACAACAGTTTCTAACTTCTATGTGCCTTCAACCAACACCAGGAAAAAATGATTTTTTGTGGATTCTAGAGAACAAAACCCGAAACTTCAAAAATTCCCCCATAGCAGCAGTCAGAAAATAAAGTATAAATTGAAAGAATTGCCATAACGTATTTCTTCCTCTGAGCCTCAAATATGTTTCCAATATTCTCTTGGAAACAAAGAAATTAAAAACCTGTGATCAACTAAGTTAATATGCACAGGAAAAAACAAAGTGCTGGGTTTTACGTCTCTGTTTTTATAGTGTAATAAGTAAAGCTTCAAAATTCAATGTATGTACTGCACATTTAATATTAGAGAGGAAAAATGACCTGCTTAGGAAATGCTCTTCTGAGAGCACTTCCACTTGCTGTGGGAAGGAAAGCTCTAGATGATTCACGCTTTCAGCTGATTTACCACAGGAACAGTAATGAGGGTAGTAAACAGAAAGTTGTGATTCAGCACAGTTGTTTCTAGCCAAACGGCTGCCTTAATTGTTTTAGCCATTAATTATTCTGCTCTGGCTAACTTGAACATCACAGGAGAAAACACGTTTGGAGAAAATACAGCTTACTGTGCTGTGGGCTACTTACTGTCTTCTCATCAGGAGAAAAGAACAGTTAGTAGGTCTGATTATTAACTCAGCTTTCCAAGGATCATGGCTATGTCTCTACTATCCCCATCTTTCTGTTGTGTTCTCTAATAAATACAAGGTGCTTTTTATTCAGAGGTGGAAGCTTAGGTGACCGGGGTGCTGTCTTTTGATACTACAGGTATTTGAACATACTACAGGTTTTTGTTTTATTTCTTTGAAGTTTGAACAAGATACACAAATTCAGCCTGGAATGGTTTAAAGAACCTTTAGAATATGTCTTTGAATCTGTGTGTTGTGAGTGGATGGGAATATTAATGCATTCGTAATCCATTCTGTTCCTCAGCAAGATACAAGAATAACTCCATCTCTTCCCAAACTGGATCTCCACGTTATTCCTGTGTGGCAAAAAGGGATTACAGGCAAGGGTGTTGTCATCACAGTATTAGATGATGGATTGGAATGGAATCACACTGACATCTACTCTAACTATGTAAGTTTGGGTATTAGATTGCTGTTGAATAGGTTAACTATTTGTAAATTTGATATGCAGATGCTCTTGCTGTCTCTGTCTTGCTCTCTGTTCTGTAAGGCAGCTCCTATATTACAGAGAATGAAATGTTTGTCTCAGGTATTATTTGGAACCTGATCTGTGTCACAGGAAGTTCAGTGTTATTTAGCAAAGGTAACTTCTTTTTCTCTCAGTGGATTTAGTTGTGTACATGTTTGTATACAGTGGTTTAATGCTGAATTATTAAAGCTCCATGAAAAATTTATGGAATTGTTAATGTTCATCAAATTCTATGCACTTGATTGCTGCAGTATGAAGCACACCAAATGAATAAATACAGGCTCTAGAACCCATTTTGTAACGCATTTAAATATCTATTTCCTAGTTGTCCCAATTAATTCTGTTATTTTAAATGCAGGATCCGAAGGCAAGTTATGATTTCAATGACAATGACCACGATCCATTTCCCAGATATGACCCAACAAACGAAAACAAGTGAGTAACCTCCCAGTCGTGTGAAGAGAACCAAACAGTGCAGTACTTTGTGTGTTACAACATGCAAGTGTGGAAGTATCTATGACCCCTATTGCAATTATATATGAACGGAAAATTTGTGCAACAGAATCAGAGAATGGTTGAGGTTGGAAGGATTCTCTGGACTAGTCTAGTACAAGCTCTGCTCTTTCAGGTACCCTTTGAGATGGTTGCCCAGAACTTTGTCCAGAAGCTTTTTGAGTGCTCCGAGGATGGACACTCTGCAACCTCTTTCATCAGTTTGTGCCGGTGTTGAGGAAGCTCACATTAAAAAATGTTTCCTAATGCTCAGACAGAACCGCCAGTATTTTCATTCATACAAATGTTTTCACAGACACTGGAAATTAAAGAAATTAAATTTTCACGTAATGAACTTCTCCATATCATAGTATGTGTAAAGTCTGATATATTTCTGTAAGTTGAACAGAAAAATCTGTTCAGATTCCCTTGTGTGTTTGTAGAATAATATCTGCTTGAGCAGACTTTGACTTTCCCTGCTTTGCACTGGGAAACTTAAAATGCATCTCTTGTGAAGGACTCTGTAAGATACAGTTTCTTAGAGGAATCTAGAAACCTGCCCAAAAAATCTCATCCCACCTGGTCATTTCTTGTAGCTTAGCTTTGTGATTTTGTCAGTACCTTCTGGGCTAATAGCATGTGTTCTAGCTCAGTGCAAATGGGCACAGGTGCAGCCATGCTTCTGACTTCATCCTCTTTTATGGCTGTGACTGTGAAGAAGGTTACATTCACTTCCTGGAAAATCTTTCGGGTAAAAAGTGTGTGTGGAAGCATTGTAGACCAGTTTTGGCCTGAGCATCTTCAAGGTGATAACTTAGGAAGTTTCAGGAAGTTTGAACACAGGCACCAGCCAGTTCGTTTTGTGGACTTGTGTGTCTTGGAAGGAGTGGGGAATTCTCTTGATTTACCACTCTGGTACTCAGTGAGACATCACAGTGAATCTGTTACTGTGGGAGTATTCATAGTAGTTCTGTGAGGGTTTTGTCCTTCAGAAGGAGAAAAGAGTGGAACTGTTTAAAAGCTGGTGCAAAGAATAAGTCAATTTATTAAACCAATTGGGATGCCGCTGTTCAATGAAGATGCAGTAAGAAACCAAAGCACTGATTCTTTATTGTCTGTCAAAGAGTATGATAAGCATCCACAACAATATCAATCATGGTGTGGGGAAAAAAACAATCAATGGATAAATGTCTAATGAACAAGTCTTTTGAAAAATGACATTTCTACTTTACTACAACATTATTTAAGAGCAAGAGTACATTATCCTCTTGCTCTGATGATATTATCTCTTAGATCTACCTGTATTATCACTAATCTTTGTTAATAAGTAAATGGAATTCATCCCAGAAGCATTTAAACAGCTCATTGAATAACAATCTGTAGTATTAAGTAATAAAACTCTTGTACAGTTATCTTTACCTGAAGATTTTCTGTATCAAAGAGTACAGAATTGCCTATAGCAAAAAAAAAAAATAAAAAATAAAAAAAAAAATTGCATAGTATGTACATAGTTAAAAGAAGAATTCAGCAATGGTGAAGATACTTCACAGGATAACTTTCTTAATAAATTTCTAAATAAGGAAATAAAGACAGCCCTTAGAAAAAATAAAGAGAATATCTAAAAATGTGGTTAAAGAAGTCTCTTTCATGTTTTGTTCTGAAAAAAATTAACGACCTTGCCACATAATTTTACACTGCTCTTGTGCTCTGCTAAAACAAGTGTAACTAATAGGTTAGTGAGATTAGATTAGTTATTTATCATCTCGTCATGATGATTATTTGACAATTAAATACGTAAAATTATAGAGACTGAAGTCTAAGGCAAAACAAATATTTTTGTATAATGTGAATATAATACCAAAGCTGTTCAATAGCTGCATTACATTCAGTTCAAGACATCCAGCACATCAAGAAAGTCACTGATGAGTTTTTGTATGTGCTACATGGAAGGTTATGAGAAGTCATTTATTCTTGCTATATTTATCCAGGCATGGAACACGGTGTGCAGGAGAAATTGCCATGCAAGCCAACAATAGAAAATGTGGAGTTGGAGTAGCCTACAATTCTAAAGTTGGAGGTAAGAAACCAAGAATAGTTAGATGTGTGATGTGAATGGAAACCAGGAGGCATCACTCTTGCGGTTACAGGCTAGAGGATAGAGTGACACTGTTTCTTAAATTCCAACATATTTTCTGGATTCTGGTTTTCACTTCAATATAGGTAAATCACATAATATGTAACAAGAAAATAATAACTAGAAAATGATATGGGTAGTAAAAACAATGTTTTGTACCCAGAGAGAAGGTTGTTTCTTTAGAAGAATGACAGATCCACTTCTTACAGCTGGTTGTTTTGGGAGAAGATGGCATGGGGGAGGAGAATGATTTGAGAAGAACAGAAGAAAATACATCCAAATTTATACCCACCTTTGCTTACAGCATATTATTTTCATCAACACAGTTATTTTCAAGAAGTCGTGTCAGTCCAGATACTCATAGTGCTGTGGTTATTATCATCATAAATTAATTTTGAAAATAGATATTTATTCTTGTCCATCAGTCAGTATTTTCATTTTTTGAAGAGGTGATTAAAAGATTAATCCATTAGTGATTTATGAAATACGTATGATCGAAGTATCAATGGTAAATGGTTATTTAGCTCAGAGGAAGATACTTGTTACAGTCCTGGTTTTTCCATTTTTTCTTTTAAACAAAGGGATATTAAGTGCCAATTGACACCTTTAACTGCCATTCCCACCATTTTAGTCTTACGTTCGTAGGTTCCCATTTACTTTGCTGAGCTGTCAGCTTTGCATTCTACCTTTGCCACAATGCATTATGCTGTCATACTCTGTTTAAATAAAATATCTCACTCACAAGATGAAGATGCCAGATTTTCAAAGCAAGGCAAAATGGATGAAGCTGCAGTGATGTCTGAACTCCTGCTGTGTCACTATTTTAAGGTACTTACATCTACACAGGTTTTTCCACAGTTTTCATTTGCAATTGCGTATTAGAATTCTGTACTGGGTGATTTGTCTGCAAAAGGAAAATAACAGGAGGAAAAGCAATCCAGCACTCCAAATTGCAGAAATCTGCTTGTAATTGGACAAGGAAGGTGAAAATTAGGAAAATTGAAATAAATAGTAAGCTGGCCTGCATGACTACCTCAATTATGTTAGGGATTGAACAAAAACTCGTTTGAAGAGCAATAGGAGGAGTCTTCAAAGGATTAGCTACATTTGGGATTTGCTCTGAGTGGTCACTGGAAGGCTTTTTTGAGATGGGAGCTACGCAGGATTTATTTCTTTACAGGTTTTGTTCTATTTTTTCTTATTAAATGCTTGAAATGATGCATTTCACACTTCTATTTGATGTCAGTTCAGGATGGCTTTTTTAAGCAGTTATTTCCTTGTATCAGTTGCCATGCTGCATGAATCCATTGGTCCAGAGCCACTGTATTCTCTCTGATAGTCAGGAATATATGCTTTAAAGGAAGAGGCTGACACTTGGAGTATGCTGTTCTCTGACCTTCGACAGCAGAGACTGCTTTAACTTTGTCCTAATGTAAAATAGTCAATTAATAATTCCTTATTTTCCATGAAAATAATAACAGAAAGTACTAACAATCTTGGGTGTTCTAATTTGTCATGTTAATGTCTGGCCCTGTTCTGAAATCTGCACGAGTCTTTTTAAGACCTTGTATCTGTGAAGCTTTTCTGTGTATGGTGTGAAGCAAATGCTTACTAATGTCAGTTTCTTTTAACATGAACCTCTTGCTTTGGATAGAGCTGAGAAACGTGTGTATATGGAATAAAGCAGGGTTTATATATCTTCATACATATCTAACCATCACACCATGCTACAGCATTTCTCTGGTGCTGCCATGGAAATCAAATGATGAAGAAGCTCGATATTACAAAGGACTGGGCTGAGAGTTCCCACACAGTGATGTGTTGCTAAGAATAACCTTCTGCCATGCAAATGTGTATACATCTCTGAAATTACCTTGGGCTTTGCCTGCTTGTCAATTTGTGGTACTGATGATGAGAGAAGGCATGCGGAAGAATTTATGCAAGAGAAGATCATTGGAATCTGCTTAGGGAAATATTACTGCAGTCATCAAATCTCTGGGTTGGCTTAAACATGCAGCGTTTTGGGAGATTACAAAAATAAGGCAATGATTTATTTTTCTTCTTGAGCCATTTTTATCACTGTGTTACCAGTGATGTTGTTTTATTCCTTACCACATTATTTGTCAGTTGCATTGGCTTGGTTTGTTTGGGAAATATCTGTATACTGTTCTCTGCATTCCCACTATCTCATGATGTGTTACAACCCAGTGCCGAAAGCTTTCAGTCATTTTCACACAGGCAGATCTTTGCTCACAGTGCACTGCTATGACTGCATCTCACAATTCTAAGCCACCTGAAATAGGAGTGCTCAAAATGTTACAAGCTTTAGCCTCTGGAGGGTAAGTGGTATTTTTAGAACCTGAGGCACAGGATATACCTTGATTCTTTTCTCAGCTTTAGGAGTGATAGTGGTATCAGTAGTTGAGCAAATTAACTCCCTTGCCTCTTTTTGCCACTTATTAATGTGAAATAACCATAGAATCATATAATGGTTTGAGTTGAAAGGAAGCATAAAGCCCACCCAGCCCCAACCAGTGCTGTGGGCAGGGCTGCCCCCCACCAGCTCAGCTGCCCAGGGCCCAATCCAACCTGGCTTTGAGCGCCTTCAGGGAAGGGGCACCACAGCTTTTCTGGGCAGCTGTGCCAGGGCCTCACTGCCCTCTGAGTAAAGAAGTTCCTCCTCACATCTAATTTAAACCTTTCCTCTTTTAGTTTAAAATAATTCCCTCTTGTCCTATTGCAACCAGGTTGTGTAAAAAGTAGTTCTCCCTCCTGCTTGTAAGTTCCCCTTGTAAATATTATTAAATAATCAAGCTCAGCTTTCTCACAAATGATTTGAGGAGTCTTGGGGTTCCTGTCTGTGCACAAGGTTATGCTTTTTTAATGATTGGTAGTGAAAATGAAGAATGACACACATAGATGCAAATGGAAGAGCTTTTTTTCTTTTTCATTTTTCCAGAGCAGTCACATTCTTCTTGACATGTTTTGGAAAAATTCCCATTTAGTGGAAAATACTTGGAAATGAGTACACATAATTCTATAGTACTCACACTGCTGTAGTACAAGCTTGGCAGGTTCAGGAGAATATTTATTTGTTGAAAATGGGCTGAGTCCTGACTCCTGTAGCTCATCTATTGCTACTGTTGCTGGGAGAAGGGTACCACAGTGGGAAGGTTGCTAGACTGCTGCTGTTTCTTTTCTCATCCAGTCCTGGACAGTGATAGCAATCCTATTGAAGGCTAGAGTTTGCAGAGCGAGTCATCTACTGCAGATGAGCCACTGTCTGCTGCTGAATTTTAAGTACCGCTGATCTCAAGCTTGCTCTGAAGATTAGATCAGGCAGTTCCCAATAAAATGTTAATGGCTTGATATCACTAGTCTCTCTGGATTGCTCACAGTCGGAAAAATGTGGTAGTAAAACAGCATTGAGAATTTTTTGTCATAAAAATGAAGAATTGGTGAAATAGGATCACAAAGACAGTACAAGCTTAATGGCAGAGAGGACTGAGTGTATCAGTTGGCACAGTCATAATTAACTCTTAAAAATAGTGTTGGTAAAACCTATGTAGTTTTAATGATACAATAGCCATTTCAGTGAAGAAGTCTTTTGCAGATTTAGTAGGAAAGGAATGAAGTAAAAAAAGCTCAATGTAATAACAAGAAAACAGGAACACTAAATGGAACATCATCTTCTTGGCTTTCTGCAAAAAGAGAAAAAGAAGTCAATAAGGTGCAATCAAGATATTTGTGGTTTTTTGTTTTTTTTTTTTCCCCAATGTGTATAGAGCCCCAAGCTCTGCAAAAAGGGTAAGTATACTGTTTTGCACTGACCTGAGTATTATTTAAATAAATAGCAATAGGCTACGGTGAAGTTGATTTAGATTAATTTTGCTGGAAGTGCAACAGTGAGGTAACAAAGAGGAAGAGGGAAACAGAAAGTTAATACAATCTGCTTGTTTTTCTTTGTTAAGGTATACGCATGCTGGATGGAATAGTCACTGATGCTATTGAGGCCAGTTCAATTGGTTTCAATCCGGAACACGTGGATATTTACAGTGCAAGCTGGGGCCCAAATGATGATGGTAAAACTGTTGAGGGACCTGGGAGACTGGCACAGAAAGCTTTTGAATATGGGATAAAACAGGTATTATACTTATGAAAAAAAATACAATAAAACGTGACAGAGGACAGAATTTTAAAGTGGTTTGTCTCAGGCAGGAAATGAAAATGATTTGTGCTCTATTCACATAACTGAAAAGCAGAACAGACATTTTAATAGTACTGGTCAGAAATTGCCAGCTGGAACATGACTTTCAAAAAGGTGCAATTAGAGCCTTCTTAAGCTTGTTTTAGCTGGTATTCTCCACAGAAAAGCTTTCTTCTTCCATCCTTACTTCTGCTGCCTCTGTCTCACCCTACCCCCACCCTTCTCTGCCGCTTATTTTGCACTGAACAGTAATTGGATTTCTGCACTGAAAGCCTATAAAAATTTAATACAAAATTTCTGCTTCATGAATATTTTGCTGTATGAAATACTGATGCATTTTAGCGCCCTGTGGATGGGTTTGTATTGTGTTAGTTGCATTAGTTCATAAATAAATGCGTATCACATTACAATTAAAGTGAAGATAGCAAAAATGCATAATGAAGAGTAATGGAAACAGTGGTTTTACAAGTAGGTCTGTTTTTTTTTTGTTATGCTTTTTTGATCTCATTGGATGATGAGTGGGGATACTAACAGAGCTACTGGGGATCTATCAAAAAAACTGCTCTTGCTCTTGCCAGTGAGATAAAAAGATATCGAAAGATGGACAGGCACTAATGTAGAAAGGAAATGTGAATCAAGGTCAAGAAAGAAGGAAAATGGAGAATGCATGAAGGACAGGAGCAGAGCAAAAGAGGATACTGGAAACAGAGCAGACAGGAGAGGAAAAAAAAAGGCAAGTCTGACAGGTGACATGCTCTGAGGGAAGAGTGGAGGTTGTAGAATGGGTTTATGGTAACAAGCATCCAGTATGTACACGGCAAGAAAAGAGGGATAGCGAAAAGCAGCAGTTAGGGAACCAGTGTTCAATGGTTTTACTTGGAAAAGAAAACAGGTTATTTGATAAAGAATGTACTTTTTTTTTTTTTCCATTTTTTCCCCAACTTCTTTTGTTTAATGAGGGGATCAAATTTACCCATAATTTGTCAGGCTTCCTCTGGCAAGGATCTGAATGCACTTCATTCCCCATCAAGTTACTTAGAGATGGGGTTGCCAACAAAGTTAAGTTTAATCCCTGACCCCTTTATTGCTGGCCCAGTAAAACACTTAAGCATATGCATAGCCGTAAACATCTGTGCACCATCAGGAGCACTCCAGCAGAAATCAAACACCTGTTTACATATATCATTGCCTTTCTGGATTGCAGCCTTGATTCTCAAAACAAAATATTACCTCATTTTCTGTAACGGATGTTGGTTGTCCTGCGTATTTTTGCAACTGTATCAAAAAGAGTGCAGCTTTTGTTTTCTTTTCTTTATTTTTAATGTTTTAAATGCTGCAAGTATCACTCAGTGCTTGCATGAATAAATCTCATCTGAGTGAGAGTGTATTTCAACTGCAGGTTCCAGTGAATATACATATATTAACAAATAATAAAATACGAACTTGCTCCTCACACAAAATGTATTGTCTCCTCTAAAGGACTATCTCAGCATAAGACTGCATTGAATAGCTGGTGTGTGCTTTCTCTTTGATAGCTGTGATAGTTCACATGCTGCTGCAGCACTCTGTTGTCAGCTGTCAGCATCAGTCGTTAGCTGTTGGTGCCTTATTACACACTGAAGGCCCAAGAAGGGAGTAAGAATGATTACATCCTGAGATTGCAGGTGCTGGTTCATGGATTTGTGAGAGAAAGGAGGATTTTCATCCAGATGTGCTTTTTGGTTTTCTGGTTTTCAGCAAGCACTAACAGTGAAAGATTTTATTCCAAAAATAATGGCGGAAGAGTCATATTAAGTATATTGTTTTCACTGGTTACCCTCAATTCAAGTGCAAGTGAAATAACTCCTGATGAACTGGAAAGGGAAAGGGAAAAGGAAAAGGAAAAGGAAAAGAAAAGGGAAAGGGAAAGGGAAAAAGGAAAAGGAAAAAAAAAAAAGAAAAAGAAAAAGGGAAGGGAAAAGGGAAAAAAGGATGGGGAAAGGGAAAATGAAAGGGAAAAAAAAAGGAAACAGGAAAGGAAAAAATAAAAAGAGTGTTCTTCCTACAAATGTTCAGCACTAAATGCAGACAAGTGGGGAAAATTACCTGTTGATCACAGAACATGTTTTTAACATTAATGCCTGTTTTGAGGAAAATTACTGTCTCTGGACACTAAATGTAGACCAGTCAATCTAAAAGATACAGACAAACAAAGGATGTGCTATGGGATCTGAGATAGAACACCTCAAGTAGCATATTTTTTTTTCTGTATGTCTTCTATGATGTTATAGAAGATTGTCTTTTTCTACCTGAAAATGTTAGATGTGTTAGGGTCTCATGGTAGAGACAAGAGGAGTTGTTAAGGATGTATTATGACGACGGAAATCTCTTTTATAACCTCACATTTCATTTCCTCCAGGGCCGAAATGGAAAAGGCTCCATTTTTGTGTGGGCTTCGGGGAATGGAGGTCGTCAGGGTGACAACTGTGACTGTGATGGTTACACTGATAGTATCTACACTATCTCCATTAGCAGTGCTTCTCAGCAAGGCCTTTCTCCCTGGTATGCAGAGAAGTGCTCTTCAACTCTGGCCACAGCATACAGCAGCGGGGACTATACTGACCAAAGAATTGTAGGTTATTTTTACCAGATTCAGAACAAACATAAAAATGTGTTATATATGTAACTAACAAATTAGAGTTCTTAAATGCTTTGTTTCTACTGCTTACTTTTCATATGCTTAGTGATTTCATTTTCAGACAGTGAGGAGTTTATAGTACAAAACATGTTTGTATTTCCGAACACCTACTATTTTGTAAAACATTGGCTAATTGTTGTAGCAATGCATTTAAATTAGCACGCTGAAATCTTCTGACATTTGAGTGTGACAGATGTCTCTGCATGAAGATGGTTCCATTTATCACAAAGAGAGACATAGAGTATATGCAAAAAGAACTAGTGAGTTTTATGTGCCCATACAAGTTAGCGTCTCTGTGCGTGTTGTCACTTGAACACTTTCTGTAATATTTTTAATCCCTCAGTTCCTAATGTTCTGAATGACAACAACAGTGGTGCTTGCAGACCTATAAAAGGTGCCCAGTAAGTGGACAGATCAGCCTGTACCTTCATTAACTGTGCAAGAAATAACTTGTATGAAAGAAATTTGCTGTGATTAAATAATACTGAAGGACCTATGATTTTTTTTCAGCTCTGGTTGGTGGTAATTTTAGAATGAATTATATGAGTGGAGATTAAAACAATGTCATTGCAATTTAGCTGAGGAACTGATACTTCCTAAGAGATTACTCTTCAGATCTGAGTTATAAAGGTCTCAGTGTTTCCCTTTCTGTTTCTAGAGATACATGGGCAGATGAGTTTGGTATTTAATTGCCAAATAAAGCACATGTTTCATTGCAAATTATAGTTCTTCAGCTGAAGAGAGAGCAGAACACTAATACTAATCCTATGAGTAATTTTCTAGCAAGCAGTAATTTTAAATGTTCTAGGCCCAACACAATGATCTGTTTTTATGATTCACCAGTAGGCCTGAAACACTTATTGCGAAACCTTAGAATAAAAAAAGATACTCAGTGTGGGAGTATTTTGTTCAAACGCAAAACATTTTGATACAAAAAATATAGTTGAAGTAAAAAGAGTAGAATGAAATATGAACAAATTTAAACATCCCTTCCTCTGCTGGTAAGGAATGTATAAATACGCACCAAGTGGAAGATACATGGCTACGTTTGTGAGTGTGGATATGATTGTATTTACTACTGCTTATTCATGCAATTTGTTTTTTGTTGTTTTTCTGGCAGACAAGTGCTGATCTTCACAATGAATGTACAGAGACTCACACTGGCACCTCTGCATCTGCACCATTGGCAGCAGGAATTTTTGCTCTTGCTCTGGAAGTAAAGTAAGATGTCACAAAATTACAATTGAAACTCTTCCCTACTGTCTTCCCTCAAATGCTGCTTATTTCAAATTAAACCATATCCCTTTGCAGTTCCAGTTTTTGTCAGTTAGTCTTGCTCTACCTGATGGCAAAACTAAACAGCTATCTGCCTCAACACCTGTCTAGCAAATCAGAACCTACAAAAGCAACATGTAATGACCAAGGAATTTCAGTCCATTTAGTGCATTGATGATAATTGTTTGTTGAGTCAATCAATAGGACTTAAAAGAATTGAGGCTGTACTGTCAAGAGAGCATATTTTGAAGATGGTAGAATGCAGGAGTATGAGTGAAACGTTTAATCAATGTGCAGAATCTTTCCTGGCAATGATGAGACATATAATTGAAGGTACACAAGTTTGACTTTCAAAGCAAGCAGAGAGAAGATATGTTCAGGCCCTGCAGGCCTGATAGTTAGATAGTATGACTTTGAGGCGGGGATGAAGAATAGGGCAGGACAAGACAAGGCAATGGCCTTTTCACTTCAGGTGTTAAGATGTAGGCTTAGCACTTGAATAGTGCGTGTTTTGCTCCATATGCTATTGTGTACTCCTTTGATGATATAAGTCAAGATACCTAGGACCATATTTTAAGGATTGGAATATAATCACAGATAGATAGAATCAAATGCCCAGTGAATATTCACATCCAACTTCTGTAAAGACTGGTGGGAAATACTGCTTTTGCTAGATAAATTTAAATGCCTACGGGATTTTGAGTGATTGGACTCTAATCTTGCTAGATACCAGTTCTTAATTTACATAGAAATCTTCTCTACCCAAAGTGTTGTCAGCATAAGCATGCACTGTTTTTTGTTGTTGTTGTTGTTGTTTTTTAATAATTCAGTACTAGATACATTTCAAAAACTTTATATTGCAAAATAATAACTAAGAGAAAAGTGATGATTAGTACCAAAACAATTAACCAGGATCATTTTCTCAACAGCCCAAATCTAACATGGAGGGATATGCAGCACTTGGTAGTGTGGACCTCAGAATATGATCCACTGGCTGTCAATCCAGGATGGAAGAAGAACGGAGCGGGACTGATGGTGAACAGCAGATTTGGATTTGGACTACTCAATGCAAATGCATTGGTGGATTTAGCTGATCCCAAAAGGTGGAAAGGTGTACCAGAAAAGAGAGAGTGTATTGTTAAAGACAGAAGCTTTGAACCAAGGTAAGACATTAGCAGTAGTTAGGCTTAGTAAAGCGAGAAAGATAGTGTTGCACACAGATTGCTCTAAAATAAATTAGAATTAAGGTGTATCTTTGGTCTCTGATTTGGTTTTTTGCCCAGCTGCATTCCCCAGGGTCGAGAAAGCAACATTTGTTTGTTTGCTATTTTTTAGTGTAAGACTGATTAAAATAAATAGCATGAATCTTCACATAGGATAGGATCACTGTGGCTCTTCATACAGCCAGTGTATGGGTGGATAATGCTGTGAGACCAAACCTGATCAAGTAGCAGTGTTTAGACTGCTATCAGTGGATGAAGAAAAAGATACCAAAGTTTTTCAGATATGTTTTTAAAAGGAATATCTGTAATAAGTCTTAGCAACTTCTCTCACATGACACGCATAATGTAAGCCAGGATGATACACTTAGCTTTAGTCCCATCTACAGCACTGCTTTTATGAAAAATAAGAGTCTCTAAGGCTCGCTGAAAAGAGTGACAAGCCATAATCACTAATGATTGCAGCACAGTAAGCCTAAGCTGAGCTCAATGTACAGGTAGCTTATATCAGAAGTCATTAAACTAGTTAATCAGTAAGACCTTTATTTTTCTACCTGTTCACATGTATGTTCGTTCTGTAGAATAAATACAGTATTTCAAAGATAGAAATTACACTGTGAGTGCACTAAAAATCTCTCTGTAGAAATGGATTGCCTTTTGTTTTGGATTGTAACTGCTCGGTAACCTTACTATTTATGCTATTTTACTATCAATTTGTTTTTATGAGCCCTCTCTTTTGCATAGAATGTTGATCTAGTGATGTGTGTTGTATCTGTTGCTTATGCATTTTTATTGCTGTCTTCTTTGTTGCATTATAAAACAAAGATCTCAATACACTGAGTTCTGAATCATTTCTTTGGAGATTTGGATACTGCATTCTCATTACTATTAATGGAAAATGTGAAAAGAATACTATGCACAGTGCTCTGAGAATGTACAGAATAAGTAATGCTTTTATTCTAGAGATGACATGAATTACAAAAGTTTAAAAGCACTCAGGTTCTTGCAGTGTTTTAACTCTCAGTTCTCCTGAATATTTCAGTGAAGCAACTATGTGTAGGTCTGACAATTATGTGGTGTATCTGGCTGCAAAGACTTAATTTTGTAGTCTCTGTGTGACAACAAAATACAGAGAGAGACTCAGTTATCAGACCTGCTTGCTTGCTTCCAGGGTGGGTTGCAAAACACTTGCTTATGCTGTGCCCCCATTCTAGAATGACTGTTAAACTCATCTCTACACTTCACATATTAATCCAGAATCATATATTTCTGTAAACAAAACTTCTGTAATTTTGCCAGGTTATTAAGAGCAAATGAGGAGGTCATCATTGAAATTCCTACAAAAGCCTGTGAGGGTCAAGAGAACTCAATTGCATCTCTGGAGCATGTGCAGCTTGAAGCAACAATTGAATATTCCCGGAGAGGAGATCTTCATGTCACTCTGGTGTCTCCGTCAGGTATGGGAAGCATTAGAAACTATCTGTGTGTTCTTTGTAGATTGAAAATACATAATTATACAAATATAGTTACAATGAACAGAGGAGTGTGAGAACAGAGCATCCTGGAAATGAAGGAACTGGTTCTCTGAATCCCTTTTTCATTCTTGTGTTTTGGGTTATTTTTGTAAGGTGAAAGTAAATCATGATTTAGAGATGAAGGCACTATTTCTAATATGTTGCCTTCAAGCAGCAAGACCTTTAAAAATTGAGAGCCCCTGGTGGTATCAAATTATAGTTTAATAATGCTTATTAACCTTACTGTGATTTGATGACCTAATGGAAAACTGAGGAAATCTGACTCCCTAGAGTTCATCTGACTTTGTCTCCCCACTGTTGTATGTTAAAAAAAAAAAAGTATGTCTCTGTTTGTCACTTTAGTACAACTTTACAAAACATACTGCAACATGGCAAGCTATCCTTATGGTGCATTGAAATAACATGATGAGAGGAAGAAAAATAAAGGAGAATGAGTATAAACAACTTTGTTGAAAGTATGATCTTCAGTCAGTTCAGCTGATATTATTCAAAAACAAAAGAAAACAGATATGAATTTAAACATCAGGCTAATCTAGTAATTCACAGACAATAAATAAGTAATGATTTGTTCATATCGTTGTTACATGACCTCACTTCAAAGCAGGTTACGGTATTGTACATATAGTATACTTAGACATCCTACCTTATCTTGGATTCATCTGACTCTTCTTTCCCTTAGTTCTTGCTGTTTTTCTACTTTCCTGTGAAACATTCCTACCAAATTTGTCATTCCATTTCTATATTTACACTATTCTCTTTAATCAGAGAATAAGAGAATCATAGAATGTTTTGGAAGAGACCTTAAAGCCCACCTAGTCCCACCTCTTCCATGTCTTTCTTGTGTTGGGAGCCCTAGATATGAATGCAGTACATACCACTCTTTTGATGCAGCCCAGAATGCAGTTTCCCTTCTAGGCTAGAAGCACACACTGCTGGTTCACATCTGTCTTTTTGTCCACCAGAAAGCCCAGGTCCTTCTCCAGTGGAATGCTCTCAAAGAATTCTACTCTTGCTGAGTAGTCCACTGTTGAAATCCATCTCTCTCCAGCTTAGAGATAAGGATGTGAGGTGGGACCATGTCAAAGGCCTTGCAGAAGTCCAGATAGATGACATCAGTTGCTCTTCCACTCCATTGTAGAAGGCCGCCAGATTGGCAATTGGTGATGCCATGTTGGCTATCTTGAGTCACCTCCTCATCTCTTATGTGCCTTGACATCTTTTCCATCTGCTCCATGGAGGATCTGGCCTGTGATCTTCCCAAGCACAGACATGAGTCTCACTGGCCTGTAGCTCCTCAGGTCTTCCTTTCTACCCTTCTTAAAAACAGCAGTGATGTTTCCCTTTGTCCAGTCATCGGGGTCTTTGCCTGACAGCCATGACTTTTCAAATGTGATGTATTTTTATCTTGTGATTAGGCTCTCTGGCGTTTCTCTGCTCCCCTTGTTACATAAAATAGAGCTCCCTTGTTTTCTGCTTACATACAAATCAGCACAACAAATCTGCTCTCCAGTAGAATCTCTTCTGCTGCAGAATTGCTTTGTGAAGTACAGCATTTTTGTAATAGTAATAAAAATGCAAATACGTTTCACCCTGTTGGAGTTCCAGACTGTAACGGTTTACACTCACCAAAAAATATACAGTGATAAATTCAGGGTAAGGCCTTGGTGTATACTGCATAAGCTCATTTGTTGAAGTAACCAGCGATCAGAACTAGCACATTCCACGTTCACCAAGCCACTGCTGAATAGTGTTTTTTCAGGTTACCTTTACACTATGTAATTTGCAAACAAACAACGTGAAAGTTGAAGGGGAAACATGAACAGTCTCTACTGTTGATCTTGCACTAACACAGGGACCAGCACTGTATTACTGGCTGAGAGAGAGCGAGATAAATCTCCCAATGGCTTTAAGAACTGGGATTTCATGTCTGTGCACACATGGGGAGAGAATCCAACAGGCACTTGGGTGTTAAGAATTACTGATGTGGTAAGTATGTCTGCATGCCAACCAGCTAAGTTTGAAAGTTAACTCATCGCTAACCCTATCACAACCACTATCAAATGTGTTGAATACTGAGTATGCATTAAGCAAGCTACAACAAGAGTTTATTTAAACTAAGTAACCATTGGATTTAAGATTAATGGCACATCTGAGGCAGAAAAAGACAGACAGATTTTCTTGTTCTCACACGAATGCAATGCACTGTACTCATTTCATTGACATGTACCTGTCAAAAGACATTTCATGCCTATGTTTTTCTCACATTGTATGTCACTGAAAGAGATCAGTTCTTCATGTAATTTTCTGTGATTCATGGTGTGAAGTATGTAATCAAATTTGCATATGATTAACTGCAAATTAGTTCTTTTCTGCAGAAAAGCACACAGGATATCCCTAGTCTCTTCTTGGTACATGGGCATAATTGTCATTAACTCAAAACCTTCTGAGTTAATGAATTTCTGATGACCTTGGGGAACTATTCTGTTATATATCTTCCCCTAACCTCTTTCTCAAGAGTAATGTCTGCTGAAAAACCTGTAATGACTAAAGCCAAGAAATCTGCAGATATAAAATAAGTAAGTTTATTAAAATCAGAAGAGTGCTGTTTGATAGGCAGGTGAAAAAATCATTCTTTTCAAAGAATAAGAGCTCACTCATCTCTGGAGAATTTCATTGAAACTGTCTGTTAATCAGCTTGTCATTAGGGATCAGATCATGCAAGAAACTGAATGCTTCCTATCAGACACTGAGTCTCCAACCCTTATTGGCCTCGAATTGTAAACATGGCTTTAATACTGAACAGGTGGACAAGGCAGTAGAAGTAAATATTATTGACAACTGTATAGTGGTAATACTGTGTGGACTTATGGATAACCCTATGGCTACAGATATCCTGCTCTTTGTAACTAAAATGATGCTTTTTTTTTTTAGAAAAAAAAACAAAAAGGGTATTTTGGTTTTGATTCTCTCTCATTTTCCAATTGCAGTAAGTTCTTGAAACCTACAGTATGGCAAACTTTTGTCTGCAAGAAATAATGTACTATTCCTCAATGTTTAGAGTTTTTTGGTTCCAGAAATAAGTTTTACCATTAATGACTAATTGGAATAACAGACCGCCATGCAGAGTTACTGATAATTGAGTTGTCATATAACTTTCATATGTAACTTTGGTATAAATTTTCTATAGTAAAGAAGGTTCTCTTCAGCCACTAGGTAAAGAAGCAAAAAATCTGAAAGAAGCTTTGGAAAAATAAAATTTCACTGTTTTCTGTACTTGTCTCTTCCACTTTCTACTTTTTAAAGATCAGTGTCAAAACTAATGTACAAAGCATTTGTTTCTTGCTTCCACAAGCTGTGATTCAGAATGCTGTTGTACATCACAACAGAACGTTATTAGAAACATTTTATAGGTAACTTTTTAAAGAAAATTGTCATTTGATGGCTTAGTGAACTAACATTAATAATACCAAATACTACTTCAGTAATTTTAGTATTGTTATGAAATTCCATTGATGCTTATAAGGCTAATTAATAATTATGTTTTGTTGACATGTTGCTAGTCAAGCCATTGTACTAAATCCCACCTTCTGGTAAGTTCTGTCCTTAATGTGTCAGTCTGTTGGGGCTTACAAATCATGGTCTAAATTTATATACTGATGGAGTCCTTTTTTATTTTAGTGAATTCTCACTTCTTTATGATCAAATATCCTCTGTTTATTCCTCTTATATTCTGAGAACCTATGCTAATGCTGTCTTGTCCTTTAGTCCAAAAGAATACAAAATGAAGGAAGGATTGTAAATTGGAAATTGATTTTGCATGGCACTGATACCCAGCCTGAACATATGAAACAACCACGTGTATACACATCTTACAATGCTGTGCAAAATGACAGAAGAGGAGTGGAGAAGATGACAGACCTTGTAGAGGTAGTGTCTCATTAATCATTTTCTTAACGTATTTTCAAATTTGTAAGATTAAAAAAATTAAGCTTTTTTTTTTCTTTTTCCTTTTTTTGTAGTGATAAGACACATACACATTTTGCATTTATTTTCTCTAGCTCCAGAACACTTTTGAGTTGTGCAAGTATTGTAATTTTGCCAACATATCAACAATTGATATTGTTATTAGCCTCAAATACTACAATACCTTACAGTTTTAGTATTGAAAGGGGATGCTGATACTAAAGCTTTGAACTCAACAGCTTATGCAGTTGAATGGTACAGGAGGGAGGAATGCATAGTAAATTTTTGTAATTCTAGTTAAAGTTAATATTGAATCTGAAAAGAATCTGCTGATACGTTTTTAGGGAGTTTTGAAGCAGGTTTGTTACATAATTCATCACAAAAGCTAGAACACTTCAGACAGTTCAGTTAAGGAGCTGCCATCTCCTTTTTCACCCCTTCATAACTTTGAGGCATAGTTCATTTCATAGAAAATGAATGTATTTGAGGCTTCTGAGAATAGCAGTAGTTTTCTGGATGCAAATAATCACAGTGTTCTGGAAGTAGTGCCTTCTGTTATTTCAGAACAAATGATAACAAATGCAAAGACTACAATAACATTGTTTGATGGACCACCTTCTCAGCTACAAAACACTATTTTTCACCACAGTCATCACCATTAGCTGTGCATTTTTGCCAGTCATGAACAAGAGCCTGCATGCCATGCTCATAAAATCTGCATCAGCAGAAGTAAACCACTGTTTCACAGCTGCTATGACAGCGCTGTTGCTAAGAATATGTTGCTAAGAATATGTGCCCACACAGTTGATCTTTCATCAGCCTAAAGTGTAAGTCAGAAGTCACTGTATCAAGACTGTACTTGGGTGGGTGTGGTACAACACTTCAACCAAGCCTGGCAACATGCTCCACAGTCTTCAAACTGCTATAGGGCCTGAAGTTACTGTGGTGCAGGAGAAAGGTAATCTTCTTCTCTGGCCTGACTCAGGAAGTTCGAGCTTTCCGCTAAGTTGGTGTCATGGTGTAGCAGTCAAAACTGATGGTTTGTCTGGGTTTCAGGAATCCAGAAGGATCACTGCTTTCTTGTCTGTCCCCAAAAAACATCACTTCATGTGCTGAGCGCTGCATCTTTAACTTTTTCTTCAATGAAGAATTTGCATGTCTTCACTCCATGCATTGTCATTTTGACATAGTAGTGGTGACACCATGTCTTGTCACAGGTAGTGATGTGATGCAGGAATATGTCACCTTAAATATCATATTGATTCAGTAAGTCCTGACCAACCTGTGTACAGTGTTCTTTCTGCTCCTGTGTGAGCATTTGTGTCACCCAATTGGTGCAAATTATGCATTATCCCAATGTTGCCACTGGCAATGAAGCCAGTATTCAGCTCTTTACATAGTTCTCTGGTTGTAATCCTCCAATTTGTGCAGATGAACTGATCAAAATACTCTTCATTTTGCGGTGTGCATGGCCAGCCAGAACATGGCTATTCTTTCACGTTGCTGTCACTATTGCTGAAATGCATGACCTGTCTACTCCCTGTGATCACATCCACTGTTTGGTCTCCATCATTGTTCAGCAAGCATCAGTGATTGTCAGTGGGTACTATTTTTCCCAGTGGAGGAATTCAGTGACTCACCTTTACTTCATGTCTCTTCCACTTCAGCTGCCATTCTGTCAGACTGCCCCTTTGCTGCCATCTGTCACACAGCAACAACATGTCAAGGGATACTGGTTGGAAATTCAGCCTCTATGACTGCACCGCTGTCTGTCTCTGATGTAGTGGGCCAACATCATAAAAGAGGAGGCATTATTTTTGAAGCAGCCCTTGTACTGTTGATTATGTCAGTGTCTGCAGAATACTTAATTACATCCCATCTATTCATCTCCCCTTTAATTAGAACGTCCATAACGTATAAAGAGATTAACCTTCTTCAGCGAGGTTACAAAGAAGATTGAGGGAAACATGATTATGGACTTTAAAGGCATAAAATTAAGTGTCCATAGTGGCAGCCACATGCAGTAAAATAAAATTGAAGAAAAATAAAACTGGATTCAGGTGGTGTTGTAGAAGAAACTTGGTGGAAACGTATAAAAATCAGCTCAAGATGAAGTGAATGTTCCAATAGAAAGACATCATGCAGGCTCATTCTACAGCATTTGAGCCATAACAGTGTTCAAATGAGGCTGTGCATGACTGATTTCTCTGTACATCTGTACTTGGCACTAGCCTTCCAAAGTTTACTGAGTTACCTGTCATGGCCACAGATAAGCCAAAGTTCACTGTCTTCTCAGGCAAGAGCAACTGTGGAGCAGATAACATGGAAACATTAGTTCAGTCCTTTCCACAAAGGGTATATGGCACATCTGGAGTTGCCATCACCACAGTGCGTACTTCCTCCAGATGGATGGCCATGGAACTGTCTTTCATAGCACCGTTAGGAGTATTTTGAGACTGAGACAAATGTTGCTGTAAAATTAGAAATTGCATCCTTCCACTGTGGGATCTCCATAACTTGTGGAGAGATTTGATTCTTTATGCAGTAAAGTCCTTTTGGAGTCCTTTTGACATGTAGTGATTTAGTTCTTTTTCAGATGTTAGTGGCTCCTAACTGAAAAAAATAGCATCTACGAACATGTACATGAAAATTACTAATCAGAGCAGCTCTTATTCCAGTGATGCCTAATCTCCTTTATGCCAATTTGCATTCCAGGATCGTACAACACAGGAAAATTTGAGTGCAAAAAGCAAAGGAACACAAGATATCGGTAGCACCAGGAACAAAGCAGAAGATAAGTTCCCATCAGAGGCTATGCTGCATTTACTGCGAAGTGCTTTTAGCAGACAGATGGCTCAGAAGCGACTGCCGAAGAAGACTGCAAGTGAGAAGTTAAGCATTCCATATGAGCACTTCTATCAAGCCCTCGAAAAATTAAACAAGCCCTCCCAGTTAAAAGACTCAGAAGAAAGTCTGTACAGTGACTATGTTGATCTTTTTTACAATGCCAAACCATACAAGCATAGAGATGACAGACTGCTGCAAGCCTTGGTTGATATTATAAATGAAGGAAACTAAACTATAGGATATGACACTGAGTTGGAAATATTCATTCTCCCACCCCACCTCCATTTTTTTGGGTTTTTCTTCAGAACTCTATTGTATGCTCTAGTTGTGTGATTGCTGCTTTGCTTCATATTTAACACAAACTTCAAGGAAGAAAAAATGAATGTGGGATGATAAGGCAGTAAGCTGATGCTTTTTAGTAATAGCTTTTTTCAAAGACTTTCTTCATTACCATCAGAGTAGATTTGCCCCCTCAGGCGTGAAATGCAGCAGTATTCCCTTGAAAATACTAATGCTCTATTTTAAACATTTTCACATTATTTATTCTTCTACCCTACTCCCTTAGCCTGCAGTAGGATTCAAAATCTGAATTGCCAAGCAGTTTTGAACACAACAGCTGAAGCTATGGGGAGATACTCTCATCTCTGTGTTTGTAATGAGTAGAGCAGTCTTATATTTGGCATTTACTGAAGATTTAACACCTGCAGCAAGTACCTCTTCCCTCATAGTATTTTTTTTTTTTTTTTCTGAACAACAATGCACTCTTACCCTTCTGTTCTCATGTAAAGGAGCAGTTGGGAAACTGGAATTGAATTGGAGCATCACTAAGTTATTAATGGTTTAGACTAGAGACAGTCATATTCTAACATAAAAGAGCTCCAAACAAAGCATTCCAGACCATGGGGATTCTCACCACCTAACTTAAACTGCCTAAATGAAGTGCCTGAATTATGAGCTTAGTTTTTCTAGGCTGTATGTAGCTAATGAAGACAGATAGCACTTAAAAGCACTTGACCAGTTTTTGCGCTGGTTCAGAATTACATAATGTGGAGTACCTATCTATTTTTATTGACTATGTGAACTTTGAAGAACCAACCTCCTGCCTTTGGAGCCTCTGTCAGATTTCTAGAGTTAAGTGATATAAATGCATTCTGAGATGTCCACGTCCGCAGCAGCCAGGACAACAAAGCTGGGATTGTTTTGTCCCATCCTTAACCTATGACTGCATCTTCAAGTGTCTGGTGGATTGTAACTACCAAGTATCTAGGAAGTCAAGGCAAAATTAATGGAGGGAGGTGTAATATAAAAAAAAATACCCAGAAGGGAGTCATAAATAGAGGGAAGGACAGAATAGGATGTGGAAGAGGGAGAGGAAAGGAAGAAGAATGTGATGGAGTGGGGAACAAAGTAGTATCAGCAGCAAGGACAGGCTGCTGCTTACCTGCAGCAGTGATAGGAAAATAAGAATGAAAAGATAAAAGGAAAGTTCATAGTGGTGAGGCTCCTCTGGAGTATAATTACAAGTAGTGAAGGGAGAAGTGGACTGGTCAGAAAGATCTATCACCCTATCTAAAGTGGAAAAAATTATATGTGCTGTCATACACAGTAGAGTGGTATGAATGGCAGCATATTAGACAAGTAGTTTTCTGCATATGCTTCTTTAAAATCAGAGTAAAGATTGAAATAATATTTTGTTGTTCATAATTTAAAACAAAACAAAAAACAAAGAAACAAGCAAAAACCAAAAAAACACCAACAAACAATGCAGTGCTGGATGCTCTGAAATTGGGCATGATCTAGTACAAGGAAATGAAAGCTCCTAGTGTCTAGTTGCAGTGCTAAACATAATCCAAACAAGTGCTGACTAGGTTTTGCTTTTTTCTCTCTGTCATCTGCTGTAGAAGCGTAGACTGGAAATATTTTCCAAATATTCTAGAAAAATGTGTTCCTCCTTTGTTGTCTATTTCTTGAAATGATCCAAGTGTCTCTAAAAGAGGAGTTTAACATTGTGTTCATATTTCATCTGTTTGGATAGAGATTTTTCAAATTTCACACTAAATTCTGTAATCACTGCTTAAAGGTAACTTCAAAAATTATCTTACCGAACTTAAGATTTAAAAACCTTTGCTTTGATTTTAGTGGTTTGATGTCTACCTGTGGCTCAGTCTGTGTTTTTGCTAGCTTTAGATAGATGTAGCGTAGTTGATTTGAAGAATTATTCCATATTTCTGTCCATACTTCAGAGATAACAATTGCAAGAGTAAATGTATCTTACACTTAAATTGTTTACTCTCTACTAAGGCATTTGAATGGAATGAGAAGTAAAAAAAAAAAGCTAATTGTTTGCAATAAGAGAGCTTTTTTATGTTGTCCCTTTAATACGCAAGCTTTTGGGTGATACATAACTACTGAACAAGCAGAATGCTAAAATTTCTAATTGCTGCTACTGTAGGAGTTAGTGAGAGCACTAACTTGTATCTATTAACATTTAATTGTCAGAATTGGGAGTGTAATCTTTACCATTATAATCCCATTTGGTGATAATGGACCACTGTTAGCCCTGCGCAGAGGCTGTCAGATAACAGTGATTTTAACCAGTCTTCAGTCAAGTATGTTAAAGTGAGGAAAGTACTACAAACACTCAAATCAGCTTTCAGAAAACGTGTTTTCAGATTTAAACGGGTGGAAAACATAGGACTCTCCTTTGTTTTGAGATGTTTCCTATGTTGTAGCCAAAGTTTTATCAGAGGACAACTTTGAAGTCTCTCTTTTGAATGTTTCCAACCCAGAGAAGGTTGTACAGGAGTAAATTATTTTTATTGTTAGTCTTTCCTTGGTGCCTGTGTGGGTTTTGTGAAAAATGTTGAAGGAAAAAAATGTTTTCTCTCAGAATTTTAAATTATATTTTCTTTACAGGCATTTATATTGTAGCAAAGATTTTATTGAACAGACAGAATTTTAAAAGGCATAATAAATTATATTGAAGAACCAGATTTTTCTTGGGGAAGAGACAATTTCATCCAATAAAGGTATTTTTTAAAGGCATGTTCCAACAGCAACTGCAATATGTATGTGATGTGATGTTAAAAATTGTCTAATAGCATAATACAGTGTGTTAGCAGAGATCAGAGTGTGTGGTCTTAACATTTGTAAAGAAAACAAAGAGGTCATGTCAAACCACTGACTTAAAATGACAAGGAAATATAGCTCAGAATTGAAAGCATTGGCATTAGAAAGTAATAATGGGTTGGGTGCAGAAAGCGTGTCCTTACTTGAGTAAGAAGAACTGCAGAGAATTTCTCCACAAGGAGAAACACTGCATCTTTCACGACTGCAATGGAGTAAGGATTGCTGCTTGACAGCAGCGGCAGCAGTGCTCATTGATGTGTGCCAAAAAGACAAAATTCTGCATGTTTCACATACAGATGTGTCACAAGCACTACAATGAAATAGTACAGAAGAATCAGTCATGGAGTCGTATTCACATCTTCGTTTTCTTGCATCAGAGCATCAACAGTTACACGTGTCCTTTTTTCCCCACCACACACATTTCAACACAGTAAGAAAAAAACCTTTAACGTACTATCAATCATATATGGTAGCAGTAGAGTTGCTCTTCTGAGGATGATGCTTGCTGGCCCGCACTGAGCTCTGTGCTGATGCCCAAAGAGGTGCAGCTATCTCCACCAAAGACCCTTATGTGAGGACGTTGTGCTGGGGCAACGTTTCTCTACATGGAGAGGAATGCGTTTTGGCTTCTGAAAGCATTACCAGTCATTCTCACCTTGGGTTTGTTCCCAGGGTCTTGCTTAACTACAGCTTGCAGAGCAAATCATGCTTCATCAAATGCTTCGTATGTTGTCAAAATACTTTCTGTGCTTTCAGTAACTTACGCTTCCACAGCAAAAATCTTTCTGAATTAAATGTGTGCAGAAAATACATTTCCAAAGCAGCATAAATGAAATAAATTTAAAGTCTGCATTCAAGCCATATTAACTAATTTCCACACTAAACAATGGGTTTTCTCTCAAAAATATGGCATGATTTTTAAAAGTCATGTTGCATTTAAGCTTTCTAGCATTAGTTGTTCTGAGTTACCAAAGCAGAATTTCTGTTCAGACTGATGTAAACCTAACCTCAGAAAATGAGGTGTTGGAAAATGAGTCCTCTTACTTCTCCTAAAGTCATTTGAAGGCAATCATAAGCACCTTCAGTGTAAAGAACATGTTACTGGCTTTGGAATTTTGTTAGTATTAGAATTTAGGAGTGAATGTAATCTCTTTATAAAAAAGCATCTGTACACTGCTTATGAACTAATACATATCTTGTGCACAGATCGCACCCTGCCAGAGTGACAGCCATGCTTACATCCTTGTATATCACAGTAGTGCTGTATTTTAAATGCTTCCTGCAAAAGCAAACCAACTGCTACCTTTGCAGGCTTTCAGATGTTACAAATACAAGGCAAGTCAGTTACTCCAGTTCTGAAAATTCAAAACTTAGAGGAAAAAAACCTTTCAGCTTCTAATTATGCAACAGCACTCATGCAGTTACACAGAATATCTACACAACCTGAAACTGTTGTTTGATCACATCCATTTTTTTTCACAAAGTCTGTGTCCAAAACTCCCACTGTATCAGCGTTTCAGAAAGGCACATCTCTAAATCCAAAAAATGGATTTTTTCCCTGAATCAGTTACTAAGCAAACAAATATTTCTGACTGCAGACTGAAAAGGTTCAAACTCCAACCCTAACAGACATTGCTAGAAATCATTTCAGTAAACACTTCTATGGTTAATGACACGAGTACTCATTAAAATATTGCTTCTCTTATTGCAACTTATGAGGATAGTGTAACCAGAAAGGAGAAATTTTACATCCAACAATGCAGTAAATACACACTGGAAAATAATGTCAAATGCGTTCCAAGTTACACCAAGATACCAGAAAAAAAAAATAAACAAATAATACTTAAATATGGGTAGTTATCAGGAAAAAAATATCTTAACGGTTTTATAATTTCGGCTAATTGCCTACATCCAATCAAATCTAGCTGGGCTATGGCTGTATTTCTGATGTCATATTCTTCCCCCAAAACAAGTGAATTGCTTGCTATTCCCCATACCATTTTGTTTGACTGTGCCCGTGTTATCAGTCAGTGCTTGAAATCATGAACATACGGCATAATGCAGCGCCATATATTCTGATAAGGAAATGAACTTGGAACTAAGAAAGTGCAGTTTTGCATATGCCAGTCCATGAAGTGCTGATGTGAAATGGACCTATAAAGGTTAGACAAAGAGCAAAGCCATATGTCAGCTCCATTAGCTGCAGTGAATTAGTCCTACATTGAAGAATAGCGATAGTGCAATGCAGAGCAGCGCAAACATCCAGAAAGTAAAGGCAACACTCAGTACCAGGGTTCAATAAGCAACTCAGCTACCTGTGTGCAGTTGTGTGTTTGTAGGAGATATTAAAAAAGATACATCTAGGAAAAACCCACAGCTTTTCCTCTTTTACCCAGTATTTCAATTACTCTGCCTTAGAGAAATTTCACCATGAGGCTTATCCAAAAATACTTGTAAATACTGAAAACATTGTTTAACCAGTAACTATATCAGACTTTCTGAAACCAATTAAAAAAGAAAGATTACATACATGTTCTACATAATTCTGTCTAAGCGCTTCTTAATGGCAGCGTCATGGTTCTATTTTGTACTATTTTGTAATGTACAGGGATAGGTACCTGGAATTAGGGCATTTTAATGCCCCGTACACTACATGATGTTTTGATGTGGAATACTGAACCCCCCCCCCCCCCCCCAGAAAAAAAACAAAAAACAAACAAAAAAAATAGAACCATGACAGGCAGAACTTAGCAACTCTGAGCAGGACAGAATGAAAGAAGATGCAGACATTATTTGCTAGAGCAGAATTTAAATTTCTACTCAGATGTTTTCATCAAAGTAGAACTGATACTGCAAGCTCTTTTGGAGAGTGGCAGAGAAGGAAGGGATTTTTATTTATTTATAAAATAAACATCTGGAGTACAGTTTTCCAGAGAATCCTGTTTGGCTGCACTTGCATTAATGGACAAATAAACCTGCTCTTAGACAAAAAATGGTCATAATTGTACAGGGAGTTTTGAGCAATTCAGACAGTTCAGTAACACTGCTTTTGTAAGACAGTGGGTAAAACCTGTGTGAGGCACTGTAACAGCTGGGTGTTAGTGTCTCATGAAAACACTGCAGTTAAAGTTCCTTCACGGCTTTATATCTGAAATTCTTTATTGAAAGTTATTTGTAGAACGAGTGTTCCTTTTTGACTTCTTTACAACTAATAGAAATGGCCTCCTTTAGAGCTGCTGTGAGATTCAGAGGTTTCTCTGCATCACGCTGTGGAAGAGACTGACTGTCTCATGGGTACGTAAGCAGCTCCCTTCTGAATCATGAGCCTACCACAGGCACTGCATTTACACATCTAAACTTAGGCAGGGTGAGAGTTGTCCTCAGCTCTCTGTACCCCCTGCCCCCAAGTCTGTCAGTGAGTGGTGCTGAGCACGTCTCAATGCAGCTGCTCAGTGCTTTTGAGAAGCCACGCTGAAGCTGTGCCAGATTTAGCATCCGTTGAGATAACAATGTGCTCCTATCTAGTGATCACTAATGAAAATTTCACAGGGATATGAGATTTCAGTCGAATATTGCTGTCTGTAAATACCCTGTGTGACCCTCAAGCTTAAGGAAAAGTCTGGGAGGGGAACGCTGGCCATTTTTGTCTCCAGTTTAGCATGTTGTATAAGAGCATACTGTAGGTGATGTAAAAACATTAAACACATGCTTCAACTTAACTCCCTTAAACTGCTCTCCTGTCCTGTGTAAGCATACATACAGTATTGAGCACCTTACTGTGCACCTTGCTGAATCCAAAAGGATCGCTCTGTCAGGGCCCCTCTGCACAGAGCAAAGGGATGCAGTTTTAAAGACCTCCTTAGTTACTGCAAATGTCTGCTTGCGATTCTATATTGAGTGTCATGAGTCATGCCTGGATTTCCATACAGTGTGCTTGCACTGCACTGTACTGGTTCTCAACTAATATGGTGAATCACTCTCCTCTAGGGAAGTGCATACAAGTCCTTCTTCATCAGGGAAATAATATTCACAAAGCCCCAAGCAAGACCTGTGTGTTTGGCATTTTCTATGCAGGTTAGTCCCATGTTGCCACTAAATATTTCCAGTGTTTGGAAATTTAGGACTTATGTGACCTTAGCATTCTTAAGAAATTCAGAGAATCCCATCCCTTTAACAAGAAGATAGACTGGTGTGTATTATAACACGCAGTTAATTTATTTGAGTTTTATTTGGTAAGTTTATTTATTAAAGTTTTGTATTACATTGCTATTCAAGTGCATTGGGGTTGGAAAGGAGTCTGAAGATGAGCCCTGTTACTTACACTGACATAAGTTTATAATAATTCCACTGTCTTTATAGGCTTTTTACAAATGTCTCATGTAAGTGAGCCAGACAAAAACAATATGAGTCAGGTGTTACTCCACAGCTGTGGAAAGGAAGAGAAATGAAAGTTAAGAAAGATTGAATTTTGTGCTTTTCTAATTTCTTTATTCAAGCAGTTTTCAATTGCATTACCTTGTATTCTAAGGAGAAATTATAAGGATCTTTGTGCTACTCATGCTGATGAGTCAGATATGGTTTGTTTCGTAACAAAATTCATTGCTTTCTTGATCTTTCATCCCTCCCTCCCTACCAGAATTCTACATAAGTCTGACTAAAAATAATGCCTTATATTTATTTCCATGGAGACTGCAACAGATACAAAGACACAGTTGGATACTGCAAACTCTCAGCTACCAAACACACTTTCTCAATACAGTCACTACCATTAGTTGTACTTTTCACCAGTGGTGAATGAAGTAATGGGATATCAGTGGGAAGGTTCAACCTCTACCACCATATGACCAAGATCTGCCTTTGATGCTGTGGGCCAGCATAATAAAATACAAGGCATTATTTTTGGAGCCGCTGCTGTTTCTAGAATCCAGAGGACAGCAATTCCACATGTTCAAGGTTCATCTGCTTCATATTAATCAGCTTAGTTTCTTGATTTTGTGCCTGTAATTTTTCATCAACCGGGAGTTCAAGCCTTTATCCATTTTTAGGGACACTCATCAACATGTTCCTGTCTTTAGAGATGATTTTAGTAACAGTTATATATGTTCAGGTTGGACTTGATGATCTTGAAGGTCTTTTCCAATCCAGATGTTTCTATGATTCTATGATTCTGTGCTCAGTTCAGAAAGCCTGTACATGGAACATGCCTTCAACATACTGTTCTTATGAGTTGATGAAGTCTGTCATGGCTTAAACTCTGAAAGGAGACACAGAGAGGAAAGGGCACAACTCTCTTCATCTTTCAATGCACCTGAGTACCCAGTTCCAATCCCTGAGTATTCCAATCCCTTGGAATTTTTTCAACCCCTCTATTTCTACCTCTATTTGTGCCAGCTTCTCACTGGCACAAATATCCCTGTGTAGGATGCAAGATGTGGCTAGAGTATTATGGACTAGTAAGAGCACGACCATTTTCTCTTAACAAGAATGAGGCTCAGCCTGCAAATGTATTCTGCTTCTCTACTCCTGCAGTGCATATTTGATACAGTAAACTTAATTACGAAGATCACTATCTCATGCATTTATGTCCCATTACTGTCAATGGAATCCACACATTGTGTGAAAGATTGCAGGTCCCATAACATGTAGGAATTTATCAGTTCCTAATCAAGACTCATTAGTGGCAAAGAGGACTGTAGATGGTAACAACCTGAAATAAGGGTATCTTCAGGACTAGAAAGCTGCCAGTCTGCCAAGAGCTGAGATGTGAAACAGTACTGCCCAGCTAGAAGATAATGGCCATTCTCCTTTAGAATTACTGGATAATATATACATACAAACACAGACATATCAATGCATAAACAATATAAACCTTATGCAGATAAGCATCACTAATTCCTCTTGTGGGTAGCATCAGTTTTCCTTCACTGACAATGCTTTATACTTGTTTGTAAACAACAATGGAAGAGTAGAGGGCTACAGCTCTATTCTGCCCACCAGCTTAGGTTTTAAATTTTTCCAGTCCGAAGATGGTGAGGAGAGAGGTAGACACTAGCACCACAGCTAGCTGGAATAGTTTTGCAGGGGAGCCAAGATCACCTTTTGTTTACTCTGAAAGAAGGAATGGCCGACTCATCTTCCGGAACATGGCATGCTTAGTACCTGCTGTGCCATCTGTACACAAATCAAAACCTTCTGGTTCTGGATTATTTTTAATGTGCTCCAACTATTGCTGACAACAAATAGGTTATGTGGAAAACCTTCAAGCAGATTCTAAAGTGTTCGTGGTATTTTTAGGTTTAGGTACTATGTGAAGCCACAGCAGCTACTTTCTGTGCTTAATAATACTCTGGGTTTGTAGAGATAAAAACAGAATGACAAAGATAAAGCTGTATTGCAGGAGACAGCCAGCAGCTATGTCATGCTGCTGCGTAGATTGCAGTCAGGAGCAAAAAGCAGCAAGATGAAAGGGAAAGGGGAGATGCAAGTGTCAGGGAACACTGGCATGCTCTGGCATAGATTTCTCTGTGCACATTGACCCCAGTCAGCCTGGCAATAATCACAATAATCACAGTTCATCCTGTTTGTCCCATTAACCAACAGCTGTTCTTTACAATCTGTGGTGGCAAAGACCACGTCTGTGATTATGGCATTCACTTTCGGTACTCTTGTCATGCTCCCTTACATGCGGAGAAAACATTTTTTCTTTTCCAAAGAAGTACAATCAGCCTGAGAAGTTTTATTTCAGAATATGGTCAGAAATTATCAGCTTTCTTCTGGTCAAAGTAGAAATACTGAAAGACTGACAGGAAGCTGCTAGCTCCCAGAGGGATTCTGTTCCTGGGTGCTGCTCAGCATTTCCTCCACATAACAATGTTCTCTGCTTGGGACAGGCTGAGGCCTGGCTCCATGTTGGCATGACTCCCAATCCTCTCCATTGCATCTGTACCCATGCCATGGCACAGTCGGCTGGCAGACATGCATTTCTGACACTGCAAATAACTGGCTCAGAGCTGTTCCGCACGGCCACACTAGGTGGGGGAATTACCTCTCTGCATTACTTAATTTCTGCTGTGAACATCAATGGATTACTTCATATTAGGCTTCTAATTCCATTTCTTGTTGAGATAAAAAATACCTCACGGGTTTTCTGCCTTCCTGTCAGAGTTTTTAATAATTTTAATCTTGTTGCAAGTGCATGGGCATGTGGAGTATCTGCTGAGGCACTGCTTTCATGCTGCTGTACTGTTGAAATGGAGAACAGAGTCAGTTAAGGTGTATATCTAGAAAGGAACTTATGATACACCTTAATTATCTGATAATGCTGTCAGGAAGACTTCTTTTAATGACATTTCTAACAAAGAGAACATATAATCACAGAATAGAATCACAGAATCATTCAAGTTGGAAAAGACTTTTAAAGGCCATCTAGTCCAACTCCCCGGCAATGAACAGGGACAGCTACAGTTCCATCAGGTGCTCAGAGCCCCATCCAGCCTGACCTTCAGTGTCTCCAGGAACAGGGCATCCACCACATCTCTGAGCAACCTGTGCCAGTGCCTCACCAACCTGACTGTAAAAGCCTTTTTCCTTATGTCCAAGCTAAATCTGCTCTCTTTTAGTTTAAACCATTTCCCCTTGTCCTATCGCCACAGACCCTGCTAAACAGTCTGTTTCCTTCTTTCTCATGGCCTCCTTTTAGACACTGAAAGGCCATCAGGTCTCCCCAGAGCCTTCTCCATGTTGAACAGCCCCAGCTCTCTCAGCCTGTACTCACAGGGGAGGTTTTCCATCCCTCCAATATTTCTGAGGCTCTCCTCTGGACATGCTCCAACAGGCCTGGGTAACACTAATAATATGGGATAGCCCTAATAAAATGGGATAGCAACACCTAATTCTTGCTTCATCTCAAGTCTCTGCCCTGCTGACCCAGCAAATTGCACAGAAGACTTCAGATACCCTGTACCTGCAGTATCCTATTCCCAGCACAGTCCCATATGTTTGTGGGTGCTGCTCAGCAGTATTTTCAAAGCCACTCTTCCAAGGAGGGTTTGCAGTGTTGCAAAGTGGATGGAATAGAGAGCTGCAGATCAACTGAGTGTGTGGCTGAACAATGAGAGAGGAAACACAGCTGAAATCCACAGCTCCTCAAGAGATTTAATATGTCCTGTTTCATAACAGCAGCTGAGGCAGTGCTTGCAAGGCATCTGAAAGCCTTTTGTATTTCTGGAGCTATATGTCCAGACTCTAGGCAGACATAAACAAACAGGAATACCCCCCCACCCCCCCCACCCCGGGTCATATCACACTGCCTTTCTGAACCCGGGTTTTATCATATATATCTTGGCTGATTACTTTCAAGCAGTTATTAATGTTACATTATTACCATCTCATTAAGAACATCAGATCTTGTAGGGCTTTGTCTTCACTAGAATGTGCTGAAATTGTTCTCACTTTCCCAAATGCTGTTATTTCCAAACCCTTTGGAAGGTGTTGTGCTGCATTTTCCTGACCTGGCAGGCAGAGCCATGGTTTCAGCTGTCTGGGCACATTTCACCTTTCTGGACCTGGCCCCACAGCCACACTCAGCCTGTCTTTGCCAAGCTAAAGGATGGCAGGGGAGCTGCCAGGCTTTCCCCCGGGCCTGTGATGCAGCGGCATTTCCTCTGGCATCAGCTTCCTCACATTTCCCTTTATTAGATTTGTCTGCTACCCACGTGCTCCGTGCCTTTTGTTGTTCTCTGCCTGTGATTCAGATGTCTGTTGCTCTGCATTAATTTGCAGCTTTCACCAGTGCTAAATAATGCTCCCAAGTATCAAATTTCATTACATACTGTTATTTTCTTCTGGATCATTAATGAGGATGTTAAATAGAATAAGTTCTGACACCTATCCCTTTGCTATTCTGTTGAACAAACTATCTCGGTTTGCTATATTGTCACTTAGGATTCTCTTTGTGGTCTTTCAGACACCTTTAAAATGAGACCATTCCTTCTAAGCATGATTTACATTAATTTGTGAGAAGGAAATTTCCTTAACGTGACAAGTATTTTGCTGCAGTACAAATCTGGCTGTTTTTTGATCCCCTCCTACCTTGCCCTCTGGTGCTAATTTGATAACTCTCTCAAAATAAGAAAATCAATAATACCACCAAGCAACACTTGTTTCTTGCTGCTCAGGGGTTTGTGACTATCTGAAATGCCAGTGGTACAAATCACAGAGGACAGTCTGTGTTTCACTCCTGTGCTGGAGTTCAGCAGCATGCTGCTCCTTAGCCTGGCATAGGTATAACATCTATAAGGGAACCGGCAGAGGAGGATAAAATGCTTATCAAAGACTCACAGAACCATTATCCTGAGTTGGAAAGAACACACAAAGATCAAGTCCAACCCCTGGCTCCACACAGTGCCACCCAAAATTCAAACCTACATCTGAGAGCAGTGTCCCAACACTCCTTGAACTCCAGCACTGGGGCCGTGCCCACCGCCCTGTGGTGCAGCCCCTTTCCCTGACCCCCAGCTGCCCTCCCCTGACGCAGCTCCATGCCGTTCCCTCGGTCCTGTCGCTGGCACGCACAGCAGAGCTCAGTGCTGCCCTCCGCTCCCTGGGAGGAGCTGCAGCCGCCATGAGGGCTCCCCTCAGCTCCTCTCTCTGCACTGAGCACACCCAGGGACCTCAGCCGCTCCTCACACTCCTTGCCCTCCAAACTCTTCCTCACCTTTGTTGCCCTGCTTCAGACTCTCTTTAATCGTTCTATGCTTCTTTTGTACTGTGGTGCCCAAAGCTACACACAGTACTTGTGGTGAAGCCGCACCAATGGAGTGTAGAGCAGGAAAGCTCTACACTGTTTTTTGGATGGCTGCTCACTTCTCAGTATGTTCAGCTGCATAAGCCTTAACTATGTCCCTTGCCATTCCACTTAACAGACACACACACACACACACACACGCACGGAAGGGAAAGGGAAAGGGAAAGGGAAAGGGAAAGGGAAAGGGAAAGGGAAAGGGAAAGGGAAAGGGAAAGGGAAAGGGAAAGGGATGTCCTCATTTCCAGCTAATGTATTGGGAGTGACCACACCGTAAGGAAGGTGCCAGTCTTCATCCTTCTCTCCAGGGGAACACCAGACTCTCTAAACATGGATGTCGCTTCCACTACAGTACATATTTGGATTAGCATCACTTCACACTATATTTTCAGGCTATTTCTGGTTCTTGTTTTGCAGCCAGCATGCCATAAATCCTCAGTAACCTGGGTAACACATAGCATTCCTGTGCAATCTGGATGCAGGTTTGGAGCACTCCCAGCCATAGGGGCTGTATTGTTTGCACTGAGAGTGAAGCATACTGCAAAAACAAGTGAGCACAGCCAAACTGCTGAACATGGCACAGGTCTCCCTGTCTCTTCTCTGACATCAAAGATTTGTCTGACAGGAGAGGAAACTCCCATGGTCCCTTTGGTGCATGCCAGCCTTGCATCCAGTAGAGCTTTTTTCATGGGGTTTTACTTTGTAGTCTCATAGGCAGTTCAAAACTAACATGTTATTTGTGAGTGGAAAGTGAATAGGAAAATATTTCATGTTGTGGTGCGTGAAAACTGATGTCTTTTGATGACTCAACAAGAACCAATGTGATCAACAAGAAGACCACATGTAATTAAAAGGCTGCCAGGTGCCTTCCTGTCTAACATGCTTATAAACCATACCATGTGTTCATCCTGCCTTGAAACTCACAGTTTTAACAGAGAGTTAAAACATAAAAATTGTACTAAATAATTAGACAATTACCAGTACTGAGAGCATCTTTCATTTTAGCACTGGAAAATTACACCCTTCACTGAGAAGGTAATTTTCATAAAAAGCAACACTTTGGGATAAGAATTTATTAAACAAGTAAAGGTTGATTATGACTACTCAATAAAAGCTTGAAATAGTCGATGGTAAAGTACCAATAGTACGAAAACCTCTTGTTCTTTTTATTTACCAAATAATCTACTGATGTAATAATTCTATCATACAACTTCAACGGTAGTGTCAATTCTGTCATCAGTTAAATACATAAAAAAGCCAATATTACTGTAAAGAATTACAAAATTACTTCTTAATTTTTGTACTTTCTTGTGACCTTTGGAAAGAATTTCTCCATAGCATTGCCTGTTTTCCCCTGGCTCATTGAGACCATATGTTTTGTTTCTAATTAAAGCATGACCTTGCAGCAAGGATGACTGTTTTCTTGGCATTAGCTGCATGAACTATTCTTCCTGTCTTTCTTAGGTATACAGCAGTCATGACTTATTTAATCCATCCATACTCTCTAAGACATACAAGTCTCCTGCAAGCTGAAATTTTTTCCCTTTTCCTTCAGCTGTGCTGCCCCACTCCAAAGAATTTAAAGCTACTGTGTGATGTTAAAACTTGAATTTGATTCAGTGTCTTAATTACATATTTACTTGAAAACATTTTATGGTTGTGTCAGGTTTTCAGATCCTTTAACAATTTGGGCTGGTGGTTACAATGAAATTTTGTTTGTATAAATCAAAGGAAAATGTTGATTAGATAATGGGGTGTGAGGGAACTACATGTCACATTCACAGTGTGTTCATCCCATCCTGTGAGTAGGATTTTCTGTGAGTGACAAACATCCCTGGGTGTTTTAATATAATTTTATGTTAACCAGCTTTTGCTTCCTTGACTAATAAGGCAGGAATGAAGGTGGTACTAATGACTTCCTATTTCAGCCCTATAGCTTGTTCTTCCTAGGCCAGTAGGCCTATTTCAGCTACTCTCAAGACTTCATGTCGGTATGTTTATAAGTAAAGAGAGTCAGAGGCTTATTGAAGTTTTGTACACGCAGAGTTAAGTAAAACACAATGTTATTCAAAGCAACAACAAACCACCAGGAGCAAACAGAACTGATAGCTGCTGTTGTGGATCAAATGCACAAAATTTTGTTTGCATAGCAAGATCTAGCTATTGGTCTGAGATCCGGAGTTAGCTGCTTTGTTTGTGGCTGGGCCTCAGATGATAGGGCCTGACTATCACACTGAATACAGTCTTCAAAAAACTGCCAGAAAAAAAAGCATGACAGAAAATAAAGCATCTTATTCCAGAGAGCCATGCTGCTCAGTGTTCCATAGGAAAAATAATGATTTGTTTTGTTTCTGATTAGCTAGGAGGAGGAAAAATCCTCATGAAAACAAGGTGGTTATAAATTGCACTAATTAGGGCTGGATCCTAGGAATCTGTATGTTGAAATGCTCAGCAGCTTGCTTATAATCAGCTGTCTCCCAAGGCAGAAATCACAGCTTTAGATGAGACATGGGGAGAGAATCAGGGCAGGGAGGTGAGATGCCTCAGAGTCTGAGCAGAAAATCACAGGGAAGGTTTAGCTGTAAATCCTGCCATGTGGGAGCAAAGCCACTTAAGCCAGGTCTAGAGAGAGGTGTCTGATTCTGTCCAGAACATCTGGGACTTGGCAATGAGAACATCCCAGACTGTAGCATGAGCCTTCCTTGCAAAAGGCAAACGGATTAAAAGCAATAAACAAATGCTCCCTGAAGAGCAATCTCCTACCCTGCAATTAGGCTTCCAGCCAGGAACTGCTGCTTCTCCTGTCACACTTCACTGTCAAAAATCACCTGGTGTCCCGGCACACATACTGAGCTCCAGGAGGAGCTGCACCAGACCCAGACTGCTCACAGGCCTGTCCTGCATGGCCTACTGCTGAGCTCAGTGTACTTGCAGACATTAAATCTCTATCGCTTTTACTCCTTGGCTTCACTGGGATTCAGCAGTGGGAAAGAATGCCATTTCCAGATCTCACACCTTTATGGCCAGTATCATCAGTTAGAAGTCACTTACCAGCACTAAAATTCAAGCCATAATGTGCCATAAGCACAAAATGTAGCTTCTCAATTAGAAAATAATTTGTCTGTCTTAATCTTGTGATGTATGATGTATGTAGCATGTGTGTAAGAGATAAAAGCAACTTTTATCCCAGTGCTTTTACTCTTTGTCTTCCTTATCTGATTTCTGATTGAGATGATTTTTGGTGTCAGTGTTGTTTTTTCAAGCCAGTAGCTAGGTTATGTGGTCAAGTTATGAGTAATTTTGAAAGGTCAGAGGAACAACTTTCCATTGCTTTGCTTCATTAAATACTCCAGAAGTCCCTATACTGGGTAAGCTTTGTCTGCAAAACTACCTGGCCATCCCTGATGGGCAAATCCAAAAGAGCTCCATGCAAGCATCCAGCCTAACAGTAGGTGCACCAAAAGCTAGCAATGGAAGAAAGAGGTCCCTGAGGACCATTGGTGCTGGAATGCATCAGTGCAGCTGGGGGCTTCAGCAGAAGCTGTCAGGGTGTGAAGTGTGATTCTGCAGCCTGAAACCATAGAATCATATAAAGGTTTGTGTTGGAAGAGACCTTTAAGATGGTAGTTCCAACCCCCGTGCTACAGGCAGGGACATCTCCCACCAGAGCAGGTTGCTCACAGTCCCATCCAGCCTGGCCTTGAGTGCTTCCAAGGAGGGGACATCCACAACCCCACTGGGCAACCTGTTCCAGTGTTTCACTACCCTCACAGTAAATTATTTCTTCCTTATATCTACTAAAAATCTACCCTCTTCCAGTTTAGATCATTTTGCCCCATCATGTTGCTACATACTCTTATGAAAAGTCCCTCCAGAGCTTTCCTGTAGGCCCCCTTCTGGTACTGGGAGGCTGCTATAATGTCTCCTCGGAGCTTCACACTCCTCAGAGGAAGGGTGTTCCAGCCCTTTGATCATCTCTGTGGCACTCCTCTGGACATGCTCCAACAACTCCATGTCCTTGTGCTGGGGGCTCCAGAACTGGATGCAGTACTACAGGTGGTAGAAAGGTAGAAGGGGCAGTCATCCCTAAGGTCAAAGCAACTGGGATTAAGGATGAGAGAAACAAAAGATTTACCATGAGTAATGTTTGGATTTGGGGCTGAATAATGGGCAGGGAGGCTAGCTGGTCCACAAGGCGAGATGTAGAGTGAGAGCTGAGACATTGGTCCCAAAAAAGAGGTCATTAGATAGGACTAGGAGCTAGGGCATGTCCGTAGAGTGAAGTCTGCCATTCTGCAGAGGCTGCAATGAATTTTAATGTTTTCCACCCATTGAAAATGTAAGTAAATTAATGAGCCCTAATGGTAATGTTACTGAGATTACAGCTCTAAGGCATCACGTCACAAAGCCTTCCTTCCCTACAGTGAGTCACTGCTCTCATAATGGGAGGTCTAAAGCCAGATGAAAACACAGAGTGGCTGTTCTAGCCAAAGGAGTGGCTGTTCTCATCGAAAAGCAATAGGAAAGTCATCATCTGAGTCCAAACAGCAGAGGATTTCAGGTGCATCGTGTTGGGCAGCAAGCCAGCAGGCAAGCTGTTGCAAGAAGAAGAAATCTTTCTTTATTATGTTCCTGGCATGAATGTGTCTCTGCCAGGCCCCCGGAGCCTTGGGCTGGCAATGAGCCCTATTCATCCCCTTGCCCACAGCTGAGGAGCCGGCATGAGGTCTGCCTGTCTTTGCAGTCAGAGTCCAAGGGCACTGAAGCTGAGCAGGATGGTGGTTGCGCAACAGATTTTAAACGACTTAAATCAAACTAGCTCTTATTTTAGTCTGCTACTAAAATGCTGCCACGTGGGATAGAGCCTGTTGCATGTAGAGCATCTGCTCCCAAACCCATGTGGGTATGGACTCAGTGTATTGGTTCAGACCCATGTCCAAATGGACTTGCACTCAAATGGACCTGTTTGCTAGGCCTGGCAGGCAGCAAGAAAACAAATTTCATGAAGCACATCTGCCATGTGATGATAGGGCTGAGTCTTGAAGATTGAACAAGGATAGAGATTATATGCACTACCGTTCTTGGAAACACTTGAGTTTTTATATAATTGTCAGTAAGAAAGATACCTTTTATGCTTGAATCAGAACTACATCTTTGACATTAAGAGAAAACAAGCAGAAATCTCCTCTGCAAACAATGCCTTCTAACATATGTAAGATTTCTATAATTACTGATTCTTTTTTCTATATTCTACAGTAATCATCACTTCTTTGTGCTGGGGCCACAGAGAAGACATTTAAATCCTTTCCACAGTCACAGAAATTGGCTAGCTGAATCTGCTTTTTCTTTTCTTTTTTTTTTTTTTTGGTGAAACACTTGAAATCCTTGAACATGGTTCTGCCTCCATCTGTTACCATTAACTGCCATTATCTACCTCCTGACGTTTCCAACAATCTCTGCCTCCTTGACCTCACTGTGTGAGTAGAGTGAAGCTAACCCAACACTCTTAATTTATTGTTTATGTCCTATTTTTACAGTAAGATTTTGTCATGTTTATTTAAGAGGTTCTGTAATTGAACAAGAGAGAAAGACAGGTATTAGGTAAATTCAGAGAAAGAGGTGGAAAAGAAAAACTGACTGAACTGGCTGAATTTTGAGATAAGAAAATGGATTACCAAACATATCTCTGCAGTCCTGTGCAAGGGAAGATAAATAAATGAGCATCACCGTGCGAACTGAACCATCCTTACAAGGCTCATCTTCTTGTTTGGAGCTCCACCTCGTGGACATGGTTGGGCAGTGGTGAGAGATAGTGGAGTCTCAAATTTCCTACGCAGATCTGGAACCTAACCAGGTTGTCAGAGACTCGGGTGCTTTGCAGTGATCTTTCTTTTTCCTTCTTATTCTTTCTCTTTTTGCAAAGAATGTTCATGTATATGCTGTGTTTGCACCAGGAAGTGTGCAAAGTATGAGAGTGGAAATCTCATAAGTAGAAAATAAGGTGTTTTTTGATTAAACAAGTTCAGAATTCAGGACAGAAACACAAAATATTTGTGACTGATGCTGGCTTGTGGGCATTATGGCTGTGGTGAGAAACCCTGCACTTGAGAGAATATGTCATTCAATTCTGTGGACTAAGCCTTGTTAAGGCATAGTCAAGCTGAAATTGTAACTGTTTTATAGAAATTGAGCCACACTAGAGCATTTAGAGAAAGAAAAAGGGAAGTAGCTCTCCCTCTACAGCACTGATGAAGATGCAGAAGCTAAGAATTTTATATGATAAAATGGATTTGTGGCAAGTACACAGAACAGATCTGGCTCAAAATTTCTGACTGCCATTCCCTAAGAAGAAGCCTTCCAGACTATGGTGTTTGGAGAAGATGCTGGAGCAGAGTTCACCAAAAGCCTGTGCACTGTCTGAAAGCCAGACTCTCGTTTTGACATGTAATATAGATCTGTGTATATACAGACCACGCAGTAAACAAGTCCTTTGTTGAACAGCCAACTGGACAATTTCCAAGATGCTCTAAATGATCAGATGAAACAAGAACATCCTGTTGAGTGCCTTATCAGATAGGCAATTTCCTCCCTGATTTGGCAGCCTGAGCTCTCCTCTCCAAAGCCTGCAGAGCTAGTGGTTTCAGCATGGGACCCAGCGGCATAAAACATCCAGATCCGAGTTGTTGGGATTGCCCATTCACTTACATTGCATGGAAAAAAAACAAAAACAAAAACAAAAAACAAAACTAAACAAAAAAAACTAAGAGGTGCTAAAGCTAAAATATTTCTTGCTGGTTTTTGTAGTCTGGACGCAACCTCTTCTTCAGTTCCCCTCCATTAGCTGAGGAGGTAAACTGTTCAAACCTTGAAGATGTAACAGCAGAACACTGGCCCCACAGAAAGAAAGCCTGAGAATCGAGTTCCAGTTCGACCGAACTGCTGTTCATTCTGACATGCTGAAGCTCCAGTCACATTTCCATTCATTCCGTTGCTTTTTAAATCCCACCATATGCTCCTCATTAACATGAGGGATGTGTGCCTTCTAGTAAGTGTGATCGATGCAATCGATGCGAACCAAATGCCTGTTGCACTCCGAACGCTCTAGAGGGCACCCTGCTCTCAGAGCACCTCTGCCTGAGAGCTGTCTGGCCTGCGAGCTCCTCGTATAATGTTACCCTTCCTCAAGACTGGGGACATTCCCCACTGCAGAGACCTGCAGCAGTCCTTCCTTCTGAGAGATTTCAGCTCTCCATGGCCAATCTAAAAGGTATTACAGCAAGAACTGTATTTCCAATTATGACTTTTATCACTAATATTGTTTAAGTGCTGTTATAAACGGCGTCAAGGAGCAGAGCAGCTGGAGAACAGCCTGAAGCACAGCCATCAGCCTGAGCACGGCCAGGGCTGGAGGGTGGCCAGACCATCAGCTTGTGGGTGCAAATCAGGTACCCACAAGAGAGGGAACTGGAGCTATCTTAGAGTGCTTTGAGAATGACTGAAGTGGATATCAGCGCTCATTACCAAGCTAAAAGCAAGTAGAATAGTGCTATGTAAGCCTTCAGTTGTGTAAGTATTCTATAAACCAGATTTCATTCCTCCAAAACAGACAGACATTCTCTTCCTCACTTATTATTAATAATCCACCTTGCCAAGAATAGGCTCCAGCGTGGCCAGGCTGGCTAGCTGGCTAAACCCAGGGTCCTATTTTGCATGCAGAGCAGAGTTGTGCTAATGAAGAAGAGCAGTCAGTTGCAGGAGTGGTCTCTGGGGTGGACCACTGGTTGTAACTGGGATGCCTTCCAACAGCATATGTGTGCACCATGCCTTAGCACTACAGTTAGGGTCTGGGTTAGGATTAGAATTTATAGTTAGGGCTAGAGTCTGGTTTAAGTTTACTGTTTTGGTTAGAGATAGAGACAGGGATATGGTAAGGGTGAAGGCTAGGATTAGGTTTTCCTTTAGGTTTAGGTTTAGAGTTAGGATTAGGATTAGGTTAGGGTTAGGCTTGCAGTGGAGGTGAAATTTAGGGTTAAGGTTAATGTTTGGGTTAGGATTGAGAGAACGTTGGGGATAAGTTTAGGGTTAATGTTAAGTTTATTTTAGGTTAGGTTTAGGAATGATACGATTCAGGTTAAGGCTATGTCTGGATTTACTTCTGGGTTATGTTTGGGCTTTATGGCTTCCTTAAGGTTTAGGATTTAGGTTTAAGGCTAGGATTATGTTTAGGTTTGGAGTTAGGATTAGCACTTGAGTTAGAGTTAAGGTACGGGTTAGGATTAGAATTTAGCTTTAGGGTTGAGGTTTAGGATATTTACAGGGTAAGGACTTAGGTTTAGAGGTAGTATTATGTTTTTTGTTAGGATTTAGATTTTAGGGTTTTCTGTTTAGGCTTTAGGGTTAGGGTTAGTGTTAGAGTTAAGGCAGGGGTTAAGGTTTGGTTTAGGTGTTTGTGTAGTGGATAGGATTAGGGTTGCTAAATTTAGGACTAAAAAAAATGGTTTGTTGCAAAGTTTGGAAACAAGGTCTGGCAGGAATGTCCATGGTCTGGCTGGGAGTCTGTTCCAGCATTAGGAAGGCTGCCTGATTGCCAGTCCCTTGCTCTGACCCCAAGGCAAGGCTTCCTTCCCCAGCAGCATACAGATCACACTGCTCAGGTAATGCTTGGTTTGGCCGTGGTCCTGTGAAAGCATTTGCAAGGCCAAGTGAAATAATTTTGAAGAACTGTATTTGGCCATTCCACTGCATTTATGGCTGGCAGAGAGGAATTCAGGTTTAGTCTGGTCAGTGCAGTTTTGTGTTTTGAGCAGTTTTGTGTTAAGAGACAATTTTATTACTTGTAATTAAGTAACAGCTGGGTGTTTGCTGGCACTTGTTTACTGTCTGGAAGAGGCAAGGAGCAGCCAAGTGAAATGAGTCACAGACAAACATGAGTTTGACCATTTATCCTTGAAGTACAATTTTGATTTCAAATCTTATTGCTTAAAAATTAAGCAGTCCCTAGAAATACAGTGAATCTAGAATCCATGATGCTGTTGTCTTTAAAACCGATTTGCCAGTATGAATCCATTTCATTTGCTGGGCAAGATAAAACTTTAAAGTGACTTTGATTTTTTTCTTGGAAGAAAGGAACAGAAGCTAAGCGATAACCAATAATTTAAAATTTCCCAGACAGTAGGGGAATATAAATCTGAAATTCCAAGCCAGCCAAGCCTTTGTCTGTGAAGAGCCACAAGGACAGACTGGTGCTGGGGATGTAGCTGGCCGTGTCATACCACCATCAGCAGGGAGCAGTCTGGGCAATCATGGTGGAGGTACAGCTGTCCTGAAGTGTTCTTCACTGTGATGAAAACAAACATGAGTCGGTATGCCATACATGGGTAAATAGTGAAGCAAAGAATCACTGAACAAAAACTTCTCTTGGAGTCTTCCTGAGAAGCTGAGGTTCCTTTTATTTTTTTTTTTCTTCTTCTTTTTGAAACATGAGTAACTCAGCATAAAAGTAACAATTCACCCCAGCCGAGGAGCAGAGGAGTCATCAGACTGCATGGAGCAAGGTGAAAGTTAGACTAGTTAGTCTCCTTTGCCTTTGAATTGGATGAGTGCATTAATCCAGCAGTAATCCAAATGGCATCAGAATCCCCAGGGAGAAAACCTAGCCCTGGCCAGGCAGAACTCTGAAGGAAAGCTGCAGCTCAGCTTTTAATCTGCAACAAACGATACAGAACCAGTAAACCTATTATACTGGAGAGTCACCCTACAGATCCGGGAATATACAGAAATAATCATAACTTCTGGGGAAGGCAGCCATCTTACTTGTATCTGCGTAAGAATACAGAAAAGTTGCAGGTGCAGGAAACAGAGCATGGGGGTTGGAAGGGACCTTCAGACATCATCAAGTTCAACCCCCCTGCCAAAGCAGGTTCCCTACACCAGGATATGATCAGATATGTCAGGAGCCCAGCACAACTCTTGCATTCCTCAGCCAGACTGAGAAATCTTACACAAGTGCTGATATTGCAGAGTTGCTGCAAGACAAGTGGGGAAGCCTTTCCGAGTTTTATTTACTGTACTAGATACAATATATTTTACAAGATCCTGAAGAATCCATTAAAAAAGTGGCAAATTTTCTAATGACAGGGCAAATTTCAAATTGAGTTTTTCTACCTCTTGCCCTCAAAGTCCACTGTGCAGGAGATGAAGATCTGTAAGGAGCCTGGCTCCATCAGTTATGGTGCTCATGAAACTGCTTTCTTTGAGCACAGCAATTTCACAGAATACACAGGGTATTATGAGGAAAGGGATGCGTTTTAGCAAAACCCTTATCTCACTAAGAAAAATGAGTTTGAGCAGAAGCTTTCCACTGGGAATTTAACTAGAGTTTTAAAGCAGTTTTGAGAGAGGGATCAACTTCACTGTTCCCCAGATACACAAGGCATAGACAGTTCTCTGTAGCTCCCTGTGTTCAGAGGCTTCTTCCCAGATCTGCCCAACCAAAGTCTTGACTCAGCGGATACACAGAATACATCTACAGCTTGAAGCATGATTAAAATGAGCAACCAGGTTCCAGATCTGGCACGGGTTGATACGATTTCAGCGAGGCAGCTGTGTCACATCCAGGTGCCAGGTGGAAAGGGCTGCCTGCTTGCTTACAGCGACTGAGAGGAGGCTTCTGAAGATTCTGTTGGCAAGGAATCCTTTGAGGTGCTAGACCCTGAATTAACATTTTCAAGAGCTCCACTTTTTGTTTTCAATTCTTTTGTCTCTGGATTTGGTTGTGTACAACTGGAGTCTGACACTTTCTGTTACAGAGTATTGTGTCCACCACCTTTACACGTCATGGTCATTAACCAGTTTTTTAAGTGTGTTCTTCAGTTTGTAAATGTGGAGCTTAGACAGCCTCACCTCATTCTTACACAGATTAATTCAGGAGAAATGTCTTTCACTTAAATACCTCATTATCATTCTTTGTGTGACTGGCTTCTTGAGAAGAGGGAAATGCAAAGCTGAACACTGTGATAATTTTGTAATGGATTTGTAATATTTTTACAGCCATTTTACAAACTATGGCATAAGAGACGCATGTATCCTTTTATCTTACCCTGCTCTGATCTTTAAAATCACACAAATAACTTCTAATGGAAAAGGTTGTGGAGGCAGAGTGCTAAGATGAGCCTTACTGCTGCCATGAGTCCTTCCTTTGCAATAGCACAGTGGGGGGGCCAAAGCACTTACTCCTGTGCTAGTGCTCATGCTCCTTGGCTCCTCCTGTTCCTTCGCAGAGGCTATGCAAGGCTTGCCAGCTCCTCATCTATTAGCTACTACCTGGACTTTGCACACACTTCCTTTCAGGGCAAGCAGAGGAAGCAGAAAGCCTTCTAGCAAGGATTGCTGCTGATCAGACAGAAAGATGGAGGCGAGTGGGCAGCAAGGTAGCGGTCTCAGTATGGGCATGGAAAGTGTTCCTGCAGGCAGAGGCTCACAAAATCAACCAAAATCCACACTGTGACATGAATGCAAAACACGTGCTGATGCCAACTTGACAGGTGTGCATCTGATGAGAACCTCCTTCAGCTCCACAGATCCGCATCTCACTCAGCATCAGCCCTAGAGGCTCTGCGGCACGCCTTGTAGTGTTTGTAAGGCATTGATTGCACTGTAACCTGAGCATCCTTTTTGTCCACGCCTAGTTTCAAGTGCCTGACTTTCATCTGCTCTTGAAAGAAATTGGCATTTGATTCAGGAGTGAGCAGTTGCTAATGAAATGAAGCCGTGCACTCTGTACTCTATCTCATTTTTCAGGTTTCCTACCCCACTTTAGTTTACCTAATATGATTGCTTTCATTCCAGACTTTACTAACAACGTTTCTGAAATTAACTATGAAAGAAACCACCCATACACTGAAGGAGTTGGACTCTAACCAGTTTCAGATGCTGCACCAAGAGTATGCCATGTCCCATTCGGGAGAAATTCGAGCAGTTGAATACTTACACCTCAGCAGCTGAAGTGTAAGTAGAATGTCAGCTTACCTCTGTAGATAGAAATCTAAGTACATATGTGACTTCATCAGAGCCCAGCTCTTGATCACCCATCCCTCAGCCTTCAGTCCAAATAAAAGGATAAAATAATATAATAAGAAGCAAGAAAAAAGAAGTAAAGAGAAAATTAAGTTAATGTCCTTGCAATAGTTATTTTTAAAGTCTGCACTTCTGTAGCTAAGATATCTACGTGACAAGAAGCTATGATTCATCACATTAGCAGTGTAATCTCTGGCTACTTTTCTGGAGGATTTTTGATTTGCAGTCGTTCTAAAGGTCTGTATCTCAGTCTGCATTATTGTCAGCCTTCCCTCAGAGCACAAAAGCCTGGTTGCAGAAGAGGCATTACGCTATATACTGCATGTGAAGAGTATTGCAGCTAACACACAAATACCAATAATAACAATATATAATTGTTCTTCATTATAGTAGCAGAATCGTAGAATCATTTAGTCTGGAAAAGACCTTCAAGATCACCAAGTCCACCATCAACCTCATACCAGTCTCCACACTGAAACCCTTAGTGCCAGGTCCATGAATCACTGAAGTACCTCTAGGGGTGGGTGGGGACTCTGCCACTGCCCCAACAGCCTGTTCCAGTGCTTGACTACCCTTTCCTTGGAAATATCTTTCCTAACAGCCAATTGAAACCTCCTCTGGCACAATTTGAAATGTTTTCCTTGCATCCTAGTGTTATTTGTCAGGGTATTTTTCTGTGTCCGCTAGTCAGAACAATGGTACTTGAAGACAGGGAAGAGCACAGAGAGAAACATGACTTTATTCATGTTTCCAGCTGGTATTGCTCAAACCAGTTCAGCCCTTTTAGTGTTAATAGAAGGCAGAGTAACAGCCGAGTGACTGGAAGCGTTGCCCTGGCTGAACCCTGCTGAGGACAAGCCTAATTACACAGTGTTTAAAATGGTGTCACAGCATCCTGCGTATATCAGGGCTCCTCCACTTGCTGACAGCAGGGTTTTAGCTTTAAATATCCCTTCTGTAGAAATGGCTCCTGCAGTCCCAGTACGCAATTATTTCTGACATGTCACACATGCTATCATCACCTCATCGTGTTAAATCATTTCACCTATTAGAAATGATGCTCCAAGCATGTATTTTAAAAGTTTTCTTTATTTAGGCAAAAATTTTTGTTTTTAAATACAATAATGGATAATTAAAAATTAGGTAAGTCAACTTCAATGAGGCCACTTATTCTTTTAACATCTAAATAAAAAAATAAAATTAATGTTGTGACAAGACAGCCATCAATGCAGTTAAATGTAGGATAGTATAAGTAGAAAACTAGTGGTATTTTTTTCTCTTTATGTTATAGATGAGTCCACATATACTTACCTGGATATAGATGTGGATGTAGATAGAAATGTAAATACATACACATTTTTTTCTAGATTCATATTAAGTGCCACATTAATAATGGCAGTATGCCATCATAAATATAAATACAGTTTCCTTTCACAAGAGTTGTGCAACATCTATTTGCTCAAAAAGTGTGATTTTAAAATGAAGCAAGAGGAAATCAAAACTTGTTTTGGCTGCACTTTTCAAAATTGTCAGCAGTGTGCACCATCTGCAGGTCCTCCTGATTTCATAGGATTTGGTAGGCATACATAAAATTTGTTGTGAACACAAATTTAGCAGCCCACCATCCAACTCATCTTGAGCTTTAACACTGCAGCGAGCACATGGACTTCCAGACCTCCCGAAGCAGCACTGAGCTTGCTGCAGGATATGCAGAGAAAAGAATTAACTGTGTGGAATCCTTTAATCTTCTATAGCTTTTATTTGAACCTGTCTCCTCCAGGCAATTTCCAAATTCTGCTCTTCATCTAGTGATCCTTTAATGACAATTGAGTGTGCCTTCGCAAGCCCTCGCATGCGGATATGCACTTACAAGTGGGATGCTGCTTAACACCAAAGAGCACAGAACAGAGAAGTGCCTTGTCCCTGCCATGTTCATCATCAGAGAATGAGGCAGCTAATATTTAGAGCTCAGTCCAGCAAATGATTTTAGGAGCTACTTCTCCCATTGGCTCTTAGACAGAAACCTTTATTGACAGTGAAGTCAGTGTAATGATTTTTACAGCCAGGATTTTTGTTATGATCACATCTGACCCAGACACACAGATTGTTCATCTTTTGTGATAAAGTTGAAATGCAGAAACCCCTGAGGGAACATTCTTTATGCAGTTTAGATCTCTTCTATCCTTTTTTACTCACATTGTTACTTTTTATTTACAAATACAAGCCAATCTCCTATTTTAGCCAGCACATGTAAATATTTGCACAGATTTACCTTTCTTTAATTAACTAAATATATATATATATATATATATATATTTTAACATCGAAATAAAGTCCCATGGCCTTCCTAAACCTTTCTGTCTATGCCAATTAACTTTATTGCAGATTAGGATCATGTCCCTGAGTCTTGATTGAGTTTCATTAACATTTAACCAATTTAAAGGAATGCAAATTGGAGTGTACTCTTTATCCCCGCTCTCACATGTTGCATGTCTGGTTTAGCAGAGTTTGCTGCTTGCTCTTCAGGGATCTGATCTTTCAGCATTTTCATCTAAACGGCATTCCTTTTCCCAAGCCCTCAATAAAATCCTTCTCCATGGGGAGCAGGAGTCAATAGGGTCTTCAAGGAAACAAAACAAAGAAGTGACCATGAAATGAATTTTCTGCATGGACCTCTGACACATCTGAGGAGCCATCTGGCATTGAGTTCGCACCTAGAGCAATTTGATAGGGATGGTGGTGAAGTGAAGCTGGAAATTCTGTAATTTATATTCACAGACCTAATCCAACCATTAGATCCTTTGAGTAGCAGCATGAGAGTGACATCCAGTCTATTTAAGATACCTTCTTTGACCAACTCTTGAGAGCTGGCAAAATTAGCATTCGTGTCTCTCTCTTTGTTACTGGTGACTCCTGTAAGGCACCAACAACCCTCCCTGATGCAGCCAAAGGAGAAAAGGGCAGGAAATTAAGTCTAAAAAAAAAAAAAAAGAAAGCTGTCAGCGGGAAACCTCCTAGCTTTTTTAAAGGCTAGGTTCCATAGAGGCGGAGAAAAAAGAAAAAAGAAGTAAGTACAGAAATGTTTTCATGTCCCCAGGCAGAGGACTGAAAAGCCAACTGGGCTTTGAATAACTCCTTCAAAAGTAGTTTTCAGTTTCTTGGAACTACAAAGTGTTGCTTTCCCCCACCCAGGTGGTGTGTGAAGCAGCAATACATAGCAACTCATGAGATTCACCATTTGCAGCTAGAAGAGTTGAAATGCAGTAACATCCTAATTGTCCAGTAAGATCACTACTGCTGGTCTGTGAAGGGAAATAAAACACTACAGGTCCTCCTTGGCAGTGCAAAGGAGTGAGTTACTATTTCAAAATTCAATCTCATAAATGCAGAACTGAGCCCTCACTTCAGCCGGTATACATCACAAGTTGGAGATTGAAGTCATGTATAGTAACAGAAGAAATGTTGATGGATCCTGTTATAATGCCTGAAAACCAGCATGGTCTCAGAATATTAAAAAAAGCCCAAGATCTTCTCAGTGCATGATATTTCATTCTGCCAGGTCTCAGTACAGGTAATGGAATGGTCAACTTCAGTTTTTCAGGGCCTTGACGTGGATTCCCTTCTGTCTCTGACAAGGATTTCTTTCATGACCATCTGTAAGCAGGGAGCTGTTCTGCCTCTACTGCGAACATCCATTAAAAATGAGAACATATTTTAATCATTTTAATACTCAACAGGAGCCTGCACGCCATGCTCATAAAAATCTGCGTCAGCGGAGGTGAACTGCTGTTCTACACCTACTGTGACAACACTGTTGCTAGGAATATGTTGCAGTCCGTCTTTCATTGACGCAGACAGATGGAAGTCAGAAGGCACCAAATTGAAACTTTGTGGTAGGACAGAGCATCCAAGATTGACAGTGTGCTCCACAGTCTTCAAAGTGGTATGGGGCTTGGAGTTACTGCATTGCAAGAGAAATGACTTCTTCTCTGGGCTGACTCTGGAAGTTCACCACAGCCTTCAGCTCACTCAGTGTTGCAATGGAGCAGCCAGAGTTAATGGTTTGTCCAGTTTCCAAGAAATTCAGAAGGACCGTACCTTTCCCATTCCAAAAGACATCACTGTACCCACTGAGTGCTGAGTCTTGAGCATTTTGTTCCTTGAGGAATTCACATATCACCACTCCATGGGCTGCTGTTTTGACTCCAGCTCATAGTAGTGACACCATTTCGTGTCACCAGTAATGTTGCCTTCAGCCTTGTTTTGGTTCATTAGGTACTGATGAGCTTGCATATTGAGTTCTTTCTGTTCATGTGTAAGCATTTGTGGAATCAACCTGTAGCAAACTTTGTGATATTCCAGTGTTGCCACCGTCATTCTAAGTGCACTGAAGCAAAAAGTAAGCGCCATGCACAGTGCCCTGGTCATAATCTGCCAATCTGTGCAGATGAGCTGATTGAGACACATGGTGTGACAGCTGTGTGTGGCCTGTCTTTCATATTGCTGTTGCCACTGCTGAAACACATCACGGATCGCCTCTCTGTGTTCACATCCACAGTTTGGACTCCATAAACATTCAGCAATCATCAATGAAAGTCAGTGTGCCACTTTTTCCACATGGAGGAATTCAGTTCCACACCTTGCTTCATCAGCACTTCCATGCTGGACATCATTCTGTCAGACTGCCCCTCTGCTGCCATCTGTTACACAGCAACGTGCAATGGGATATTGGTGGGAAGGTTCAACCTCTACTGCCATACCACCAATATCTGCCTCTGACATTATGAGCCAACATCATAAAAGTGGAGGCATTATTTTTGGAGCAGTCCTTGTATATAGTGGAAGAGTGTTCATTTAATGACAAATTACTAATTATTACAATACTATTTATTTATTTATTATCACTAGCAAGTGCAGCAAACTTATTAAATGCTTGGCCATACAAGGAGATGAGTACAGTGAGCATGATGCAATTCAGAGTCCAAGGCACTAAGCAGAGCCATAAGGAACAGTTTATTTTTGTAATTAACTCCTCATCCCCCTCTGTTTACCTACCTAGATCTATGAGTTTCTCTTTCCTGTGAGTTGTTCTACACTTTCCATTCAGCTACTACCTTCACAAGAGGGAAGATTGCAATCAATAATAATCAACACAAGTGCTTACCAATATTTCTGCGGTGTGGAGCCTGACCTTATGAAGATTCTGGGTATATTTTGTCTTCCCACACTAGACTTGTAGCAGCTGATATTATCTCACTGACTTTAATATACTTTCCAGCATGGAGAAAGATGGAGTAAGGATAAAATCAAAGAAGTTTTGATTGAGCTTCCAAACCTCAAAACTCGCATTTCATTTAAGCTTTAGATGAACCCTGGGAGAAAGAGCTGTGTCACAAATTGCTGTATTTTGCTTGTGCCAAGATCTTAAAACCACCACTGTGGACTCTGAACTTCTGTAAAATATTTCAAACAAGTGATATAATTTGTTTGTCGACATCTCTCTTGAAATGGATATCTTTTTATGTATGACTTTCTATTCAGGTAGTGTATTCTTGGTTCTGAATTACTGCATGGGAGCATGAAATAAGTTGTACAGAAGCAGCCAAAAGTTTTCATGGTTACACGTGAAATGCTCTTAGGAAGAGAGTTCCTCCTCCAAAAGGTCTTGTTTCAGAGACCAATCTGGCAGTGAAACAGGAAACACAGAAGAGACACTCCACTTTCTATTTTGTGCTCTTGCCATGACTTGCTCACAGTGCTGGCCTAATTGTGATTCTGAGTTCAGTTGATTTGTTGTGGGGTTCCACTAAAATGATTAGTCCATTTGACACCAAGTTCCTCAGTTTCCCCAACTGAATAAATGACCACCAACATGCTTGTAGCTTCTAGATGTTCATTACTGTAATTGCTCTTTATAATGAAAGACTCCACAGAAGAACAAAGAGGGGAAATACTTAATTCCACAAATATCACTCCATGCATTGGTCTTACAATGACATGCTTTACAGCTCTAGAAGTCTTTAGTGTGCAAGTGTATCTGAAGGACTTAATTTTGTTGTTCCCAACCTGAAAGACTGCAATCGTGCAAATACAGTTTTGCTTGTCATGGCTGTAGGACAGACGCTTGTGCTGGCTTGCTCTTAGCCCATCATAAATACCCATCAATATTAGTTGTGCCTGAGGGACCTGTCCTTGTACATGTCTGTCAGCTTGATCTGGCTATGAACTTCCCAGATTTTTCAATTTCTGAAGTGAAGTGACTATTTGCCTGCTGTAACTGAGATGGTGGGAGGTGAGAAGAGAGCAATTCCCTCTGTGGGACTTTAGTGCTTCAAATGTGAATGGAGGTCTGCCAGCATGGCTTGGTGTAACTATAAAGCTCTTTGTGCCATGGGTCAAATTCATTGCTGGAGGAAAGAAAAGGCAAAGGCTTGGAGCTGCTGCAGGAATCCATATCGTCAAGCCCTGACTAATGCTGTTTCTCACCTCCCTAAGCACCCTACAGCTGTGCCTGTGCTCTGTGGGAGCTCTGCACAGAAGGAACTCAGGCAGAGGCCAAGCACAGTTCAGCTATTGTTAGTTGCTTATGTTTGCCTATAGGCAATGGAAACAAACAGTGTATACACTATACATTTAAGCCCAACTTGGTTGAATTATTTTGAGATTATGAAAATAGCTTTGTTTGCTTCTGGCCGGGCTTTCTGAAATGCATCTGTAGCCTTTTCAGCACACGGTATGTGCCTTTAAAAATGGCACACTGCATTTTGGCTCGGGATTTGATCCTTAGTGATGAAGTCCCTTTAGTTGATACGATGCATGTCATTGTTGCAGATGGATGAACTGAGCAGAACAGATGGGTCTCACTTTGTTCATTCTGTATGCAGCAACCAATCCTTTCTGTACTAATGAATTGTGTGTGATGCAAATAGGGTAAATAAACTGCTTACAAACCTGGTATTAACAATAATAATAACAACAATCACATTTTTTAAGTGCATGTTTTTTCTACTGTTGTGTATAAAAAAGGCAGAACTTAGTCATTCCAACCAGTTTGTTTCCGAGATGATGTGCCTTCCCAGAATATCTGAGCTCTTGAGAAGTGCCAATGAACTTAATCTCCATTCTGCCTCTGGAGGAGGCAGTGAGCAGTATCTTGATTCACAGACAGAGAAGCTGAGTCACTGAGAGTAAGCAATGCACTGGACTTTACATGTGATGTGAGTCAGAGCTGATACCAGAGTTTCAATTTCCCTTATACGAGTTACAAAATTACTCTTCCTCCTGAGCCTTGCCCCACTGAAGAGGGGACATCTGACCTCATGGCTGAAGGGACACACGGGACAGTCAAGCTTCTTCTAGAAGCTTTTCCTGCTTTTGTGAATTTGAAAATTATACCTGTCCAGTGCAGTCGTTTTTCTCTCTCTCACCAGGAAATAGAGGATTATGAGGTCCCAGAACCAGCAGTTATATAACTATGACGCAGACATCTGTGTTTATCTACATGCGAAATGAGTGCTCAGCTGATATGACTTGATTCTGATGAGTGCGGTGGGTTTGAATTATTTATTGATTCTTTTTGTTAGTGGTGCTTTGTAATTGAAGGCAGGAACAGCTACATTTTCCTTGAGAGAAGGAGGATAGCTTAGAAGGATTCTAGGAAAAAGCAAGTTCCAAAAGAGATCTTGAAGAAAAGCAGCATCCTTATTATTGCAGCACATGAAATAGACATAATCAACAGCAAGTCTGCTTGATTTATTATACAGTTAAAAGACTTTTTAAGAATTATGGTCTACATTATCTCCCCACTTGCTTGAAAAATCCGCATGAGAAAAAGGAATTTTAATAAATTTTATTTTTGTGAACATTTAAGATGCCCAACAATACAAGGAAATAGATTTATGTAAATGGAATTTTTACTTCTACTGTTCTTTTGTTGGAATTTTTATACAAATACTTTGGTAATTTACTAATCTGTTCTGGAGATATATTCTTTTACCTTCCCCTAGTTCTCCCCAGTTTGCTTTCAGCTGATGATGTAAAGAGCAAGTCCGGAAAATCTGGGAAGAGCTGCCAGCTGAGGCTGCCCAGGGCTTCATCCAACCTGGCCTTGAGCACCTCCAGTGATGGGGCATCTGGGCAGCTGTGCGAGGGCCGTGCTGGACTCTGAGTAAAGAATTTCTCCCTAATAGCTAACCTAAATCTCCTTTAGTGTAAAATCATTCCCCTTTGTCCTATCACTGTCAGATCATGTAAACAGTCAGTCTATTTACCACTTGTAGGTTCCCTTTAAGTCTTGAAAGGCCATAATGTGGTGTGCTGTGCTGAGGTTTGCTGTGTCCTAGAGCCTTCTCTTCTCCAGACTGAACATGCCTATCTCCTCAATCTTTCTTCATGAGTTTTCATGCTGAAAATTGCTCTGTATCATTGTTTGGTAAACCATGATAGTTTATAAGTCCTAATTCTAGGAAAAAAATGTTTATCAGCCCTGGTATTTGTAAAATTCTTATTATCTTAAGGCAAAAAAAAAAGAAAAAAAAATCAGAAGAAAAATCACAGAGTGAGGCAAAAGGTACAATAAAGCTACAAGAGCGTGAGCCATGACATACAACTGAGAGCAGTCAAGGCAGTATTTTCCCTCTTTGTGTGGAGAGAGGTTGAAAGCAGAGATGCAGACAAATTAACAAGTTTTCCATGGGAGTATTTCCATCATGAAAGGGTGAGTAGAAAAGATTTGAAAAAGCTGCTGGCCTTCTGGTGTTCTTACCAGATGTAGAAAGCCCCCAGTGCTATACTGTGAGAACAACTCCTAATATGTCCTTGTGAATCTTAGTCTTAGAAGGTAGTCCAAGGGTAAGGAGCAACATTTCAGATATCTGTGTGTATTCACAGGCTTAGAATTTGCAAAGCTTTTATTCAGAAACCAAACAATTTGCCCACAGAGACACCAAGGCCTCACTTTGCACAGCACTTGGCATAATTATACCTGAGCAGGTCAAACTGGAAAAGACAGGCACTCTTCTAAGCTCACATCAGTGATGCTTCACACATTCTGCCTCCACGGTTCATCACACCTCTGTACAAGCAAGCCATTAATCCTCTATGCCATCTGAAAAGAAGTAAATTGGTATTAGCTTAAGCTGGTTGCAAAGCAGATGAAACAAAATGGAAAGAAGGCAGATGATTTAAATTTAGATGAAATCACCCAGTAACAGCAGTTGTATGTTTTCCCAAGGACAGATAGCAGTCAGACCTCACCTGCCCCGAGGAGCATGCCCTCCTAAGGAACGCCTCTGACTTCTGCCCCGTCGCGTTATTTGAGGTGACAGCTTTCTCACCTGCATGTAGCTTGTGAATGAAGCACGTCACTGCGCCCGTGCATGCCAGTCTGAAATAGTCCTGTGTCACATAGGTTAAGGCCAGGAGCTTTCTCGCATAAATCACTCTAGAAAGCCTGTGTTCAGTGGAAGCAATTAAACTACCAGGGGCGTCCTACTTGAAGTACTTAATTGCACAAAGTGAGCTAGATAAAGCAGAACACACGGTAGTACGACGACAAGATAAGCTTTGACAATACCAGGTCTTGCGTCTTGCAACTTATTGTTATTAGTTTGTGTAGAATATCGCTCCACTGAAAGTATTTTGCAAAATTACATAGCACTCAGACATGGATATGTCACTGGCAGACACCAGATTCATCACTGTACATTAGAAACAGGGAAGGGGAAAATGAGCTCTGTATCAATGGTTTGCATTTGGACCTGTCTTCCTTTCTTTCTCTATCAGTATTCTGATTACATAGCGCACAGGATGCATTTCCACGAGGCGCTTTGTGATCATCGATATTAATTGCAGCTGCACAGAGGAGAATGAGTCGTGGGCATTAGCAGCTGCTTTCCACATCATTAGCTGTGTTATCGCTCATGCTCACAAGTCTCGCTGCACCTTGATCAGACTGTGACTAATATCTGCTCTTTAGCAAGGCATCTGTTTTTAATGAAACTTTAAAGGCAGTTAGTGACTCAGTGTGTCAGTGAATAGGCTTTGTATATCTGATGAGGAGTTAAAATCTTGCCTATAGTGTAGTAAATGAAAAGGGTTTAATGGTCCCAGAACAGTCATCAATTACTTCTATTATCCCATGAATTATCTCGTACAAATTTCTTTGCATGTTTTGAGATCTGGTTCCTAAAAAAAAAAAAAAAAAAAAAAAAAAAAAAATGCCTGGATGTTTTCCAGGCAACAACATCTGCTTCAGGAACCAGCCCACCAAAAATCCTGTGCCTGCTCAATGCAACGTGCATCCCATCGCTGCTGATCACAGCGTCTACAAAGCATTTGCAAAGCATGCATCAGCAGTACTGGCAGTGGGCTGGGGAAGGTGGCAGCTCATAGAACCATTAAGGTTGGAAAAGACCTATGAGATTGTCTAGTCCAACCATCCACATACCACAGATATTGCCCACCAAACTACAACCCTCACTACTATCCCTCCCTACCCATTTCCTCAAACACCAGTAACTCCACCACTTCCCTGTCAGCCTGTTCCAATGCATTACCACTCTTTCAGAGGAAAAATTTTTTGAACTATCCAACCCAAACTTCTCCTAGTACAACTTGAGGCCATCTCCTCTTGTGCTATCTCAGTAACCAGGGAAAGGAGGCTGATCAGGCTGATCTGCACTTGTCAACAAACTCCTTTCAAATTGCTGTATATCAGCATCACCTGCCCCTAATCTATGTAATTAATATGTCAGGAAAGGTTCTGATGCAGGATGTATCACTTTTGCTCTTTTCCTGTGCACAAACATGAGTTATCCATAAGGAAAATGGACATAAATGACAAGTGAGACCTCAGTGAACTCAAAACATGGCCTTGTGGTACCACTATTGGCAGATTTAGTTATCTCAGGCAGAAATGAACATTTCTAGAAAATTAAAAGTACTGCTGGCATTTGAAAAGCTCTCTGCTCTGATGATGTCTTTCCCATGTCTCACATTCACTGCGTGCACTGCAAGCACATGGAAGTGAAAATGCACAGGAATCCAGTCCTTTCCTTGCAATGACCCTTTCAGGGATATTATAACCTCTCTTGAGTTTATCCCTGTTGAAGGAAACCTGTTTAGATTTCCAAATACAGCATTTCTTCCGCCATCACCCCCTAGCCCCTTTTTTAAAATTATTTTTTAATGAATAAAGAAAAAGTCTTCATATGCCTGACATTATTCTATTGTTTAGTTTTTCCTTTTTAAAAATAGAAATACTGAAGTCTGAGCCTCCCTTATCTGCAGAACATAGAAGAATAAAGGATATTTATTGTGGATCCACAGTAAACTTCAGTGGGATATAACAGAGCCATACCTCCATAGGGAAAACCCTATGCAGCACCATCACATATGGGAGAGCAGATATTTTAGGAAAGCAAATCAGGTACAAAACTGAACTAAATGTCCTTCATTTCCTAAGTTCTGACTCTGTTCTCTTTCAGCATCACTGTAGTATGACTGGGAAAGTAACACAATGTAATACAGGAAATTACAGACAAGTAGAGCCTGCATTTCCAACACTGAAAGAGAAATGAGACTGAGGTTTTCTTTACATAAAGAGAGAAAGAATTGATCCAATTATCACAATTATCTTTTTTTTTCTCCTTTCTTTTTTTTTCCATTTGTAGTTCTAAGTTGCTGCCAGAAGGAAAGAAAATGAATGTGAAACTTGTTTTCCAACTGTGCAAAATGCATACTTGTCACCAATTTATTTTCTTTTTCTGGTTTGAAATGATGAGAGGAAAGATGTGTGGTTGTCACCCGTAGAAGCACACATGCAGGTAAGTGTCTGAGATGTAAAGCTGCTGGCTGAGATTTTGTTTTGACTTTCCAAGTCACAATACTCCCACATAAAGCAGAACTGGTAGAGAAAATGCATTGCTAAGTCAGCCTGGGGAATGCCACAAAGAACTGCATGAGCTCTTCAATCATCTTCCTCCGTACAAAACAAACCGAAACAATTTCAGAAGCAATTTAAGCCAAGAGCAGAGCTGTGTGTGCAGCTATTATGGTGCAGTGCAGTGATCTGTCCAAAGCACGGTGGTTCTGGGAGGTTGTCCTCAATGTTGGCAGGTCAAATCAGAGGAAGCGGCGGAGGGAGAGGAGCAGTTGATGGATGCAGAGGATGCTGTTGCTTAACCCTCCAGCACTGGGCGAATGTCCCCATGCCTGGTCGATTTCCAGGAAGGTAGAGAGCTCTCTGCAGCAATAACAGCTTGTACCAGGGCAGAGATGTGCAGGAACTGTACATGCCAGGCTGTCCCCAGCACGGCTGCTTAATGACAGTCAAATACATCCATTGTGTTACCAGGGCAGATGAGGTCTGCTTTTCTTTCCATCTTTGAAAAGTCTAGAAATTGCATGTACTCTTTAAAAGAACACCTGCATGCCACCCTGTGTGAGGTGCTTACAGAGGAGTGCCTGAAATAAGAGCACTGTGCGTCTGCACTGAAACAAGAGGAATATGGTGCAGAAATAAAAATACTGAAATAATAAAAATTAACATAAAAATACCAGAAGAATCATAGATCAAGAAAACAAACATTAAGAAAAGCCTATACAAAAATGATATTGTGATGTTTTGACTTGAAAAATCATTCTTTCCTTGCTGCATTCACCCAGCAATGTACCAACAACCCCTGGGCACAGGGTCAGGAATCCCACTGCAGGGTTGTACGGGGAGGTGTTTTGAAGCTGTTCAGAGTAAGACACAAAGCAACAAGAAAGTTGCTCTGGATAATAATTACCTATTCCCCTTCTCTCTTCATTCTCAAGCTCAGGCAAGGCTCTGATTCTTCAAGATTGAAATATATTCTGCTGGTTTTCCCCTTTTTACTTCCTGCGTGTTTCTGTGATGCTCCAGGAGGGATCTGCCTGGCATTTCAAGCTCAGATCTCCACAGTCAGAGCACCATCATCCCCAAACCCTTGGAAGTGAAGAACCATTTGGATACCACCATCAAAGTGCTGTGTGAAGAAGGCATGATTCTCTCTCTCTTTGCTTTTTCTTTCCTTTTTTAAAAAACAGGAATTATTTTGTGGGTCTTCTCACATTATAATTTCCAGCCATCTTCTTTGTAACCATGTGTACCAAAAGTTTTTTTCAGAATAGAAAAATTTTATAAATATAACATAAACTAATATATTTTATATTCTATTTAGTATATGGTATACAGAATAATATATAAATTGTAATATGTATGTATGTATTTATGTAATTACATTCCTCCAGAAAAAGAACATATATAGTTCTTATGAGCTTAGAGATAAAACTTCCAGAATTGGTGACAGCTGTGGTTTTATAAGGTCCATGCCATCATTCCCTTTGTCTTGATCAAGACAAAACATTGGACAAACCTAGTTCCAAAGAGTGTTTTCAAGCAAGTAAAAGACAGGAAAGATAGAAAGTGACAATGCTGAGGTCTCTCAGGAAACCCAACAAGATGGAAAAGGAAGCCAAACACCCAGACAGCCAGACCTCTGCCTTCCCACTGCAACGCCAGTGGATCACCACGCTGCCCTTCATCAAAGAGAACTTCAGTTTTTATTTAGAAGAGAGCAGAGTCCTGCTGTCTCCCTGAGGTTTGGTTTGGTTTTCCCACACTCCACAGGGTGACAAACGTCACGTTCTCATCTCCCTATTTATGGAGTTCTTGCAGTGCTGGGTAATAGCACTGCATTACCCAGCTGAGTGCTCTGTGATGCACTGAGATGCCTTTCAGAGGCAGAACTCTTCTGTTTTTCTTTAGAAAAGGGATGATCAAACAAGGAAAAGTAGTAACTTTCTGAATGCACGAGACATAGACTGGCAGAAACAGCAGCTGAGTATCACACTGTGTTTCTCTGGAGCACCTGTGTCTATGTTTCTCTTGCAAAGTGGACGCAGCAGGAGGTGTTGGCAGAGTGTAGCCTGTTTGGTGTAGGTGACATCATCACCCAAAGATCTGTGTGCAGAGAGGTTGAGTTTGGGTGTTGGGGAAAAGGAGCTAAGGCTGGTGCCTGGCAGGCAGGACTGTTCCAGCTGAAAACACTGCTGACCACAGTCAGTGCTCAGACATTTGCTAAGAACAGATGAGCAGGGTGGGGGCTGCTGAGTCATGTTCCTCTGGGGAAGGTTTGCTGAGTCACAGTGCAGACAGCACTCCATCCTCTGCTGATGGTGCTATCCAAGACTCCGACTCTAAATTTTTTTTCCTCTGACTTCTGATCCAAAGTCGAGTCATTTTCCCACAGCAAAGCACCTGATACTGCACCATTGTCACATGGCCTTATTGCATCTTTCCTTCTGGCTGCTTGCTCACACATGTCATCAGTGGTCTGTGATACCACACCAGAAAATCAGGCGCATTCTCCCCTTCCTCAGCACCAGGCCAGAGCCCAGGCTGCACTGAGATGTGCTCACCCTCTGCTGAGCCCACATCCCTCAGACGTGTTGGCATGCTGGCTTTGCTTCAGGCAGGAGGTATACTGGCGGTCAGACTCACCTTGGTAATGCAGCACTGCAGCAGAAACCCATCCAGAAAAGTGACCTTGACTTCCCAGACATCCTTCTCTCAATCCAGAATATGCACGGAGGAGTTCAAGCTGATCCTACCAACCCTTTCAACATAGCAGGCAAACTGAAGGAGAGCTACTACTATAGCACATAAAGTCATGTTTCATATTTCCAGTAATACTACAAATGCATTGCATGACTGTAACATATTGTTCATATTTTCCAGCAAACCAGCATCAGCATATTCAGTTTTGTTGGCTGATACACATTTTTTACATACTGATCCATGCAGGAAAGGCACTGCATCCTGCTGCCAGCTACTCTGAACTTGGACTAGCCTACCCAAGCATCTAGGCTGCACTGCCTCTCAGGTACCAATATTTATAACCCTATTCCATTTATAAAAGTCATTTCACAAGGAGTCAATTGGGAAACCCACCTACTAGAGAATTCTGTAGCCATGATTTATTGGAGGTACATAACCAGAGCCAGAAAATGAGCTCAGAGCTGGAGTATGAAAGGAATTGATGGTACATGGAGAAATGCTGCAGCTGGAAGAGCTGAGGGAAAAAAATACTTTTCCATATCTGAAAATGGTGTTGCACCAACATTACACTGTTGCAGAAGAATAGCAAAGGAGAGGGAGGGAGAAATCTAAGGCCAAGTACTCCTCTGTATTGCAGGATGCTATCTACTATTACATTCTTTATAGATCTTGGATGAGTCAGGAAATGAGCAAAAGCCTGTCAATAGAGAACCCCTGGTCCTACCTGCTTCCATGCTGGCCCAGCAAAGTGCTGTCTGTGATTCAGGTCTCTCAGGCTATTGTTACCTTTACACTTCATATGCACAGACACCAGCATGTGCATCAGAAGAAACACTCTTGACTTTCCTCCAGCCTCAGCCCAGGACTGCAGCAGAAAGCCACCAGAAATGGGTTGCACCTTGGCCTGTACAGGTTCTCTGAGTTGTTTTCTTGATGGCCATTGTGACAATGGCATCAGTCAGGTGGACTGGGGACAGGAAAGCAGGCAGCAGCATTTATTTCACAGCCCTGCTGGCTTATGCAATATTTCAGTGTAGCTGAAATTGCAGAAGGTCATCTCTGGTCTGCAGATAAAAGCTGGGGACGTAGAGCATGCACAGACTGGTGCCCTGGGCTGGTGCATACTGAAGGATGGCCCCGTCTGTCTGATGGACACTCTACAGCTGGGCACCACAGACTCCCCACTTGGATCCTCTCCATGTGAACTGGAATGATGGCACCGGACAATGAAGAAGAGAATATTTCTGGGTGCCAGAGCTCTGTGTTCAACACTGTAAAGCTGCTAAACCCATTGCCAGTGTGTTCTCAGCCAGAGGCAGGCAACTGCTTCAGTCAGGTCCAGAGCAGCTCACTGGCTGTGTGGGAGCACTGCTTCTGCTGGTGGCATGGCCTGGGAACTGCGATTTTAATTTAAAGATTTGGAATGGCTTCTTCAGGTTCTGTTTATTTGCAACTTCATGTGCTTTGCTACTCCTTGACTAGAAGAGGTTTTAAAACATTTTCTGGGAATGTCATCTCTTTGGAAACCATTTCTTTGTCTATATTGAAACAATGTTTTTAGTAAAAACTACAAAAAATAAAACGCTAACCAGAAATTGCCTCCTGCAGTCCATAGCCCCCACCCACAATATGTTGTTATCAAATGCAGAGCAGCTGGCCCAAGATAAAACACACTTTCTCCCTTTAAAACCACAGCTGGTCTGACACAGGCAGAATCACAGCCTGCATGGTGTCTCCACAAAGATACTCGCTTGACCTTTTTAAACTTTCCATATCTTCAACAGCATGCACATCTGCGTTTTCATTCCCATCTCCTTGAGACAATGAGGATTCACTAACTGCTTCCTCAGCAACTGTCAGATCATATGGTTACATTAGAATAACAATAGGCAATGAGGAGAAAAAACCAACACGCTGTCTCATAAAGGCATAGGCAATGCTCTGGTCTGCATGCTAGGAGGGGATTTTGCATGGCATGGTGTACAGAGTATCTGCCAGAAATTAATACTGGCAGTTCTACTTCCACAAGGAGAATAAGCACTTGTCTTTCTCAAATGGAACTACAGCTTCCCACTTTTGGGAACTTTGGCCTTGCCAGGATATTCTGCTCCCAAGGCTTCTCCTGATGACCATGGGTGTAAGGCACACACAGTGCCCTTTGGGATCAGACCCTGTCATCCACAGCTGGAATGCAGCATCAGAACTGCAAAATTCAGCTCATTGTTTACATAGGCTTGGACATTTGCTGTTTGAATGAGTCAGCATTTCATTTCCGTACCAACTCTGGACTTTGCATTTTTGTTGGATGTAATAAAGCTACTGTTAGCATGGTTGTCTGTACCTCAGTTTCTTTGTTAACAACTGCTGCTTTAGTGTTTTAGTTGGATATTGGGACATTGTTAAATCCCATTAATTGCTTAATTGGTAAAGCAAATGTTCTTAAAATAAAAGCTGGCAAGGTTTAACTCTGTTCTCTGTTTGCTTAATATCTTTCTGTTTGAATATACTTCACTCTGCAAAAAGCAAGGTATGTTTGCCAGCAGCTGTGGAAGTGAACACCGTTTGTTCTTTCCATTAATTTCATGCACTGCTGTCTGTTTTCATCAAGCATATACCACAGGTAGTCTCCAGATGATTAGTACTATTGAGCATTTGTACAGGAACACTTCCTAAGCTATGCAGCACCTGCTAGAATCTGACATCGCATTTCTGAGAAGCACTGTCTTGTCATAAAGACAGGAAAAATATCGCCATTATCCTCAACCTCAAAAAAAATTATCTCACACTCAGAGCTTTAAAAGCAGCAGAAGAGTAACTGTTGCAGTCCCTAACCAAAACTAACACTAAATTGAACTTAATACTAAGCATCTCACGGGCTTTGTTCAAGAATGATACCTTTTTTGCATGGCTTTGCCTCTGTTCTGACTTTCCTTAGACAACCTCATTATGCAAAACTCTTCCAAAGAGCCATATGTGAGGTTTGTTCTCTTCCTAGTAAGAAGTATCAGCTGTTGTGAAGTTCGTTCTTTAGATGCCTGTTTTTTTCCATTACATGTAAAGTAAACACTGGTATCTTTGAGTACACGTACAATTTCTTCCCCATTTGCTGGACAAAGGTTTCAAGAATTTAGGCTTCTAAGCTGCTGTTTTTCTCTTCCATATGTTCCACGTTAGAGAATAAAAGGAGTGGGGAATAATAATTCTTTTAAATAGCAACTTAAGATGACACAGACTTGATGTCTGAAGAGGTAGACTGGAGCTAAAACAACAATCAGAGAAACCTTGAAACAGCTTCCCAGCTGAAAAGAAGTATCTACAACTCAGATGAAGAATGAGAATGGCCAGTCCCACACACAATGAACTCTCCTTCCTAAGTCTGTAGAGTCTGCAAGATAATACTTTCAAGGCTTGTTACCACAGCCCCCTCACCTCTCCATCTCCTCCTCGATTCTCTCTGCCCAGATGAGCAAAGCAAAATGCCTTGGTTTGCACCTCTTAAGTACTAACAAGAATTTTAAGCAATTTCAAGGGCATTTTTGTCTAAGGAATGAATAAAAAAATGAAGGTGATTAATGTAATTAACATTGCCTCAAGTGAATGCAACTATTAGGAGGGAGCTGCAAACCCACGAAACCACAAAGTGTGAATGGCTGGGTTTTTCATTCCCTTTGCAATGGCTCTCTCCTCCCTGGGACAAAACAGCCTCAGGCAACCACGAGGGAACTGTTGACCACAGTAGGAAGTATGCCATAATTTCACACACATCTCTCAGGTGAGATCCATCAGAAACAGTTACAGCAATGTTAGTAGATGCTCAGGTACATGTAGATGTATGTGTCTTGTAGAGAAGTACACAGTCTTTTCCTCTGAATGTTAAACAATATCATCCTTTCACAAGAACACAGCTCTTTTCCTGAGTGTTTCATGATGATGCAAATTATCTTTGTGATTATTTTTAAGGATCAGTGCCTTTACACTGATGAAAAGCCCTTGAGTGTCAAGTTGTTATTAATATATAGGCACATTTAAACCATTTTGGCTTGTCTATACGGAGAAGCTTTTGAATCAAATTTGGCTATTCCAATAGCATTGTTCATTCATTTATTATTAGGACTAAATTTACTTGGGTGTTAGCTATTAAAGTCTCACTGACATTTAAGAGTATTAATTTTGAAATATGCTAAATAACATTTTGTTTATGTTTGTTTATTTATTTGTAGGTAGGTTTGTTTTTAGTTTTGATTTGCAATGAATACCCAAAAAAGTTATTTGGAATTTGGGGTGCTGCATCAGGCAATTCAAACAAAAGATGAAAACATCAAACTCTCCTAATTATTTAATAGTAAGTTTTTATTCTCTTTTCAATAGTAAGATAGATATGCTAGGTCCTCAGAGGGTTATTTCATTACCTGAATATAATTCACTAGCTAACCTCTAGTGCGGGTGTCTAGCCAGCATGTTCCTCATGTATGAGGCACCTGCAAAGCTAGAGGCATGCAGAGACAAATACAATCCTTCTGCCCTGAGATGTTTACTCATGCTTTGCACAGGGATATTTCAATTGCTTGGATATGTATGCAACACACTGGGATTAGTCCCTGAAGTATACTGTCTCCAACCACCGTGACACCATGATTCTATGATTTTATGACATTTTTGATGAACAAAGAAAAAAGGGAGTTGGATTGCAAATAATTTTAAACTTGCATTTCCTTTGTATTTTGGGTCAAAAATTATATATCTCACTTGGATTTGGTCTAGAACTACAACCACATTGGTAGAGGTAGATGATACTGAGAAAAAAAAATTGATGTTGAATTATATGGGAATGATTAAATATATATATGTCTATTTTTAATTTATATCATCATCTTACACTCTGTATAAAACTAAAGGACTTTCTTGCTTGCTTACTCTAGATTTTCTCTGTGTAAGCCTAGTACTTAGTAGGCTGAGGGCATATTAGTACTGTTTTCACAGAGTTTTAATGTAAAACCGACCATAACAAAATTATTCCCTGAGAATGGCTGCAATTTAGGGAATGATCCTTCGTGACATCAGTGTCGTAACATAATATTTGGTAGAATCATATGACCAGAGAATATCCCCACCTGGAAGGGACCCATAGTGAGCATTGAGTCCAACGCCTGGCTCCACACAGATCCACCCAAATTCAAAGCAAAAATACCTGTTTGTCCATTCCTACAAGTCCCACATATTATCCACTAACTAGAAAGAATCAAGAAAACCTCAATGACAACAAATTTGGAATATAACTTGAAATTGTCTCTCCAGAAGTCCACAATAAATGTTGTTGTTTGAATGTGGATTTGGTGTTCCTATGGGTCCCTTCCAACTTGGGGTATTTTTTCATTCTGTGATTTTATGAAATATAAACAGTTGCATTATCCTACCTTTTACCACAGGGGTATCTTCAGCAAAAGATGTTGTGCAGGATCTGAGAGCCAGGAGGAACCTGGGAATTTCAAACTTCTCTTAGACTCTTTAGTTTTGATTAGGTCCTTATCTCTGAAGACACTGCCAACACAGAAAGCAAAATGAAATATAATTTTCTGAGCACAGAGGTCTTGCATGGCTTTTCCATCTTGCTTTTAATAGTTTATAATGGAAAAAAAAGAAATAGACACATTCAGGATGACACAGTGGGTCAAATAATGAAGCTGAGTTAATCCAGACGGAAGAGAAATCTTTATTCTAAGTGCAGAAGGAGGGCAGTCTTTGGTCATCATCCTCAGGCACACTCAGCATAGAATATTCTGCATATTTCAACACAGAAATTACTCCAGAAGGTATTCTTTTGAGAAATGGTGGATAAAAATCTGGGCAGACAGGACAGGGGGTAGAAAAATGTATCATGAGGAATGCTGAACAAAAGGCAAGTAAGGTGGTCCTCTTTATGCTTTCTTGTATTTCAAAGTCAATACATTTTCAATTAAGTTACAACCAAATAAAATGCCAGAAGTAAACCTCTTTGCGAAGCATTCTATAAATAATCAATGCATGTCATTACCACAAGATATTAATCTAGAAAAAATCTTCTGGAAGGAGTAAAGTATTATGTGTTTAATATTAAATTAGCTTTTATACTAGGTTAAAAAAAAATGCAGATGACATGAATTCTGAAGCTTCAGGGCAGAAGATTTGATATGCCTAGGGTCAGGCACATACTTCTGTTGCTGGGCTTCTAATGCCTGTGCACAAACACAAATTAATGTTTGCTGTCAGAAACAAAGATGCCTCAATAAACAGGTAAGCAGGTCTGAAATGAGCCATTAGAGATCTGTTTTTATTGGGAAACACAACAGCAAAGCTTATTTCTAGGAGGTTCTTTCGCACAATTTGGCACAGAGATGTCAAAATTAGGTCCATGTAGATATTTAGTAAGTGCAGGTTACAGGAAAAAAACAAGAATTTCTTACCAGTTGTAGTAGGCTTTATGCATTGTCGTCCAGACAAACGTTGCAAAAACCTTATTATGAAGGTGCACAGAAGCTTTGGAAACTTACTCTTGTCATTTTGCATGTATCCAGGCATTGTGACATGGCTATTAATTTCAGTTATGTTCAGCTGCAAATGCTTAGTAGTCATAATCCTTTGACACATCTGTGTATTCTGAAATTAAAAACAGCATAATGTACAAAAGAGATTGTAAGACAGAATTGAAAAAAAATCAGAGTTCAATATGATTATTTTTTCAATGTTGCTATTTGCAGTTACAAAACTGTCATATGATCCAAAGGTTCAAGTTGTTTGTTGATGAAACATCCATTCAACTAAGGCTGCCCAAGAGTATACACGGATCTTTCCACATTGCAGCATTGGACTACTACCTCCTAAGTTCAAAAGAAGATCTTTTGTCTTCTATCTCCATAACCCTGGATAAGCAAATGAATGAATGCAATACAACTTTTATTTCACGTCTTTTAGCTCAGCATAAGTCAGACTAACTTACAAGTCAAAATACAGAAGCTACAAAAAATACTCAATTTCAACATTGTATGTCGGTGAGTTCTGGCAAAAACTCATGGTGTGTGGAAGAGCACTAAGATGTCATATCCAACAGTTTAATTTGTGTGCCAACAGCCAAAAACAGAGAGAGCAGATCTCAGATCCTCTATGCCTGTAAAAACACATCTATTTTTCCACACACACAAGTAAAATGAATAAATGGGTAATATTCTAGCAAGCTTTTCTTCATGTTGCCTCCCAATAATCCTACCCTCTGTCTTCTTAAATATGCCATATTATGCCCAAACTTCAGGGCAGGAGTGCGTTTTGCAGTTATTCAGGGAAGTGGTAGGATGTGCAGGGTGTTGCCTGGATGAAGATACATACCTTTTTTTTTTTTTTTTTTTTTTTTGACTACTCCAGTGTCTTAAGATGAATGAAAGGGTTGTGGCTTGTTCTATCATCCAAGTGAGGTGTCCTGATTGAGTTAGCTCCCTCCATTCCCTGACAACTTGCCAGGAGGAAATGCTGCTTTTTGACAATCTGTACTATGCCAAGCTCATTTCAGAAGGGATCACTGGAGAAGGCCCAAATCAACCTCTGCTCAGAACATGGCTGCCTTGAGCAAACAGGTTGTATCCACCAAAGTCTGATGTCTTCAAGGATGGAGATTTTCCATCCTGCCTGGGGCTGACCATGGGAATGCCAGCTACAAGAGCAAGCAGGGGGGGGATGCCCATCACAAATATTTAGGCTTTTCTTACTTCTAGCAGATGTGTGATTAGCAGACATAAACAATCCCTCTTTTCTCACAGGAATATGGTTTGTTTGGAGCCTAGAAGTGGATACAGCATCCACCAGGCAGTTTGAAGAGTAACTGAATCAGATGTCCTCCCTGAGCTCTGCAGATGGGGAGATAGTCTGCCAGGTGCCGAGTGTGATCCTTCCTCCCCTCCCCTGTCTTTGGCTTTAGGTTCTGCATTTGAAGAAAATCATAAGCCAGCTGAAGAGGCCTCACAATTAAACCACAAACAGAGTCGGAAATTTAGAAAAGATGATATAGTGGAAAGAACTGGGACAGTCTAGCCTGGAGAAAAGAGATGGGAATAACTGGCAAAACTTTTCAAACCTCCACTACTATTACAAATGATAAAGAGCAATGAGGTTTTTCTCTCTGTAATGAATAGGGTGAGAAACATTGATTTAAAGTGCAGGGAGATTCAGGTTAAGCTTTCCTGCAGCAAGGTGTGCTGTAAGATCTCCTTGAGAGCAGGCCAGACAGGAATGACATGCTTTGCTGGTCCTGCCAGCAGCGAGGAAACACCTGACCCACCAGTCCCCTGAGCCTAGGCACTCACCTGTTTCACCAGGAGAGACATCTCTGCTGCAGGAACAGATCAGGCTGATTATTCTTCATTCAGGACATGAAGTGATCCATTAGCAAGAGCACATGGAGTGACCCACCAACTGCACAGCATGCTGACAACTGCCAGGACATTCACAGTGTGCCAGCCCTGTGGCTCATCCTCATCTTATCTCCCTCTGGTCTGCTGGCAACTGCAGCTGCGCTTGTGCTGCCAAGTAAAGCCTTGTCCTCACCTACTTTCCTGCCTAGCCTAGCAATATGGCAATCAGTGAGAGATAAATGATTTTGATGAATCTGTTCACTTCTTTTAAAAAAGGAAATGAATTTTTTAGTATCTAGTGAAAGAAATTGTTCGGCTTAATTTTCATTTTTATTGGGAACAGCCCTGAATTAATTTTATCAAATTAGACAGTGACCTATTTTAGCTGTTGGAGAGGGTACTTTAAAATGGCATATGTGATTTTTTTGTTTAGGTACCTACTGCTCTAATGTTATATTTGTCCAACATTGAGTGCTAACTATTAAAGCAAGTAAGGAGGAAGATTAACACTTTTGACTTCATGTCTTTTTGTTTCATTTTCACTTTATAAAGCAAAGAGAATGGAAGAAAGCATCAAAGAAAACTGTTTTGCCCGCACATTTTACAGAAGATACCACGAAATACAATGTCTCACAACTTAAAACTGTTTTTAAATTGTCTATCAAGTGTGTATCAAAACACTCACTTTTAACTACTATTTGCAAGTCTGTTGGTGTTTTACTTCCTATATACGCAGTATTCTCTTGAGAAACAAAACAAAAGAGAAAAAAAACCCCTACAGCAAACACCCAAAAACCAGTCAACGAGCAATCTAGATAAAGACCAATGAGGCATAGCAAAGGAGAGGGGGAGCATTCTATCACAGTGGGACAGACACAGTGAACAAGTGCAGGTGTACTTTAGAAACCAGGACAAAGAATTTTCTAACGTTTGGAAAAGAAAAACCAAGACAAAACAAAAGCAAAACAATCGCAACAAAAAGACCCAGTGGCTTAGTTTAGTATATTATGGCAAAAAATGTGCACATTGCTGTTAGCCCAGAGGGTAAGCTCTCTCTTTAGCCTGGGTAAATGAACACGTGAAAATTTACCTGCACAGAAAATTGGTGCATAAGTACTTTCCCTTGCATCCTATCAAATTTGTGCACATAAGTACATTACTGCGTATGAAACTGCATAAACAAGTAGATTGGGGACCGAAATTATGAGATTCTAACCGTGAAGTGGGAATATTAAAATTATGATTATGAAGAAGGTATTTTGAATCATATTGTATCTTTTTTTTTTTTTTTTTTTTGTATTCTTTCTTGGGAGTGAATGGGGAATTTGTTCCAAGAAAGTCCAATCATCCTGGGAGACCATAGGAAGAATCCCATGCTTTTTTTCTGATTCCCAGCCCACCCATTGCTTTGAAGTACGTTTGGCTGACCACTGCCTATCATTCATCATTAATCTTGCTGCAAACTCCTATGGGAACATCCAGTCCTCTTCATAGGAGAAGTGAAATTATTGCTATTCACAGGCTACAAAAGGAAGAAAGAAAAGAACATTACAGAATGTTAGTGCTCTGAGAATAACTCTTTTCTCTCCTGATAAGAGCTGTCCAACACCTGCTGGTTTACTTTTTGCCTCAAGGCAAAAAAAAAAAAAAAAAAAAAAAAAAAAAAAAAAAAAAAAAAAAGCAAAATAGATGTTTACTGGCAAATCAACAGCAATGTGTACCATGATAACATATATATTCAGAATATATATATTCACATAGTGATGTGACGTGCTTTAGAGCAATTTGCAAGGAGAGTATATGAATTCATAGTTACTATACCTAAAAGTTAATAACGCTACAAGCCAGGAAATAGTCACTAAACAATCTAAATAAGATGCCACATCTCTGGGCAACCTGTGCGTAACATAATAGTGTTTAACATTCATTACCATTTTTCTTACAGTAGCCCATGTGTGTGGAACTTTACGCTGGTCTTCTCAAAAAGAACAATAATGCCATTAAAGTCTTGCCCCAAATAATTTGAAGAGAAAGATCCCAGACATCAATACAAGCACTGTGTCTACAAGAGATGTAATAAATATATTTGCCCTCACCTATATTTCAAAATATTTCATTTTAGTGATTTCATTTATGTAGTATACCAGTAGACAAATCACAAAAATCATTTTATATCTGAGGTTTCATAAATAAAATTTTTGCCTTTTCCTGGAGATCAGTGAGGGGTTAAATTATATTTTTGCATGCTTCTTGAGTATGAGTTACAGAAAATAGTGAGGAATAAATGTTTTGTGGGCCACTGTATAGACTTACCTAATTTTACATGGACATTTACTGGAGGTCCCAGCCTGGGTCTGCAGGCCTCTAGCGGCATCAGAAACATAACCACAGCTTATGTAAGCACCTAAAGGAATTCCAGATTATCTGGCTTGGGTCCAAGTGTAGAACATAGAGATGCGATGCCCAGCAGTGTCCATAAACTCCAGAGCACTCCATCCTGCAGTGAGGGATGGGCCTTGTGTTTCAGAAAGAATCTGAGCAACTCCACAGCTCTACTCTTGGCTGATATCAAGACTGATCAGCTGGTGTTTTTTGACAATTGTAAATGGCATCTTTCTGTATTTCCATATTATTTGCATATTATTTTGAATAAATTCTTCTCCAAATCTAAAAAAATTGTTCCCAAAGTTGCACATTAGAAATAGCAAAAAAACTTTGCATGTACTTTACACACATGGAAAAGTTTGTACAGATATGGGACCAGGAAATCCAAAGTGCAGGTGGAACTAAACTTATTGAGGTATGTGAAAAATAACAAGAGGATTCTACAGCTTCATTGGTCAGGTAAGGAGAGCTACACCCTCTGATAAATGAGAAGTGAGCACTGGCTTCAACAGAAGGCTGAGGTACTTACTGAGTTCTTCAGCTCAGCCTTCACTTGCAGTCAGTCTTCCCATGTCTCTGAACCTCCAGCTTGGATCTGGGGGAGCAAGGTTCCTCTCACTGTAAGAGCAGAGAAAGTCCGAGATAGCCCCATTAGTCTGAATGTGAACAAATCCGTGAGACTGGATGATATGCACACCAGGGTGCTGAAGGAACTGATGCGGCTGACAAACCACTCTACATCATATCTGAAAAGTTGTGGCTGTCAGGTGAAGTCCCTGGTGACAGGAAAAAAGTAAACATCACTCCTATTTTTAAGAAAGGTAGACAGGAATACCCAGGGAACTACAGGCATGTGAACTTCACATCTGTGCCAGGGAAGATCATGGAGCACATCATTCTGCAAGCTATGCTGAGAAATATGCAAGATGAAGAAGTAATCTAAGACACCCAGCACACCAAGGGCAAATCATACCTGACCTTTCTGATGGCTTTCTGTAATGGACTGATAGCACCAGTGGACAAAGAAAGGACAAATGATTCTGTCTACCTGCACCTGAGCAAGGTCTTTGACATTGTCATGTGCTAGATACTTATCACTAAACCGGAGGAGTATATTTGAAGGCTAGACCATTCTGAGGATAAAGAGCTGGTTGGATAGTTGCAGGCAGAGGGTTGATGTCAGTGGCTCTCTGTACAGGTGGAGGCTGTTGACAAGTGATGGCCCTGGGGATCCCTCTTGGGACTGGTGTTCTTCAACATCTTTATCAGTGACATAGCCAGTGAGATTGAGTGTATCCTCAGCAAGTTTGCTGAATACACCAAGCTGACTGTTGCATGTAATAGAACAGAAAGAAGGGATGTTATCCAGAGGGACATGCACAGAGTTGAAATGTGGGTGCATGTGAACTCAATGAGGTTCAACAAGGCCAAGTGCAAAGTGATGCACCTGGGTCAGAGCATACCCAGCTATGAGAACAGATTGAGAAAACTGCTTGAGAACAGTCCTGTTGAGAAGGCCTTGGACATGCTGGGTGAAAACACGGACATGAGCCACAGTATGTGACTTCAGACCAGAAGGCCAACTGTATCCTGAGCTTCATCCACATTCTTGTGAAGCCCCAGCTGGAGTACTGTGTCCTACCTGGGTCCCCTAGCAAAAGAAATGTGTGGAACTTTGAAGTAGGTCCAGAGGATGCCATGAAGATGCTCAGAGGGCTGGAGCCTCTCTCCTGTGAAGAAAGACTGAGGGGGACGGATCTGGAGAAGAGAAGGCTCCAGGAAGACCTCACTGCATCCTTTCAATAGTTTAGGACAGATTATAAGCAGAAGAGGAATGATTTTTTCCATAGTCTGATAGTGATAGGAAAAGAAAGGATGGCTTTAAACTAAAAAGGGCAGATTTAGAATTGTCTTAGGAATAAATTATTTATTTGGAGGGTGGTGAGGCCCTGGCATGGCTGCCCAAAAAATTGCCCCATCTGTGGAGGCACTCACGGCCAAGCTGGATGGGGCTCTGGCCAGCCTGAGTTGTTGGGGGGCATCCCTGCCCATGGCATGGGATTGGGGCTTGGTGGGCTTTGATGTCCTTTCCAGTCCCTGCTGTTCTATGATTCTATTCTTCTGTGATCACAATATAACAGTTTTTCAAATAATATTTCCTCTGGTATCTGCTTGTTATCTTGTCAGTTACTTTCAGCCTAAAACTCTTTAACAAACTCTTCAAGTGGCGAAATCACAATATTAAATTATGTTTACTGAATCTATAAAAACTGAACCCAGATACTCACTCATTGGAAGTATAGGCTAGATATATCAAACTAGGCTATTTAATTCTTAGAAAACACCTCTGACATGTACAAAAATGTCATTTTTCCCACAAGTTCAGAATGACACTGACTCAGTGATGTACTGGGTACTCTGGTTCTTTCTTCATTACATCTTAATCACTGTATGGATGTTTTGTTAGACTTTGATGATATTTAACAGTGGCTCCTGAGGAATACAGGAGCCACTGGGCTCTGGTCTTCCAGATAACCATCAGATGTTAATGAAGATGTATGCTCTCCAGGTTCCCCTCTAGTCATATGCATTTTTTACTACAGGCCTGATTACTATGCTGCATAATAATTAACTTGGCTGTGAAAAAGGCAAAGCAAGAATCCATTCTTTTAAAGAGAGACTGTAAACCCTGGAAAAATCAAGCCTAACAAGGGCTAAAGCAACACCTGAACAATTGTTATAGAAAAGTTTTTTCTTTGACAGAAACTGCAGAGAAACGTTCGTGATGAATACATGGCGGAATGATTGCCTGTTGAACAATGTTTTGGAGGAAATATGTTCAGAGCTTTGTATATCCATATTCTGAAACACAAAAACTTCCATAGTAACACAAGGAAAGAACTTCTTCACCATCAAAGTGATGGAGCACTGGAACAAGCTGCCCAGGGAGGGTGTGAAGTCTTCTTTACTGATGATATTCAAAACGTGTCTGGATGCCTACCTGCGTGACCTATTGTAGGGAGCCTGCTTTATCAGAGGGTTGGGCATGATGAACCCCAGAGGTCCCTTAAAACCCCTAAAGCTGTGACCCCCAGGTAAAACTTCTTTTAAATCTTCTTGCCTGTGGAAAATGGAGTTTTAGCATCCACAAAGTAAGCTGGTGATAGTTATCCCTCTAAATGACAAGAATGTAGAGATACAAGAAAAAGAATGCTAGAAGTGGATAAACGTTTTTTTCTCCCTCCTCTTCCCCCACAGCCTGTTTTCCCTAATAGAGCCAACTCTGGCAGATTCGGAAGAGAAACTTTCTGCAGGTAATAACCACTTCTGAGAATGGGCTGTGATTGCATGTAATGTGGCAATACAGGCCACAAAATTGTTTAGGGTCTGATCTTGTGAATAAAGAAGTCATCAGAAAAACTGTACTAATTTTAAGTAGCATACTATCAAAACCTCAGTAAGGCATCTGCAGAAAGAGTAATGCCATCAGTTCAATCGACTCATTTCCAGTAGAACAGGAAAGAAGAATTCTCAGTTCACTCAGTGTAACAGCAAATAAATAGAAAAAATAGAAAAATAATTTGCTCAGTACAGATAGACGTTATGGAAGAATTCAAGTCAATAACATTTCAAATCTGGATGTTTGTGAAACAGGCTGTTGGCATGGTAAGTTTCCAATGTGCACACAAGCTGAATAATAACCTATTGTCTTCTATCATACACATTTCAGCATGACACCAGATGTGTTATTTCTGAAAACAAGTTTGCACTTGCTACTATGCAACTGCAATACTGCTGCTGAGATCGATCGCTCCTGGAATGCCTGTTTCAAAAAAGAAGATGGCATCTGCAATGTAATGTAAAATCTAAATCTGTGCTTTTCGAAAAATAGGTAAAAAATGTGTCTGTTCTTTAATACTACCAAATAAAGGTCACTGTTTCTAAAATTACCAACCATGAGATCATACACCTTCACCAGCAGTGTGAGGCAGCTCTCAATCATAAATAAGTGTGTTCAAGGGGAGACTACATGTTGCATTTCATATCACTGTGAGCTTTGAACACAATTTTGAAAGATGAAATGCAAACAGGAATCAGATATTTCACAGTGACAGCAAAGTTCACCTGAGCACCTGCATTATTGGTAAGTATTGATCTCTACAATTCCCTGTGTCCCTTTTGCAGCATCACTTAACTTCTCCATTGCAGTCACTGTGTTTTCTCCAAAGAAGAGAAAAGATAAGGAGTTAATGCAACGTTTCAAAAGCTGTTTTTTTTTTTTGCATCCATTTCCTTCTTCCACTAAAATTCTATGGGAATCTAGGAAAGCTCTCTGCAGGCTGAAACAAAGCCGTCTATGCGTTTGTTTAAGCCTTCTCAATGTTGGAATTTTAGAACACGTTATCCAGTAGATGTAAAGACAAGGAAAAAGCTTTTCACTCAATAAGAAATTGAAAGAGAACTTCATTTCTCTAAAATATTGGCAGAGACAGCACAGTTATTTTTACTTTGGCATGTTTAGTTTGAGTACCTTGCTCAGTGAGGAACAATAGTTTGGCAGTGAGACTGTGGGCAAAGTCACTTCTGTCTTGCCTGCTTTAATGATGTACATACATACCTTCTTAGCAACTTATTTCACTTTGAATCTTCATGACTTATAAGGAGCCAAAACTGACTTAGCTCACTTTTAAGCCACTTTTTTTTTTTTTTTTTTGGATCACAATACAGTATGTATTTCAGCAGACACAAAAGAACAGATATTTCAGTGACTGAGAGCCTACCTCTCACACTAGCTCACAGGAGTCCTGGCTCTCCTGGCATGTTCATGCTGGACAAAACAAGGCAAACACCCAGGCTCAGACACTTCACAGCTATAAGTACATGAACCAGCTTTTGCACAAAAGCAGATTATGCACACAAGCATTGAGGCAAATTTACAGACTAAACCAAGTCAATGCAAAATCGATTTCACCACCAGAAATGATGCAACTCATCAAAAGCCATCCTAGCCTTACAGGGTGAGATCAGGATCAGCTACTCACTGAGATTGGAAATGTCATGTTTCACTGTGGTAAACAAGAAACTGAGTTTGAATCCATTTTTGTTAAATAATAATAATAAGAAGAAATAAAGGAGGTTTATAATCAGATGTGTGCAAGGAAAATCATTTTGCAGAAGAGCCAGGTTTCACAATGAGCCAAGGCTGTAATTGAAGAAAGCAGAATAATGAGGACATAATAGAACTAGCACTTGAATTTTTGTCACCTATAATCTCTGCCAGATGTAAATACAGTCACACAAGTCTTTTTCTCTTTGCTTTTCTTTTATCCTGGAAGAAGTACCATCATAAATCAACATATATAGTGGAATTACTCATAAGTTTTTTTTAAATTTGAAATTCTTCAGAAAAGTGCAACTATTTCCCTTCCCACATTCATTGCTCATTGGTTTTTATGAAATAATTTGGACGAATAGTTTTCCACTTTTGGGTTACTTACAAGGTGCAAGCATTTTATTTCTTCAGCATCAGCTTTTCAGTACACTTTCCTATTCATTCTTTCCTACTTAATCACTGACAAAATTAAGGTATGAAAATAGCATTTTGCTATTTTCCCACTTATCTACTTTGTGAGATATATATGCATTTTTCTCTGAGAAATTTTAATGTGTTTCCTAAAATATATGAGAATTAAACTAGCAGAGAATTTCCCTTTCCAGAAAAAAAGTTGTAGATTCTTTAAAAAAAAAAAAAAAATTGGAGAAACATAACAATTTCACCAAGGCTATTCTAGGAGAGTTTATTCAGTATGAGTATTCAGAACATTTGGGGAAACTAAGGAGAGAGAAAGAGCTTCCTGAATTAACAAGTAACTTGTTGGGAGGGCAATTACACTTGGCATGAGAGGATAATCTCTGAGTGACTGCACTTCCTCATTAGAGGAATTTTTCTTTTTGATTCCAGGCAAGACAGACATAGCACTTTACAAGAGATCAGTAACTGCATGCTTGTCATTTTCTGAACTGAGATGCAAAATAATTGTTTTTCCCTTGCCTCTGTGTCTTTGAAGCGCTCACTTCCATCAACTTAAGAATCATATAGAAATCAGAAATGAGAAAGAAAAAAAAAAGTAGGAAATCACACAACGAAAATTTGTATCATAGTCATAAAATTACAGAATTACAGAATATTTAGTATTGGAAAGGACCTCAAAGCCCACCCAGCCCCAACCCGTTCCATGGGCAGGGCTGCCCCCCACCAGCTCAGCTGCCCGGGGCCCCATCCAACCTGGCTTTGAGCACATCCAGGGAAGGGGCACCACAGCTTCTCTGGGCAGCTGTGCCAGGGCCTCACTGCCTTCTGAGTAATGAATTTTCACTTCACATCTCACCTAAATCCCGCCTTTTTTAGTTTAAAGTAATTCCCCTTTGTCCGATTACTATCAGACTGCATAAAAAGTTGGTTCCCCTCTGTTTATAAACTCCCCTCAAGTACTAGAAGGGCAGAATGAAGTCTCCTCATAGTCTTCTCCAGACTGAACAAATCTAACTTTCTCAGCCTTTCTTCAGAGCTGGAGAGTTGCTCTAGCAATCTGAGCATCTTCATGATCTCCTCTGAAGAGTTGAGTTGAAGACCTTTTTTGCACTGGAACCATGTGCACTGCAAGTGTAGTCCTGAATCTGCGTTTGAATCCACTGAATGTAGTTTGTGTCAAGCATATTTGGTTTATTGGAGATGTGCTGAAAACTTGATCATTTTTTACTTCACGGATATTTATACTGTCTTCAGTTGACAGAAAAAAAATATTTTCCCTCCCTTCTTGCTGGTTTCTTTGTCTTTCTCTGAAGAGAAGGTGATTCTGCCCATGGGAAGGAGCAGCAACACTCCTATTCAGCATGTCTAGCCCAGCAACCAGGTATGATAGCAGCTTGCTGTCTGCAAGATGACACAGGCAGTTCTCTTTTTAGTTGTGTAACTCAGCAGGGTGTGTCCCAACAGAGAACATAAATTGTATTCACCAAGTTTTGACTCTTGCTTTCTGAGATGGCCAGAACTCATAGCAGTTTTCCACCAGTCTTTCCTTTTTCTGTTTTGAGCAGCTTGCCATTGAGTGGCTACTGAACAAAAAACAGCTGCCATAGCAACTAAACAATTTCTTTCACTTGACCCAATTAAAATTTAAAATGTCTTGTTAAAATGTATCTTGACAGTCCTGAGAAGATAGTAAAAAAAAAAAGTTCATACATACAGGAGCAAGGGTAAATTTTTGATCCATAGAAATATCCATCTTAGAGATGTTGAGGGAAGGTAGAAGTACAGAGTTAGATAAAGACAATTAGGGTAATTGTAAGGCTGACGAATGGGCTTTTGACCTCTTTGAAGCAGAAGTGTTAGATGATGGTGCACATCTCTTCTTGCTCCCTAATTGGCAAGCAGAGATAATGAGAATCTTGCTAGTAAGTCTTCTATGTTTTCACTGATGTGGCAGCCCTTTCTATGATGGAGATGACCTCTTAGCTTCAGAGCCTTCTATTCTGGGTATTGGTGAGTCATTAGAAACGTCTTTCCAGAGGACAGGTGAAAAATAGAAATTAATGTATTCAACAGTTCCTCACAGCTTTAGCACCAAGTTTTTCATGCTTTTTCGGCCTCCAAATCACTAACAGCCTTCTGCTGGTAATGCGGATCCTGGTACATCAACACAAACGTATCAGCAACAGTCTTTCCGACAGCTATGCTTCAAGTAACTGTCAAAAGTAGTCCTTCAGTTCCAAGAGCCTGACAATTAGACACCGAACTGCTTAGAAAAAAAGGATTAACTTAGCACTTTGTCTACTTTTTTTGACTGCAGAACGGCATTGGGTATGTGGTCACCAGCTCAGAAAGTAGCAGATGTCTTTTCTCATGTGCTCCTTCCTGATCTCCTAGGAAATCATACACGGTCCACACTTGTATCTGAAGTGGGACATCCGAACACCATCTTCACCACTCCTTCCCAAACCAGACATCATTCTCCTGGTGATACACTGTGTCTGATAAGGTTATCTGCAGAGCAGGGCAGAAGCAAGCTGAGGCTCAGGTTTTTTTGCAGAGATATGTGAAGGAACACAGATGAGTACATTTTATTGCAGTTTCTTTTCCTGTGCTTTCTTCCTTGGCTTCCAGGACAATACCAGGGCAGCTGCCAAACTCCAAGGGCAATCTCAATCCTTTCATTCTCATTCAGTGTTTTCTGGACATCCTAACAGGTTGCTTCATCCTGATACTGTAAGAATGAACTTATCTTGACTGAGCTCTACTGATTGTCTTTCCCAGGAAATAATGGCACTTTGCCACTTTAAGAACAAATTCATTTGCTCAGACCCTTCTTGATCTGAAGCATTTTGTCCCCAAGACTTCCTTCTCAGCAGCCTTATCTGGATTGGAGAAGAAATTTATTTCAATTTTTTCTCCATTCTGCCTGCTCTGCATGCAGTCTCGCAGACCTCACAGGCAGGAAAAGGCGATTTGCTCTCAAATATTACAGAAGATGGATCTGGAATATAGCAAGCACCAGAACAGAGTAAGAACAATGAACCGCTTTCTGACTGGGATGTCTCTTGTGTCAACCAGTGATGTGATTAATTAAGAATTGTATCCATTCTTTTGTTTCAAAGTAGGGTGAGTACACATTGTATACAAACTGCTTCAGTTGTGAATACATAATCTCATTCAGGTCCATGCAGCTCTCCACATCACAGTTATAAGAGACAGACTTCATTTTATGTTAGGAGAATGATTCTGAAACCTGGATGTTAAGAACAGCAAGGGCAACAAAAGGCAACTGCAGAGAACCACAAAAAGAGTAGTGGAACAGCCTGTGCTTCTTCAGTTCTTTAATCATCATCTGAGCTCAGTCTAAAAGGAAAAAAACTAATCCTTTCAGAAAAATTTTAGATTTTACTTTTCTAAGTATTTTTCTAATTCTTGTATGGCGTTTACAAAGTCTATATAATTGGGATAAAGGAGAGCTTTAATGTTTCAGCAATAAAACAAAAATTATTGTTATCATTCTTTTTGAGTGTTTTTTTTTTTTCCCCCAGGCCTATGTTTTAATGTTTGACTGTTCTTGAAACTGATCAAAAAGCATAATAGCTTGTCTGATTCCACTTTTTTCCACCTTTTTCATTAATGGTGAAAAAATATTGGCTACACCCATATAAGAGACAAGAGAGAACAGTTTGTCCTACAGCATGAGACTGCCCACTTTTCTCAGATTCAGATTCAACATATGATAAACCGAAAGAAGCTGAGAAGAAAACATAGAGTACCCGAATTAGATTCAAAGCAACTTTAATTCACATCCCCTTGTCACATAATAAAATTATCTTCTCTTCTTAGAAAAAGCATGTGCTGTATTAAAAAGGAAACACCATTACAATTTCAGTTCTATGAACATAGGATGGCACAAAGATGACAGAACTTCAGGGGACCAAAATTTTCTTGACCTTTTCATTTATCGTAGGCCGAGGATGGGGTGAAACAACATTTCATTCAGTTTCATCATTGCATCATTCACTACGATAAATGTTTTTGTCTGAGAATCTTCTCATCCTCATACGCACTATTCCAGTACCCATAGATGGCTCAGTTTGAGGCACATGTCAGGCTGCCATGAATAGAAATTCAGTCCCTGCTGTGATATAGCCTTTCAAACACTTCCACTGAAGTTGCCAAGATGCGAGACACGGTTGTTTAAAGGTAGTTTATTGTCAAACGAAGGGATGCTGATGTTATCATAGATAAATGGATTTTCTGCTTTGCTTAACTCCTTTTCCTCTTGTTTACAGTGGTGTAAACAAATACTAGTAGGTTTAATTACATAAAGGACGAATATTTAATGGCAGATAGGTAGAACTCACCTAGAGAGGCTGCAGGAAGTGCAGCTGGAGTATGCAGCATATACCTTTCTGTTTCCCACTACTGCAGAAACCAAGGCAGCTTCCAGTCTTTTGTTGCTCCTGTGGTTGAGGGAAGAAACATCACAGAGCAGCACTTAGTCTCCAAAACTGACCTGAGGCAGGCAGGGCTTCAGCGTTCCATAAGGCACCTGAAGCCTTATTACTTTGTTTTCAGACAGTGAAGCTGGTCTTGAGGGACTTTCTCCATCTCTCTTTTGATGTATTCTGCAGTCTGCATAGTTTGTCTGTGCTGCTGAAAGGTTCTGCTGTGGAGAAGGATCATAAACCTGAAGTCCACAGCCCCCTGCAACCTCTGTTGCTTTTGAATTGGATGCTCACAAATCACAATGCTATGAGGGGAAAAGTAATTTTTCCCCATGTTCTCAGAGAAGGCTCAGAGCTGTAGAACATCTGCTCCATGCTGGCCAGTGTGAACAGATGCCTTAAAAACTTTTGCTCAGAGCCAGCTCCTAGCAGTTTCACAACAGGCAGGTAGGCCAGCACAAAGGGAAATAAGCATCAGAGTGCACAGCCATTTCTGCTCTGGCCCCACATGGCCCAGCCATGCACTCCAGATGCCTAACAGGGCTGCTCTGCAATGCACAGTGGTTTCAGGGGCACTGCTGGGAGGTGGCAGAGCAGTAGCATGAAAAGTAGCGTGAGTCCTCCTGAATGCAAACTGTGTGGCACTGAGATTCAGGGATGTTGGTTCACACTTGCAAGCTTTTTCCATTTAAAAGGTAAAACCCAGAATCCTGTGGGAGAAAATCAGCTAAAATATGTTTTCCTTCTATCTTTTTTCTGGCAAGTCAGCATGTGTCCAGGCTTACTGTGGGACAGGTGGCAACTGCTTTCTTCTCCACCCCACTGGGCTGCTTCTATATAATCTATCTTTTTTTGACAACAGAACATAAACCACCTTCACAGCCATTGCTCTTCTGGGAAGGAAGCCACTCAGCTGTCATCCAAATGTACTTTATTAATCCCTGAGAAGTCTGTTTGCATTACGAATGATGACTAATAAGATTTGGATCTTTTATAGTCTTAGAAACTTCACCTTATGAAAGAGAATTAAAATCAGATTTTTTTACATTTCTTCTGACTGATGACACTCTTTTTTTTGGTTATTTATTTTGTGGGTCAATTAAGGCAGATGCCTCTGTCACAGCATTAGAATCTGTTGATCCAAAGTATAAATTTGCATCGCAGATCCATCTCTTTTCCTTTATGTCCCCATAAGGGAAATGCCAAAGAATGTGAACAAGCAAGCGTTAATAGAATAATTTAGTTTGAGGAATCAGTTCAACAAAATGTAGAACAGAAGTTTGCACAGATTTATGCTTGAGAGGAAAGAAATATAAAATAGGCACCAACCCCTGTTTATATTTCACTTAAACTTCCTAGCAAGGTGTGTGCCATTTTTGCATAAGGTTTGCTCTTGTTTCTGGCCCAAATACCTGCTTAGGTAAAACCTAGAGGCACATTCACCTGTCTGCAGCCAACATTTCTCTGTACAAGCTCCCAGTTACTTATGGTGACAGTGGCAAGAATGAATGTAACCCTCCCAAACTTTTCACTGGAGAGAGCACAGGTTGTTTCCCTCTCCTGCAGGCATTACCTGTTTTTCTCTGTAATCGGAGTGGGTTAGTTCACTCCTGGATTCTCCTTCTAGTAAGGTGTGGAATGGATTCATTTACATTAAAATACAGTGTCTGTAGCTCTGACAGTGAGAATTCTTGTGGAGAAGAAACCATAGTACATACAAAACATGTAAAGGGTGATGGGAAAAAGATGAAGTGATGTCTCCCCGCCAATTCATTCTGAAATGAACAGCAAAAACTTTCTCTGCAGACTGGCTGTAGCACAATACATTATCTCTTTTTATAGCTGAAAATCTGCTGATCTATTTCTTTTTCACAATGAACACTCAGCAGAGGTGCCACCTACTCAGCAGGTTCAGAGGTCCAGATCAGATAAATCTACAAGCTCAGATGCTTATTAATAACTTGTCCGAATTTAGCAACATCGTTTAGATTAAAAAAAAAAAAAAAAAAGCTGCAGGAACTTTTATAAGAACAAGCTCTTCACAAATTTCCTGTATTTGCCAGTGTCAGACAAGTCAGGATGCCCATGAAATAAAGCACAGTCTAACAATTCAGTGAGAGGGCCAGCATTCAATACTACTGTATTGTTCCTCCAGTTCCAGGAAGCATCATGATCACAGGCTCTCATCCTGCTGAGGGACTTCAACCCCGCTGACATCATCTGGAAAAGTATGACAGGGAGCTGTAGGCATTCCAGGAAGCTCCTGGAATATATTGAGGATAACTTCCCCGGCCAGGTAATAGACAGCCCCATTTGGGGGATGCAGTGCTGGACCTGTTGCTTACCAACACAATTGAACTGATTGGTGACATCAGGATTGAAGGCTGCCTAGGCTGTAGTGGGCATGCAATGGTGGAATTTACACTCTTGAGGGATACTAGACAGGTCAACAGTAAAATTAGGAAGCTTAATTTTAGGAAAGACAACTTTCATCTCTTCAGGGTTTTCCCCCCTGGGAATCTGTCCTTGAGGACAAGGGAGCAAAGCAGAGCTGGAAGATCTTTAAAAAAACTTTTCTTAAGTCACAAAAGCTCTCTATTCCCAGGTGTAGCAAGTCAGGAAAGAAAGGTAAGAGACCAGTATGGCTGAACTGAGACCTGCTGGTCAAACTGGAGAGCAAGAAAAAAGTGTACAGGCAGTGAAAGCAGAGTGGTAACCTGGGAGGAATGTAGAGATCACACAATCATGGAATGACAGAACTGTAGGGGTTTACGGGACCTCTGAAGATCATTGAGACCAACCCTCTGCAAAGCAGGCCCCTACAGCAGGCCTACTGGTAGGAACCCAGGTGGGTCTTGAGTATCTCCAGGAGAGAAGAATCCTCAACTTCTCTGGACAGCCTGTTCCAGTGCACCATTGCCTTCATTGTGAAGAGATTCCTTTTCGTATTGGTGTGGAACTTTCTACGCTCAAGTTTATCCCTTGTCCTGTCTCCACAGACCACTGAAAATAATTTATCCTACCTGTGCAGCCAGCTGTAGGGGGCTTTCTTTGCAGAAGGTTTGCACTTGATGATCTCTAGGGGTTCCTTCCAACACCTACAATTCTGTGATTCTGTGAGTCTGAATGTTGTGGTAGGGTAAGGGGAAATGGTTTCAAACTAAAATAGGGGAGATTTAGATTGGATATGAGGAAAAAGTCTTTTACAGTGAGAGTAGTGAAGCACAGGAACAGGGTGCCCGGAGATGTGGTGGATGCCCTCTCCATGGAGACACATAATGTCAGGTTGAATGGGGTTCTGAGCAACCTGAATGAGCTGTAGATGTCCCTGCTCATTGCAAGGGAGTTAGATGGTCTTTAAAAGTCCCTTCCAACTCAGTTCTTATTCTATGGTATATTTGCTTGCAATGCAAGGACTTGGCTAAAACCTTGTCCTGATCTCTGATCTCCCAACATATTAACTAAGGAACATAAAAGAGCAAGGCTGCTGAAGCTGTGCAGCTCAGGAATAGGTCAGATCCAAAGGATGACTGCATCTGAAATCTATGACCACCACATCTCTGAATTCTCCTACTGCCCATAGACATTTATGATTGTCAGGTGCAGCAAGGGGGGGCTCCCTGCAAATACTCTGCTAAGGAGTTATCTCTAAAAATAGTCTGCTCAGATGTTATTCCCAACCAGGTTAGTGAAATGGAGCTATTACCTCAAGACAATTTTCTGAAGAAAGAATGCCCAGACAGATAGGGGGAAAAAAAAAAAAGAAAAAAAAAAAAAAAGGAAAAAATGGGAGAAACATTTCCAAGAAGTTTCTAGTGATCAGCTGTATGTTAGTTTGCCAGAAACCTGCATACAGGGATGCCCATGTTAGAGAGTGCTGAGCCAAAAGACAAGCCATAAACTGTGTGTCTTATGCTACAAGCCCCCATCTTTTTGCACAGCCCTGCATGGCTGCTCTGACCTTACTGAAAACAAGACAGGCCATTGTAGGATTGGCTGGATAATTTAAACAAGTGCTACGCACAGTCAGCTTTTGCATTTCAGCTGACTCATATTTATATAAACACTGAGAGACTGAAGTGTTTTCTCTTTCACAGGCACCAGTGCTGTGAGCTACATGTACAGTATGGTGAACATGGGCAGGGGATCACTGGCTCCAAGCACACAGCAGTGTGCAGCTGCTTCAGCCTTTTCACAAATGGAAGCCCTAGGCTTACTATTATTAGACATGTATTCAAGGCTGAGCTTATCTTTCTTTCTCTTGAGGGAAAGAAACATCTGCAAGCAGGGAATAACCAGTACCATAAGAGTGCACCTGATAAAAACAGAGACTTCATGTTAAGCGTTCTCTGGGCAACATGTGCAGTTGTGGCCAGAGACATGCTCCAATGGCTTTTGCTCTACGTAACTGCTGGTATGTGCAGTGTTGCAACACACAGAGCTGAGATCAGGGGAACACTGTGATTGAAGCTGTACCTGCTTGTGTGTGTATGCATCCTTGTCTCAAACAGCTCACTAATTTTATAAGCAGAAGAACATGAGTTTTTGACAGATACATCACTGAAACGTAGAGAGATGGAAATATTTATACAAGATTGGGTCAGACATCAAGAAATGTGCCCATCTGCTGAGTATAAACCAGCATTTCAGCTGTTCTTGTCTCTCTTTCAGTGAATGACCTGGTCCTGTCTCAAGCACAGGAGGAGGTTTTTGTGGAGCATAACGCTGGCAGCTGCACCTCTGCAAGATTTCCGCTGGCCAGTCACAGTGGGTCACAGCCTTCAGTAGTGCTGCTAACAATATACAATTATTCAGACTTATGCAATTGAGAGAAAACACAGCAGGAGAGGCAGAGTGCCTCTGTAGACAAAGTACACACCATTTCTGAAACAGAGCTAGAAGCTAATCCAGGTACCTGTTAGATCTAGATGAGTTTTCCCACTCTTCCCAGTGACCTCAGTAAGAGTTAGACAGGGCTTAAAGAGCAGTAGAAAGAGAAATATCTTGTATTTCAACTGTGCAAGACGGAAGGTAGTACTATTTCTCAGCTTGTCTATGTCCACTTGGGTAATTTCTCAGCTCTATTCTGTTACAGAGACAAATAATGAAAATTCCTGTCCTGCTTTCAAGCAAGCCTATGATTTCTATTGAAACATTCTGCATATTTCTGTCTCTCAATTCCTGCTGAAAAACTACTCCCTGTTCACTCCAGCATCAGCTCGAAGGCAATTATGAGGACAGATATCTCATGGAGCAGTTTATGCTATACTGCTTCTTGCACCACCTTTAGAAGCAGCTAACATGAGATCATCATCAGAGATAGAAGACTGAACTTTTGAGGTTGTTTTTTTCCCCATCCTGTCAGTTCTTGTGTTCCTCTGCAGATGGTTTGTAGACACATCAAATAAAATTCAGTGTACATAATTCACTGTGAATGTCCAGCTGCCACACAGGCAGTGTGAGCTTGCCACTGCCACCTAAAAGCCTATGAGTATTTCAGCTAGCTCACTCACGCACCATCTGATAAATATGGGCTAGCAATGACCAGTGCAGCAGGTGCCTAGAGCTGTACTTAATATAACTTTGTTAACACTCAGCTCCAACATCAGCTGCCACCATTTGTTAGTGAAAAGACAAGAAAGAAAACACCAAAAGGCATATGTGCAGTGGAGATAAAAGGAGACGCTGGGTTTGGGTGCAGAGGGGAAATACATACATATGTGTACATATAACTAAGATAGGAAGAAAACAAGGAGATGGAGGAGGACATGTTTTGTAGCTCCTTATTAGGACAACAAGGTTCTGAAATACTGCCATCCTGTTTTATGAACACTGAGCCAGACTGACCACCTTTCATCACCTCTCTCCACATTTTGGATGCTTTCCTGTTTATCACACACAGGACAATGTCCTATCATACTGTGCAAGATGCCTTTTGAAAAGCACAGAAATTACTTGAAGTTCTTACTCAACTTGCCTGTGAAGAGACAGTGCGGAAGAAGAGGATAATGGATTCTTCTAAGCTCTTGGGTAATTGTTTCTTCCTAGATTATTTATTTTCCCAGTATTTCAGTAGGTCACAGAGAGATCTTTCGAGAGGAAGAACATGGCTACAAGGATGACACCATCCTTTTCCACAAATGAAGGATGTATAGATGCTGTACATGAGCAGCAAGTTGCCCAGGAGGTGCTATTAAAAAAAAAAAAAAAAAAAAAAGAGGGAAAAAAAAAAACAAAACAAGAAAGAGACTAGGTTCCAATGTCACATATGTGTCATTATTTCTAATCCACAGGTTACTGCAGACAAACATTTGTCCTTGAAGGCTGCGCACATGGTGGTTATGTAGAAGAACTTGTGTCTGAAAGACAAGCAGAAGATAAAGAGAAAAATAGGTTTTGAACAACTTTAATTCAGTATGCTCAAGCAATTTTGCCTTACTTTTGCAAATGACTTAAAAGGAAAACAAAGAGCTTTTTTTTTGCCACAGAAATGAGAAGGCAATTAAGAGTGTTTTTATTTTAAACACTGTAGCTCTCTCAGAGCACACATCTGCATTAACAATATATTTGTATGTTCACCTCATCTTAGAAAGCTGTTGCTATCAAGAAGGCATTGAGCCAGGTATGCTACTAAACCAGCAGAGCCTTCAAATAATAGGTCATAAAGCTAATTAAAAAATATTCTGAGCTAAACACTTACTTGGAAAAGTAGGAACAGTTGGTAGTATCTATCTTTCCTAGAAATACTCGTCTGTGGATATATTTTTGGATACAAAGTGCTTCCATGGTTTTGAGTCCAATTTCAGTCCTTGCCACAGACTAAGCTGGGGCTCTTGCAAGAGCCAGGAGCCTTGTATTTAAACTCCAACAACAGAAGAAATTCATCTTCAGTGCAAACAGTGTTTTTCAAGAGTCACAGATCTTTATTATGTAGCAACAGTGACAAATGCAACTGTCAGCTTAACTGTGGTGACAATTAACTAATGACCAAAGCCAATGGTAGGGTGACTTCCAAGCAGTTTGCTCTTACCAGGTGAAGAGCAATACGTGTCTCATCCTATCTCCTCTAGCTTTATTTTTTATCAGTATTTTCCCAGTGGTTCAAGCAAGTTTTGTATTCCTTGGCCTCTGCAGCAAGCATGAGGGTGCAAGGACATATTTCCTCAAGAAGTCCTTTATGCTCAGGCCAATGTCACTTCCCAGAGGGTCACAGCACCAATACATCTCCAGAAGATCAAAAGTAGGTTTGCTATTACAATACCCAATATCTATGTACTCATCTCATACTCTCAGCAATGGCTTCACACAAGGAACAGGAAGGTTAGAGGTACATACCTGAACATCCTCGTTGGAGGCCAGGGATGGCCTTGCAGAAGGAGATGTCTCCTTGCAGGTCCTCCTCCCAGGGCACTCCACTAACAAAATGACTATGTATATATCATACAATTTCTGTGCTCTCCAGAAAGCTGTTGCCACCACAGCACCATTGGTCATCCCAAACACAGGGCAACCAGGGCTTGCCCACAGAAATTTCATGCTCACATCTGTACTGTGCTTTTTCAGATCATCTTTAACACCACAAAGCTGCTCTATTGATCTGTGTGTCATTTCCAGCTCATCAACATTTCACGACTGTCAAGCAGAGCATGAACTGTTGAATAAAGAAGCTTGAAATGTTTTCCTTTATGCTTCAGTGATCAGTCTTGTACAAGTGGCAATAATGTAGAAATATTAATTTGCCAGAACCAAGTGGGAAAAGATGAGCCTTGTGTCAAATGCTGTATTGACTTTTGTTCTGTTATGTTTCCCACTAAACACCAATCCTGGAAGAGGCTGAAGAGAATTTTTCATCTAGCTACTGCAAAAGCTATGTATGTAAGCTAAATGTTCCTTCATTCCCGTTCTTTATAAATGTGTGAAACTTGAGGCATTGGGGCACAAAGTCTCCTGGCTCTGAACTGAAGGAAACTGAAACTTCCCATCTTCCTCAAGGTTGTATTGTTTTTAACCAGCAGAGTAGTATTTTGCAGTGGCAGTGCCTTCTAGCAAACACACAAAAGCAAATACTTCTAGAATATGTTGCTACTCCTCTCAAAGTTGATGAGTGACTGCGCTTATATCCCTTTAATTAATGTCTTGCATACTGTAGTGAGGCTCACCACTCTTGTGGAAGCTCATTGGATTGAGTATGGAGCTTCTCCAGAAGATCCAGAGCACCCAGGATCTGCAGCCAATTTACAGGGTAATGTGTTCTTTCTGGATGTAAGGTATAATAAATTAGTTCATAGCCTAAGCACAAAGACAGAACCCATCGCAGCTTTCTGCAGTATACCTTTGTTCATCAGGCTGCTGAAAGTTGGACACTGTATTTCAGAAGAAGCCAGAAACAAGGAATTTCCTATCGAAGAACTCAATGAAATGACATTTGTACACTCATCTTCACGCTGACAGTGACCAAACAGCACTTTTCAAATGAGGGAAATGTCAAGAACAATGAAGTAATACACTCTTTTGAAAAAGGAGTGGCAAAATGCCACAAACTTTGGACTATTCTCAGCAGTGTTTTGCAGCCTTTGCCCATGCTGTCAACAGGTTACCACCCCCCAGAATTTAAGCTGATGTAACTAAGGAGTTCCAGAGCAATTGCTGGTGCTTGTTTATTGATTTTGCTGCATACAGCAGGGTAAATACACAAATCTGGAGAAAACTTTCCTTGCTGGTACCATTTGCTGTCCTAAACAAGGAATCACTGCACACACTGTAATCAGCCGAGAATAATTATTCCAAAATCCTTATTATTTGCAGGCTAGGTATTTCAATCTCTAACAAGATTTTGCTAGCTTGCTTATTCTGCTCTGTGGAAGTCAATCCAAAGTGGAGTTTCACTTTGGCCGTTTGGTCTTTGGCAAGTGTTCATGAACAGTTGCAAAATATTAAACAACAAGCTGTCCTCCCTGCCACATTTTCCATATGCAATGTAGTATCCAACTTTATGGTATTTTTATGAGAATGGCTTGCTCTTCTTTTTTTTGTTTTTTTAAGTCCAGATTCAAAAAGTGCATGAGAGTGCAGAGTATAAACAGGAATTTTGCAGAAAAAATGTGTAGTATTACTATGGAGTGGAGGAGAATTTTCCACTTTTTGAAAAAGAATAAAACTAAACCAACAGTTGAATTTTGAAGGATTAAAAAGAAATAATATACTACTGCACTGCTCTCCTCCTAATTCTTTTGCTCAACTGAAGGAAAAAAAGCAAGTGTGAGGGCATTCATTAAGGACCTGTTATCACTGTGGTGCATTAGCATTTCCAGACTGAAGCAACTGCATTTGCATTTACTACCTTTCTTCCCACTTCCCACTGAAGAGGAGCAGAAAAGGAGATGTGGGCTAGTTTTTATCCACAGCAACTGTCATGAAAAGGAGATCATGAAGGAAGAATCAATCCCAACAGGGGATATAACATAATAAGAAGGGGTCTCTGCTGCCAGAAGAACTGTACAAGTAATAGCATTTCTGAAATGTATACATCAGAAAAGGTGAAAGGCTGTGTATGAATAGGCAATTCCATACAGAGAACACACTGTCCTCCTTCCAAAAATATTTAAACATTTTTTTAATTAATTCTGTCTTAGCTTTTTCTCTTTCTTCCTGTAAGGTGAAAAAAAAAAAAGGCAGAATGGAAGCAGTTGTTTTTTGCTTTAATGACCTTATGAATAGTCTCAAAAGCGAATTCAAATGACACACCATAGAATTACAGAATGTCCCTAAAGTTCATCCAGTTCCAACCCTCTGCCATGGGTACACCTACCACCCATCAGATCAAGCTGTCCAGGGCCCCATTCAACCTGGCCCTGAGCACCTCCAGGGATGGAGCATCTCTGGGAAGCAGTGCTGGGGCCTCAGCACTTTCTTAGTAATGAATTTCTTCCTAACATCTAACCTAAATCTTTCCTGTTGTAGTGTAAAAGCATTCCCTCTTGTCCTAGCACTATCAGTCTGTGTAAAAAGTCGGTATCCCTCCTGCTTAGGAACTTCTCTCCATTACTGGAAGGCTGCATGAGGTCTCCCTGGAGCTTTCTCTTCTCCAGGCTGAACAAGCCCATCTCCCTCAGTCTTTCTTCATAAGAGAGATGCTCCAGCCCTCTGATCATCTTTATGGCCTCCTCTGAGCCCTCTCCAACAGCTCCACATCCTTCTTGTTCTGGACACCTCAGGCCTGGACACAGTACTCCAGAAGGGACCTCACAGGGGTGGAACAGAAGGGACAGTGCTATTCCTTTCCCTGCTGCCAACCCGGTGTTGATGCAGCCCAGGATACTGTTGGACTTCTAATGTGAAGTCACAAACTGCTGGCTCATGTTCAGCCTTTCACCCAATAGAACACCCAAGTCCTTCTCAACAGGGCTGCCCTCAAGGAATTCTTCTCCCAGTCTGTACACGTATCTGGGATTGCCCTGACTCAAGTTTAACACCTTGCACTATGCCTTGCCATTTGGTTCACGTAGGCCTACTTTTCAGTGGTGGAATCTTTCTTTCTATGGCATGAACTGCACCTCTCAGCTTGGTGTCATCAAGAAACTTGCAGTGGGTACATTTGACCCCAGTGTATATGCCATTGATACAGATGTTGAAGAGCACCAGTCCCAGGACAGATCCTTGGGGAACATAACTCGTCAGACTATTTTTTTCTAATGTGTCTCAGTTTTCCAATAAAATAAAACATGATACATTAAAATATGTGAATACATTAAAGACAAGTTACTATGAAGCCACCATACTGTGGTGGGAACAGACATACAGCAGACAAATTGCAGCATGCCTTGCAACTCCTTTGGCAGTATTGCAAAATGTGAAATGACAGCACTTCTCAAATTGCCAGAGCAGCACAAAGGTGCACACTGATATATTTCTTCAACAGGAGATAAGCAAAGGAGAAATAATCTTCCCCATGCCCATGTTACAACAATTAAAAGAATTTTAGTTTGATTTCCACTACAATCTTGCAGAAGTCTAACAGGAGAAGATTTGTAAGATAAGAAGTGTTTTTCTAGACAACCCAGGGGCAGAAAAGTGTTCTTCAGATGTTCTCCCAGACAAACTATGTAACTACACAAAAAAATACCTGGCTGAAAATGGGAATAAAAAGTGTGGGAACGCACTCATACTCCAGTGAAGCCAATACCACTGCTTTCTAAGAAGTTAGTAGCCGAAGTGCGTACATGTTGGCCAGTAGGATCCCTCTGGTGCTGCCTCCAAAACAAAACTGCTGTGACAGGTGCCATCCTCAAACACATCCCACCATCAAGGTGAGCCTTGCAATCTAAACTTTAGAGTTTCTCCTTGTTCCACTGCTGGCAGACTTGCAGTGCCAATCTGCAGGTTTGATTGCATTAAGACCATTTCTGTATGTCTTCACTGAAAGGCTGCAGTACGTGCTTATCATACACAGATTGTTAGTTCCTTTGAACACCTCTTCAGAAAGGTTGTTGCAGCACCAGCCATGACAAGGCCCAGATTTGGATGTGTTTCTCTGAGCATCCTTGCAATGAAAGGACAAAGGAGCTTTTGCAACAGGAAAGAAATTTCAGCTACAAATACAAAGATTGCATGCTTTACTCCTTGTAACTGGTAAATGAGAGCTCCTAGAAAAGATGGATAATTTTTTCAGCAGAATTTAGCCAGAGCTATGTATTTTCCCCCAGATCTTGTTCTTCAGCTTCAGCTGCACATGAGTTAACAAATGATAAAACCTCATTTGTTAATCTGCTGCAGGCATGTGTAACACTAATAGCTCACATGCATCTTTTACACTGTAGGAGTTCCAGTTGCACTGACTCATGCCTTGTCCAGAACAAATAAATTTGAAAAAAATATTCATGGAGGCATACCTAAAAAATAATGAGAAAGAAAAGAAACAAAAAACTTACGAAAAATATAATTGATGGAAGTAGCAGAAAGTTTAGAAGAATTTTAGAGGGAAGTACAATCTTACAAAGCCCGTGTCATCCATACAGAAGGCAAGCCAGCATCTTCAGTATTCCTCACTCATGCCTGGTATTTTTGCAGCTGTGCTTTTCAGAAGAACAGACAATGCTTGTGCAGTGGCAGCAGTGTGCATCCTGTCTGGAGGTGAGGACTGAGTCTTGCATGCCCTCACAGTCTAACTTCAGTGAAAACTGCTAGCAGCCTCAATTTTTATTTTTAATCCAGATCAGGAGGCTCAGCTGCATGGCAGTATCCATCCCCATGTATGACCAGTGATGCCACGGGCAGCAGATTTAGTCATGCTTTTGCCAGGAAGGTATCTGCCATCAGAGGAGCATGTGGGAGATAACTGCTTATCATAGAGCAGCTGCAGTACCAGAACTCCAAGGCAGGTAAGGAATCTCCGCCAAAGACCTCTCAGGCAGGGGCTCCCTTGGGGGTGTTGAGGATGGAGCCAGTACAACTTCAGAGCTTCTGGTTGTGCCTTGTGCCTGGCCAGGGTTAGTGGCTTATTAAAAGCATGCTTTTCATACCTCTTGCACTGCACATCTAAAAAGACCAAGCCACATAGCTGAGCAAGTGTCACATCAAACCTGCATAGCTGTGCGCCCTTCTCCCTGCTTTCCTCACAGTTTTATTTTCATTTCCAGTGATGCCCCAGTTCTCTGCCTGGCTCCTGCACAGGTCAAGACCAAGAGCAGGCTGTAGGAGCATAGTCAGAAAAAGAATTCTTATACTTCTCCAGCAAATATAGCACAGAAGGGCTGTGCTCCTCTGCAGGGATGCTGAATATCCTCTAGTAATAGTTGGTATTTGTCTTTTAAAAGCTGCAGTTTCATTTCCTCAAATAAGAGAAACTTCTGCATAGCTTGCTTTTTAGTTATTTTCTTAGGAAAATCATTGTTACCAGCTTTTTTTCTGCCTGAAACTGTTTGTTATTGGTAGCTTCAGTAGGCATCACAGCTTCCTGACATCCTTTAGAAGCCTCAAAATCCTTCAAACCTTCAGGTTCCTTTTTTGCCTATTTTTAAACTGGCTCATTTACAGTTAAGGGAAGAACTCAGCATGAGTTTTAATAAACATTTATCAGCATAGAATATTTTCCCATCTATTCACACACTGTTGTTTCATGTGCATGCCACCATCAGCAGCTCAGCCATGCACTGGAAGATCTGATTCTCCCCTATTTTGTGCTTTCTGTCAATAGTTTGAACAGCAAGCATGAAGTTTGATACTTCTGTCAGGAAGCTGCTGCCTCTTTGTTCCCATACCCATCTTATCTGCGTCAGTGCAAACATGAGTACAGTCTTGCAATTAGCTGACTGGGACTAAAAATTGATGATTATACAGCAAGCTAGGCTAATTATTTTATCTATTCCAACTTGAAGACCATGAGCTACTGAGGCTGCAAAACTGAAACACTGGCATGGGACAGAAGCAATCAAAAGCAGGATGATTGAGAAAATCAACTTCATTACAGAAAGTAGTGTTCATCCAGGCTGTTTTGATGCACTCACATTAGCTCTTCCTACAGAGAGGCATGAATGACAGCACAGTTTCTGTGCACGCATTGTGCTGTGCAGGGTGGTATCAGGAGAACAGGTCCCTGTGGACCATAAAGCAAAACAGCCTGCAGACTTCTCTGCATTCAAAATTAATTTTGGTATATGGAAGTGGAATCAAACTGATTCCACAGGCTACTCCCAGACCAAAAAAAACTGCATCTTGCATTGCTCACAGAAATGCATTGAGGCAAATCTAGAAATCTAAACCAACGTTTTTCTGAACTATTATGCAATTATTTTTATGTCTGTGAAATAATGTAAGCTTCAGGAATTGCCCTGGTTTCCAAAGCCATGGACACATTTGGTATAAAAAAGCTGGGTGGTAAGCAGCAGACAGCTGAATCAGAACTGTCTGCTAGATGTCCAGGAATATTTGGAGGAAAGGCAAAGCAAGAATGGATATGGCCACATAAAGCTGTACTCTTCCTTGGTTCCATATCATGTGACTAAATACTGAATGAGGCACTGAAGAAGCTAATTGAATACCTTAGCAGACAAACCATAAAACTTTGCATGCAGCAGTGACTATACTTGAAATTCATGATGGCTTTCATTTTGTCTGTGGGTAACTATAGCTTTCATTTAAACTTCTTTTTAGCAGATAGCTAAACAAACACTCTCTCCCTTTTGGCTATTTAAAATCAACACCTTAACTGCTGTTCAGCTCTGCTACTTCCACCGAGAAGCAATGCAAAGTCTAGTTCACAAGCGGTTTGTATTGCCTTCCAGCTAGAAAGTAGAAAATACTTTCTAAATATCTAGACTATGTGATGATGAAGAGCAATTAGTCATCAAGAAGTCAATGTTTAAACACAAGCCTCACAGTGACTTAATCACAGATAATAAATCTACCATTATAGAAAGACAGCATTATTAGTATATCCTGTTAAAAAACATAGCCTGTTAAAAAAATAATCCCCTTTGCCTCTGCACTTTCAGTTTAAAGGTGATGGGGATAGAGTTCACAGCAATTATTTCATGGATAACTTGGGAATAGATTGTTGAATTTTTAGATTCTTTGGTTAGAAAGGCATTCTTTCTACAGACATCAGTAGTGACTGCTCAAGATGCAGCTAACATTTAGCAAAAATATGCAAATAGAAACAAATGGCCCAAAAGCAAAATCTAAATCAAGGTGGGAGCAAATCCTGATGGTAAGTAACAAGACTGCTGTGGCAGGTTAATCTCTTTTCACGTAGGACTCAACTTGCACCATAAAAATTACTCAGGAGAAGTGAATTAATGTGCTTTTGATTGCAGCCTGGCATTCAGAGGAGAAATGGGCAATGGATTTACCTTATTTTAGCTAAAATCTACCTGCAGAGGTTTACTCACAGGCTGCTAATCAGTGAAGTCCACGGTCACTTCACTAATATCTGCCACTCTGACTTCACCCAGGGATTTAACTCTGACTGAGTCATGCCTTTTGATGCTACTTAGCACCAAGTTCAAACAGCACTGCACCTTAGCAACTCACTTCACATGCATGGGGTGAGCATTTGCTGCAGTCTGTGGCCTAGCAGCCCTCAGCTCTCCTTACCTCATCCTGACAGCAGCAGCCTCATACCAAAAAGTGCACCCCTATCTTCCCCAGTGGCACTCACAGGTCTACACTAGCACCCATAGACGCAGGCAGAGGCCAGTTCACTGATGTGCATGCGTCCAGCATGTCCCTTCATGTATGTGCAGTTGCAACCTACCAGAAGCCGGCAATCTCTTTGTAAGCCCTCTGTCCTTTCTTTCTGCAGGCTTGTGCCCCTGCTCTAGTGGAGGCAGAGAGGGCTGAGATGCAGAGGAGGCCTTTGCACAGGCAGAGTGGCAGCCCATGCTGTGGTGTGGGTACAACACCAGGACAGTGACGAGCATGAGGTATACAGCCAGAATAATACACTGCTCTCTGCCCTGTGTCTTCATCAGTATTAAATGTAATAATCTGATTTTAGGATAAAGTATCTTAACTTCTAAGTCGCAGAGAAACTTGGCTCACTGTTCTAGCTGAATTTTAGTCTCTTTTCTAAGTTTATTGAATTTTACTAGTCTCTGTAGTTTAGTTCTGGTCAACAGAAACATGTTCAAGCTGCCTAGTTGATGTGTAAGCAACTTTTTTGCTTCTCAAGTTTCTGCCTGAAGGACTGTACATGGCTTGTTGTCTCTCAGTACATCTCCACTGTCTGAGTTTCACAGCTCAGTACTGCCTGTCAGGAACTAAAACAAACTACAAATCATCATGGCCACAGATCTTGTTTGCCCCCACAAAGCATATTCACCTAATCACAATAGAGCCTGTTGTTTCACCCTGTCTGTGTCCAAGGTGTGTGGCTGAGCATTTAAACATAATGGCTGAGGTGGCAATTTCACTGCTGCCATAGCTCCATTAACAATTCCAGCCCAAAAAGGATGGGTAAGACATACACATGTCTTCCAGGGAGGTATTGTTCTTTTTATATTAGCCAAGGTATGTTTCACAGCATTTAGAAAATGTACTTACCAAGGCCAAATAAATTAGCACAGAAGAAAAGAGTATGAAGTGTCCTCTTACTGTTTTTATATGAGCACAAATGACTTAGGCAGGGGAATGTGAACTCCTTACCCCCAGTTGCAGCAGCCTCTTTAGAAAATTGTAAGAGCAGAAGAATGCAACATACACTGCATGAAAAGCTTGGATCAAGTTTATTTTTCAATCTCCAAGGCCACTTGACAGTTTCTTTTCTCTGTGTTTACTAATCAAGTTGGTCCAAAAGAACACATGATGCTTTCCACTCTCTCCTCTATTCCAGATTTAGATAATTTAAAGTCATTTATTCTTTTGCCAGTAATGTCAGTTAACTCAGACAGCTCTTTTCCCTCCAAGACATTGACATGGATGAATTTAGAGAGTTCTCTCCCCACACCTTCGCACTGTGCTCTGCTAACCAATTGATGGTTTCTACCATACAGTTACTACTCTGCTTCATGCTGGACCTGTTTATACAGTTTTTCTGAGGAGTTATTTTTATCCTCTTGTTGTGGGAAACTAAATTTGTAGTCCTGCTTCTGTTGTTTTAGTTTTCAGATTCATTTGCTTAATTCTGCATTATATTTTTGGTGATGCTCCCCCAAATAACAGCATCCAATTTCACAAGATCACTATCACCAGATTTCATTATTTTACTCTTCCTTGTTTTTGCAACAAAATTATTGGTGAGAGAAATTAATAACACTGCTTCCAAAACCAATTCCTGTGCAACCTTGCTATGACAAATCTGTAACTCAGTAGTTCCTTCAGTGTGAAGCACTGTCATCTTATCCTTTTTCATTCCCACTTAACAAGAATTGCTAGTAATCTATGTATTCATTGTAGTATCACAGAATAGTTTAAATTGGAAGGAATCCTTAAAGGCCATCTAGTCCAAGTCCCCTGCAATGAACAGGGACACCTACAGCTCCATTATGCAGCTCAGAGTCTTGCCCAGCCTGACTGTGAGTGTCTCCAGGGATGAGCCATCTACCAGCTCTCCAGGCAACCTGTTCCTGTGCCTTATAACCCTTAATGTAAACACTTTTTCCCCCTATATCCTGTCTAAATCTCCCCTCTTTTTGTTTGAAACAGTATTTCCCTGTCCTATCAAACAGACCCTACTGCAGAGACTGTCCCCTTCATTCATATAGCCCCCCTGTAGATACTGAAAGGCTGCAATCAAATCTCCCCAGAACCTTCTCTTCTCCAGGCTGAACAGCGCCAGCTCTCTCAGCCTGTCCTAGCAGGAAAGATGTTTCATCATTTGTGTCATTTTTGCGGCCCTCTTCAAGATGTGCTTTGACATGCCCACATCTCTCCTGTACTGAGGACTCCACATTTGTGCTTCACGTGAGGTCTCATCAGTACATAGCAGAGGAGCAAGGTCACCTCCCTTGCCTTGGTGGCCACAGTTCTTTTGGTGCAGCCAGGATATGGTTGGCTTTCTGAGCTGCAAGGACATTTCTGGTTCATGTTCAGCTTGCCAGCCACCATTACCTGCAGGTTCTTTTGACAGGACTGCTCTCAGTCCTTTCCTCCCCAGCTCATACCAATAGCATGGGTTGCCACAACCCAGGTGCAATACCTTGTCACTTGGCTTCATTAAATTTCATGAGGTTCACCTGAGCCCACTGCTCGCACTTGTCTGGGTCTCTCTGGATGGCTTCCTGTCTCTCGAATGTGTTGGCTACACCTTGCAGCTTGGTGCCATCTGCAAATCCCACTTGTTGATGTCACTGATGTAGATATTAAAGAGCACTGACTTCTGAATGACATCACTCATTGATGATCTTCATCCAGACATTGAGCAAATGACCCCCATTCTCTGAGCACAATCTTGCAACTAGTTCCTCATCCACTGTATACTTCACCTACCAAATCCATATCTTTCCAATTTGGAGAGAAGAATGCTATGGAACACAGTATAAAAGTCCTTACCAAGTCCAGAAAGATCATATCAGTTGCTCTTCCTTCATCCATTGATACAGTAACACTGGTTTACTGTGTAGTTTTTTTTAAGGTGTAATTTCCAGTATATGATAGCCAGTATTTCATTTAGACAAAAAAAAAAAAAAAAAAAAAAAAAAAATTGATTAAATACAGAACTTTTACAAAAAACACTAACATTTTTATTGCCGAATGCTCTCAAATGAGTGGGACACAGTATATCAGAGATAAAAACTATGCTGCTTGTATAAATTTTCATTTAATTCTGACCTATTTCTCTCATTCTATTCTAGGGTCAGGTACAGTATTGGTACCATGTAACTCTGGTACGTCCAACCAACAGCTGGTAATGTGGACCACCCTCTCCCCATGATCTAAAGGCAGTGACTCTTCCCCTGGAGTGGCCCCAGGCACACACCATTGCTCAGCAACAGCCAAGCTGTCAATGTGCTATTAAAGCTGTGTCAACTGAAAACAAGGCAAGGGGAGAGCAATGCTGTGCAGTGCTGACTCAAGTAATGGCAAATAGTTGTATGCATTTTGTTACATCGGCTAAACACTGGGCTCTGAACAGCGAAGAGTATGAAGCCGTGCTTTCTGTTTTGATAAAGGAGTTTGAAAGTAGAATTATAGAATCTTTAGAGTTGAAAGGGACCTCTAAAAGTAATTTAGTCCAGCTCCTTTGTAAAGAAGGGGGACACCTATGGCTAAATCAGGTCACTGAGACTCCCTTCCAGACTGGCCTTGAATGTCCAGGGATGGAACTTTCTCCAGATCTCTAGGCAACTTGTTCCAGTGCCTAACCACCCTAGCTGTAAAAGACTCATAGGATAGATGTTCCATCTCTTGGATCATTTTTGTGGCATACTCTGGATGTGGCATCCTGTACTGAGGACTTCACACCTGGGTGCAATGCTCCAGACGAGGCCTCACCAGCACATAGCAGAGGGGCAGGATCACCTCCCTCGCCCTGCTGGCCACACTGCTTTTGATGCAGCCCAGGATACATTTGTCTTTCTGGGCTGCGAGAGCACACTGCTGGCTCACATCCAGCCTCCCATGCACCAGTATCCTCACGTCCTTTTCAGCAGGGCTACACTCTATCCTTTCATCCCCCAGCTTGTTGTGTTGGTAGTGGAAGTTGCCTCATCCCAGGTGCTAGTCCTTGCATGTGAATTTGTTGAAACTCATGAGGTTCTCCAGATAAATACATCCTTCGCTTCACAATCATACCTAATTCATATCATCACTTTTTTGGCAGTACACACATTTTGAACAAATATTGTCAAGGATGAAGTAGAGTAAAATTTGGTCAAAAATCTCTGACAAACACCTGGAGATCTCAATAAGTATTTCAGCCACTGCCGTAGAACCAGACTGGTGTGCTAGTTTTACAGATACATGATCACTAGTTTTATGTTTTTGTTCCTCTCTCTCTTTTTTTTAATACTTTAAGAAAAATATTCAAAATTTTAATGCTTTGTTACTTACATATTAACAATATTGTATATTGTGTGAGGGCTGCTCTGAAAGTATTGCCCCCTGTTTTATTATGTTGGCCCATGTCATCAGATGCAGATGTTGCCGATACAACAGCAGAGGTTGAACCTTCCTACCAATATCCCATTACATGTTGTTTCTACGTAATGGATGGCAGCAGAGGCAGTCTGACAGAATGGTGCCTAACATGGAAGTGCTGATGAAGTAAAGGTGTGGAACTGAATTCCTCCACACGGAAAAAAATGCACTCATTGCCATCCACTGATGCTTGCTGAATGTTTCTGGAGGCCAGTGAACGTGAGCACAGTGAAGGAGTGTGTGGTACATTACAACAGTGGTAGCAGTGGGTCACCTTCACTGGTGCAGATTGTTACGAGTGCAGCAAGCAGGCTCTTGTTCATTGTTGGGAAAAATGCACAGCTAATGGTGGGGACTATGTTGAAAAAAATGTTTTCTAGCTGAAAATTTGCTCTATCAAACAGTGCCGTTGTTCTCTTTTTATCTGTTGTAGTTTTCATGGGAATAAATAGGAGGTATTGAATTTTGGAGATTCCTACATACGTGAAGCCCAAGACAATTTCTATTCGTTCCATGAGGCCCAAGAAAGCCAAAAACTTGGACACCTGTGATATAACTGTAGTTATTTGGAGACCTGGACAAAAGCATGTTTTTGCATTCACAAAGCACTGCTTCCAATTGATATGTCTTATTAGTGTGGCTTACCAGTCCTGCAGTGTTGTGTACTAAGTCTTCCAGTATTCTGGAATGCAGATGCCTGACTTGAGGTTTTTGTATGTTATAATTCATTACTTTAATTTCCAGCTTTGATACTCAGATCTTCTCATGAACTTTCTGAACACAAAAGAGGTCATTAGTCTGTTAATCCTCCAATTATTTGTATATATACTCAGACAAAACAGACAAGACTTGAGTTTCAAGGCCAGGCTGGATGTGGCTCTGGGCAGCGTGATCTGGTGGTTGGTGACCCTGCACATAGCAGGAGGGTTGAAACTTGATGATCATTGTGGTTCTTTTCAAACCAGGCCATTCTATGATTCTATGATTCTATGATTCTATGATTCTGTGATTCTATGATTCTATGATTCTATGATTCTATGATTCTATGATTCTATGATTCTGTGATTCTATGATTCTATGATTTCCGGCTTAAGAACTTCGGTGAAGGAGTCAAATTCAGAAATATTTAATATCTTCTTAGAAAAACAAAATACAACAATTGTGTTTGTTAGCTGTTTCTTTTCCTTTCTTTTTCTTATCAACTCCACATTTACCGGATCAACACACCCAGCAGGAACTGAGCAGATTGGCTGATACCTGACTCTGTGTAAGTCAAGATGTACTTTCGTACTGATATGAGCAGATATCACTAGAGACCTCATCCATACATGGTCATATTGTTTGGGTTTTTTTGCAGTACTTGTTCTTTCACCCTTTTTTAAAAATCTCACTTACTTTTCTGCAACAATAACATTGTTTCATAGTTTACTTTTGAGGAAGGCTTTGCATATTTCAAAGCATAGATGAATATTTTGAGTCTAGAAATAGGTCCAGACATAAGTTTCGTGTCTGACTATTCCTAAACTTAGAATTATTTCAGGTTCAAAAAGCATTTACCCAGGCTGTTTAAACTACCACAGAGATCTGGGCATTATTCCTAGATTTTTTTTTTTTCCAAATGTAGTGGAAGATGACCATAGAATCAAAAAATGACTTAGGTTGGAAATGCTCACTCAGTTCCCACTCTCTGACATGGGTACACCTACCACCCATCAGATCAAGCTGTCCAAGGCCCCATTCAACCTGGCCTTGAGCACCTCCAGGGATGGAACATCTCTGGGAAGCAGTGCTGGGGCCTCAGCACTTTCTTAGTAATGAATTTCTTCCTAACATCTAACCTAAATCTTTCCTGTTGTAGTGTAAAAACATTCCCTCTTGTCCTAGCACTATCAGTCTGTGTAAAAAGTCGGTATCCCTCCTGCTTAGGAACTTCTCTCCATTACTGGAAGGCTGCATGAGGTCTCCCTGGAGCTTTCTCTTCTCCAGGCTGAACAAGCCCATCTCCCTCAGTCTTTCTTCATAAGAGAGATGCTCCAGCCCTCTGATCATCTTTATGGCCTCCTCTGAGCCCTCTCCAACAGCTCCACATCCTTCTTGTTCTGGACACCTCAGGCCTGGACACAGTACTCCAGAAGGGACCTCACAGGGGTGGAACAGAAGGGACAGTGCTATTCCTTTCCCTGCTGCCAACCCGGTGTTGATGCAGCCCAGGATACTATTGGACTTCTAATGTGAAGTCACAAACTGCTGGCTCATGTTCAGCCTTTCACCCAACAGAGCACCCAAGTCCTTCTCAACAGAGCTCCACTCAGTGAGTTCTTCTCCCAGAATGTAAGCACAGGTGGGATTGCTTTGACCCAGGTGTGCACTGTGCCATCATTCAGTTCACATGGGCCCACTTTAAAAATTGTTCGAGCCCCTCTGGATGGTGTTCCTTCCTTCTATTTTGTCAACTGCACCACTTTGGATGGTCTAAGTGGAAAACTTGCTAAGGGTGTATTTGGTCCCACTGTCTATTTCATTGATAAAGAAGCACTAGTCCCAAGTTGAACGCCCTGTGGACACTGCTCATCACTGGCTTCCAACTAGACATAGAGCTGCTGACCACAACACTCTACCTGTGACCTTCTAACCAGTTCTTTATCCATCAATTGAGCATTCAAATCCATATTTCTGAGAGACAAGATGTGGTGTGGGACTGTGTTCAAGGATTCAAATCCATGACTTGCCCTTCCTTCGTCCATTCATACCATCACTCCATCATAGAGGGCCACCACGCTGGTCAGACATGATTTGTCCTTGGTACACTGGCTATCTTCAATCATCTCTGTATCTTGCATGTACCATAACATAGCTAGGAGGATATGAGCCATGATTTTCCCAGGCACAAAATTGAGGCTCAAGGTTCTGTATTTCCCCAGATCTTCCTTCCTAATTCTCTTACAAATGAAAGTGGTATTTCCCTTTTTCCAGTCACTGTGGACTTTCCTGACAGCCAGGACTTTTTACATCAGAGAGTGGCTTGGCAACACCAGCCGGTTCCTTCAGGATCCTGGGATTCATGTCATCTGACTCAACAGACTTGCACACATTCAGTCTAATGGGGTGGTCTTCAACTTGCACAGCTCTTAAAGTAGGAAAGGTTTTGTTCACTTGACTCCCACCAGGTGGGCAAGGGACTCAAGAGGCATGGGAAGACTGACTGTGAGTGAAGATGGAGGTGAAGATCTTTATGAACACCTCAGACTTCTCCATGTCTGTTGAAACCAGTTCCCTTTCTCATTCATCTCTCCTTTGGTCTTTTCTGACCAAATCTGTAGAGTCCCTGCTTGTTATTTTTCACATCCATCTCCAAGTTCAGTTCCATTGGAAAGTCTTGGCTTTCCTGATCCCATTTCTGCATTTCCAGATGGCATCCCTGTATTCTTCCCAGGCCACTCATCCCTTCTTCCACTGCCTGCAATTTTTTTCTTTACCCTCATTTTGATCAGCAAGTTCTTGCTCACCCAAGCCACTTTCTTGCCTCTACTGCTTTATTTCTTATCCTGGGGAGTGGAGAGCTCTTGTGCCCTTAGAAGGAAGATGATTATATACAGTATAAAAGATATAGCTTAAAAGAACTCAGTGTTTCACCAACATTCAGAAAAGCTAAACAAAATTGGCCAGTAGAGCAGGCATTGTTATAATTCAAATCCTGGGCATAGAACATGGTCTTGCTGCTGATTTCTTCAGCAATATTTGTATGAACAGATTTGAGGGGGAAAATAAAAGTTTCAAAATAGGATGTTTTTCAGTGAAAAAAGTTCCTTTGCACTGAAAAATAAAATATTTCACTTTAAAACCAAATGAGTTGATTTTGAAATTGTGCCATCATGAGTCACTCTAACTACACTCTCACATCTCTTGATCCTGTTCCCTCTGGGCAGAGTCCCCGTTGCCTCTACCTTATTATAGCATACCATGATCTTACAGCAAGAAATTTGAAAGACCTTGGTCTGGTGTATCAGATCAACTGGCTCCACCGAAAAATGGAGACGATGAATCTTGTGGTGTATGCCAAATCAAAATATTTTTTTAATGTTGTGTATTCAGTGCTTTTTTTCCAAACTCTGTTGAAAAATCAATATTTCTGCTGGATAAAATCATTTTGATTTCAACTAGACCTTCTCCAAGGATAGAATTTCTCTTACAACACCTATTTCTAGTTCTAACTAAATAACTAAGTCCTCAGTTCAAGAAAGTAGCTTGCATCACAGAAAAACAATCCCAATAAGCAGTACATTAACCTGGGAGATTCTGAGAAAGAGTCCTTCCAAACAAGAAAATACAAAACTACTGAAGACAGTAAGCCCCTAATCCTGACCCTAAATTCATGGATATTGTGCAAACAAATCTCAAGGAAAAAACATGCCTCCTAAGCAGAAAGAACTCTGCTGAAGAGTTTCCTCCATGTACCAGAAAATGGAGACTTCTGAGTAGTTCAGCTTTTGTTGTTGATCTTCTCTACTACCTATTCAATCTGCCAGATGATCTTTTCCCATCCTTATAGGCAGAAATGTTATTTGAAGATAGATTTATTTTTTTATCCAAGCTTTTCTAGTAGTGCTCTGGTATGAGGCCAGGACCATCTGGGGCCAGAAGGTTCCCAGGAAACCACACACTCAATAACTTGTATTATTATTCTATCATTCTCATTCTGAGAGGGAGACAGGCAGGTCAAAGTGTCAGCTTCAGGGCTTCTGTCAATGTTTCACTTCATAGTAATGCACTTTAGGCTATAAATGTGCAGAGAGAGATGCAAAATTTATTTCCCAATCAGCTAGGCTTGAGATGAAAATGCTAAGAAATAAAATGTATGAAAGAGATTGAAGTATTTCAGAAAGCTGGGGTAAAAAAAATCCAATAGCTGTACGAAATAAAGGCAAACACCTAAACTACTGTCAGAGCATCCTAGTTCACAGATGTTTGTGTTTATTAGACCATAACAACACACAAGATACTAGACTAATTAATTTAAATGTTCATTCAAGCTATAATAGTGGTGCCTCTTCCAGAAAACAGTCTCAGCTGAGTGCTTAATAAAGAATTGTACTTGAATGAAATCAGCTGGGTTGTATTAAGGACCAACAAATATTGTAAATGAATCATCCAATTTTTCCAGCTTGTGTATGGCATAGCATTTGGCTGTAGCAGAAGTACTGAGCAACAAAAAGCATAACCTGGCTGCCAGTGACAACATGTCTCTGCCAGACACTTTTTGCATGTGGAGTGTGTAATCAAGGCACATGAAAATGCACAAATGGACAGATAGAAGGTTCTGTTACCAGGAAGTCCTGCCAATTCCTGCTGAAATCTGGACACTTAGCACATAAACCTGTTTGACTACCTGATTATCTCCAAGGCTCAGAACAATCTACGTGTGCATAGCAGGGGCATTTTGAACATACAGCTCTCTGAAATCTCCTGTGTGCACAGGAACCAGTAGGGTTCCCTTATTCATGGCAAAAATTTAAGTTACCTGGATTCTGATTCAGTGAGAATAGGCAAGCAGCTTCCTAATATTTGACTGAGGGGTTTGGATAAGGCAGCAGATACCTGATATGTTTAAAAAAAAAAAAGAAGCACATTGAAATCCACCTTACATAAGCAAACCTCAGAAAGAAAAAGCATAGTGACAAGGCAGAGTTTACACACACACAACACCTTTGAGGCACTGAAATCAGTATTTTTAGTCCTTCTGCTCACAACCAGCCTTACAAGAATAAAATCCTATGTGTAATTCCCACAGCAGCACATTGCATTGAAAACAGTTTCATCTGGCTGTTGTTTCAGTTATTAAGATACCAACATCAGGGCTGCTCCCTGTCCCAGCCCTGGGGGGCTCCCTGGCTACCCTTCTTGTGTCTTCTCTCATCGCCAAATCTCTGTTCCTCCTTGAGGATCAGTCACCTGCAGCTAAAGCTATGTAAATTACTGCCTGTCTGTGTCAGAAAAGACAGACAGAAAAGTATTTGTGATTCCTGGTACAAAGCAGAAAAAAAAATAACTTGCCTCTATTTGGCTTATCATCTGAACACATAAAGTTGCGAAGGTCGAAATGCCACCGTACAACTTGCACAATCAGCAACCTTGCTCAAGAGAATAAAAAACAGAATAATGAAAGAATAACAAGATGAATTAACATGAACCAAAAGGACAACCTTTCAGTTATCCAAGTGAGAATGTGCTAAGCACTATGCACAGCACTGTCTTCACGTTTATTCCCAGTGTGGAAACTGCCCCACAGCCTTCCATCACTGCCATGTGCTGATGGTCCACTAGCACTGGTGGGATATCCTGCCTCCACCAACATCACCCTGCAGCTGCAGTGCCAAACACCACAGAGATCCAAGCAGACTGATGGGCACAGAACATCATTAATCTTTGATCCTTTCTGCTTCAAATTCTCAGGCTGGTATTTACCAGTGATCAAATGGCATCTAGCTGTTATATTTTTTCAGCTGGCAAGCAGCATGGAGAGCTAACACTAGCTCGACAGCTCAAGACAAGTCCCACGATCCACTTCACACAATCAGCAGGAAGCCTGATGTTTGCCTTTAAGGTATGTTGTTTTGTTGGATGGAATAGAGCCTAACAGTGCAATTTGCTTGAAAAAATCAGAATTCACTTTGAATAACTTATGTGCTGCTTGGAAACCAGACATAAATTCTTTGAGTAACTTTTGCCATTTTCAGCCATGTAGTGAAAAAATAAAAGTGATTGTACATGAATATAAGAAGGTCAATTCATTTGCACAAAGTGAATCACAGCTATCTCTTTTTTCTCTCTCTCCCCCACCCAGATTGTTGGGTTCTCCTATTCTCAGATGTACATCATTACTGCCAATTACTGCTCCCACCCTGTTGCTTTTTTCCGTTCTCAGAAACAAGACTACAGAAGTATGAGCTGGGATACTGTGCTTCTGACACAAAACAGAAGACTTGCAGCTCTTAAAGACCTTTAAAAGAAATGCAAACGAAGAGGATCTGGGTCTGGTCTGTTCCCTGCTGCAGCAGGGAAAGAGAGGCAGTGGCAGCACTGGGCACAGCTCTTGCTGAATTTATTCTTCTCTTTGCTTGTTCTGCCCATTTTGGGAGAGTGGGACTGCAGTGGCCATGACCACATGCAGCTTCCATCATCAAAGCATAGTTTCAGAGCTATTCTGACCTGCTTCCCCATGCTTGGGAATTCAGCCCAGAAAATTAGTACAAATTAGCACTTAGGTGAGTAAAGATCCTGGCAAGAACTAATACCAATGCAAACATTTTCTCAGTAAGGCTGTCACCAGCTTTCTTGCTGGAAGGCATAAAAATACAAATAATTTTGCTCAAGCTTTGACTTAGAATATATTTCTTCCCATGTGCTGTTGTCTAGTTGTTCAATAGCCTGCACTACAGCTGCTACTTACCTCTGGTGCACATTGTGAAACAAACTGAATTGGATTTCCAAAGTGTTTGTTTTAACAGCAGGCATGTATTCTGCAACCCAAACCCTCACCAACAGCTGGAATAAATTGCTGTACACATTATGTTTTAAGGAGATGATACAAAAAATAGCTTAAAGCAACACAAGCCTTTGTATAGCTATTCAAATTCTTAATAGAGCTACCAGGCTGTCCAAATTAATACCTTACACTCCTTCCAAATGAACTATAAATCACACTTATCAGGAAGGATCAGACAAGCCACAATGGAAATATTTGCAAAAGTCATAATGTTACATTAAAGGCATAACTAGCCCATAAGTCCGTTCTCTCTCTCTCTCTCTCTCTCTCTCTTTTTTTTTCTCCAAGCTTTTTTTCCCAATTTTTCTTTTTCTTTTTCATTAGGAGGCTGGAATTCCATCTCTGTGTCTCTAATTAGTGCAGCATGAATGAGGTATGTGGTATGTGAGATCGCTGCTGTATGGAAACTACTGAAATCTCTAGGCAAAACAAAGTGAGTTAATCTTAATTCTTGGTTTCCTGGCTGTTGTTGATCTAGATTGATCCACTAAGGTTATTTTAGCAAGCTTCTCAAGTACATTTTCTTTCCTTTTTTACTTCATTTTAAATGTTTAACAGCCTTTCTAAGCCAATGTTGCTGATGAATAAGTTCCAGTGTGTTCTATTCAGCCCTGAAAAAACAGTGTTCTTCTATGCCTTACTTTTCTGTGTCTCCAAAATATTTCAGTTCAACTTCTACTGTTTTTTTCCATGCTATCTGCCCTTCTGAATGCTAAATCTATTTCTGACTTTCTTGTTTGGTCTGCAAGTACAGAAGCAGATCCCAAATCACCAGACTGTTACCCCACACACCCATAGCTCACGTGATTAGTGATGTGAAGCTTCAAAGGAAAACAGCCCACATGCACAGTCCACAGGCTGACTTGCAGACTAGCAAAGAGTCTGGTGGCACAAAGGAGCTCAGCACATCCAAGTAAAGGCAGGGTACAGGGAATCTGAGGGATTCCTTCCCTCCGGCAGTTCTGGCAAAGATCCCTCAGAGTAATGGACAGAAACCAGGGCAGGCTTGCTGCTGTGGATATGGAAGACCTTCCAGCATTTTAATAAAAAGTAATAATGCACTATCAGTGTAATATTGTGCTTTGGGAGACAGTCAACTTCCTTAGAAATGTTGCTGCTATACACTTATACTGCCAAGGAATTTTACATACTTTTCTTTTAAAAAGAGCAATTTTTCTAGTAAAAACAGCCAATTTGTTCACTTATGATTTGCAACAGTTTTTCTTGCAGGTGAGATCATGAAGACTTATCTTCATGCAGGACAAAAATGGACCCTCTAGGACAATGGTCTCATACACCCAGCACAGAAGGAAGGAGATGTGTGCATGCAGCGAGCTGATATCACACGATCAGCTCCCACAACACCAGCTTCTACATGAGAAAGTAGCTTGAGCTGGGAGAGTCTGGACAATCTGGCTGGGAATCAGCCCACTGCTGAGCAGAAGGGACCTTAGCCCACAAATATATATTGGCCTCATTAAGGAATTTCCCTAATTTTTAACCAAAGCTCATTTCATGGGAGAAGTGGCAGTACAGTTGCAAAATATTTAGTTATCCTTCCTCTTCAAAGAAAAAAAAATAATTAAATTAATTTAATGGAACTTGCATTAGAGTGCAAAAATTGTGGGCTATGGTTCATTACCTGTTGGAAGAGTGCTAGTTCAATAATCCCACAGCCCAGAGCTGCTGATACAACAGCCCTCAGCTATCCTCAGTGGCAAGCCATAAAAATTCTCCCATAACTCAAACCATGCTGTAATAATGTGACACGGTACAGGACAGCATGCTGGACCAGCCACTGGGAAAAGTCACTAGCTTTGTCTGTCAGATCTCCAACAGATATTTGGGCAACTTTCCTTTGGAAAGCCTTCGCTTCTCAGTGCCCTTGATGGCAATGCAAATTGAAGCACTGTTATCTTTTGATCTGGCAATCAAACAGGTTGAAACAACAGCAGTAAATTGTGTGGATTTCTTCCATAGAGGGGATTTAAGCTTTGAAGTCTAATTATGACCATTTAATTGGCAATGATGTTAACTGTTTCACAGCTCAAGTTAATTCCCGGGGTGAGCACCCGTTTGTTCATGCAAGACACATCTGAGTAAACTATGTTGCCCTTGTTGCCTGAAAAGATGCAAACACATAGTAGCAGTTTTTAGTCTAGGTTATGAGGAAAACAGCCCACAGGCATTCACAGCTCATCCTGGAAAGGAGATTCTAGCATTCAGGATTAGAATCACAGAATGGCTTGGGTTGGAAGGTTCTTAAAGCCCGCCCAGTTCCAGCCCCCTGCCATCGGCAGGGCTGCCCCCCACCAGCTGAGGCTGCCCAAGGCCCCATCCAGCCCAGCCTTGAGCGCCTTCAGGGATGGGGCACCACAGCTTCTTCTGGGCTCTCTGTTCCTGTGCTTCTTCAACTTCATACTGAATAATTTCCTTCTAACATCTAACCTAAATCTACTGTTTTAGTTATAAAGCCACTGTTGTTGTCCTATCACTACATTCTCTGAAGAAGAGTTCATCTCCAGCTTTCCTATACATCCTTTAAAGATACTGGAAGTCTGCAGTGATGTCTCTCTGAAGTTTTCTTCAGACTAAACAAGCCCACCGCCTTGAGCCTTTCTTCATAGGAGAGATACTACAGCCTTCTGAGCATCTTCATGGCCTCCTCTGGACCTGCTCTAAGAGATTCACATCTCTTCCTTAAGCATTCAAGAAGTGTATTGGGCATCATAGGATGCCATTTGTTCACATATTGTATGTTGCAGAAGGGTATTCTTTTATCCTGTTTGGAGTAGAGTAGCTATAATCTAATGACATTCCCTAAAACATTTATATATTCAGTAGTATCTACTTTGTCATTTCACTGCTCTGTTGATTTATACACCTGGTAATAAATGTATTATTTTACAGAATCTCAGAATCATAGGTGTTGGAAGGGACCTCTGGAGAACATGTAGTCCAGCCGCTCTGCTGAAACAGGTTCCTATAGAGGAAAGCATCCCAGATGGGTTTGGAATTTCTCCAGAAAATGAGGTATTCAAAGGAAAGCTTTTCCTCACATTTCTGCAGAACTTCCTTTTTCCCAGTTTGTGCACACTCCCCCTTGTTCTGTTACCGTTGAAAAGAGCCTGGCCCCATCCATTTGACACCTGCCCGTTAGATATTTATAAACACTGGTAAGGCCTCCTCTCAGTTTTCTCTTCTCCAGACAGAACAGTCTCATGTCTCTCAGCCATTCCTCATATAGGAGATGCTCCAAAACCCTAACCATCTTTGTGTTCCTCCACTGCACTCTCTCTAGAAGTTCCCTGTCTTTCTCAAACTGGGAAGCCCAGAATTGAACAAAGAACTCCAGAAGAGGTCTCACCAGGGCAGAGTAGAGAGGAGAAGAATCTCTCTTGACGTCTTGGACACATTCTCTTTAATATACCTCAGGATACCATTGATTTTCTTGGTTACAAGGGCACATTGCTGGCTCATAGCCAACCTGCTGTCTACCAGGACACCAAGATCCTTCTCTGCAGAGCTCCTCTCCATGAAGTCAGCTCACAGCCTGTACTCATGCATGCAGTTATTCTTCCCCAGGTGTAGGACTCTGCACTTGCCTTTGTTGAATCTCATCAGGTTCTTTCCATCCCATTCTCCAGCCTGACCTGACCTTAATGAAAAGCAGAAGAGCCTTCTGGTGTGTCAGCCACTCCTCCCAGCTTTGTATCACGAGCAGCCTTGCTGACAGTGGACTCTGTCCCATCATTCAGGTCACTGATGAAGATTTTGAACAAGATTGGGCCCAGCACCAGCCCTTGGGGAACACATCAGCTACAGGCCTCCAAGTAGACTTTGTACTGCTGATTACAACCCTCTCAGCTCTGCCAGTAAGCCAGATTTCAAACTATTAGTTTAATTTGAATTTATATAAAACATTAATAAATGAATGCCTTAACCTTCACCCTACTGACTGTAACATAATTAACTGGACTATAATTTGCTTTCAAAGCAACCTGTTATCTAGAGGCCAAAACTGAATGAATTATTTTGTTTAATACACAATTTGAGATGTTTTCACACTCAAATAAAGGCTCAGCCTACAAATAATCATGCTGCAATTTAGTTATAATACAGCTGCTGTAAGCTCATCTGAAGAGTGCTCACAGAACAGATTGTGGAAGCTATCTATAAAGCTAAGACTGTAGTTTGGATTGTCCTCCTTATCTTTGTTGGTTTTCACAACTCAACACTTTTTAAAACAGCACAAGATCTTGGAACTTGCAATCAGCAAGATCTGACATGGACGTTAAACAATTTTCTGATACTATGGGCAGTCATTTAATCCCCTCATATACTCATGTCTCGCTCATCTGCTTCTGCAGATTTCCTAGAAATCACTGTTTCAACTTCAGCTCTGGTTATAATTCAGACCTCAGAGGACTTCACAGTTGAAAGATTCATATTCATACTTATAGATATTATTTCACATACAATCACATGATCATAGGTGTTGGAAGGTACCTCTGGAGATCACTGAGTCCAAACTCCTGCTAAAGTATGTTCCCTATAGTAGTACAGGAAAATGTCCAGGTTTGTTTCAAATATCTCCAGAGAAGGAGACTCCACAGCCTCTCTGAAGTCCTGTTCCAGTATTCTGTCACCTCGAAGTAAAGAAGTGTTTCCTCATTTTCCGATGGAAATTCTTGTGTTCCAGCTTCCTGCATTTTCTGCATTTGCAATTGACTGCCACCTTTTAAATTAAGTCTGCATTTATATTTATTATTATAACGAGATCACAATGTACTGAATGCTCTCTCCTTCTAGCAGAAGAAAGACTCTGTAATTCCAAAAAGGATTTATTCATTAAAATACTAATAAGCAGTTGGCAATTTCAAGAGACTGATTGAATTTTCTACAGAAAGACTACTGTCCTCATTAAATACATTGCCAAGTTTTGTTGGATCACTTTACACTTCACTTCAGCTCTATCTTGAAACTTTTCTGCAAATCATCTTACAAAACCCAAGACAAAAAGAAATTTCCTACACTTTCAAAGTACAGTAGTAACCATATGCAATTACTGGAAGCAATGACTTGTGTTGCCCTTCAGTGATGGACTAGCAAGAATCTCGCTTTACTTTCAACTTAACTGCAATGGTTGGTATTTTCTGGCAGAAATGCGAAGGTATTTCCAGAGGTTATCTTAGAAATTCAGATGTAGACCTAGAGAATGCTTTGTTTTGGACCATGGGCATTTCAATAGAGCTTCATGAAGCTTGCTAGTAATTAAAACTGGGCTAAGCAGGAATGGCACACTTCAGCTGTGTGAGAGAGAGAGGCAACAGCCACATCTTCTTACATCACCAGTGGATTACTGGGACACCTGGATGCATAGTCAGCACAGACCCATCCCAGCATGGAGCAGAAACCAGCCATGCCTCTTTCTTGTGAGCCGCTTTATGATGTCCTCGTAAAAGCAAGTCTTCAGAGTGTGCCATATGTATCTTTTATCTCAATCCTATGCAAAATCAGTATGAAAACCACAAGGATGGCATTCCAAAATGTTGGTCATTCTTTAACTGCACCAGTCATTTGCCAGCATATCTCACACAGCCTTGGAAACTAGTTATACAAGTTCTCTTACAGGCATCTTGTACAGGAGATCAGCTGAAAAAATAATCAGTGCCTTCCAGCTGTATGCCAACCTCTGGGTTGAACACCAAAGTTTGGGATTACTTTATTGATCTGTCAACCTGTTGATGCAACAGCTGTAAGTGATGAACTGTGCATAATCGCTAAGCACTGTTGCTGTCCCTTCAAGAACCCTTGCCATAACTGCTTCACACAAGTATGTCTGTTCATAGTTGCCATGTTTATTTACACTAATTTCTGTTTTTAGGCTTATTAAGCTCCCACAGATACTCACACTACTTCTTTCATATATGAAGATCCATAGGGCTCTGCAAAAATTCTTATGGTGTGCTGAAAACAAGCCTGGAAGCTTATATTTGGGTGTCAGTAACAACACAAGGAAGAGAAGTGGCATGACTTCATGGAATAAAGCACAAATCCTCAGTCTCCTACAGAAGGCCAATTTGGCCCTCATTTCGGGAGTTGTGGTTACTGTTCTCTGTAAACTTCTCTCTTTGCTCAGATTTTTCAGTTTCCTTAATCCATTCTAACTAAGGGTGGTTAGTAGAAGGCATGGATGTATTTTTCTGTCCAGTCTTCTGCTGTGTATTCCACCCCTTCTGCTTGTAAATGCGTTAGTAATCATTTACCTGGAGAGTTACCCAATTCAGCCTCCTGAGCCAACTGACAAGCAGCATTTTTGCAAAGGTCAATTTTCAGCAGGGGTGATGATCTGGTCTGGGTGACCGTGCACACTGCCACTGAAGCATGAGCAGTGAGCTATTCCAGGCAGGGAAGCAACAATAGCTCTCTGACTAATACAGCCATAAAAATGTCTTTTGTGTTTCTCATATAAGAATTAGATGTAAGTGGCTAAAAAACAGCTGGTGACTGACAATTTATATTTCCACCAGATTTTTAAAGTAGAACATGACTAGGTACAAACATGCTTGATTTTGAACAGAACGATCCACAGCCTTTCTCAGAATCACCAAGGTTGGAAAAGACCTTCAAGATTATCCAGTCCAATCCAGTCCAGTCCAATCCAGTTCAATTATCCATCCACCTATCACCAATACACTTCTAGTGTATTTTCTTGTCCTACACAACTATAATAACATTAAGGTAGCATATGCTTCGTCATACTGAGGATTAAGAAAAAGGCAAACTTTTTGAAGAGAGCATGAAGCATGGAAATGGGGATAAGAGCAGCCACACAGCACCAGGTGCCCCAGCTGTCACTGTGCTGATTTGGCAGGTGACAAAAGTGCCACTGGCCAAGGTGGAAAAAGTGCACCTCTGCAATGACAACAAAGGTTAGAGGGACATTATGTTGTGCTAGGAGCATTATCACACTACTCAGAGAGAAAAATACCTATGTGAAAGATAAGTAAACTAAATAAAGAGCATTTCCTGGAGCTGGAATCCCTGCCTCCTCTGGAGAATGGTTGGAAGGAGGATTGCTCACACCTGCTGGCACTGAGGGATGGTTGAGTAACCCACAAACAGACTCAAAAGTTTGTCTGTTTTACACAAGAAACTTTTAAATTGGAAAATGAGGACGTGACTGCCTGGAGGAAACACATAGAACTGCAGGAGGACTCCCAGAGGAATTAGGGTTTTCTTTGTTATGATCCCTTCAGGACTGAGATAGGTCCCCTATAAGCCAGGTGTTCTTGAAAGGTGAAGACATTAATTTTATCTTGTCAGAGAAGCCTTTGGTCCAGAGAAAAAGCTACAGGGCTCTTCTGGTTAACACCAAGAAGCTAATTAGATTTGCTTCTAACTTAATGAAATTCTGAGCAAAGTCATTAAGGATTTTGATGACAGTAAGTGACTTAGAGAGAAGCTAATGAGATGCCACAGGGATCTACTGTACAATTGAGGCTGTGAGATTTATTCCATGGGTGTCCTGGAAATAGAAGCATATGTATATGTATATAAACAGGAGTCTGCAAGCCTGACATTTCTATAGAAGGCCTTTCCAAGCAAGTGCTCCAACATATTTTGGGGGACTATGTCAGCCTAACAGCCTAATGAAGAATCTGCCTCAGGATACTGATGCAGGGCAAGCAGATAGAATGCCTCAGTGTCATTTGCTTATTAATTTTTCCATACTGTTCTTTTTGGCAATGTTCCAGTGAACTGCTTCTTAGCTCCTTCAGTGCTGCAGCAATGGTAAACTGTAGAGTAACCTGCAAGAGATGGTATCTACTCCAACAGCAAAAGACTCTTGCATATTCTCTCCTGTAGAACAAAACTTCAGTCTGCTTGTAGATGTACAGGTCCTTTTTTCAGGAAAAAAAAGCAGCCCCTGGCCCAACACACACACCTCCATAGCACACAGCTCATGCAGGAATAATGCTGCCAGGAGGGTCTTTTCCAATGATTGGTTCTCCTTAGTGATCCTCTCACATTACTAGAATAGCCACTTAGTAATTAATCCTAGGGTGGACTTCACACTTGGTGGCAATGAAACTACTCTCAAGATTGATAATTCACACAGAAAAAGATTTTCTGGGCTAGGGACAAATTAATTAGTTTACTGCACAGTTAACCCCAATCTCTTGTTCTCCAGTTCCCCCTTGTAGTAAGTCAGACATTTTATAATATCATAGTTTCACATGTACTGCATAACTTCCATAAGAGTAATTCAAGACACTACAAAGGTAGGTAAACAATTATTATGTGCCAAGAAATTATGTTCCCTGTAAGTCACTGCCAAAAGCAGGAACAAAGCTCCACTGTCCTTGCTATTATATACTTTTATGAGAGAACTATGTACCAGCTTACAAAAGTCATCAAAAGTCAGTTTTCTGTCATTCTAAGCACCACTGAAACAAGTCCCAAGATTGGAGTTTGGATTCTGTGTGTCTTCATCATCAAGGTAAATTGCTTTTGCAATTAAACACATGCTGATGGTGGATGGTAGGAGAAAGGATCAGACAGAATCAAGACAACAGACATTTTTATTTTCCCTGGTCCTAGTGGTACCTAGGATGAAATCTGCATTCTTCTTCTGCTGTCAGAAGCTTTTCCAGCAGTCTACATGGAATGAGAATCTCACTGCTAACGTCACATGATAAGGTGTTGGTACACAGCAAATTTTCCTTTCCTGACATTTTAAAAAGATATTAATAATACTGCATTTACTTATGGATTTAGTTATCCATAATACTGCACAATGTAATCAACTGTCTAACACAGCAGATCACATGGAGTACCTGATTTTTCCACCATGAATACTCATGTCTTCATTTCAAGTGCATGACACAAATTTAAAGACTGGAAACTAATGGGGAAGGCAAACATTCCAAGTTGTACTTAACTGTTCTGGATGAATGAATAAGCTTCACAGAGCAAATGTAAACCAAAACCAACTGAACGTAAATAAGCTGGTTTCAGCAGTTCCAGTCTATGTCTAAATTTAAACTTCCCTTCAACAAAGTAGGGAAAAAAAAATCCAAGGTTATAATATAAAGAAGACTTAAAAAAAAAAAAAAAAAAAAAAAAAGAAAGAAAGAAAGAAAGAAAGAAAAAGGAAAACAGGAGAAGTTACTTTAAATAACAACAAAAAAGTGTTATATTTTAAAAAGTGCACTGATGTATGTAAAATACCACAAGGTGAGCGGCTGACAATTAAGCAATGCTATAAGCAATAGCAAAGTGGGATGCACAATTCCAATTGTCAGAATTACAGTAACTTTGGCATTTTAACAGAGCTGAAGGCGTCTGAATGGTGACAGTAACTATTTCTGGTTAGCAGGACAAACAAATCTTATTACTGCAGCAGTAACTACTGCTTTGTAAAGAAACCAAGAGCTGCATGTTTCTATTTCAAAAACTGTATTTCAGCATCTGGGACAATTTTATTTTTAAGAGCGACACAGAGAAAGACAGGAAAAAAAACACAAATGTCTTACTACATACAAAGTTACACATAAATTACAGGCTACAAGTCTCAAAGAAATTACAGTCAAGAAAAACATGTCTCTAATTGGCTTAATGATTCTACAGCACAACTGAGGTACATAAGACATGTATTATATTGCAAAAAGGCTGTGCTTCTATTTATGGAGTAAAATTACAATAAGGTCTTAACAATTTATTTTAACAAGAAGCAAGTTTAACTGCTGAACTCTTCCACAAGAAAGAACATCAGGGCTGCTCTGTCTAGAATAAAGCAAATGTGGTGCAGATTGGATTTTTTGGATTTGGACTTTGGATTCATGTTTGTCTATGTTTTATTCAAGAAATGAAATAAAATGTACTTCTTATGAGATATGTTTAAAAGTGGTAATAAAAGAAACTCCATTGAATCTGGAAGATGTTAATGATTCCATACCCTCAGAATAAAGAGAAAAACGTAAAATCAGGTGGCAATCTCATAAGAAAAAATTTAGTTCTTATAGTTCAGTGTCACAGTATTTTTTTCTTAGTTTTGGGAAAATCACCCAATTACGTTATCTTCTCATCTCTAAAACCAAAACCAGGGAAAAAAAGAAAAAGCTGTGTATATTTTCTTCTAATAACATTTGGCTTGTCCTTGGCTATTTACAGAAAGATTCATCACAAAGAGTTCATTCATGAGAGAAACCAAGAATATTACAGATTATTACTCATATTTGCAAAATGAATGGAAACCAGAGTTTAGGTCTGTCCGCTCTGCTGCTTTTCATGAAATAACAAGACTGCTTCTGATTTAATTTTCAGTCTATTTTTAAGTCTGGAAATGCTAGGCAGGATCCAGAGACACTGAGAAGAAGATTGGAGAGTGTGAAAAGGCTACAAGGCGAGCTGACAGTGCAGCTTTGGCCTGATTAAGCAGTAGTGTAGTCATAGGAACATGTCCCTCGCTTTCCTTGGCCAAGCCAGCATTTATGCCACTCTGGCCGCCAGCCTGGGGCTCCCATTGGGCTGGCTTGCTTGCTGCCACTCAGGTGAATAAAACTCAATTCCTAGGGCAAATAACAAGTATTTAATAATGTTTCTACTTCAGACATACGTGATTTTAGTTTATACTTTGTCCTGCGAACTCCTTCATAAAGACCAGACCATCACCAGAACCAGCCTCTTGAGATCACAGCCTAAAATACACAAGGCTCTTAGAGCAGCAGCAACAACAGCAAAATCTTACAGACCTTTCATTCTATTCAGCTTTTCAAACATTCAGTCAAATCATAATGTCCTCCTGAGTCAAAAGTATAAAAAAAAATCTCCCCTTCCTATTATATAGCAGAAAATTGGTAACAAAACACAATTTCACCAAGTGCACAAATCTGAAGCTACTTCTAATCACAATTACAAGATTTACATTAAAGATGTCAAATAATCTTGACATGATTATGTTGGTATATAATTGATTACGGAAGTGTATACTGATTCATTTTCCAACCTCTTCATCCAAATCTTGGTTACCTTAGCAACTCCACGTTATTCAGCAGAATTTAAAAAATATCACAGCTGTGGGACTTCCACTAAAATGAGGTGCTGCATGCAGTAGGTGTATTCTACATCTCACATAACATTTCTGGCATATAAGACAGAATTTACCCAACTAGCTCTTTGCGCAATTCTGTTTTGTTGTTGTTGTTGTTTATTTTTTATTTTTTATTTTTTTTTTCCTTTAAGGGGCAGGGGATATCACAGGAGTCAAGAAAAGTGGCAGCATACATTTTGCAGATGCACCTCCATTTCACATTTCTGCAGAATTTCAGGAGAGAGAGACACAGATTAAAGTTACTACTACACAGTTTTCAGTTCTGGTATATTTTCAACAGTTTTTGGAAAACAGAAGCTCAAATGAGGCTAGTTCAATCTTAGCACTACACAAACTTATCAGGAAGCTATGTGAAGAACAAGAACTACGTATATAGAGGCCACATAGCACCGGCTGTGGCGCTGACAAGGGACAGGAGGCATGTAATTTGGCAGAGATTGTTTGGCAGACAATATTTTTATAAGTGGAATGCAAGAACTAGAGCAATGGTTAGGAAGAGATTAGAAAATCAGTGTTGCAAATCAATTCAATTAAGATACTGAATTTTAAAGAAATATGTTGAGATTCTTATTTTATGACTACCTTCCTACTGAAGACTACCAAAAACTAAGTAATCACTTCATATGGGCATTGAAGGATTTTGTTCCCACAGTTGCTGGAAGTATATTTTTAAGCTGCACGCTGAGGAAATGGAGGCTTTTCTTCACAGACCACAGAATATGGCCACATCACTCACCACTCCTCCAGCAGCATGAGTTACCACTGCAGCCTTCAGTGCTTCACCAGCTACAAAGAGCTCAGGGCACATTCAAGAAGGAACAAATAATACAAGTGGCTGCTTTTCCAACATTAATTGGCTGTTTCTCCAAACATTGGCTGCTTTAATTTTATAAGCATACTCATTAGAGTAAGTGCTAGCCAAAAGAACTTCAGGAATCCTGTTTTACCCAAGCAGGCCGCATGCTTCAGTGGGTTTTGAATTTGATGTCATCACATAGCCATGAATAACAAACTATGAAAAGTACTATAAGAGGAGGGAAAAAACAAGTGTAATGGCAATGTAGCTGGTGACATGCGGAGCATAAAGAAGGCAGCATCTTCAGAACTGGGATGGTGTTTGTTCTTCCTTCCTTTGGAAGCTGTGGTTACAACCATGCCCAGCAGTAAGATGCACCATTTGAGCTGTGGCTGCAGCGGCTGTCACAACCAAATGGAAGAAAGAAACTCCCTGAAAGCCCAAAGCTAGGTGAGAACTGCCAGCAAGCCCTGCTGGAAGTGCACACAGATGTTCTGCCTGCGTGTTACCACCTCCTTCCTCTTCCTTAACAGGAGGCTATGCCATACACACTTTTGGCAACAGCATCTCTGTACCTCCAGCCGGATCCCTACCACCTGTCAAGTAAAACAAGTGCAGCAGCAGCACAGCAACTGAAACCCTGTATACCCTAGTGCTGCTGCTAATGCTTGCTCTTTATTTGGGCACATGTGTGTATAAACATTCTGCAGCTCTGAAAAAATGAAAACTGCTTTGGCTCATTTCAATACTGAACAAAACACAGGAAAAGCACTAGAATGAATGAGAATAGACTGCTTTTATCTGTCATTTCTCTTGGGTTGTTATACTTTCTCTGAGTATAATTGCACACCTCTGAATCACATCTGTTTTTTTTCCATATCCCCCCACATATTTTGGCATAGATGCTAGCCTGCCACACCTCAATAGGCAATGGATGAATTACTCTGTTGCCCAGCTACAAAGCTTCTTATTTTACAGTTCTTTCTCCAAGCAGTGCTTCTAGGACAAAACAGGCCACAGAAAAGGGAACAATACAAAAAATTATCAGCATAATTACCTTCTTTCTTTCATGCATGCTCCTTTTCCAATTCAACTGGCAATAAAACATATGAAACCTTACCTGCAGGTAATGGCCTCTAGATACACAAGGCAACTATCAGCAAAACAAAAACAAAAACAATAGCTATACGTCTGAACATTAAGTTAGATTTCTTATCTTGATTCATTCATTCATAGTTGAAAAAAAAATAGTTACCAGAAAATATAGAAACTGCACAAATCTAAAAGCTCATCTGAACATGGAGTTGGAACTTTAAATGAGAGAAAAAAAAATGCTTCCTTTCCTAACTACTTGTGCCAGTGTAAGAAATTATTTCAATTATCATCTGCCACTGGAGCAGTTTGGGCCATGCTTCTTAATTCACTTTTTCAAAGTGAATTAAAAAAAACATGCAACAATTTGCTGCAAAAGGAAACCTGTTATTAGCCTGAAAGTGTCAACTTATAAAGCTGTGCCAGCTTAAGCAGCTCAGCATGCAATCATACATCTAATTACACAGATGTAACTTCATGATGCATTGGCAGGACCATGGGTTCTTCCAAATATAGGTGAGTCCTAAAATCCAAAAACCTACAGCACAGAGAACGTGAGGCTGTTGGCTTAACTGAGACATGCATAATGTTTTCTTCTAGGGACTGTTTTCAGGAACAAGGGTGAGCAATCTCACTTTGCAAAACAAAGAAGCAAGCTTTGGTTCAGTTATCAGTCTGGTGTGTTTTTCATTATTTTCCTAAGTATCATATTGTACCCACTCATATTGTACCCACTTTGATCCTGATAATAATAGGAGCTGGGACCATGTTCTATGCTAACTGACTGATCAAAAATGCCATTTCATATTGTGTAACTGTGTGCTAAGGAAGAGAGAACTTGCATGGATGCTTTGATTTACTAAAAGCATGAACTCTATACAATACACTCAGAAAAACAAAACAAAACAAAACATTTTTCCTTCTATCTTCTCCTCTTTATAAAGACTTTGCATTACCCCATGGTGCATGCATTTTGGCCTAGTGAGATGTATCTCAGTGCATAATGTCAAGACTCCGTGCTGAGCTGTTCTGAAGATGCCTCTGATGTCTGCTCTCTGTATTCTACTGGTATTATTATTTATGTAATAATGCAGTCATGCTAAGGAAGATTTACATGCCAGAGAACCAGTCTTGCAAAGAATCACACAGAGGCAACCTTGATTTCAACAGGGCAATGCAGAGACACACCTAAACCTATACAAATTATAGGACTTAGTAAGCCATCCCTAAATGAGGAATGACAGTATGGATGGAGCCATACATTACATGGTCAAGAGATGGTGTTATCATTAGCTTTGTTATTATTCCACATTTCCTTTGCTTATTTTGGCCAGGGAATAATCTTCAGAGGAAAAGCTGAAAAGGTGTATAAAGAAATAGCCTGAAGAAAATGCGATGTGTGAGATGTGTATGGTGCATGTGGATACGTGAAGGTATTGTAGTATAGTTTGGAAAGAACAGGAACTTCATCACAACCTACAGCTCCTCACAGGGAGCGGAGGGCAGCACTGAGCTCTGCTGTGCGTGCCAGCGACAGGCTCGAGGGAACGGCATGGAGCTGCGTGAGGGGAGGGCAGCTGGGGGTCAGGGAAAGGGGCTGCACCACAGGGCGGTGGGCACAGAATGGGATGCACAGGGCGGTGGGCACGGCCCCAGTGCTGGAGTTCAAGGAGTGTTTGGATAGTGCCCTCAGACACAGGGTTTGATTTTGATGCTGATTTGGATCCTGTGATCCTTGTGGGTCCATTCCAACTCAGGATATTCTGCAATTCAGACAACGAGCATGGAATAAAAGAACAGAAGTACTGGAGATGAGGACAGAATTTGAGAGCCATCACGTGTGTTAGCCAGGAGGCCAGGCCAGGCCAATAATGGATGTGGTCTTGCGAATAAAGATGAATTTGTGAATTTTTGTTGTGAAAATGCACGCCATTGAAGGTGACAGACAACATATTTGGTTTTAAACCCAATCCCACAAAGACAGGACAAGTTTGGCTTCTTAGTGCCTGTTGATTGAGATGAGCAGAAATAAGACTGGAAATGGGGTCAAAGAAAGTAAAGCTGTTTTCAGCTGCCTGTAAGATGTCTTTCTATGCGCTTAAGCGACTCAGATGGCAATCTGCAGTTAGCTGTCAGAGTGTAATTTTGGTCAGTGCCAAAACAACCGCCAGCTTTTTCTCTGCAGAGCACATCCAAGTTCCTCCGCGTTCTGCTGGTTTGCCACTTTTTAGGAAATGGTGGAGCCGGAGAAGGCGCAAGGGGATTCCATCAAACACTTGGAGCGCCGCGAGGGAGCAGCGCAGAGCACGGCGTTAACCCTTCCAGCGCCGCCTCGCAACGCGCGCGCACGTGGAGCGCCGCCCGTGACGTCCTAACGTGTCGCGCCCGAGCGCCGCACCTCGGCCAATGGGCGCTGCCGGAGGGCGGGGCGTGGCGCGGGGCGGGCGGTGTTACGTCCGCGCCGCGATGGCTGTAGCGACGGCGGCGGCGGCCGGAGGCGGCGGCGGGAGGCGCCGGCGGCGGCGGAGACGGCAGTAGCGGGGCGGCGGCGGCGGCGGAGGCGGCGGCGGAGGCGGCGGCGGGGCAGGCCGCGGAGGAGGAAGAAGAGGGGCGCGTAAGATGGCGTCGCTGCGGGAGGGGGGCCGCTACGCCGTGTCCTGCGGGAAAGCGGCGGACAACGTCTCGGTACTGCACGTCAAGCTGACCGAGACCGCCGTGCGGGCGCTGGAGAGCTACCAGAGCCGCAAGGTGAGGGCTGCCGGGTCCCAACAGGAGATCGCCCAACAGATCGCCGCGCGGGGCCAACAGGAGCCGCGCGGCGATCTCGCCTCCGCTCGGTTCTCTCCGCCGCTCTCCCCCCGCGCCTCCCGCACGCCGTGATTCACAGCGAGCGCTGAGGTGCCGGCTGCTCGCACCGCACGCCTCGCTGGATGCCCGCGCCGGGCTGCGGCTCCCGACGCTGGGTGGTGGCTGCCGGCAGCGCTGCGGCGTTCGGCAGTTGAAATCGACGTGCGGGGATGAACTCAGAGCGCCTGGAAAGGGCTGCTTTCCCGCAGCCGGTGCGGTGTAGATTAAGGGTGCTTTGATGGGAGCCAGGCTGCAGGCAGTGAGGAGTTCAACTTGGCGCGCAGAATAGTTCACCGTGCCGTCAGGAATGAGGTCCCCGAGGCTTGTGCACCTGGTAGGAGCCGTGCGTGAGATGCTGTGGTTGGGAGTTAGGCAGCTGTGCGTGTGAGGAACTTAGGGCAGGTTGGGTGTGCAGCGGTGGTAGTGAACCTGCGTTCTGTTCTGGAGAACGGTGTAATTCTGATCTGTGAAACAACTTCAATTAATTACCTGCCTAGGCTTTTTTTTTTTTTCTAAAGTGGAATCAATTTCCGAGTCAGAAAATGAATGCCTCGTCATCAAGGTGTTATCAAGTGAATACAGAGCTATGTGTGACAGTGAAGGTCACAAAAATAAATGAAATTCTTTTTCCTATTTCGCTATTTCACCATCTCCATAACTTCACTAAGTGGACCTCTAGCTCATTCTGCAGACGTGCTTTCTCTCAATTGAACCTGCAGGAGTCAGTGTGTGCCACTGGAACCGTGGCCAGTGACAGTAACGTGGCGAGTGTAAAACTTCAGCCCTTGATACTGCAGTCTCTAGAACTTCTGTGCTTAAAAATGGTCATCCTTTAAGCTAATGAACTAAATTGCAATCTTCTCACTTCCACAGTGTCCAAAATCTCCTATGACACTATTCAGGAAGCAGTTCTCAGACTATATTTGAGAGATTCTGAGGGAGCCGTTGTTTTTATGTAAGGAATCTCTGCATCAGGTGAGAGGAATGGGAAAGAGAGCAGACATTATCAGCTTCTGTTGTATGTATTTTAAATAAATCCACTTGAAAATAGCTGGTTTATGTCCCTGCAGTGCTTAAGGAGGACAGAGCACATGTCCTGCAGCTGGCAGTTCAGTTCTTCTCACCAGCTTTATGCTCTCTTGCATCACTGACCCATTTCAGTTCTTACTAAAGAAATTATAACGAAGGCTTGCAATCAGCGTTGCTGAAAAAGGGAGGATGTTATTAAGTGAATGCAGGAAAGATGACCTACAGTTTTGCTGTTGCCTTTCTCTGTGCAGAAAGATCTTATCTGTACATCACAAGTAATTCTTCAAGCAGTATGTAGAAGTGCGGAATCATGATAACCCTCAAATGACCTACTTAGCCATCACTTGTAGAACTTGGGCAGCCTGTAAGCAGGCTCTGTATGCTAGGTTGCTTCACAAATTCAGATTCCAGCACAATGTGTGAAGTTTGAAGTACTTGTGCTATATTATTTCTTTTCTAAAAATTTTCTTAACTTGCTTTACGGTGTCCTCTTAAATCCTTAAATCCAACTTCCCTTCACCTGCAGAAGCACAGAGTTGAAACAGTACTTTTTGATCTGTGCAGGTTGTTGTAAGTGAGGGCAGGTCTCCTGCACGCCTTTGGAGAGGGAGACTGAATCCACATGCTGGAGAATGTTTAGCTTTGTTCTGATAATACTGAGCAGCATGGTTTGCAGTATTTGAGCATCATCTATGGCAGTGTGAACTTAAAGCATCACTATTCATTTGTTAACCAACTTCTGTTCTGCAGGCAGTTTTACTTCGGTACTGGTGGTTGCTGCATATTGCCTTCAGAGCCACAGCCATGTCATGCAGCCGCTGCCCCAACTGAGCAGTGGGGAATGCAGAGTGCAGTGTGTAATCTCTGAGGATGCACAGGAGCAGTGTAGCACAGCCTTGCATTGTGCATCCCAAAGGGTCATGGCTGTGCTACTAGAAACCCCTGGTGAGCATGAGCACTTGGCTGCACAGAACAGCTCTCATGGCCATGGTGCATTGCCTCCCTGGCCCTTGTGCTGTCCTTGGAACTGTTCTGAACAACCTTATTTATTTGTCCTTTTTTTTTTTTTTTTTTCTTTTTCTTTTTTTTTTTTTTTTTCCTCCTGCCAGAGTAGTTCTGGATGGAAAAAACATAAGAGCTTTGAGAGCTGATTTGATAGAAGGACAGATGGCCAGAGTGAGTGTACTACAAGTACAGCCTCTGTGTTTTGGAGGCAGCTACCTGATTAGATTAGCTCAAGTTATAGTATGCAGGTGCATCTTCTGTTATAATGAGAACAGGTATAACAGAAACAGTCATATTGCTGTGGAGCTTCTCACTGCTTGGTGACAGTGTATAATTTCACTCTTGCAGGTGGTGGCATGTCCTAATCTGCTGACTGCTTCTGAAGCAGATTAGGGAACGCTGTACTGAGCAGTTTCTGCAGAGTCGTGTGGACAGTTGTGTCTGCAGCTGATAAAACTTATTTTGCAGAGGGAACATCACCTTTACAGTCATGTCCTAGCTGTGCTTCTCCAGATGAAAGCAACTGGAGATCTCTGTTTTATTCTGCATGCTGCTTAAGCAAGTTTTTTTCTTTTTTTCTTCTTTTTCTTTTTCTTTTTTTCTTTTGCCTCTAAAATCTCAGCTTCTGAAGCCCAAGGATAATTCTTACTTTTACAAATCTGTCTTGCATTTAAGTTTTTATTCATCATTTGGATGTTCCAGCTGCAGCAATTCTGGAGTTAGTAAGCATATGAGATGCATGTTTGTCTGATGTTCCCTCACTCTGAGCAATAGAAGTCACAGAAAGCTGCTGTATTTCATTTGCCAGGGCTGAAATTCCCTGTAGCTCACATGTGCTTTCTGTACATACGGCACCTACGGTTTGGATTTGGGGTTAGGAAATGACTTTCTGTTTGAAAGCTTGAGACGTTCAGAGATCGCTGGTGACGTCCTACTAGAAATGAGAATGCACTTTGTGCTTTTAGAAGGGTCAAATCTTTCAGGGTTTTCTTTTTGCTTTCTTATCAGTCAGCTTGAGGGTGGACATAGCATTAGTCTTGTCACAGCTGTAGTGTTCATATGCCATGAGCTGTGCTGGGATTTAGATGCAAGTGTGCAAAGTAAGGGGCATGGGATGCTGGAGTCCAGCAGTCTGCACTGGTGGGTGGCTGCTTGAGTGAGAGCGTGCAGAAGAGTCCAGTTACTCCAGGGCACTTCCAGACCCTGTAGAATTTTTTGGGAATGCCCCATCCACTCTGTTCTGCTCCTGGCAAATAATTATTTTGTACTGGAACATTTGATACCACTTGCAAAATTGGTACAAATTGCAAGGGAGTTCTGTGCAAAAGAAAGGAAGTGCCTGGGTGAGGTCTCTACATTTTTGCCTCTATTGCCCATCTAAACATACTAAGAGTTGATGATGCATTCTGTATTTGTTGCCGTTTGATTTCTTGAAATCTAAGATTTCTTATCTCTTAAGACAGTGCAATTAATAACGCAGAGTTAATTGATTAAAGCTATGCAGTTATTCATTATGAACATATTTGCACCTTCACAACCCCTATTTCTTTAAACCCTATTTTAACCCCTATTTCTTGTGGCAGCAAGGACTGGGAGATATACCACTCCAAATGTTTTTTCCTTTGTCACAAAGTTACAAGTCTGATTTAGAACAAGTTTATTAGTGGGGAGAAAAAAAAAAAAAAAACAACCGAATTCCATACAGTTCCTATGAAGTAGATGAGTAGTAGAGAGGCACTGCTTGACAGCTGTGAGTCAGGAACACTGTGATAGTAAGTGCTTGTACCTCCAAGAGAAGACAACAGGCTCCACGTGATGGAGAGGAAATGGAGATGACTGAGTCTATTTAAGTGGTGCTTATGCCCCTGTTCTTGTTGCAAACTGTTGGATACATGTTGACATTCTGCCTTACTGCCTTGTTGGAAGAATACTGCTGTCTCTCCATGAGTGTTTCAGCCAGGCCTGCTGCTAAAGAGATCCAGAAGCCCTTCTTGCCATTCTTATCCTTTGCTTGGCCACCTTCCTGCTCAGGTTTCAGGTTGTTGGTATGAGGGCTCGTGTCATCAGAGAGAAACTGATGTAGGGAGAAGGGCGATTGCCATGCTGAGTATGAGTACTACTATGGCCAAACCAGCAAATCCACTCTCAGATGCAAAAAATGGATTATTATTATTATTTTTTTTTCCCTTCCAGTGCTATTGCTCCATTATCTTCCCACAGATTTCTTAACTTGTCTAATGCACAGGATGGACCATGCCCTGGATAAATCAGATATCTGGTATGAAGGTGACTAGGATGTGTATCCTGTTTCAGATGTCAGAAGGTTGTGGTTGATGAGACATAGGACTGCAGGAAAAGCTGAGGGCAGTTAAATGCTGTCTTAACAAATGAGATTATTCCCACCCTTGCCATGGAGTTGATCTAAGGCTAGCACCTTACTAACACCCTGTGCAGATAATCGCGTAACTGAGCTGAATATCTGGAGTAAAACGGAGGCAGCTTAAACTGATTGAAGGTTCATGGCACCATTTCTTTTCATTACAGAAAACTACCCATGTAACTTGTGTGGTTGTTTTTTTGTTTGTTTGTTTGTTTTTTGGTTTTTTTTTTTTCAGGGTGCCTTGCTTGGGGTTAGTGAGCTGACTGAGGTTAAGGAAGATATCCACAAGTGCTGGGAGGATCTGAATCCTGGGAGTGGGAAGAGAAAGGAGCTAGACCTTCCTCTTTCAGGAACAATTAGCTCTGAAGCAATTGATGGCCATGTAGCAAAAGTACAACTTTATTATCCTAGTGGATCTGTTTGCCAGCTTCCCTAAGAGTGATGGTTCCATTTTCTGAGCCACTGTTGCTTTCCCTGCTCCGATGCTGATTTTGCTCAGACACTGGGGGCATCACACCAGGGGTCTGAAGCCAAGATCACCTATTTATTACCTCTGTGCAACTGCAGCTCCTCCTTCTCGCCTTGTCCCTGTACCACTGCTGCTGCCAGTGCAGGCAGCTCCGCTTGCAGCAGACATTGCAGTATACACTGACAGTAGGCTCTGCTTAGGTTGATGTGTGCTGTGAGCTAGTCTTTCTCACTGTGAAAGAAGCAGAAGGTATAGGTTCAGTTAAATCAGAACTGGAACTTTTCATGTTTGATGCGCAGGGCTACCCAATAGTGCCGATTATAATCTTTGCGTATTACTGTTAGTAAAAGGAGAGTAATAAACTTATGGCAAATACAAATACCTCTGTATTTATCTTCGTGAAGCGTTCTTATTAGGATTATTGGCACGGGATCTCTATATTTTTCATAGTAAACAAGTCTTTACTGTATGTCAGTATGTCATGCGTTAAGTTTTGTCACTGTTGTGGGTTTTCCAGCTTACTGATTACTGTCCAGATGATGTGATGAGGTTGTATATTTTAAAAATAAACAAACAAACAAATAAATAAAAGCCCAGAAGCCAATTATGCAATTCCCACAAGTTGGGAATTTGCAGTTGCCGCAGATAAAGTTGTATCTTCATATCTGTATTAGAATGGCTTTGCCAACTCACAGCATGATTTTCTTAATATATTAAGCATTTGGAGATCAGAGTTAGCTCTCCGAATTTCATTAAAACAAAGACTGGCTGGCTAACTATGATTTTTGAATGGGTGGAATGTGTACGTAAGGAATAATCCTCAGTGTTGGTGATACAGGTGTCTGTAACAATGTAACTAATTTTATCAGTGCACATAGTCTTTCTATAGTCCAAACACTTTTTCTTCTTTAATTCCTTAGCATAAGTTGTGCCATGCTGTAAATTAGCAAGTAACTTCCTATAGGCTCAGCAGGCAGTTTTCAGCCCTAAGGCAGCAAAGAGAGGCTGCTGAAAGGTTGGGGAAGGGAGGGAGTAATTTCTTAAGTTGACACTGCTGGTAAGCATCAGTATCTTGCAACTGCATCATGTGCTAGCCGCCTTCTTGGTAGCTCTTAAAATCATTAAAACACATAAAAAATTATTATACATCACAATCTCTAATATGCTGATGTTAAGGTATCTTCTATTCACTCTGAGTCAGTGTGCCTGGAAAACAGTAGATAATTAACCTTGTATGCAAGGGTGGTGCCTTATAAATATTAGAGTTATTTACCAAGCACCATGTGTACACACAGATCTTGAGTCTTGCAAGCAGACACAGTCCCTGCCCAAAGACAATTAAGCAAAACTGTAAACCTGAAGCAAACAAGCCAGGTAGCTCTTGAACTTTTTTCACCCAAAATTTAGAGATTTAAGATTTGAATGTAACTGTTCCTCTATATAATTTTCTCTAACCAGTCCTGTATAGGAGAATGTATTCTTTCTTAAACAAAATTTTCAAATGCAAATAAAGGGAAATTGCTTAAGTGAAATGTGCCTGCAGCTGTCTGTAACTTGGTTTTTGGCTGAGTTGGCATTTGATTATTACTACTCTTACTTCAATGAGATGATGTGCGCGTTGCAAGCATTGGCAGTTTCTCCAGGATCTGATTACTGTGGTGGGATGCTAGGCTTGCCCCGCCCCCAGGCTGCAGAACTCCAAGATCTCCAGCACTGCTGATTTCACAGGAAGGGAACAGGAGAGCTTAGAGGACTGCTTAGCTGAATCTAAGTTGTTGCCGTTGGATTGGCACCAAAGGAGGGACTTGAAGACACAAGTTGGACTTTGTGGTCACTCTTTAGGGTGGAAACAAATTCAGATCTGGATTGCCAAGCATCACTTGGAGGAGCAGTTCCATTTCACATGTTCAGGAGTTGTCTGGAGAAGTTATTGAGATGTCAAAGCTTCAGGTTTTTCAGGATTGGAAACTCATGCTGAGAAGCTCCAGAAAGACCTCATTGGCCTGGGCTTGTGGAAAAAATAGTAGCATATGATTTTCCCCTAGCATAGATAAGAACAGGTAAACTCCATGAGGTAAGAATTGGAATTGACAGTTGCATCTAGTCCTAGAGTTGAGAGTGATACAGTTGTGTTCTGTTGCTACTGTTGCTGTTTAAAGCTCTTGTGTACTCACATTTGGAGTCCTCAGTAGGAATTTGATTTGGGAATCTGCGGAAGGATGTATGGAGACAGCTGCCCTCCTTACTCTCAAGTGATCGAGGGGAGGTATATCACCTCCCAAGAGACCAGAAAAGCTGGGACTTTGTTTTGGGGTGAAACAAGAGGGCACCTGGTGAAACAGATAAGTTAAAGCAGATCTATTCCCCATATAGATGGGTGGATCTGGCTGCAGAGGAGAGGAGGCTGGAGGCAGAGAATATCTGTGGTTTCTCAAAAGGATTAGGCAAGTTCACAGACAGTGGATGTATGAACAGATTCAAAAGAGAACTAATGGGGGCTGTGTCCTCCAACACCAGTAATTGTGAGGAGGTGTTAAGTGAATGGCTCAGGAAAGTGGCAAGGCACCTGTGCTCCCCACAGAGACACTGTGAACTGAAGGGAGTGGGGGCTGGAGCAAGTTATGAGTAGAAAAGCTATTTGTTCTGCTCCTACAACCGTGCCCAGGCCCATTTCAGAGTGAAGGCCTGGCAGCAGTAGCAGGCTGGACCGCAGGGCTTTCTCCTTGCCTGCTCCCTGCCAGGCAGTCTGGCTCTCCAGATAACGTGCCAGGAAGGACGTGAGGGCTCACTGATACTCTGCTAAATTTAGATTCCTTGTGTTTTCTTGCACTGAAGTAGGGTGGGCTGCTGTTCAGCCAGCACACTTTGACTGGATCAGAAACTAGCTGATGTCAGGTTCTGTGAGCCTGTGTAAGATGGTGACAGCTGCAGCATTAGCCTGCATGATGGGTGCATTGGGACGTCTGACTCAGCATGTGGTGGAGTGCTCTCCTAACTCACTTTGTGTGGAACAAAGTTTCCTTCTGGAAAACTGACACCTCAGATACAGGTTAGGATTTATAGTTGCATCAGGCTTCATATGTTTATCAAATTGCATTTTCAAACACTTGTAGGCACTGGATAAGCTGATAAAAATCCTCTAATAGTTTCAAACTTGGATGGCTTCTGCCACTATCCAGCTTGAAGTTGAAAGTTCTGTGGAGTTTTTTAAGGGCTTACGTTCGTATTGTATTGTGGGTCTGTGTGAAACTGTCCCACAATACAAACTGTATTGTTGGCTGCTGTGAAACTGGAGGTGCAGTGTAAGCCTTCTGTGAAAAATAGGTGCAGCCATTTTTAAAGATGTGAGGTTTAAGTTTGGAGGTTGCCTGCAGGCCTGTTGCCTGACACCTTGCCACTTACCTCTGCTGGCTTTGGCAGCCACAGGCACCCTCATGAGCAGATCTACTTCATCACGAACCCCAAAGTCAGGAGTTTGCTGCTCTATCAGTGTCACGAGTTTTACTTTGAAAACCCAGACAAGTGCAAGGCATAGAGGAGCAAGCTGTGGCTGGAGGCAGCAGTGAGCAGGAATTGCACCTACCTCACCTTTCCAGTCATTCTATGCTATGTCATCTGCAGCTTTGTGCTCCTGAATGGCACCTCAATTTACAGTCTATAAAAACTTGCTTTTCTGGAGTAAAATCTGTATGAATAAGAATTTTATCCTTTGGTACATTTCTCAGTGTAAGTGTTGGCAGGAGGCTGACTAACGCTTTATAAAATCCTAGTAAGTTATACCAGTCAGCACAGAGCCCATATGTTATTCTGTTCTGCAGCGTAATTTCAGGGCTCAGTAAAGCTGAGCACAGTATTGCTGCTAAATAGGATATTCTTATCAGTGTGCTCCTGCTGACAGTGGTGTTTCGGTGTTGTGCATTGAGCTATGTCAGGGAGTAGATCTGACCAGAAGCCAGCCTGTGACAAAGAGCAGTTGTTTTCAACTAGCAAGCTTCTTGGTCCCCTGCCCTAAAAACATCTGTAAGTCTTCATGAGCTGTAATGTGAGCACAGAATTGGTGCAGCATGCTTCCGTCACTGTGATTCAGGAACAGGCTGCGCTTACTGCTGTGAAATTATAGAGACGAGTTAGAGGTGGCTCTTGTTGTTTCTGGCGCTCTTACATATTTCTCTTAGTAGATTCATTGCTGCAGAAGTGAAGACTGTTTGGGGGAGCCCTATTTTTTTGATGTTTGTTTGGTTACAATGAATCTTTTCATTGGTAGAACTTACTCTAACTGATTAGCTGAACTGCAGAGTAGGAAAGCCAGACACTCAAATGCATGTGAAAATGTTGCCAAGTAGGCTCTTCAGAAAATGAGCACTTTCCAAAACCTTGAGTGGCGGGCCTGTGAAGGCAGAGTCTGGGAGAGGGAAAAAGCAGGCCTCTTGGGGCTCTTTTCAGTCATATGTAGGGGAGTTCTTCTTCCTTTCAGTGCCAGCAATACCAACCATTAATTTCCTTGCCCATTCTCTCCCTGTAGTGCCTATGTATCCTAATAAAACATCAGGTCTTGAACTCCTGAGCTCTGCATAGGGTACTGCTTGCAGGAGCCCTAGCCTTACTTGCACAGCCGCTCTGTATCGTAATATGGCCTCTGGGAAGTAGGCTGGTTGTTGTAAATGAATCTACCACACGTGTTTAATTTGTGTAGCAAAATAACTTTTACCAGTGTATGGAGATTTGCAGTTTTGCTTACATTCTGCTTGTTTTCTTTCTCTTGCAGGATCTTGTTCCTTCTCAACCTTCAATTCAGTTTCAAGGACGCCAAGGGGTAAGTTTTTTGTACTAATGTTACATAGGAAAAGATACCCAGAAATTATGTACAATCTCTTAAAAGAGAGAAGTCATATGGACATTTTCATGATGCATTCAATGCCATGTGTTTCATTATGTATTTATTTAAGAGCATTATATATTTATTCAAAATATGGAGAAGAGCCATGTTTCTGTGTAATTTTTTTTCTTGCTTTTATCAACTTCAAGCCTAAATCTGAAAGGAAAAATTATAACTTTGTAAGTTAGCAGCTAAGCAGTGTATGTCTAGGATTGTAAATCTGACTTGAAGTGATTGCTTTTAAGGTGTGGAGCAAAAGTGTAGTTTTGGGGAATAGGCATGTTATTTCTCAGGCCATGGAGACTACTGATGATTTCTGAAGCTTTTTTGAAACTCTAATAAAATGAGATATTTCAAGCCTGTTGATGAAGAATTTAAGGGAAAAAAAAATAGGGAAATGTGGCCTTCTAAAGGAGGAGGCCTCCTGTGGCCTTCTTAAATAATCAACAAGTGCAAACTGGAGAACTGAAGCTGAACATAAAATTAAGTGCAGGTTGTAGTTAGTCTTAGGATTTTAGGTTTAATATTTGAACTTTAAGATGATGTTAGTTTTAATTCAGATCAGTTAACAGATCCAGTTTTCTATATATGCATGCAGTGCTTCTGCGGAGAAAGCAAGGAAGAGATGAGAGAAGGATAGATAAAGTCTTAAAGATGGTGAAAGGTAGTATTCTTGTCCAGAGTATTTGAAACTACAGTCCTGGTCCAGTGGGCTAGACCTGGTGGGCTGAGAATCAGAATCAGTGTCAGGGATGTGGTCCTGCTGAAAAGGTCACCTTTCTTTTGTTTGGCTTACAAAGCCTGCCCAAATTGTCAAATCACAGAATGATTTGGGTTAAAAGAGACCTTAAAGTTCATTCAATTCCAACCCTCTGGGCAGGGACACCTTTCACAAGATCAAGTTGCCCAGGACCCCCATCCAACCTGTCCTTGAATTCCTCCAGGGATGGGACATCTACAGCATCTCTATGTTACCCAGTCTAAATCTAACTTCTTTCAGTTTAAAGCCATTATTCTTGTCCTATCACTACACTCCATGGCGAAGAGTTCCTTTACAGCTCTCTTGCAGGTTCCCTTTAGATACCTATTGGAAGGCTGCCTCAAGGTCTCTTCGGTACTTTCACTTCTCCACTTAACAACTTCACTTTGTAGGACAGGTGCTTCAGCCCTATGTTAATCCCTGTGGCCTTCTCTGGACTCAGTCTGACAGCTCCACATCTTTCTTGCGGTGGGATCCCTAGAGGCAAACTCAGCACTGCAGGCAGAGTCTTGGGAGAGTGGAGTAGAGGTGAACAATCAACTCGCTTTGTTTGGTGTCCATGCTGCTTTTGATGCAGCCCATGATATGATTGCCTTTTGAGGCTGCAAGCACGTTCTGCTGGCTCATGTCAAGCTTTTCATCAGTGAGTGCTTGCAAGCAGGGAGGCAGTCAGGAGAATTGCATCATCGTCCCCTTTTGGCACCTGCCTGCATTTTTCCTCTGTTCCTTTGTATGACCATAAAGCCATCCTTCAGAGTGCATTTTGTTCTTTTTTACAAAACCTGGAAAAAGTTATGGTTTTGCTTAGTTCAAAATAAGTTATGGGATTATTAATAATTAACCTAAATATTGGCATGAAGGTCTGAAAGTTATATACTGCAAAAGAAAAAAATTACTAGCACACCTGATCTACCTTGTATGCTCTTTCTCTGCAGAAGTTTATGTCCTTATTTATCCCACATTTTCAAGTAGCATTTTATAGGAGCAGCATGTGAGATTTCAGTTACTACCAGGCTGGAGGAGGCTTTGTTTCTCATCTCTAAATATCTTTTTTTTTTTTCATTGTTGTGCATTTGAACCCCTGTAATATCACTGTGTGATGCACAGATGTCCTAACAGCTGTGCTCAAAAATCTACTAGGTCAGTAGATTCCACAGAGTGCTGTGGAAGTCCAGGTTGGTACCGAACATAAGAGAGAATGCTGGATTTTCTTGATTATAAAACTCATCAGTGAATCCTGTTCCCATACTCCATGAGGTGGAAATATCTGATAGGGCTTCATTACTTGCTGCAGAAGCAAAAATCTCCTATGGTACTTCTCAAGTCTATCCATAATTAGGTCAGTGCAAACCAAAGAACTTATTCCAGGACATTTCTAGGTCCTAATTGTCTAACACAGGGATAATATTTTAAGTTCATTAAGGTAGATGATGAGACTCCATTTTCTTTGTATTGCACCACCATGTTTTAGGTGTTTCCAGAACTCTTGGAGTTGCAGGCCAGGCTGCTGGGCTGCCATAAGAGACTTTTCCATCCTGGGTTATATGTTCTTGGTGTCTGTGGAACCAGGCAGCTGCATAACTCTAGGATACAATGCTGAATTGCCTTTAAAAGAATCTGGGCTTTTAAGTATTTCAGCTCTAGTTACATGTTCTACTCATCTTCCTCCATGGGTAGGGCTCAAGTGGAGAAATGAAAGTAGTATGCTGACTTGAGTTGGTCTGGTGCCATGTTGGATTAAGATGTTGAGAAGCTGAAGTTTGAGATAAGAGCCTTAGGTTAGAAGAGGCAAAGTAGGAACTTCTGTTTCATGCATATGTTCTAAAAAGGACCTAAGTATGGTGCCAGAGTGTCACTGTGGCTACTTTACCCAGTAAATAAATAAATAAAAACTGTCAAGCTTAGCTTTCCATTTGTTTTAGGACCAAGTTACCCTGAGAGCATCTGAAAAGCACTGGATATGTGTTGACAGTCTCAGAAAGTACCATAGAAAAAACAGAGATGCAGTAAGATGGTCCACATTCAGAACGATAACAAAACATGTGTGTGTGCTGTGTTATTAGCCTCTAAACATCTTCGGTGTGATGATCACTGAAACAGTACCAGTACAGTTGGTGTCCAGCTAAGAACTCTGTCATTTCTGGCTTGTTAAATAAGTTATTGTTATAAGTTATTATATAAGTAAGTTGCTTATTAAGCAAGTATTAAAATGACCACAAATCGGCCCCTAATGGAGAGAACTTTCCACTGGGAACATTGACTTCTAAAATATCTGGACCGTGATGTGGTACCATCTGAAGAAGCTTGAGGGTGATGAGGAAAGACAAGATGTAGGTCATTTAGATGACAGAGATTAGCTTTTAAGAAATACTTTGTAATTAAACATCTTGGCTTATGTGTTCTCAGTCAATGTAGGAGCTGTGTTGCTCTAGATACAATAACTCTGAGGAATTACAGTGTTGCCAATGACTTTTCACTGTAATGCAGAGTGGGGATAAATTTTAACAAACAGCTACAAGTAAAACAAGCTGCTGCTGTTAGTCCAGTGTACAGTCCACATTAGCACTGAGTTCTAAATAGGCATGTTTTCCTTGTGTGGTTTCACTTTTGTGTTTTTTTCTTTCTTTGCCATTTCTTGTATTGCACTCGTTCCTCTTAGATAGAGATGTAATCTGTGGCAACTGCAACGTATCCAAAGCTGACAGCTTGCCTAGTTTCTTGCTATGTCTAGTCTATGTGCCTTCAGCATGACTGGGCTTCAACTCTTTATCTGCAGAGGGGTTGGCACAGTGGTGCTTTTCTTCCTCTCAGCTTACAAAACAGGTCATCTGATTTGGGAAAATGAGTAGTATGTTGGAAATCTAGCAGTTGATCTAGCTGATAAGTAGACCAACTTCTTATAACTGGAATAAATGCTTCATCTGCCTTGCAGAGTGAAATTATTTCTTTAGAAATACTCTGTCCTATAACAATTTAAATGACTTTTGAGAAATTATGACTTCCTTGCCTAAAAATATCTAATTATGTTTATTAATATGTCTATTTCTGGACTTAAGGATTTCATTTTTCTTTTGTCAAATGCTATGTTATTTTATGTTCATTACTGCCACTCAGATGGTTTCCAAATGACTTAAGGGAAATATCCTTGCTCTGATATCAATTAAATCAAAACACCTACTTCTACATAAATGCTGAAGTGCTATTCAGCATTCTCGTCAAAGTAATTCGAAATCGACATTATTGATCTTAGGGACATGATCTCTGAGGGCTTGGTTCATGGGTGGAGGAGTGCTGGCTTTGCTGAACACCAGTAATGCACCCAAGGGTGGGTTTGGCTCTCCTGGGGAGGATAGAAACCACTTCTGTAAATTTACCAAGTGGTATCAGTATTGGTTCAATTATCCATTACAATTTAAAATGAATCTTTTTTACTCTTTGTGTGTTGCAGGAATTATGGTTTATTCTTCGGCATAAAAATATTTTTCTAAAAGCAATATGAAATGCCCACTGTCTTACATGTTTTTGCAATGCATTGTGTCAGCTTGGTGGTATTCTTTCTTGTTCATTTTTGCTGTAACATAACCTCTGGCACTAGTCTGGGGATAGTAGTTACCTGCCGTGGTCTCTGTCCCTACACAAATATCTGGTCCTCCCTTGACAGTAATTACTTCTTGTGCAAATCCTGTTATCTCCCTCCATGCTGCTTGTCCACCTTGCCTGGACCAAGAAAACCCAAAACATTGCATTAGGAAGTACTTGTTACTGTGCTTCCCTGCAGAACTGGCTCCTCTTGTGCTGCTAGCCAGGAACGTTATCACTCTGGCAACAAATGTACAGCTGTCAGAGTGGAGGAAGGGCTCTACTGCATCCTTGCCAACAGTACAGAAGGACAGGAGAGCTTAAGTGTGCCATTTCATTGTTGCAGCAGTGTGGCCCATGTGTGGCTCCACATGTTGGAAAGGCTGTTTGCAGACCTCATTTGAGGAGAGTTGTTCAGCAGCAGATGGGTGTCACGCTCTGGTTTGGTGGCACTGAAAGGAGCACCATCCCTAGTGCCAAGGCCTGGAAAGATGAACTGATGATCCATAAAGGCAAACTTGAGGGAGCAAAGACTAGATTTTTAGAGGAAAAGCCAAAGGTTTGGGAAGGAAGCAGGGAGGGGGTGAAAGTAGAATTTTTTTTTTTCCCCTTTAGGTTATTTCATTTATCTACAGATCAATGTAATTAGTAAAATGCATTTCGAGTGAATTTTTTTGTAGTAAGGCACTTAAATTTGTTTGCAAGGTAGCCATGTGTAATGATACTATTTCAGACAGGCTGAGGCATCCTAATTTCCCTTTAGAAAGCAGCACTGACCACTGACCTTCTGTAGTCTGGCTGTAATAAAGGAGGAGGATGAGGTTTGGTCCTTGAAGAAAACAGCTTTTGGCAAAAGGGATTTGCAAACATTAAAATGAAAACAATAAAAGTCAGTGCTAAACAATTCTTTTCCATAAGAGCAGGTTTTTGAGGCTTTGTTATGATAAAGTAGCTTTCTGGAACATTTGTCTCCCAGGAGGTGCTGGCTGGACACCTACATTAATGCTATCTAATAATCAAAGTTTTAAGCTTGGAGCAAGGTACCTGGGCAAAAGCTGCATAATCAAAAGCCAAATAATGCCATAGTAAAAATCATCCCTTGTGGGTTCTGTACAATGGGAAGTTCTATACAGTCTGACAGAACACCCTGCTGAGCCCTTCCCTGGCAGCAGTACGTCACTGCCTGTGTTTGCCTCCTGACAGATGAAGCTCTGATCTGGAAAAACTGCAAGTAAACTGCAGCTGGGATAGCAGCTGAAGAAATGGATTAACCCAAAAGGTCTGTCAAAGAACCTGACTTGCAGGGCTTTGCTGTGTCACTCAATAGTTTCTGACCAAGTGGTGGATCTGGGAGAGGCTCACAGACTAAGTTGAGTGTTGGTGGAGACCTGTGCAGGACAGGGAGCAGGTCTAAGTCCAGGCCTATGGGCTTCCAGATCTCACCTGCAGCACTAAGGACTTGTGAGAACAGAGCTGGTTAGAGGAGTCAGGTTGGGGTAATTCTGAGAAGGAAAGGGGGGACTTACATGTATCTGCTAAGCAGAGGTACACAAAAATAGTGTGCTGTGGATGCCTTCAATGTTTGTGACATGTTGCAGGCAGTGGGAGAACAAGTGGAGAGAGTGGGTAGATGTATTCAGAAGCAAATGGTATGAAATGACTCAGGCTTGGGAAGCATAATATGTCTGTCCTGAATTAAGGACACTATAACAGTGCATGGCATTGTCAAGAATGATGCAAAAGACTGAAATGAAGTAAAACTATAACTAAAAAAATCTGCAGTGGTTTCTTTGAAAGGAGAAAGCCTGCACAAGATTGTTCAGAGAAAATTATGAAAAGTGCTATTATAAGAAAAAAACCAGTGAGGATGATATGTGAGAGTAGGAGAGAGTAATGAAGGATCCTGAAATGGATGATGAAGAGGAAGAGATTGAAGTCAAGGATATGAGTTGTTCTAGTTGATGTTCTCTATTACTAAACCCATTGAATAGGAAGAAGTTGCAAACCAATTTGAGTACATAGATTTTAAGATAATGTTTTAAAGAAGGCTGCAGAGAGTTGGGTACTCTTAGCACTGATGTCAAGCACTTTGACCTGGTAGGTGAGACCAGATTGGGACACACATGCCTTTCTGAGTGCACTTCTGAGCAATGTGGAAATGCACAAGGTTCTGCAAGTGTGAGCTTTGTCTTGCAGCAGTGGATTGGGAGAAAGGAGATTGAAACAGGGTGCCCACTGTGTGCCACATAATGCTGTTGAGATGATAGGTAATGCAGACAATTGCTTTGAGATTATCAGATTTGGTTTTGAATCGTGAGTTTTGTCACTTGGATATGGAAAATTATTTTCACTTTACCTCTTTTTTTTTTTTTTTTTTGTGGTGTGTGTCTGTTTCCAAACAGCAGAAGGCTTTACCACTTTGTCCTAAAGTCTCAATCTTCGAAAGTGTAGAAATTTTAAAACTAAACCTCTTCAGAATGCCTGTTCTCCCATTTGTCATCTACAGCTAGCGCTGAAAGTATGAAGTTTTGTTTTGCTTTGTTTTCTTCAGAACCTTGTACCAACTCAGTTGTTACTGGTATTTCCTTCAGCATATCCAAGCTGGTATCTTGATAGCTCGTACCATGCTATAGGTTCAGTATCCTTACTGTTCTATGCTCTGCTGTATTTATGGGCACTTCTGTTTTCTGCTGATGCACCAGTGGTTTTGTGTTGTACCTAGTGATGCTATAGGAAAAGAAGGCCTGTCTGCAAGACTGGTACAGGCATAAGACCAGGGTTATCCCAAGGGAAGTGGGAGGAATGTGTGGTGGTGGAGCTGTGCTTCTTGCTGGCAACCACTTGTTTGGCAGGCTTCGCTGCATTGTAAGAGCTCACTGTACGTTGTTAAATGGACATAAGTGGTATTAAGAGTCTTTCCTGATATTCCTGTCCTGAAAGATAATAACAATGCTGGAGATTCATCCACTGGTAACAATTATTCTTTTAAGAGTTTTTTTTGCTTTTGGCAACAGAATCAAGAGAGCTGATGTGTTCAGGGCTGGTGCAGTGACGCCTGCAACTTGTCTGTGCTATGGTACTTGAAAGCAGTAGATCCCTTATCCAGTCATTCACTGCACAGCTCATCTGAATAATCTGCCAGGGAGAGAAGATTCTGGGGTTAATTAAATTTGTGTCTCTGAATTGTGTGCAAGCATAGATGAAATCATTTTCTTTATGTAAATGGAGACAGAAGGAGCAAATTTCCTGTAGCTGCCCTTAATTAAGAATGATCAGCTCAGCCACTCCTGTCTTTTCAGTGTGGATCTAGAAAACAGAGACTTCTGCACCTCCGTTTTAGCCTAGAGAGATGTGTTTGACATTGATACTAAGACTTCCTGTGCACTTCTGTTAAAGTAGTGCAAATCCTATGAGTTAAACAAGCAATTATGTCGTTGCCAGAATGGTAATACTTCTTCTGTAGTAGCTTCTGACCTTTTTTTTTTTTTTTTTTTTTTTTTTTTTTTTTCACATGCCACCTTTCACAAAGACTTTTTATCATTGCATTCACTAAGTACTTTAAACAAAATCTTTATTTCCTTTAACCATGAAGAAAGAGGGTGATGACACAGATGATAAAATGATGTAAGAAAACAGCTCTGAAATAAAGCAGAGAGGAAGTATGAGGGAAGGAAGGGTTTGAAACAACAGCTGATCATTAGAGTGCAGAACCTGATGGAAAAACTAAGTATTCACCTCTGTACAGAAGCTGCATTTTAGCTTTTTGTTTTCCTTCAGTGTTTGCAGTCTCCCAGTGCTGTCTACTGACCACCATGCAGGAGAAGCAAGAGATGGGTGATACTGATAGCAGCACAAGGATACTAGGAATTTTAGGCACGAATAGTTGTTAGTTACTATGAGGAATATTATATGTATTCCAGCCAAGGATAAATGTTTTGGTTGTGTGAGGTGGACATCTGTGAGAACTAAAAATGATGCTCTGTCTTCTTGTGCTAGTATGTATTCTGGAAAAAATATGGGCTACAGATACAGGAACTCATACCAGTTTGTTAACATGCTTCAAAGTGGAACAGGTGCAGAGGGGGCAGATGCAGGGCTTGTTTCACTAGAATGGTACCTAAAGTAGGGGGAAAAATTGTTTTGAATGGTGTTCATACCCAGCTGTTTCAAAGTGACCTTGTTTCTGTGTCTAGACACAACTTGAGCACTTTTTTTAGTTAAGGTGTGCCTACGTGCAACTTCTCTTCTGGGCTTTCTCATTTTCCTTCGCTGCTCTATCCTGTTGTCTGTTGCTAAGGATAAAGTAGGTCTAATGAAGGTGGGCAGCAAGGACTTCTGTTTTTCTAGGGGAAGAGCACATCAGCAACTATTAATAACGAATTATACCAAGCTGAATGTTTGCAGTTCAGAAAGGCTCTTCTTTATTGTTGGGAAATAAAGCCAATTTCAAAGTACTGCACGTCATCTACGTAGAATCACAGAATGGCTTGGGTTGGAAGAGCCCTTAAAACCCATTCAGTTCCAGAGGCTTGCTATGGGCAGTGTTGCTGCCCACTAGATCAATGGGGATGCCCTTTATGTGTGGAAAGCTGAAAACGAATATAAAACAGCTTTTCTGAAACAAAAGCACTGACAACTGGCTTGTGGTGCTGCTTCCTGATACAAATGAAAAATTATTTTCTATTATAGATCTATGCATTTGCAATATGTACTTTACTAATAAATATTCCTTGAGCTTCTTCAGAAAGTATAGAACTCAAATAGGCAAAACAAACTTTTTGCCACTCTGCTTTTCTCAAGCTGAATGTAATATCTGAATTCTGATTAAGCTAAAAATACTTGAATTGTCTGTTGAATTTCTCAGAACTGTATGATATAAATTTATAGTATAAAAGCAAGACCATTTGTTAAGAAAGGAGCCTTATTTCCAGAATTTGTTGAGTCAGACTACTTTAATCTTGCAAGATGCAGAAAGAAATAGCAAATGTGTCAACAGCAGTAAAACTGGATTTCAAACATTTGGGGTAATTTTTGCAAATTTAGAGGTTATCAGCAAGTTAATAGAATAAATGCAAAAGCAGCAGTAGCCAGTATGTAGCTGGAAAACAGATCAAAAGAAACAGCTCTCAAGCACAGCTCAGGCCGTCTTGCTGTGGTTCAGACTGCTGCTTCCTATTGCAGTATTTGGGTTTGTATCCAGGTGCTGGAAAAGCACAGTACTGCTGACTTGTGTTCGTGTTCTGCCCAACAGTGGAGCGTTTTCTGAAGAGCTGCATTTGTATAAGCTGATTCCCATGTTTTTACTCTAAAATGAGTTACTTGCACAGCTGCTTTTGATTGATGGTATGTTCCAGTTTTCAAACTTGCTTTCTAGTTTTTTATGACAACTTTGAATTTCAATTCCATTTTCATGTATTTTGTCCCTGCCTGTTTTGCATCACCTATAGATTCAATACTTCATTCAGGTTCCTAAGTGTTTCGGCTTCCAGTTTTGAACTAGAGTATGGAAAATCATCTTATCTGATTTAATTGCATTTAATATAAATTAAAATGTTTTTCTTCCCTCAGAACCTTTCTAGTGTTTATTAAACTAAGACATGACAGACTTTTTCATTGCTTTCCCTTGTTTAAGGGACAAAGCTCTTTACGTGTGAATACTCTGAAAGGGTTCTTTTCAAAGGCTGTTGCAGCATCTGCTGAGTCCTTTAGTTTACTGGCTTAGCTACCCTTTGCAAGAAACACCATGTCAAGCTGAATTAGCAACCGCTGTCACCCACTGACTGTTGTTATTTTGAGTTCTTTAAAAGTGATTTCTAACTGGCAAGAACTTTACAGAAAAAAAAATCACAAAAATGAGAATCTTGCATCTGCTTTATTACAAGTTAAATAATATTTTGGAATTAAAGATAAAAAAAATATATTTTTTTAATTCTCAGATTGGTTATTCTGCCTTTTTTGAAGTCTTCAAGCACAGAAATTCCTCAAAAATTCTTGCTTCTACTTCATCCAAATTAGTGAGTGCCTGATTAATGATTCTTTGGATCTTGCAAAGTTTCTGAAAAATACATCATGAAAATAGAGGAGGAAAGTAAATTTCTATATATTTTACTTGGTTATGAGGTACATCAGTGGCAGCAGTTGATTTCCTCATCATCATAGAATCATAGTATGGTTGGAGTTGGAAGGGACCTTTCAGATCATCTAGTTCCAGTCCTCCCGCTTTAGGCAGGGATACCTCTTAGACTGGTTGCTCAGAGCCCCATCCAGCCTGGCCTTCAATGCTTCCAGGGAGGGGACAGTGACAACCTCACTGGGTGATCTGTTTCGGTGTCTCATCACTCCAATCTTCTTCCTAATATTGAGCCAAATCTACCCTTTTCCTGTTTAAAACCATTTCCCCTTGTCCTGTCGCTACCTGCCTTTATAAAATGTCCCTCCACAACTTTCCTGTAGGCCCTTTTCAGCTACTGGAAGGCTGCAACAAGGTCTCCTCGGAGCCTCTTCTGCTGGCTGTAAAGCCCTAGATCTCTCAGCCAGACCTCTGAGGGGAGGTTCTCTAGCCCTCTGATCATCTCTGAGGCCCTCCACTGGACCTGCTCCAACAACTTCATGTCCTTCTTTTGTTGGGTGCTCCAGAACTGAACACAGTATACTCCAGGTAGAGTCTCACAAGAGCAAAGTAGAGGAGTAGAATCACCTCCCTCAACCTGCTAGTCATACTTCTCTCAATACAACTCAGGATATAGTTGGCCTGCTGGTCTGCAAGCACACGTTACCAGGTCATCACATCTTTCATCACCCCCCAATGCATTCTCTTCTGAATGGCTGCTCTCAAGCCATTCTCTACCCAGCCTGTATCTTCACTTACAATTGCCCTGGCCCAGATGCAGGACCTTGCACTTGGCCTTGTTGAACTTCGTGAGGTTGGCATGAGCCCAGTTCTGAAGCCTCTTCAAGTCCCTCTGGATGGCATCCCTTCCCTCTAGCTTGTCAACTGCACCACAAAGGTTGGTGTCCTCTGCAAACTTGCTGAGGGTTCACTCAATCACTGTCCACATTGCCTGCAAAGAAGTTAAATAACACCAGTCTCAACACCGATCCCTGAGAAATGCCACTCATTCCAAATGCCACTGGTCTTCTCTTGGACATTGAGACTGACCACAACTCTCTGTGTGCAGCCATCCAGCCAATTCCTTATCCAGCAAGTGATCCATTCATTAAATCTATTTTTTTTTTTTTTCCATTTTGGTGACCAGGATGTCATGTGAAACAGTGTCAAATGCTTTGCACAAGTCCAGGCATGTCAGGCATGACTTGCCCTTGGTGAAGCCATGTTGGTTATCATTGGTGGTTGGACCAGCCACCTCATCTTTACTTTCCATGTGCCTTACTAGGGCCTTCAAGAGGATCTGCTCCATGATCTTACCAGGCACAAAAGTGAAACTGGCTGGCCTGTAGTTTCCTGGATCTTCTTTTTTTCCCGTCTTGAAAATGCAGGTTATGTTTTCTCTTTTCCAATCAGTGGGGACTTCACCAGACTGCCATGACCTTTCGAATATGATGGATAGTGTCTTGGCAACTTTATTCACCAGTTCCCTCAAAATACATGGACGGATCTCATTGGGTCCCATGGACTTGTGCACCCTCATATTCGTTAGATGATCTCAAACCTGATCTTCACTTACAGCAGGCAGATCTAACTTCTTACCATTGCTTTCTGCAACGTGAGTGGTGTGACTAGAGCCCTTGCCAGTGAAGGCTGAGGCCAGGAAGTCACTGAGCATCTCAACCTTCTCCATATCCCTCATGGCCAGGTCTCTGATTTCCTTCCAGAGAGGACCCACATCCACCCTGACCTTCTTTTTAACACTGACTTAAAAAAACCAAACCTGTAGCATTTCTTCTTGTTCTCCTTTATGTTCATGGCTAGATTCAATTCTGTCTAGATTTTACTTTCCTAACCTGATCCCTGGCTGCTCAGACAGCTTCTTTGTAGTCCTCCCAGGTAACCTGTTCCTGCTTTTGCTCCCTATAGACTTTCTTTTTGAGCTTAACTAAGTCCAGGAGCTCCTTGTTGATCCACAGAGGTCTCCTAGCATTCTTGCTTGCCTTCTTTTTTCTCGTGATACACTGATTCTGGGATTGGAGGAAATGGTACTTGAATACCAACCAGCTTTCTTGGGGCCCTATTTCCTCCAGAACTTTTCTCCCATGTCACTGTGCCAAGCAGTTCCCTCAAGAGTTCAAGGTTCTGCTCTCTTGAAGTCCAGAGTTGCAAGCTTGCTGCGCAACCTCTTTGTCACCCTGGGAATTTTGATCTCCACTATTTCATGGTCACTACTGCTAAGGCAGCCCTTGCAAGCTTCATGTTACTCACCAGTTCTTTCTTGTTGGTGAGGACAAAGTCCATCATAGCACCTTTTCTCGTGGGTTTCTGTACTACTTGGAAGAGGAGGTTATCGTAAATACATTCCAGGAACCTCTTTGATTTCTGGTGCACTGCTGTGTTGTCCCTAACAGACAACAGGGTTGTTGAAATCCCCCATAAGAACCATGTTTTGTGAACATGAAGCTGCTCCTGTCTGTTTATAGAGATCCTCATCCACTTGGTCTTCCCAATCAGGCAGCCTGTATGATGTCTCCCCTGCCTTCCCTTTAACCCTAACTCATAAGCTCTCTGTCAGCTCTTTGTCTATCCCCAGGTGGAGCTTCATGGACTCCAGCTAGTCATTGATGTAGAGGGCAACACCCTCTCACCTTCTTCTCTGCCTCTGTTTCCTAAATAGCTTATACCCATCTATTCCTACATTCCAGTCATAAGAGTCATCTCACCACATCTCAGTGATGTCATGGACATCATAGCCCTGTAGGCATGCACGTGCCTGCAACTCCTCCTGCTTGTTCCCCATGCTCCACTCTTTGCTGTACAGGTGCTTGATTTGGGCTCCCATTTAGGCTGATTTACCAATTAGAGTTCCCTTATCCTGAACTTTATGTGCTGTCTTGCTGGATGTGCTGTCTTACTGGCCTATGATCCTACTCCAAGCCCAGGGCATCCATTACCATTGTCAGCCTCAAAGTGCAGTGATTTGAGGACCCCCACCCTCAGCAACTCTAGTTTAAAGCCTTTCTGATTAAATTAGAAAGCCATCATTAGTGACTTTCTTACAAAAGTGGATGGGAGGGAATGGGAGGAAGCCTTAAGAAGATTTGGGGTTTCAATTTCAGCAAACTCAAATGGTGATTTCCTTTGTATATTTCTATCTGCAGGGAGACAAACTTATTTTTTCTTCGTACTTTGTCTATGTCTTTCTCAACATCTAGAATAAATGATACTTTGCTGAAGGGAGTGGAACAGCAACAAATATCTTTTAAAATGTATTCTTCTAAACTTTTAGATGCAGATATTCTGCTGTAGGTATTACCTCTTACAGCCATTGCATGCATTTAGATTCTTTTAGCTGATGAATAGAAAATAAAGATTTGTCCTAACATTTTGAGAATGAAGCGCGAGCATGTGCAGCAACAATTACCTGCTTCTGTTTGGCTGCAATTTGAGATGGGCAGCCTTTGACAAATTATATTGCATATTTACCATTTTTCCAGAAACTACATCAGGCTAAAAACACATCGTGTCTTCTACAAAGGATAGAACCCGCAATCCACTGCATATGGTGCTGTCGAATCCATGCATACACACCTGCTGTGTATCATAAAATCAGTAAATTGAAACATTCTGTCAGTGATAATTTTATAGAATGTAGAATTTTAGTGTCATCTGTGTCCCTATGATCTTTTTAGGTTGATGGTTACTCTGTAGTAATCTTCTTAACAGTCACAAGGTAAAGCCACATATATAATCCGACATTATGCGTCTGGTATCTTGTTTTATCTCTTATTTCAAATGCCTACATTGCTCTTTTGAGAATACTACTTTAGATCTTGAGTAAAAGAATATAGCATTCAGATGCCTTGTCTTTCTCCGTGTCCAGCCACTGCAACAAGCTGTTGCTAAGCTCTGGCAGTACTGATGATTAAAATATAAAACTGAAAGACTCAATTATCTGTACTTTGTGCGAATGATCTTGACTTTTATGAAGACTGGACGATTTCATAAGCAAAATGATAACAGAAAGATTTCTAAGACTATTGAATATTGTTTTTCAAAACTTTTCTTGTTTATAATTTGTGTATAAAGTTCCATATTTTATATACAATTCAATATACAAAATATTCCGTATTTTTCCAAAAATTCAGAACAAGCAAATTTCAGAACAGCTTATTCGACTTCATGCAAGCTAGTTTTACCTTCAGAGTAAAGTGTTTGAATGGCAGCTTTTTGTGCGTGTGTGTGCGTGTGTGTGCTTAAGGGCTATTTTATAAAAGTTGTGCTTTTTTAAAAAAAACAACAGCACATTGAAAAATCTGTGTCTGCCAATAAACATTTTAGCAATTTCCCATATTTACATTTTTCAGCTCCAGCAGAATGTGGCACATTCTTTACTAAATAATTAGCTCAGCCAAGGAAATCAAGTTTTGTTGTTTCTGACTAAATGTACCAAAAACTATTTACATGTCACATTTGTGCAAATAACTGAATCCAGAGCTAAGCAAAGCAAAAAGGCTTTTGTTACCTGTTGAAGTTGTTCATGTTTGATAATTTAAGAAACTTCAGGCTTGCAGTTCGGGTGTTACTGTTTCTTCTTGTATCTGACTCCAGTACATGCCTTATTAGGACTGCATAAATCACAAAGTTGGTCTGTGCATGTTGTTTTGCTCTGTTATGTTAGTTGATCTTCAGTCTGTTTAACTGTACTCAGACGCTTGCATATAAAGTTAAGCACATGCATGTTAATTCCACTAAATCAGAAGAGACCATTTCCTACTTGAATGCTCAGCTGAATTGGGTGCTGAATGACTGTAGCTTTTCTAGTACAAATACAATTGCTGCATATAGCTGGTGCTGTTTTCAGAGGTAGAGTTATGCCAATTCAGACTTTTTGGTGATGTAACTGAAAACATGCTAAAACTTTTGAAATTGAAACATTTTCTGTTTTAGAAGTAAATTCTAAGAAGACTTTTATATTGTAGCTAATGACAAGCGAAGGAATTTAGATGGAAGTCCTTACGTAAACATTTTCTTTTCCTTTTAGCTTATTAAAATTCCCAAAGTTGATCACCCAAATGAATCGCATACATTTAACTTCTACTTGTCAAATGTTGGCAAAGATAACCCTCAGGGAAGCTTTGACTGTATCCAGCAAACTGCCTCAAGGTAAGTTTTACTTAACATTTTCTGTCATGGCAAATCTAAGCAGATTCTGTGGCTTTGAGCATGTAGCAAAAATCTTCAACAGATGCATGCTCTTAGTGATGAGCCGCAGTTAAAAAAAAAATAAATTCCTAGCAGTAGCATAATTTTTTGTTCATTATAAATACTAGCTTTTACACAGAGTTATTTTGGTTTTGCTTTAAAAAGAAGAAGCTTTGAGTAATTTTTCACCTCTTCATGCTATTTTTAAAAGCATTTGGAGTTCCGTATCATTCAAGCTAGACCAGGTCCATTCTCCAACCACATGTAAATGTAACTGGCAGCATGCTAGTAGGATAGCCATAATGGATAGTTGTCTGACTTTAAGAACCACATTAATCAGTGACCTTACCCGTAACTGCATGACTGCTGCACTTCAGAGCCCAAACGCAGTACAGAAGCACTTTGTCCTGATTCATTTCAGTCAAAGTAAAAAGTGTTAATTGTCTAAGTAATGGCCAAGAAAATGCTATCTTTCTATGTCAAGTTTGCCTCAGCCCCGACAATAACGCACTTAGTGTAGCATTGATGTGAACAATTGTCTGTCTTGTTTATTACGAAGTTGCAGGCAGATTTTGTTTAATCACATTGGAAGCTGATAGCAAACAGCCAGTCAAGCGTGTCTCAGGTGCTAATCGTGTTTGTGGTACAGAAAAGCTTCTGCCCTTACTCTGGAAACATGGGATTTGTCTAGATAGAGAATTTTGCCAGCAGTATGAAAATGAGCTGATTGAATAGCTCTCTGCCTGACAGAAGATCTCTAAACATCCTCCTTCTCTGTGTTAGTTTTCTTCTACTACAATGCAGCCTTTCTGTGAACTCATGCAACTGATGGAACCACTAAAAGCTGAACAGTTTAGTGATTTCAAGTTTGGAGTGGTGTGTTTTGGTGTTTCTTTTTTTGTTTAATTTGTGTCTGAAAGGGGTCAGACATCTGCTGAGGTACAAAGTAAGCCTACAGGAGTGCATGTTGAGTTGAGAGGTCTTGCTTCTTCTTTCTTTTGTCTGATTGAAAGCTCTGCACATGTACTGCAGCTGCTAGTGTACCGAGGCTGCTGCCAGCTCCCAATTAGAAAATCTGCAAGAGACCTTAAGGAGAGCCATTGTGGAGGACTCATAAAAATCTTTTTTCTGAGAGATACTGCATCAGGCTCCTTCTTTAGGGTTCTCAACACTCCAGTGTTTCACTAAGCCTCTCTGTGGGCTCTTTGTTGCTTGGGAAGGAGCAGATTCAGTTAAACTAAACTGAATTCATTTTATAAGAGTAAATTTAAGAACTTTTAGTTAGAAATAATTCTGAATAATATGCTTACATAGTTTGAATGTGGCTCTGCAAAATCTAATTCAGATGAGCTTTCACTTTATTTCTTTGTAGTCAGGTCTTGGTCTGTTCAAAGTATTTAATGCAGAATCATTTTTAAAAATAATTCATAAGGAACCTCTGGAGAGTATTTGGTTTCCTGCTGAAGGTGGGTCTGGCTTCAAAACTGGCTTAAGTTTTGCAGCCTATTCTGCAGTAGATTGTGCAGTGCTCTTGGGCAGTGCTCAGAAGCTCCCATGGCGTAAGCCTGTTCTGAGCTCTGTTCAATCTGTTCTTGCTCTGGAATATTTTAGAGCTGGTTTGGGAGCTGTACCATGCTCTAAGACTGCCACACAGAACTCCTTATCTTCTTGACTTCATGTCAGGCCACTACAGTCCTACATGGTGGTAGCATACCACATGCTGCTGACCAGTGCATGATGCTTTGGTGTTGGTGATGGTCCTTCTTGAACTGTTCAGTTCCTATGGTATATAAAGACAGCAATGTTCAAGGAAATGTGCAGTAGGTAGAATTTGTGCTCTAGATGGCAAGAACTATTTTCTTTTGTAAATGCTGTGATTTCTGAGCAAGAAATAATACCAAAAATAGAGCTCTGAGCTTTGGTTGGACAAAATTGTAGCTGTATCTTGAAATACTGTGCAGTGACTCGGCTTGGTCTACCTTTGTGACTTTCAGAAACAACTTGGTAAATTAAGAAACAAGGTGCCAAATGTTCCTCAGCCTTTTTTTATGGAACCTTTACTAGGTTATTCAAATCATCTTTAGGGTTGTCCAGAATGTTTTGGTCTAGTGCAGCCTAGCATCCTTTCTCTGTTCGGAGGTGTTGCTGAGGTGAGTGCTGCACAAAATAATTGTTAACAGCCATAGTCACTAAACCAGACTAAATTAAGTTGCTATTAGGGTATATAGGAAATCTAGGCTACATGTGTGCTCATCTGGCTGAGAATATTACACTGTAAAAATGTGTTTAAACTTATCCAGGAGAAATGAGGACGCAGTTCTGGGGAAAATCTCCCTTTTCACTTAGTTTGGAACTGTTGACGCCTCTGACCATGAGCCACTGCTGATGTCTGCAGCTGCTGTGAATGCAAGGCAGAAATCCTAGAGGACTGTGCTTCTTCAGAAACCTGATGCCCACCTGCACTTTGCTGAGGAGACACATATCTGGTCTTGCATTCTTTCCTGTTGCGTGGGGCTTTGGTCTAAGTGTCTCTTATTTAAATACATATCTCCAGAGAAGCAGATAGTTAAACCGCAAGTGCTGCAGGTTGCTATCAAACAGTGAGTCAGCAGGGGATCCTGAGAGAGTTCAGGATAGCAAATAGCATGCAAGCTTTAGGGAAAGTCTGGCTTACGTCTCTTGAACCTCAGAGGGACTAAAGCAATGATGGGCAAGACCTCTGCCTTTGACAGGCAGAGGAAGCAGGTGACTTTCAAATGTGTGTTTAACTAATTGCTGAGCATGACTTGAGAAGGCTCTAAGGCATGGGTGTCCAACTTTTTCTTGCCACCACTGAGTGAAAAGGAATTGTACTGGGCTACATTTATATGTTACTCCAAAATAATGCCTCCTATTTATTTCCATGGAAACTCAATAGATACAAAGAGCACAATAACACTATTTGATAGAGCAAATTCTCAACTACTAAACACTCTTTTTCAACACAGTAACCACCATTAGCTGTGCATTTTTCACCAGCGATAAACAAGAGCCTGCCTGCTGCACTCATAGAAATCTGCACCAGCAGAGGTGACCCACCGTCACTGTTGTCACTTCTGAAACACAGCACCCACTGCCTCACTGTGCTCACATTCACTGTTTGGTTTCCATAAACATTCAGCAAGTGCTGATGAATGTCAATGGGTACCATTTTTTCAGTCACACACCTTTACTGCATCTGCACTTCCATGTCAGATGCCATTTTGTCAGACTGGTCCTCTATTGCCATCTGTCACACAGCATGTAATGGGATGCTGGCAGGAAAGTCCAACCTCTGCTGCTCTACCACCAACATCTGCCTCTGACATTGTATAATAGGAGGTATTATTTTCAGAACAGCTCTTGTAAAATATACAATATTGTTAATATATAAATAACAAAGAATTTTAATGTATTTATCAAAACCTCAAAAAAAAAAAAAAAAGAGGAACAAAAACCTATAAAACTAGTGGGTTTCACTATGTTTTTGTGAAACTGATGCATCAGTCAAGTTCGATGGCAGGGGTTGCAGTTCTCAGTGAGCTCTCAAAACGTTGAGTTGAGATTTCTGATGAAATTTTAGTCTTCGTGTGCTTCATCCTTGCAAGTTATTGTTCACAAATATGCATACTGCCAAAAAGCAATGACGCTGAATAAAGTATGATTGTGAAGCAAGGGGTGTAAGAGGGGAAATGTGAAAGTCTGACAAAGAGGCACGATCAGATTTTTGAGTTGAATGTCTCATTGCAACTCTCTATATTCCGCTTGAAAATTTGCAGGTAATGTATGTGTATCAACTGAAAATGGAGTCACAAACATAAATTGATGACTTTTTCGGCAGACTTGAACCCTGTTCTCAAACTCCTTTATCAAAACTGAAAGCACAGCTGCGCGTTCTTCACTGTTCAGATCCCTGTATTTAGCAGTTATTTGCCTTCACTTGAGTCAGCACTGCCCTCCCGGTGCCTTACTTGTTTTCAGTCGACACAGCGTTAATAGCACACCAGTAGTTAGGTTGTTGCTGAGCAATGGGTGCGTGCCTGGGGCCGCTCCACTGTGAAGAGCCACCTCCATGATGGCGCAGGGCAGGGGCTGGGCCACACTGCCAGCTGTGCTGGGCATCCTGCGGCCTGTGGGCTGCGGGTTGGGCATGCCTGCTTACAGACATATAGTGCTTATAGTTTGGATGTCAGTCTACTTCAGTTTGCATTGTAATCTGAGTAGTTTATAGTAGTTTTTTGTGTAGCAACTCATACTATCCTGAGCTTGCCTCTTGAATGTGATTATACGAGAATATTGTAAATATATTGACAGATAACATTGATAAAACAATGATGTTTGGTTTGCAGAATGATTTGAAGCATGTATTACCTAGTGGTGAGAACTGAAAAACATTTTTCTTTGCCTGACAGAGCAGGTTTTTAGGTTTTTATACAACCATACTTCTAGACTTGAAATAGTGCTTGGGCTCATTTTTTCTCAATGTTTTTATAGTTCTGGAGCCTCACAACTGAGTAGCCTGGGATTTATACAGAATAAAATTACAGTATGTGCAACAAATGATTCCTATCAGATGACCAAAGAGCGCATGACCCAAGCAGAAGAGGAATTACGCAATCGAAGTGCAAAGGTTATTAAGCCTGGTGGACCATATTTAGGTATGGTTGTATTTCCTTTTCTACTAGATGTCTGTAAGTTTTCAAATTCAGTAATTGGTCCTTTCATCATACTGTCAGCAGAGTTTATGTGTTCAAAAGACTCAGTGTTAGGTGGCTCACTATCATATTGCAGATTTAAAATCTGTTGCTGCATTAAGAGTTGGCTTTATTTTTCCTCTGGAAAGCCTGCCAGCTCTTCCTTCCTTATTATTGCTTGGCTGGTAAAAATTTTGACCATTGAAGTGCAGGGTTTTATCTTCCCATACACATACCTTCTCTGTTTTAGTAACTAATGTTTTTGGTTCTGTAGCAACACTTTAGAATACAGTGTTAAACCAATACTTGCAAAAGTAATTAAAAAGAAAAAAATAATGTCAAGGACATCTCTTACACAATTCAATTACTTGCTTTGAAAAATGTGCTTTTCATACATGTTAATCAGATTTTGTTTATGCTTTTATCGTGGATGAGCTGTTGTTACTCTAAAACCATATTTTTTTCCCATAAAAAATAACTGTTGTCTGCATGTGGATTTCATCATTTTGCACAGAACAAAATGTGTAGGCGAGACTGCATCATTAAACCATTTTGAGTACTGTTTCTCCAAGGAGAATGGAGATACGAGTCTCGGTGAGCACACAGTGCTGGGGCTGGACATGGCAGTGAGCTAGACAGGCCACATCAGTCCCTGTGCAGAAAAAGCCAGCATGTGCTGGGCTTTGTCACTATGCAGACACAGACACCCCTGCCATGGCAAGCTGCATGCTCCTGTGTCTCTGCCTGCAGAACCTTCTTAGAATTGCAAAATGAAGAGCAAGTGGCTTCTGTTGTGGGTATAGAGCTGGGAATGGGTTAATACTGGGACTGGGATGTGCACTGTCCAGGCTGCAAGGTGAGATGTGCCATGTCACTGCATTCGGCAACAACATTCTGCTTGGAGAAGCTCCATTTCACGTGGATATCTGTGTTCTTCATGATGGTTGCTTGAACAGGCTCCAAGTGAATGTTTTTAAGTTAAATAAATGGGGTCTGAAGATGAGCAGCAGGAGAATGATGGTGTTTGGGGATGCTTCTTTTCAGGCTGGCACAGGCAAAGATAAGGTAGGACAGGGTTAAATTGCTGCGGAGGTATGGAGGGTGGTTTTCAGCATGCTTCACACAGCATAGATTGGGAGCTGAGGTTGTCACTCATGGTAATATGCTGTTATGTTTTCAGTTGATTTTTTCAAAGTGATTCAGAGACATAACTTAAGGTGCTTGCTTGAATGCCACATACACTATCCGTAGTGCCAGGGATGCTTATCTAAACTGTGTTTACCTTGTGACAACACATCAAATGCGTTAATACACAACTGGCAAGTTCATGCTGCTCCATAAACATATCATGTGTCTTTTTGTGGTTAGGTTTGTTCTTGAAAACCAGAAAGCCAAAAACTGGAGATTGAAAGATTGTAGTGATTTGGCCTTTTCTGCAAAATGGCAATAAATTTTTGCTGTTCCTGGGAATAGCAGTATGTAAACACAACTATGTGCTGTTCTCTTTCCTGTGACTACAGAAATTTCCTGAATTCCAAGCATTGCTGTTGGAAGAGTGGTAGAGCTTCAGTTCTTATGACACATATTCACTAGCCTCCCTTATGTACTGAACACGAATTGTTAACATCTGAAAAATGCACAGTTTGTCTCACATCCATTATTGTAGCAGATGTTATTAAAAAATGGAGTAGAGAAGTTGAGGGCTTTTCCTGGGAAACTCAAGTTAATGGTTGACTGCTGTTGCTGTAACATTCTGGATTCACTGTTTGCAAGCACTTGCATTGTTCTTTCAGTTGAGAAATATGTGTTTTTGTAGAATTTGATCCAAAATGCTCTGCAGGCTTTCTTTTGAAACTTCTTTGTCATGTATTCCAAGAACAGTTAGATTTTTTGTGTATTGTTTCTGCCCAACTTGATGTCATGCATATGGCCATATGTAATAAGAGGGGAGAACTTTTCTTTTTCAAATAAGTAGGTCAGGCGATGACGTCAGGTTGGTAGTCTCTTTGAGCAGCAGTGCTATTATTTGTTTAGACGTGGTCTCCCTTGGCATTAATGACGAACACTATAATTATATAGAAGGCCTTTTCTTCAAACTGTGTTATTCCAAAAATAATCTGATTTATTTTATTCAGTGCTTAAGATCATAAACTGGAAAAATAATAAAATCAGCACTTACTAAATTTACAGTAAAGTCTTCCTAACAATATAACCGATTTACCTGATTTTTGTTGTATTGAATAATTTCTTAATTCCTACCTTAATGCATCTTTACTCTGTCTATTACCAGTGGATCTTAAAATGCTAACCAAATCCAGTTCTTGCAGATTATTTGGCCTGGTAATCTCTTTAAAATCAAATTCCTTTTCTTCTCCCAAACTCCCGTATAACTTCTTTTTTTTAAACCCTTAATTTAGGAAAAAGAGTACAGATAAGAAAAGCACCACAAAGCATTCCAGATCCTGTGCCTGAAAGGAAGAGGTCAACACCCATAAACCCAGCAAATACAATACGGAGGACTCATGCAAACAATGCTGTTTCTCAGCGACCATACAGAGACAGAGTGATTCACTTACTGGCATTGAAGACCTACAAGAAACCAGAGTTACTTGCTCGTTTGCAGAGAGATGGTGTCAACCTGAAGGACAGGAATTCTCTTACAGCTATCCTGCAGCAGGTGAGATCATGGTTGCCAGCATTTTTTTTACTCCTGCTATTCTTTTAGTCATAATTTTGGGATGTGTTACTCCCATGTTTAAATGAGAAAATAATAAACACCTTAAATAATCCTCTCATCATTTAAGTGTTTCAACTGACTTTATGCACGTGCTTCAAAATGCAAGTCAAAGTATGGGAAGAAAAGATTAAAAGATATGTGGGGGTAGTTTTGTTTTGCTGGGATGGTAGGCAGCAATTAACTATTTTTAGCTTTGTTGCTCCTAATGCCTTCTTTTTTTTCTTCCCTCTGTTTAAAAAGAAACTGCTGAACTAGGTAATTAAGAGAACCTGACCATGCTTTCTCTCAATTGCTTGATGTAGCTCTTCTTAGTACTTAATATTTCTTGCCCCAAACTTACATGGAGTGAAGTCCAATAATGAACTAAGTTATTATTTCACATGTATGTAGTTGGTGGCCTTTATATGGTCAGTGCCTCTTCTTGGGATCTGACAGTCTTAGCAAACAGTAAATGAGAAAAACAGTGGTCTCTTTTGGGAAAAAACAAAACAAAACAAAAACAAAAAACTGCTTTGCTATCATATGGATTCTGTCCTTGTCTTTCTTGCAGGCTTCTTCCCTGTATGCTAGCTTTTCCAGTGCCCCAGTGAGCTGGGTTCCCATTGCATTTCTGTATCATATTCATGAAAATCACCAGTAGGCCTGCTGCATGACGTAGATGAGATTTCTAAGCTCTGTGTTCAAATGTGCCACATACTGCTACTTTTTTTACGAAATAGTTCTGATAAGGCCCATTAAGATAACATGTAATGTTTTTCATACTACCTGTTCTCACAGACTGATGACTGTATTGTGTATGTAAAGTAGGAGTATTTCCTGTGTATTTAGAATAGTTTTGAAAATCACTGCAGTGAGTAACTCAATATTTATGCAGTTTTAGTTGATCCTGCACTGAATTTTAAACAGTGTTTGTTCAAATAAGTTAAGTATTGTTTAGTTTGTCCAGAACGACGATAGGGTGTTGTTGTTTTTTTTTAACCTCAAAGATGTGTAATTTAAAGAGCCATGTTCTTACATATGAATTTAATCAACTTCATAAACAATTAATTTTGTATTTTAAGTTTCTGAAGCTCTGCTTGCTATAGTAAAAAAAAATATGACAATAATTTCTTTTTCCATTATTTTTGGCAATGTTTAGAGACTTTCTTGGAGTCTCTTTCTATTACGTGGTGTGAGTTGTGTAAAGGTATTAGTTTACATTCAGAAATAAACAAGTTAGCAGCACTACACTGTAGAAAGGCTTGTTGACATTTTTCTTGTCTTCATTATTAGTTTTCTAGGAGCCTAAAGTCAGGAACCAAAACTGTGTTCTCATATGCATATATTTCATTATCTTAGAATGCAGCTTTAATTCAGTTTTTAACAAAGTTTACAGATTCACCATATTTTGTTTACTTTGAATTATTTTTAAGCAGTGGAGAAACACACACAGATTAGCAGTATTTATCCACAATAAAATTAAAATCAGGTGCAAGAATGTGTCAGAAAAGGCAGCAAAACATAAAGAATGCTTAACCCACTAGCACGTTTAAATCCTCCTTCATTGAGCGTCAGCATTCACACCTTTTAATAGTAAACATTACAGGAGAGAAAATGCTCAAGGCAGTGCAATGTGGTGGTGGTGGTGGGTGCAAAGTGTTGGAGCATTTTGTATGAGGCAAATGGACTGACACTGTTCTTCTTTGAGATTTTCTCTGAAAGTTTGAGCAGATATCAGAGTAGGAAGCCTGAAACAGTGCTTTGGATGTCACTAGTCATGAGATTTTGCTAGAGATAGCTTGAATTTTTTGAGTATACTTTGTGTTATTTTTAAGGAAGATTAAAAAAACAAACAAACTTATTTTCAGAGACACGTGACTTTCTCATGATAGCATCTTGCTTCAGACAGCTCTCTGCCTGCAAGAGAAAGAATGCATCTGTACATCACTCTGTTAGCTATACATCTTGATTCCTAAATAGATCTTGATAAGTATTCCTGCAGTTACCTTTTTTTCCACCCATAAACAGCCAGTGTGTCTTAAAACTAATGGAATGGGTGAAAACTTATTCTTTATACTAAATGAATAAGTGTATTTCTCATTATCAAGTAAGCTTTTTCAATAGAAAGGTATTGTTTCTTGTGGCGCAGTCACCTGAAAAAGAAAATCGATTCTATTTACAAGACAAGTGATGGCAAATAAAGCTTCTCTTGCTCCTTCTGCAGTCACTGAGGTGGTGAAAGAAGCATTTTCCAAGAACTCTGTGCTCTGCAAACACAGTGCAGCACTGTCAAACACAGGGATTGCTGGTGTCATCCTGAAGTTGAGCAGCACAGGTCTCTCCACATATTTCATTCTGGCGTAGCTGTATTTAAAGGCAGAGATATATGATGCAGAGAAAATTTTTTCTTAAGAGTACAATTTCATACAAGAATTGCATAGATGCAATTTCATTGCATCTTTCGGGGATTTTTTACATGCAAAATTTCATATCCAAATTTGACCACATTTCTGAGGATCAGCACACATGACATGAGAACTACTTTGTATTTCAGCTATAAAAATGGTGCTTGATTTTGTTTATGTTGTTGATTTAGCTGTACATTACTACTGTGGTTTACATTTAGGTATAATTGTCTTTTTTTTTTTCTCTTTTGTAAATGTCTAGGTAGCCAACTTGAATCCCAAGGATAATTCTTATACTCTGAAGGATTATTTATTTAAAGACATTCAGAAAGACTGGCCTGGATACAATGAAGTTGATAAACAGACATTGGAGTTAATACTTTCTAGGTAAGTTCAGTTCTCTCACATGGGGGTCTAGTTAGACTTCTTGGATTGCATTAAGTAAAGAGGAATTGTCATGGGCCACATATAAAACATATAATATGGTTAATGTATGCTAGTAGCAAAACTTTTATTTTTAAATTTTTTAAATTAAAACTTCAAAAAGAGGGCAACAAAAACAAAGCAGGTTGGTCACATGCTGTGGAAGAAAGAAAATAACAGTTTTAGAAACTGTGTGTTTTGCCAGTAATGAAAGGACTATGACATGGATACTTTTGCCTTGTAACCTGAAATGTGGGTAATCCTTACAGAAAAGTAAATTCATCTCAGAGTACCACCAGCACCAGTCATTTGGGATCTCCTGTAACTTCTAGTAAAGATGCTGCATCAGCTTCTCCTTCCCAGGTATTTTGTGGCTTTTAAAAATTATTTATAATGTACCAAGGTTTAACTTGCTTTATATTGGAATAAAATCTATAATACAGAGCACTCGTATTATCTTTGCTGTATGAAAAACTAAAGCATTTACCTCTAGATGGATGCTTATGGTTTTTTTTGGTTTTATTTTTTAAGATGGTTGCACTGTCAAAGACCTTAAGACTTAATGATAACATAGCCTAAAAGCTGCCATGTTTAGTCTTCCGTGTTTCAGAATGTTCGGAATCTTTGGAAAGACAGAATTCCTGTGTACTTGCTCTCTTGTAAATACGTCTAGATTGGTCAGAGGCTATCCCTGTAGCGTTTGAAGAGCTGAGATGTTAGCATAGCACCTGTCTATCAATAGCACAATGACCCTTGCAGGAGATAGCTCATCTGTAGAGGCTAGACTTGTTGGCTGTCCATTATTGTCATGTACTTTCTGATTAAAATCTTAAAGTTGTTTTGTATTGCCCCTTGATTTGTTTGTCTTGGTGTGTAGGAAGGCATTTTGAAAACTATAAATGTGTATATATTTTTTGTTGTATGATTGCATGTATTCAAGTTTCTTTGTGGTGTGGTAGTTAAAATGATCAAAGATGCACAAACATAATTATGTTGCTGTTTAAATATAATGCTTAGGAAAAGCTAGAATAAGCAGAAATTACAGTTGCAATCTGCTGTGTGGCGGTATATATTTTTTCTTGCTGCCATCTTTAAACACCCAGTATGATGGAGGGTAAAATGGAGGTCTGGATCAGTGGGTCCAGGCTTCTTCCAACCTTTTCAAACTTAAGATACTTGCATTCTGCTTTGCTATCAATAAAAAAGTGCAATACAAACTCTTCAGAAGTGGCTTGAAAAAATCCATATGAAATGCATTCCTTTAAGGAAAAGTACGACACTTTCTTTGAAACTGTATTTTCATAACAACTGAAATTTGAAGAAGTTTAGGTACACCAGAGCTTGTGTGTAATAACAAACTGTAAAGTACTTGGCATCTCACACTGTTAAGGTACATGAGTTTAAAAGTGGACGAAGGGCACACCTATTCTTCCCTTATTTTCATCCTGTCAAACAGCAACATAGTGTGTGATATGGACCTCTATGTGTTACAACTAGATGGCACAGAACTGTGCCCAGTGCTTAGTTTAAAAATGGTGCCACCTTGTAAACCAAGAAAAAGCACAACAGGCTTGTTGAGGAAAGCATGAACCTATGTTTCAACTGGACAAAATAGCTGGAGGGGCAGCTGCAGCAGAACTGTTTCTTCAACATGTTCTTTGTTGTCTCCTCTTTAGTTGGTAGATCTGTGTTCAACAGCTGCTTGTTCTTAGGTGTTCTTCATTGAAATGAACGCTACTACTCCATTTTGTTTTGCAGAAACGGCTCTTGGATTTCAACTTCATTGATCCCCTGATGAACAAGAAGCCGAGGATCTCCCACCTCAACAGTCGAGTCCAGCCGTCCTTGAGTGGACCCCCACCTGCCCCCAGCAAGAAGGCAACCCTTGCCACTGCAGCACCTGCCCCACCATCCTTGCCTGCCGCCCACCTGCCTGCCTCCAATCCGCCCCAGACTGCCAGCTCAATCTCCCCCAGCACACCTGAGGGGAGTGGGATGCAAGATCTGCCTGTAGATAGCATCAGCCAAAGTGGCAGTAGTGTCTTCAAGCACCAGCAAGAAAAATATACCTCTAGGACTCCTTTGGAAACCCCAGCGCCTGCCGCTGGTAAATTGGAACATCCCACATTTGCAGGTGAGGAGGATGTGTTGTGCAAGAAGTCCATGAAGAAGGCCAAAAAGCATAAGGAGAAGGACCAAATCAAAAAGCAGGAAACTACAAAAGAGCAGAAAGATGAAGGACTACTTGAAAGCAAAACGGACCTTAGGAAAGAGGAGACTGCCATGATGAAAAGCCCCTCTGGTTTGGAGTCAGATGAAGGTATTAAAATGCTGCTTCTCATAACTATTGCATGAATAGGCCTTCTGAAAAGACACTAGAAGAACAAAGACTAGAAGCATGAATAATCTACTTTTTCCCCTGCTGTATTTTAAGTTCTTTACCATTATCTCTTACTTTATGATAACAAAGGATTAGGAAATAATTCGTTGTATCCTCTCTCATTATATTTTAGTTACCAGCTTCTTCTTTATGAAACTAACTGAATAAAATAAAACAAAGTAAACAAAGCCCACCAAACAACTCAGAAGCAGAGGCTGAACTTTTTTTGCTAAAGCATTGTCTAAAATTGGGTACATTTTTAAGAATTTTCTCTCTGCAGTACTGAAATCATTAGAACAAGGAAATATTCTGTGGGTGTCTGTTGAAAAGTAAATCTTTAAAAGGAAAACATAGATGCTAGAAATAAACAGGTAATGGATTTGTTTTTTTATTCGACTTACATTAAACTGAAAGTTTATTTAAGTTTACTGCATGTTTTTTAATCGGCTGTTTTTAAAACCTGCACATTAATAGCACATAATTAGAAAAGTTTGACATACAGGTGCAGCATGGTAGTTTACTGAAACACACAGTTCAGACATAAATGTATGTGATCATGCATTGAAATACAAGTTTCATGGCAATCTGCATTTTCATGGAAAATCTAAAACGTACATAACCTGACATACAGTTTTCTTGAGTTTTGGCTTTAACAGCCACAGAACTCACTACTAAAGCAGGCTAGAAGTCAGGTTTGACCCTTAGCTGTCACAGCTTGAAGGTGAGCATGCAAGGTGCCCCTTTGAAGTATTCTTCTGCACGTAGAAAAAGTGCTTTGAGGTGATCTTCTCCCACATGCCCTTGTTATACTGCTTCGTGTCCACATGTGGTGTGAAATTACCTTGAACATATTTTGACTTTATCAACATGTGAGCATTTTTCTCCAGATTCCAGCAATATAACTCCAAATGGCTAGGGAAATAAAAATCTGTAGTAACTCTAATGTTGATCCCTAATTGAAGCTTTTAAATGGGCTGAGCCATTTCAGCAAATATTGTTTGAGTTCTTGGAAGTAAAATGCTCGAAGCAAAATTCTTCACAGAAGTAGTGTTTGTTAACATTACCGGCTGCATTTCTCTCAGATATTGTTCTGACTTATGTACTACTTTTTTACTATGCTTCCTGCTTTCAACATTATAATTTTAACATTAAATGTAATCATCATTTGTAGAACATCGTAAAATAACTCTTTTCCCCTGTCTTTGCTCAGATGGCTTACAGATTTGTAAAAGTGGCTGAGCATTAGCAGAAATAATGTGCTTCGACAGTGGCAGTGTAAGATAATAATTATTATTAGAGAGTTTTTTTTGTTTTGTTTTTTAAGCTTTCTGACAAACACACAAAAAAAAAGGCAGAGGTTTGATAAGATACAAGAAAAAAACACTAATTCCAGTTACAACTTAATTTTCCTTAAAGCAGCTGTTCTTACTTATCAAAAAGGTAGATGGGTCTTGAAATATTTCTTTAAATTGATTAGAGGGTGGATGTCCAAAAAGGGCAGGGAAGGAAGGATAAAAATGTGGCATAAAAAGAACTTCAACTTTCTAGTGTACATATTGTAGTCCTCTGCAACATGAATGCTGGTATAAATCAAGCTATCTAATTGTGCAGCTATTCAAGCTGTTTAATTTGAATTGCTGTGCAAATGCCACGTTATGTCTTGAATTAATAAAAGTTGACCTCTGGTTAATGCTTTGGTCACGCTGAACCTGAGAAATAAACTAGCCGTTCCCTCTTTTTGAACTGCAGTACTGTGTACTGTGGAGAAGGTCATATGAGCCTTGTTAATATACAAAGCTTGTTTGCAGTAATTTACTGTCAGAATAGAACTCTATAGGATTTTTTCCAGCCCTTAGGTTCTTATTGTTTGGCTATATTAAAAATCTGTTTATCACAAGTGTCAAAACTTCTGCTTTTCTATAGGAGTTGAAAAAACGTGCACTGCCTCCACAGATTCTCCTTCATCAACAAATGAACTACCAGACTACTTCAAGTGAGTAAAGTGATAATTTAAAATCTCCTGTTATTTATTGAAGCGATTGAAAAATCACCCGTACAAAGTCTAGTTTAGTTACAAAATTGAAAAAACTACCAAAATGTAGTTGGAGAATAACAACAAATTCATTTATAATGGCAATTTCCTATAAAGGAGCTTGCCATTACTCTAAAATTACATTTTAAGTTAACTAGTTGCCTTATTTAAGTACTCTTAATTTTTGAAATCTGAGCTTGTCCTTTAATTATTTTGAGAGAGAAAAAAATGTTAAAAACAATTTTTAATACGCTTTGGCAGATTTAAAAAGAAAAAAAAAACACATTTAATGTCATTCTTCTTGAAGACCAAAATAAAAAGGCATTAGAGTGTGTGCTGCTTTCTTTTTAGACAAAAAGAGAGCTGAACTCCAAAGTACTGAGTATGCAAAGTTTGAATGAACATCTTGTTTTCACCGCTTAGTACATCTAAGTTGGGAAGGTGGTGAAGGAAAATTAGCAAAATTTAAACTCCAGCATTACAAAGTGTGTATATATGAACTAGCAGGAGTTAACCACCAAAGTTATTTCTAAAGATTATGTAAATGACCACTGATAATTGGAAGCTACAGCAAAACAACCAATTTAACAACAGAATCATAGACTGAAGACCTAGAGATAAGAAAGAAACTTCAATTCAAATTTTAATTTTAGATTCTTAATTGTAGCTGTGAAATAGGTACAAATGTGCTAAACTCATATATGAAATGTTGCATATCTGTAGTGATTGGGGTATTACACTCTTTGCAGTCGAAGAAAGAATTCCCAGTTAAGGTTAATCTTAGCTTCGCAGATAGTCACACATCACATTAACATGCCCAAAGGTTAAAATTTACCTGCCATGTAACGAAATTTTTCATACTTCATTGCAGTAAGACAGGCATTAAGAAACTGGATTTGAAATGGCATAATAGCAGAATCAGTAGTTTGCTAAATGTTTGGTTTTGTGGTTGTTTTCTTCTTGTTTTTTTATTATTTTTTAGTTTTTAGTTTTTTTTTTTTTAAGAATAATAAAATTAATTTTCAGTTAGAGGGATTATCCTTTACACTGTAAAATAGAGAAGTACCTTCTGCATATTTATTGCAGTGAGATGATGTAGGTAGCCAGAGTAAATCGTGTTTTGCAGAGCTACAGTTTAGTGCTTGAAGCGTTGGGCTGAGAATTCAAACCTGTGTTTAATTCCAAACCTTTCCTGGGTTAAAACAGATTCAGCTCTTTGACATCTGCTTCCCATGTACACTGAAGGCAATGATACTGAGCTTTCGAAGATGTCTTGAAATCTTTTGTCTTCACATAGAGAAATACACAACTCTGTTATGTAGTCTGATATTTCAGTTGGGTGCCTTTAAGCTTTGCTAAAAAGGGGAAAAAATAGTGTAAGATTTCATCAAGTTGTTTGAGTTCTCATTGGGTGTAAACACTTCAGTGGAGAATTCTTTGTGAAAGGAGCAACCTTTCAAATAATTGTACAGATAATCTACCTGTTAGCTACAGCTTACTGGAAATAACTTACATAGAGTTGCTTCAGGCATCTGCTTTGTCTTGAGGAAAAGATTGAATCCTTGAACAAACTTGCAGGTTGATCCAGTTTAAAGGATTTTGATAGTTTATTTTAGCTCTTTTTTCTGCCTCCAAGTACTACACAGTTCATTAGTATAATGCTAAAGCATGTTGAAGATAATTTCCTATCACAAATATTTAGTGAGTAAACTTGGAAGGGCAGCCTCCCGGATTTGTTGGTTGAGACCAGAGAGAGGTGACTGTAGGGAGCTGTCTTTGACACAGTGATCATGAAATAGTTGACTTCATAATTTTTGGCATAAGGAGAAAAAGGTTAACACTCTCTATTTTAAGAAAGAAAACCTGATGCTACTCAGGCAGCTAGTTAGCAGTGTCCTCTAGTAATTTGCTCTGTAGAGTCTCTCCAAGAGTGCTGGTCACTTTCCTGGAATCAACTCTTGAAAGTCCAGGAACACTCAATTCCATTCTGCTTCAAGGCAGACAGGCCTGGCTAAACAGAGAAGCCCTCATAGAATTAGGGCAGAAAACAGAACAGCAAAGTCAGGATTTATGGGAAGAGCACAGAGCTTCAGTTACATCTACAGCTGGGAGAAAACAGGGAAAGCAAAAGCTCAACTTGAATTGATGCTGGACAACAAAAAGCGCTTTTTCAAGTATGTCAACAGCAAAGGGGGATCAAAGGAAAACACTGTACTGATAGTTGATACAGGTGACCAACAAGTCATCAACAAAAGGGCTTAAGAAAAGGTGGAAGCATTTCATGACCTTTTTGCCTCAGTTTTTAGTAATGGCACATCTTTGTCTGCCTGATCCTCTGACATGGAGGACCATGACTGGAGAGTCAATGACTTTCCATCCATGGTCCCTAATACTGTACAGTTGCAGCAGCTCAGTGTTCATAAATCCATGGACCTGGTGAGATTCACCTTCAGAGTGCTGAAGGACTTACAAACATTAGTGCTGCGCTTCTCTCAACCATCTTCTGAAGATTGTGAGAGTCTGGGGAGGTCTCTGCTGACTAGCCTGAACTTGGAGACTAGCCAGCATTACAGCGATCTACAAAAAGAGCATAGGAGAGGAGCCAGGAAACTACAGACCTGTAAATCTAACCTCAGTCCCTGGAAAAGTTAGAGAGAAGATTGTCCTGGGGGATACAGGAAGTCAGTTAATGAACAAAGCCATTATCAGTCACAGTCAGTGTGGGCTCATGAAGGGACAGTCCTGCCGTAATAATTTCATCTCCTTCTCTAATAAGGTCACCTGCTTCATGAGTGGAGAGAAGGCAGTGGATGTAATCTTTCTCTATTTCAAGTAAGGCCTTTGGAGCAGTCGATCTGTGAGATAAGCAGGTTCACACCACACTGAGTGATGAACTGTCTTGATAGAAGAGCTCAAAAGGTTGTAGGGAATGGACTACAGTCATCAATGGCGTGAAGTTCAACAAAGGAAAATACCAGGCTCCTCACCTTGTCTGGGACAGTCTGGGATACAAGTAACAGGAGAGCCTTAGCACTGGAGCAGCCTCACCTTGATGCCGTTTGCAGTTCTTGGCTCCACAATCTAAAAAGGATGTTAAGATCCTCAGGAACATCCAGAGGAGGACAACAAAGCTGCTACCAGGACTGGAAGGCATATCTTGTGGGAAGAGATTGAGGGCAATTGGGTTGTCTAGTCCATAGAGGGCTGGAAGGTAATGTCATCTCTCTCTGCCTCTCTCTCTGAGGAGGGGAAGCAGAGGGAGGCACTGGGCTGTGTTCCTGGTATCTGATGGAAATGGCACAAAGATGCCAAGGAAAGATTCAGACTGGATGTTAGGACATTACCAAGGGGCTGGTCAAACTCTGTAACAGGCTTCCCAGAGAGGTGGTGGATGTCCCATGCCTGACAGTGTTTGAGGCATTTGGATAATACCCAGAATAACATACTCTAACTTTTGGTTAGCCTTGAAGTGGTCAGGCAGTTGGACAAGATGATCTCTGGAGGTCCTTTCCAAACCGAACTATTCCATTCCATTTGTATTCAAACATGACTAGTCAAATTATAACAGCAATCCTGAGTTCACAAATCAACTTCCCTCATTGTCATGCTCAGCAGGGCTTCCAGCATGGGGCAGGCATATGTTAGTTCCAGTCTTTTGTTTATATCTCTATGAGACCTTGCTCTTTTCTAAAGCTGAATTTCTGCTTTTGAGAATCTTTTGCTGCTTTTGTTACATAATCAGTTTGTTGCTCACAGTATATCCTGCTGAATGTTAATGTCACTGGATAAAGACAAAGTAATCAGTTCCTAACCTTCAAAATTTTCCTTGCAGAGGAGGTAAGGTAGGGCAGAGCTCAACAGTTAACCGCTCCCTCACTGCATCTGTTTGATACCATGAAGTGTCTTTTGTATAAGATTGAATATGCATTTGTGTTTTCTACTAGAAAATACATAGCTATAGTCTCATATGAGCAACGCCAGCGTTATAAGGATGACTTCAATGCAGAGTATGATGAATACAGGAGTTTGCATGCTCGAATGGAGAGTATCACCAGAAAATTCATGAAGCTTGATGAACAGCGAAAACAGCTTTCTCCAGGGTCCAAGGAATATCAGGTAAAGAAGAGTAAAACCATGAAGACTGTGTCTTATTTCCATCTTTTACACCCTGCAGAATTCTGTATTTTCAGAATAAGCAGATGCTTCAGTTTTGTAATCCGGTAAATTACACTGACATGATTTTAAAGTGTCCAAGGGATACCAAGTAACTGGTTGTATGTTAGGAGGTACCAGATTGGCTGTAGTTTTACTGACTGCCTCACAGCATCCTAGTGAAGTAAGAGAGTACTGCTGCACTGATGAGAAAGGAGAAGAACCAAAGGACCATAATCCCCAGGCTTTGCTGACCTGCTATTTCCCATTGTTTAAAGGGGACAAGTTTATTTTGTATACTTAACAAGATGTGCAGTCACAAACTTATTTGGCTTCTAACTGTAAATTTTAGCAAAGAAGGGTATTAAAAACTTTGCATTCCAGCTTTCAAGCCTGGGATGACATTATTTGGACATGCAAATTCCAAATGCTCAGTACTGGAATTCTTAAATTCTCTGTGTGTGCTGAGGATGTTTGGTAGCATCTGGCTAGCTTTTATAAGTTTTTGCACAGATTGCAAATGTATTTGTGAGCGCAGGGAGTATTTTAAAATCCCTGGTACTGCTCAATCAAACAAAGGAGAGAAGCTTTACAGAACTCACGTACGTGGTCTGACCCTACATTGGCTAACTCTTGACTTCTGTGGCTTCACAGAACCACGTAACAAGTCATTTAGCCCTTATTTGAAGACTCCACCCAAGTGTGCTCTCTGTGAAAGCAAGTATTTTACAGTGGCGTGAATGACTTCACAAAGGGAATCTTCAAACGCATTTTCTTCCTGTTGCTTGTTTACAGATTTAATTGCAGATCTGGGCTGTGTTCTGTGTTTGTTAGTCTGTGTTTTTTTGTGACTCAGAACAGTGATGACTCTTGGATAAGAAAATATCTTGAGTAAAACTTCATTTTAATGCTCTATTTGGTTGTATTTTCTAGTAGTAATGAAATGTTCTTCATATTGCTTTCATGTTTCAATTTTTTTTTTTTTTTGTTAAGATGCTTCATGAGGAAGTCCTAGAAGAGTATCGAAAGATACAACAGGTATGTGTAGCACCAGGTCTGTGGGAGTTATAAACTGTTGGAATGGGCTGATGGCCATTCTTAAGCAAAGGACAGGAAATACTAAACTTCAGATATTTTCATGCCCTAATTTTCTTTTTATCTTTTACAGTCTAGTCCCAACTATCGTGAAGAGAAACACAGATGTGAATATCTCCATAACAAGCTGTCTCACATTAAAAGACTAATAAGTGAATTTGACCAACAGCAATCAGAGTTACGGCACTAGTCTCCTGCTCAGACCAGCATATGTGAATGAATGGAAACTTATTTATTTAAAATTCCATATGAGTTGCTCTAAGATTCTAAGGTTGAACTTTTGCATTACAAAAGTTTTTCAGTATTAGTTTACTTGAGTTGACTACTTCTGTTGTTGATGTTGTTTATATGCATATTTGAAGCTGCTTTCTCTGGTCCCTTTTTTTCTTCAAGACTTATGTTTGTCCATTTAAATCATTTTATCAGTAGGTGCTGGGACCCAGTACATCTACTGTGAAGTTGTGCACATTTTAAGAAAATAGTGTAGCGAACTGAAATACTTTTGGATAAATATAAGGCTATTTTTCTGACCTTTCTTGTTAATGCAAACTCTTTGCCTTAAATGGTAGAAGGTTTAGAAATTTGCACAAAAAAAAACCACAAAAAAAAAAAACAAAAAACAAAAACATTGTTTTGGAGGGTTAAAAAGGTGTTGTATATAAGTCTATATACAGCCCGTCTTTGTTACTAGAGAAATTCATCACTGCAACTTAAACCCCCCATCGCAATGGTTGCCTTAAGGTGTTTGCTTGTGTGTATTTAGTGTAGTTAAATTATTAGCTACACTGCTTCCCGCCTGCTGAAACACCTGGGAAGCACTACATGGCCTACCAGTGTCTGAAAGTGTGTGCCTGTTCTGTGTGTATGCAAAAATGTGTGGGTGTGAGCATGCATGATGAGGAGGGGAAAAAAAAGAAAAAAAAAAGCTGCTACTCCAACTACTCTAAGTAGGCCAGACATCGCTCAGGTTAAAACAACTGACGAGTGTTCCTCTAGAATTTTTTCCTACAAAATTGCTACTTCTATTGTGGAAGATGAGAGCATTTCCATTTCAATAGTTTGTCAGCTTTATTAATGTTGGTAAAAAATTGATACTTTACAAAAAATTAAACAGATATATAGTTTTGGGGCAAGATTATAAAACTAAACATGTAGGCTACCTATTTATATACTGCTATAAAGTATTTTTTGAAGAGAGTTATGCAAAGAAGCTATTGCCTACATGAAATGTATATTTAAAGATTTCTGTCCTGGGTGCCAGGAATATAACAAAGAACAGATGTATTTAACTATGAAATACTGTGATCACAAAACAGCACAAATTTTCATTTCATGCAGTTTTTATTTTATTTTGATTTAAATCATTGCTTGCTTTGTCATGTGAAAACACGGGTTATCTGGTCGGAATAGAGCAAAATCTTACTTTGTCTTATGTTTGTCTTTTCAAAATACAGCCAATTGAAAAGGGAAGCACTATGTTTACAAATATGATTTTGGAATGTTTGCCAAAATAGTGGTAGTATCTCTAATAAACTTTATCTCCAGCATTAAAAAAAAAAAAAAAAAGAGAACAAAAACAAAACAAACAAAACCCACAAAAAAATGCCAACAAAAAAATACCAACAAAAAACAACAACAAAGAAAAACTAATCCAAACTGTTGTATATCATTGTAAACCAGAAAATGTCTGAAAATATGCATTCAAGTAAATGGGAATTTGAATTTTTGCCTTGAATTTGTGGGTTCAGATATCTTGCAGTCGTGAAGACGAACTAGCTTGCAGAGGCATTCCTTTCTGTTGCATGACTTGTATGACATATTTGAGGCCAAGCTGATTCTGGATCCCTTGGCTTAACCTCCACATTTCAAACAGCAATGTGAAGGGATGACCTCTTGCTTAACGGTAAGAGCAGCATTCATCTGGACTCAAACACTGAGGCACACGGACAGCAGTGCCTAAGTCTAAGTGCAGGAGCTTTTGTCTGTGCTGCGTCTGCACTGGATAGCTGGATCTCAACCCAGCTTTCAACAAAATGTCTTCTCAGATTGAAACAATGGAAAGCTTCTTGTAGTGTTTTGGCAGTGCAGTGCTCTTCATCTAAACTGTTTGTACAGATCTTACTTCAGCTGCCGTTGTGAGACATTCAGTACTGGTATACAGCTGTCCTAATGTGTTGTTAGTATTTGTTGTACTACCACTATGTAAAATGAGGTTAGTGTAGTTAACAAATTTTTCTCCTCCTTTTATGTGAAAAGATTGACTCGTATTTGCATGCATCTTCTGGTTTACTACCTGTGTATCTGTTGCAGCTGGAGGTTAATGCTACTTGAGAGGTCCACCACTGTGCATCACCATGAGATCTGACAAGCTACTGTAAAGACCTTAATTGAAGGTTTTGCTCATTTGCATCAAGCATTTCTTAAGCCTTGCAAGTATACCAAACAGCCTATGTAAATTTACGGCACTATTTTGCAATACGTATCTCTTGTTGCCCTTGAGCTGCCATTCCTGTTTGGCAGATGTGGAAGAACCCACTGACTCTAGGCCTGTGACTTTATTGCCCTGCCCCATACAAGTGTCCTGCTTGCTCAGAGGAGCAAGCACTGCAGATGGCGGCATGTTGGCTGGGGATACACTACAACAGGTCTGGAGCAAATGACTGGTGGAGAGGAGCAGACGCTCCTTCTCCTGAAAGGAAGCTGGATCTCACTGCGGTTTCAAACAACATCAAGACATGAGGGGGCATCAGCCCTCTCCAGCTGTCTGGAAAAAAAAATCACAAGTTATGAGGACTGGTTTCCCATGTTATGGTTTGTAGGGGGAAAACGATGCCCAAAGAAAACTTTTTTGAAATAGTAGCTATGCTCTAAACCATCATAGGAGGCAGATCACTGCTGACTGCTTCCAAGTCTTCATTTGATCTTGTCACTAATCAAAAAGTAGAAATATTTGAAAGCGTTTTGTAAAACATGTGTGTAAGTATTGGAAGCAAAGTTGCTTCAATTAGTTTTAAACAACTTGGATTAAAGTGTTGATATCGTAACCTTGTTCATTTGTTAGCTTTCCTTAAACAGTGTTGTTACAACCAGTCTTTCTGGATATGTTAATGGTGATTCATGTGAAGACTTATGGCTACTTTAAACTGCGATTCTTCTCAGAAGTTTTGCTCTGCTCTGTATACCTGAAGGGAAAGGGATATGGCCAGAAGTTCTGTAGTCTTCTTCTGGGGAAGGATGTGGAATTGTTCAAGGGAGGGCAGCATCTGGGAAACATGAAGGCTTACAACAGGACTGTGACTTCCCTTTTGATTCAGAGTACTGTAAAACTTTTTTCAATTGTTTCCATGCAAACTGTATTTAAATTCTGTGCGTGAAACATCTTGGGGCATTCTGTCAATGAACATTTGAGCCATTGTTGCCCTTCTGTTCTGCATCAACTTGAGTTCAATAAAATGTTCACTTTGCAACCCTGAGGTGTGAGGCTGTCCTTGCCTGTCAGTGGCACTGCTTGGGAATGTGGGCAGGGCAGGGAAGTGAGCACCATTCACAGAACAAGGTCGGAGAGCAGGAGAGGCATTGCTGCACCTTCGTGGAGCACCAGGCTGCAGGCTGTCCTTGGCTGGAGAATGACCCATGCTTAGCACAGTTCCTAACCCAAAAAAGTGAAATGTTCACATGCCAATTTGCAGTGGCTCTTTTTCCTACCCTTCTGAGCCTGAAGTTCCTGTCTACTTCTATTTTACATTCACAGCGAAGGGTTCTGGCAAAACACTTTGATATTGAGCACAGTCAGGTGCTTAAGAAGATGGTGAAGATCATGGGGCTTTCCCCAGCCGGTGCATATATGCTAGGGACAGGGGAGGAGGTGGCAGTACTCACAAGAGTCTCACTAATTTTGTGAGCTAGCATTTGTAGCATTTTCTGTGATAGAACGTGCTTGTCTGTTGGTCAGTAGCTATTGGTACAAGATGGCTGCATCATTCTGAACAGTTAATTGTTGGTTGCAGAACTGAGCCATAGATAAAAGTTTTACAAGCTGGTAACTATTTTGCTTCATGTTTCACTGCTTTCTTAACCTTTTTTTAGGATGTGAAAATTCCACATATTTGATAGCCACGTGCATTTCTAGCTGCCGTTCAGGCCTAAATTCCTTAATGCCAAATCAAAACCAAAGTCATACACATGCCACTGCTGAAACCACAAACTGTCTTTGAAATCCTAGAGCCAAAACACTTCTGAGGCTTTCATTTTTAAATATTACTGACCCGGTAAGTTAAATTTGCCATGTCTAAAATCTTACAACTGATGGCACATACAGATGTAGTCATGCACAGAAGTGCATGCAGGAGGATTTCAAGGGATACAGAGATGGTGAAAGGTTTTGAGGGCAAGATGTATGAGGAGCAGCTGAGGGTCCCTAGGTTTGCTCAGCGCAGAGCAGAGGAGCTGAGGGGAGCCCTCATGGTGGCTGCAGCTCCTCACAGGGAGCGGAGGGCAGCACTGAGCTCTGCTGTGTGTGACAGCGACAGGGCCTGAGGGAACGGCATGGAGCTGCGTCAGGGGAGGGCAGCTGGGGGTCAGGGAAAGGGGCTGCACCACAGGGCGGTGGGCACGGAACGGGATGCACAGGGCGGTGGGAGTTCAAGGAACACATGGAGAATGTCCTTGGCACAGGGTTTGGATGTTGGATGGTGCTCTGTGGAGTTGGGAGTTGGATGCAATGATCATTACAGATCCCATCCAACTTGGGCACAGCAGGTTTTCTTATGATTAGATATGATTAAAATTTCAAACTTTTATATACTGCTAATGTGTGATACTAAACAGGACAGGAACTTCCCAGTCCTTCCAAAGCCCAGGAGATGCTCAGGACCCTGGGACTGAGCACTATGGATTTTCTGATAGCTCAACAAACAGAGCCTCCATTAGATCTGGTTTGCTTTGGTGCTCCAACCACCTCAGCACACTGCTCAGAAAATTACTATGGTGTTACAATACCAGCTTGTTTGTAAGGCACTTGTGATCATTATGGAAAAATGCTGAAAACAGCATGCACAAACCTAAACAGACACTTTGGTCTATAGAATTTTCTCATGTATGAGCATGAGTTTTTCTGCTCTCAACAGATAATGAGGTTCCCATGGCTCAGGCTCTCTTGGCTATTTTTTCACATTAACAGAATGTGACTGGATGCTTAAAAGAACTAATGTAATTGCTTGTAATGTGCATGCCATCACTCCAAACTTTATCCTGAACGAGTCTGCTGGGAACTTGATATTCTCATCTTCACCCTGACATTCCCAGGTAAATGTCCAGATTACGGGATAAATCTTTCAGATTTATCTGAAACAACTGATCTCCTTCCCTAAACACAAAGCCCAGAAACAGGGTATGCCTTCCCAGAATCATACCATTGTTTGAGCTGGACAGGACCTTTAAAGGCCCTTGCAGTTGGATCAGGTGCTCAGAGCTCCATCCCACCTGACCTTGAGTTCCTCCACGGATGAGGCATCCACCTCTCTGGGCTTTACTGTGCTTCACTGTGGGTTTCAGTCTTTCACGACTTTGTACCTTCACTGTGCCTGAGCTTTCTCCTCCTTTCTAAACACGGCATCCCTGTGCACAAATTAAGAACACCTTGTAGGTTTGGTGAAATGCATGTTTTCAACGTATTTGTTTTACTAGTAACAATATTGGATACCAGAACCACTCAGCAAAAAAAACCCTGTAAGGACATCTCTTCATAGAGAAGCCAAAAATGCTGATGTGGAGAAGAATAAGCAGAAGTTGAGTTGCTGAGCTACCACTCCAGACAAGGACAGCAACCATTTTGTCACCATCAAATCATCTCCTACTGTCACTACTGTACAATGAGTGCAAGACAGCCCCAGGTAACCCTTAATGATGAATAATCTTTTCCAGTGTACAAAACAAAATGCGAGCTGTTGCCACTACTGTCTGCAGATCCTGCTTTATTTTATGATTTCTAAACATCCATCCAACTCTTTCTGCAGTAAATTGCCTTTACTTGCACATTTTTTCTCACAACACAGTCAAAATTTCACCACACCTGGGTCCTCACAGGTTTAAGTAGTGACAGCAGAGATAAGACAAAGCAAGCAGGACCTTGATCAAAACGCTGCTCATTCCCACAGCATTGAATAAGGCTGACAGTCGGTCACAGACAGAGAGACTGTTCATAAAGCTCCTCCAGCTCTGAGGAGGAGCTTTACCACAGGACAAGATAGTCAGAATGGGGAGCTGGAGGTGACTGCAGTTTTGACATTTGGCAGAGAGGGGTCATAGTGCCTTAGAGGTGGAAGAGGAAGGTTGCCCCTAGAATATCTTGCAGTGCTGTAAGTAGCAGATAAAGATCTTGCAGAAAAATGTGGAGCAGTTCACACAGTTAGCCTTTCAAGATTACTTTAGCACTGGTAAGAGAACAATAGTGTGATGTCTGGGAACAATTGCAATGGCCCAGAGCACAGTTGCTATATGCTTTCCCCGTGAAAGCCACTTTCTACCTACCTGGCAGAAAGGGGCCACAGCTTCATCCTGAAGTGTATTTTCTGACTAGGAAGATATGCATGCATCCCAAGTCAGCATCACCACACCACCTGGGCAGCTGCTGCTCATGCCTTACACTTACCAGGGCCATGGTCTGCACCCAGGCAAGGAGCTGGTGGTAGCAGCACCTGCTTTCCTTCAGCACGACATGTCCATTTGCTCATGTCAGCCATGCTATCAAAATAAGGAAAATACATAAACTACCAATACAGAAACGCCAGAATGTAGGATGCTGACCTCTAAAGCCCTGAGGACCTGAGTAAGACAACACTGTAAAGTATTCCCAACTCACTGCTCTGGAAAGTAGTGCACAGAACAGACTGCCAGCTCCAGCCAAACTCATCATGGAAAGAAGAGCATCAAGGGGCACCCAGGCCTTGACATCTAAGAAGGTGTTTATTTGGTTACCGAACGCTACTGATGACAGTCTTTTGGGCACTGCCCTTCTCCTTCTCACAAAACCTTGCCCTGGAGGGCAATCAGACCCAGGCTGTCTCACCCTCCCTTTCTTGAGAAATCCTTGAGGCTGCATGGAGAGCATCCAACACACTGAAAATTATGGGACAGATGGTGAGAAATACTGAAGTAGAAGAGGAACCTAAGCAGCTACTTCCATGTTAGGGAGTTGGGATGACAGCTGGAGAGCTCAGCAAACCTCAGCAAAGTGGCTGGAACCAAACTGATGTGGTGGCTAGACATCTTCACATCTTGAGTCTAGTCTTCCTGAAACAGCAGAGTCACACTGGCAAGCATTGTAGGCAAACAGACTGATTGCTAAATAGAAGATTTCCATCCTCAGCATCTGTCAGTCAGTGTCAGTTTTTTCAGATTATCTGTAAAGATGTACATATGCATAATCATTCCTTCTACAACTGTTCCCTACGAGCAGGATATCAGAAGAGCTTTCCAGAAGCACAGCAAATTTTCTTCAGTTTTCTGCAAATAGCTGTTGAAAATAAAAAGGAATTTTCACTGGCCATGACTTCTTATTTTAAATAATCAACTTTTCCTATGGGAGAAAAAAGGGTGTTGGGGAGGGGTGAAGGGGGGGGGGGGGGGGGGTGGGGGGGAAGAAAAAGGAAGGAAAGAGAAAAGAAGGGAAGGGAAGGGGAGGCATTGCTGCAACCAGTGGGAAGAGTGCGTGTTTGCTGATCTCCTTGTGACCACACCAGTAGAAGAATTAACTGAGGACTGGAATTAAAAGTTATGGTAGTATGAAGTTCACAGTGTTCTTACACAGTGAATTTTCTTATGTTGACAAAAGAGTATGCCTCAGGTATTGGGCCTTGAGACAAAATGCTCAGGAAGCAGACCAAAACCACCGGCTCTTTCTGATCAGCACTTGAAAATCTCCCATTCACAGGAGAAACAAGTGTGCTCAGAACTGAGGGATGGGTGGAAGAACAATGCTGGAACATAGAAACACGTGTTCCTCAAACCAGCCACCAAAAGCCAGCAGCCATGAGCAGTGTGCTGACCTGACCTTTGGCAGAAGAAGCTGATTTATATAAACACTTTGGAGGGACTCCAGGCTGCACCTGACATCCACCAACTCTCCTGGTGGTCACATTTTTCTAAGCAAGTGCAGAGAAGCTGTTTTTTTTCCTGTGACCTTGGTAGCTCCGAGGTGACTTGCAGAGCTGTGTTTATGCTGTTTCCAATAGTGACCATTGCTCTGATTCCCTTCTGGACTTCTAATAGGGGGAACTGCCATGAGAAATAATCTCAAGAGCTACTACTAGAGTTGCAAGGATATACATGGCATGGAAAGCAAAATAATTGTATGATAGGAAGACGCAGACCTGACTTTGTTTGAATTTGATCCCCTGCATCATCAACTAAGTAAAGAAAACTTGAAACTGGGTTTTCCTTTTCTAACATTTCAAAGAAAACAGGGTGATTTTCTTCCTAAAGAGAATCTGCATCTTTCAGGGTTTATTTCATATTAATTCAATAAATCCCCATAGCAGTGCTGAGAACTGAGCATTAACAATTAAATTTTAGCCATTTTAAAGCAAGGAGCTCATATGAGTATGTAACATTAGAGGAAGGATTTCTATGAAATGACAGCAAGTTAAAGTCTTTGGTGAGTAAATATTGACCACCACCGAGGTGAGCGACGGAAAACAAACACTGAGCCCCGCAAGGGACAGTGCCTCAGTTAGCACAAGGGCAACAATCTCACATCTCCCTGGAGCCTTTGTCCCAGCAGGGTGAAAGGCTCCTGACATGCTGCAAAATCTCTCCCTAGAACCATCCATCCCCAGTCCTGCTGCCTTTGAAGCTGTCATGGAGCATATGTATTTTCTCCTTTCTTTTATTTCTTTTTCTTTTTCTTTTTTTTCTTTTTCTTTTTTTTTTTTTTTTAGGGTGGTGATGCTTTGTTTTGCTGTGTTTTTTTGTTCGTTTTGGTGTTTTTTATTTTTGGGTGGTATTTTTGTGTTTTTTTTTTGTTTTGTTTTGTTTTGGTTTGGTTTGGTTTGGTTTGGTTTTTTTTCAGTGGCGAATAACCCACAGAATCCTCAAGCATCTTTATGGAAGATACCTTTTCCAGATTATTTTTCTTCTCTTATTTCTGAGCAGATAACAGCCTTTCCTTTAGCAGCAGGAAAAAATTTAATTGGAGCATTCATCCTTCTTGGATGCCCCAGTGATAATCAGACAGAAAAGACAAATCTGCAGGAAGTCAGAATTTATTAATTCTAACACCCACAAAAACAACTTTTTTTCAGGTCAAATTGCTTCATTATGTCAAAAGTGACTAATAGCACTTTTTGCCTCTTGCCTCAGCTGTGGAATACTGTCAACAAAAGGAAGTTGTGAATCTGAGAGCATCCAGGCAGAGGAGACCATCCTCACCAAGGAGCTCCTGCCACAATTGGACTCCCATTCAACCAGCAGGAAAGACCCCCACTGCCCTATCACAGAGTATTCAAGTCAACACTGACTTTCTCTCCTTGCTGGATGAAGCACTTTGAGAAGCAAGTAACAAGAAGTGAGATGACTAGAGGAGAAAGAAAATGAGAGCAACAAAATGAAGACAGTCACAAGAATACTTCAACAAGGACACAGCAAGCTGTCCATGCTTCCAGGAGCGAGACTGGGTTAGCTTGCCTTTCTGGGCTACATTGCCAACACCTGGCACACTCCTTGCCAGAATTTAGCCCTTTCCTGTGTTTACTCAGCACAGCCAAGCACAGGGCTGCGTGTTTTTCCAGGGTACAGTGGCAAAATACTGTAACAATACCTACCATTGTTCTTCACTAGGAATGAGCTGAGCCGTGGCTACCACAAGGCTCAGTTTTCCCCAGGCACCCCAAAGTTCAGCCCAAAGATCTGCCAGCAAGATAGCCTCCTGGAAAAGCCTTGCAGGATGTGCAGGCTGTGTCTGAGCCAGGCACGTTGCAAAACCACCTTTGATCTCAATTACATCCCCAAAGCTCTGAGATGATGAGGAAGAAAATTCTGCAGAAAGATTTGCCATGTTTTTTCAGGTCTTAAAACCAACCCAAGCCTGTTTCTCACTAGGCTGGGCAGTGCCTTCATCCTTACCCTGCCTGACCTGCAGCATAGCACTGCGGCTTCCTCTACCCTCTGCTCCAGGCTCTTCTCCTCCAGGTGGGCACCTCACCTGCTTGCTTTGGTGGAGGGAGCTGGGATCTGCTGTCTGATCAGGCAGTCTGCCTTTTTCCCACCACTGGTGTGAAGTTTCTGCAGTTCAAAAGAAAGGGGGTGCTGGATCTGCTATGATTTCAGATTTTCTGCAGAGACTGCCTCTTGTCTGCCCATGGAAAGTTTCCTCCAAACAAAGATGTTTTGAGTCAACGACCCAGTGTTTGCTGAAAAGCACTGCCAGCTCTTTCCGGAGGCATAATGTTATGGAAAGAAAACAGGCCAGGCTGCCTCAGAGAAGGACAGCATGGCTTGTTTGTTAGAGGTCAGCCTGCATCCCGTTCTGCCTCCCTGTGCTCCCAGTGCTCAGGTTTCAAAGCTTCATGGCTGCTCATGTCTCTGCTGCCCAAGGAGCATTCCACATGGCCCACTGTGAGTCAACTGCCGGGACAGGCAAAAAGGCATGGAGAGAACTCAATAGTTTTGACTTAGGAACTGCAAGTGCAGAAGTTTTGCATGAAAATCTTGAGCCTGAGAACATCTTCAGCAAGATTTTGGTCAAAAAAGACATCCAAACTAGGCACAAATCTGGGTACATATCATGAAAGAGACTCACTGTATGGAAGTGGCTGGAGTAATAGGGGCATACTAGGGTCATTTGGAAGGGGAGCTTTTTACATAGCTATTATAAATGGTTTATCCTTATAACAACTCCTGAGCAGAAAAGTTACCCTGATGATCCTTCACACACCTCACCCTGCCTCCACTGCATCTCAGCGTGCAGCACTTCACAACATGGTGCAGCTCCCCGACAAACGCAAGGAAAGCGCTGAATCACTTAATATATTAATTGTGCTTTGTTATTATAATCAGAAAACTCTTCCTGTTTATGCATAGACAAATCAGACAGCTGCACCACTGGTAGCACGAACAGTTCAAGTTGTTGTAGCGTGACGTGCCAGCTTTATGAAGGTGCTCTGGCCCCAGTGGTGCAGGCAATGATGGCTTCCACACAATCATTTTTGCCTTTCTGTTTTCTGCCTGTATACCTGCAGTTTGTGCACTGCTGGAGCAGAGAAACCTAGAAGCTCAACAACACTGCAAATTCCCAGCAGCTTCACACACAAAGCAAACTTTGATGAAGTAAAGAGCACATTGTTTCTCATTGCCCAGAGAGGTTGTGGATGCCCCGTCCCTGGAGGTGTTCAAGGCCAGATTGGATGGGGCCCTGGGCAGCCTGGTCTAGTATTAAATAGGGAGGTAGGTGGTCCTGCATGTGGCAGGGGGTTGGAGATTCATGATCCTTGAGGTCCCTTCCAACCCTGGCCATTCTGTGATTCTGTGATTCTGTTTTCTAGACAAAGTGTTTGGCAGAGCCAAAGAGTTGCGGTGCAAGAGTAAAATTTTGAAGGTGCAGGATTCTTTTATTTCTTCTTTCTAATCCACCTGCTGCAGCATACATAAAATTAACTTGATAGTTTGTTTTTGTGCACTTTCATTGCAACCTGCAGTTGTCTTTACAAAACATAGCTCTTTTCTGTTGCCTTCTCCCATTCCCCACACCTCGCTCCCAAGAAAAGAATCAGGTTTGTATTGAGTGTATGAATCACAGAATCATACAGTCATTTGAGCTGAAAGGAACCATTAAAGGACATCTAGTCCAACTCCCCCACAATGAATAGGGACACCTATAGCTCCATCAGGTTACTCAGAGCCCTGTCCAGGTTGATCTTTACTATCTCCAGGAAGGGGGCATCCTCCACCAATCTGGGCAACCTGTGCCAGTGCTTCAGCATCCTGATTGTAAAAATCTTTTTCCTTATTCCCACTCTAAATCTCCCCTCTTTTAGTTTGAAACCATCTCCTTACTCTGCCACTGCTGCCCCTGCTAAAGAGTCTGTCCCCTTCGTATAGTTCTCCTTTACACATTGAAAGTCTGCTCTCAGGTCACTTTGCAGCCTTTTCTCCAGGCTGAACAGCCCCAGCTCTCTCAGCCTGTCCTCATAGGAAAGATGTCCCATCCATTGGATCATTTTTGTGGCCCTCTTCCAGATGTGCTCCAACAGGTCCATGTCTCTCCTATTCTGAGGACTCCATAGCTGTATGCAGTACTCCAGCTGAGACCTCACCAGTGGAGAGCAGAGAGGCAGGATCAACTCTCTTGACCTGGTGAAAAAGAGTTGAAGTTCATAGGAAAAGTAATTTTAAACGTTCTTATAGAAGTTCCATGGTAATTCAGGCAAAAAATCAAAGAGAAACAAACCAAGACAGGAATTTGCTGCTCTTACATTTCACAAAGAGCAAAACAGGGTCTCCAATCTCTGTCTTATTTTTCCAGATTCCAAGTCCCTGGGAGCTAAACCATGTTTTGCGGACTGACTTGGAGGGGGCTGTGCCCCCATTCAGCAGCTGCATGGGCAGCAATGCCCTGCATGGCTCTGGGGTGGCCCTACTAGGGCACAGAATGCTGGGAAAAACAGAGGCTTTACTTCTTACTTTTTGGGAATCCCAATAGGAAGCAGAGGAGTAACATAGAGACAAGTTGTGGCAATTGTTAATCCTAGCCACCACAAACCAGGAACTTTCACGTGAGAGTGCATGGAAGTCTGCAGAGCTTTGTAACTGGCCTCTGGGTTTTTGCATGTGGTATCTTTTCTGTTCAAGGCTCAATTACAGATTGAGTTCCAGATCTCGGTGGCTAATATACATAAATATCTTCTGCACAAACAAATTGAGGCAAGGCTGATGTTCTCCACTTGGGCTGCTGAGGGGTATTGTCAGGTCAGGTCGTGGAGATGCCCACTAGTAAAGCAATTATGGCAATTCAACCTTCATCATTTATTTATCATGAAAAACACTTTTCTTTCTCCTGATTCCAGTTAGGAGTAAAAGGAGACACCACCACCGACTGTACCCTCTGATTTCTCCCTGTTAAAGGCATTTGTCACTGTGATGCTGAGTGACACATTACCTTTTTACTGCAGCTCCAGGCTTTACACAAAGCACACTCTGACATGCTTGTGCTTTCTGAATGTACAAAATGCTTGTCACCTTGGAAAGGCACAACATTTTCTGTCTAATATATTTAACAAGAAGTCATTTTCTCGGTAATAATAAATCTCTAGACTACAAAAAAATCCCTCTATAATACAAAAAGTAATAAGTAAATAAATAAATAAATACAAGTCGTTCAGCCTGCATATTGCCAATCTCTAGTGGATACAGCATGTTTTCTTCTGTGCTTTTGAGGATGTTAAATCATTTTAAAATTGCCTGTAAGGACGTCTTGTGCCTTGGCTCTGTAAAGGATTATTGCACTTGGAAACAAAAAAGCAAAGGCACAGCCTTTGTCCCACACAAACGTCAGAAGGCACCACACCTGGCTTCAGCAGAAAGCATTTCCTGGGTGTGACTCCCAGCTGAGAGTTTCTTCTCTGTGGGAACTGCAGGTGGTCTGGGGCATGGCACACAGGTGTACAACTGCCCAGGCACAGAAATGTAAACGGCACTGCAGCTTTCTGTTGCGGTGAGGAGCAAGGTGGGTGTATTGTGTTGCTGGAGTCCCTTCGCACCACCCCACACCATCCCCACACCCTCCTTCAACAGGAGAATAAAATCTGCCTGATGTCATTGAATCACAGAGTCCTCTAAGCTGGAAAAGACCTTCAAGACCAACCTGACCTACCAAGTCCTGTCACTAAATCATGTCCCTTGCTGACATGTCCACACATCTCTGAAGTCCCCTTAAAGGACTCTGTAACTACCCTGGGCAGCCCATTGCAATGCTTAACCAACCTCCTCATGAAAAAAATTCTTCTTAAAGCCAGTTGAAACCCTCCCTGGTGCAACCTGGGACTGTAATGTTCTCAGCATGCCCCCACTTCACTGTAACTCTCTTCTATTACGAAATCCAGAGTACTAACCTACTACTCTCACCACTAGCAGACTGGCTTTCCATGTCTCTCACATCCCTGAACCTCTAAGCAGAACAACATCCCTCCCATTGTAAGCAAAGCACAAGTTCAGGACCATCTGACCAAACTGAATGTGCACAAGTCCACGAGGCCCATGACACGCATCCCAGGGTCCTAAAGGAACTGGCTGATTTGGTTGTCAAGACACTATCCATCATATTTAAAAAGTCATCTCTATCGAGTGAACTCCCCAGTAATGGGAAAAAAAAAGGAAATATAACTCAGATTTTTAAGAAGGATAGAAAGGAATACCAGGGAAACTATAGGCTGATGGGCCTCACCTCCATGCCTGGGAACACTGTGAAACAGAGACTCCTGGAAGATATGTTAAGGCACATGTAAGCTGAAGAGGTGATCTGAGACAGCCAGCACAGCTTCACCAAAGGCAAATTATGACCAATCTGGTGACCTTCTACAATGGATGATGGCATCAGTGGACAAAGACAGAACAACTGATGTTGTCTACTTGGACATCTGCAAGGCCTTTCACATGGTCTCACATCCTTATCTCTAAATGGAAAGATAAGGATTTGAAGATTGGGTAAAGAACTGGTTGGGTGGTTGAAGCCAGAGGGTCATGGTCAGTGGCACTGCACTTGGGTTGGAGAAATCCCTTATACATGCACATACAGGGAGAAGAACTAATTGGGAGCAATCCTGTGGAGAAGGACGCAGGGGTTCGGGTGGATAAAAAGACAGAAGGCCAGCAGAATCCTGGACTGCACTGAAAGAGGCAGCAAGGAGAGGGAGGGGATGGTCCCTGCTCTGCCCTCATGAGTCCCCAGTTGGAGGGGGTTAGGGCCCCCAGCACAAGGAATACATGGAGCTGTTTGAGCAGATTGAAAGGATGCCATGAAGATGATCAGAGGGCCGGAGCACATCTCCTATGAAAAAATGATGTGGGAGCTGGGCTTGTTCAGTCTGGAGAAAAGAAAACTGTGCGGAGACTTATTGTGGCCGTTCAGTCCTTGAAGGGAGCTTATAAGCAGGAAGGAGACTGATTTTTTTACATGGCTGATAGTAATAGGATAAGGGGGAATGGTTTTAAACCAAATAAAAGCGAGATTTATGTCAGACTTGGGGATTAAATTCTTTAGTCAGAGGGCAGTGAGACCCAGAGAAGCTGTGGTGCCCCATCCCTGGAGACGCTCAAGGCCAGGTTGGATGGGGCCCTGGGCAGCTGAGCTGCTGGGGGGCAGCCCTGCCCACAGCACTGGTTGGGGCTGGGTGGGCTTTGAGATTCATTCCAACATAAAACCAGTCTGTGATTTTATGATCTCTGGGCTCTCAATCTCAACACTGACACACTCAATGTTTGTTTCTGATTTTTAAGGTCTGAGTTCAGGCACATGGTGTTGGTAGCTACTTGCACCTGAGACAGGAGATCCTGGTAGTCTTGCTGTCTTTTAGCACACCCCACCTGCCTGTTTGGGGTATTTTTGTTGCTAGAGGCAGACACAAAGGTGCTGCAGTGAGGACCAAGCTCTCACTAACAATGTCTGCTTATCAGGAGAGGCTGGGACACCTTGCTACACAACAACAGCTTTTCTCCTCAAGGAGTTCTTCTCCAAAACATGACCTACTTCCTTCTTCTCCTCTCTGATAATGCCTCAGACAGATCTCATCCCTGAATCTGAGATTAAGTAAAAAATTAACAAAACCACAAAACAAAACAAAGCAAAAACAAGTCAGTCTTCATCCAGAAAATCTGTTTTGAACCACAAAGCAATGATTTCTGTGACACATCTGGCAGATTTTGCTAGTTTTGGCTATCTTCCTGGTGCCATACGAAGCACTGTGCTCAAAGTGTGCAACAGTGGAGAAGAGGGAAGGAGTAACAGTAGGGGTATAAGCAGGGCTTCAGGGGCACTGCCACTGCCTTGCTGGGTGGTGCCAATGCACATCTCTCTCCCATAAGTAGGAAAACACTTCCACATTCTGCAAAACTCTGTTCTAATAGAATTAAAAATACCTGAGGGCACAGTCAAATGAATTGGCACTGACACTCACTGAGTTTTCAAGAGAGCTATCCGACCTCCCCATTTCTATTTGAAAAGAGGGAATCAGGTCACCTTGCTGTCAAATATTGTGCTCTCCTTCCCAAAGAAGCACCAGAAACACTGGCGTGTGTCCCACCATATCACTGCCTTCTGCTCACATGCTTCAGAATTCAGGGAGCGAGCCCCAGACACTCTTCTTAAATCACTCTTCAGGTTTTCCAGTAATTAAGAACGTGGGAATATAAAAATTAAAAAACAACAAAAATAACATGCCACCAACAAAAACAGAAGCCTGCAGGAAAGAAAAAAATATTTCATATCTAGTTGTTGGCTGTTTGTGGTTTCTTCCTCCATTTTTCTGGAGCTCTGTCAGACTGGCAGCAAAATAATGGTGGCACCATCATGGATGCCTGAGGCTGGAGGGTTTTATGGCACACCCCGGACACCAGCTGGAATCCTTGGATGTATCCACCAGCAGTGAATCCTGCCTCAAATCTTAGCATAGGAAGAACATACACTGCTTTCATGTTACTGAATTCCCTCTGTATTCCTCCTCCTCCAGCATCTGTGAGAGCAACATTACCTGAATGCCTGCTTGGAATACATCAGTACAATGTTTTGGCATCGGACCAGCTAACAATTAGGGTTCTTTTACAAACACTTAAAATCTGTTTTCTGATAGTTATCCAAACTTCTTTACTTGGCTAGCACACTCAAGAGTAAGAGTCATTTTTAGCTCTTGGCTCCAGCTACAAATGATGAAAGACAGACGGCTTTGCAGGGTAAGCAATGCAGCTTCTCATAATAAGAAAAAAGTCCAACATGTGTTGCATAATGCAATTATACATTAATATGGCACCCTCAGACACATACACAAGCACAATGACTTATTGAGAATTTCTGGCACAGAGGTAAAAATAAATTGTAATCTGATATATGTATTTCTTCTTTCTTTCTCAGAGCATTTTTCATCTTCCAACTCTGCTCAATTCAATTTTTCCATTACAGAATTTATGGCCCTGATTTCTCTACTCTGAATTAGCCTAGCTGACTTCATGCTGATGTGTATCAACAGCAGCACAAGGAAAAGCTGTGGATGCAAAATGTCTGCAAGACAGAGGCTCACACACCCTCCCAGCATTCTGCTGAGTAGTAGCATTGTCATTAGGAAATTGCTTTGAATTTTCTAATAGAATTACAAAGGCAAGAGGAAATATACTGAATTCCATCCCTGCAGAAGTCCAGCATCATAAATGACTCCAAGCACTTCTCAGCTGCAATATTATTCAATTAAACAAGTGCTCCATCACCTGGGGAACATTATTACACGTGGAGAAACACAAAGACAGGAAACATACTCTGTGAGACAAACACAGACTGCAAACAGAAGACAGGAAATTACTAACCAAAGCGAAGTGAAGTGGGAGATGCATGTTCGAAATGGTTTGCAGTGTCCCTACCTTGAAATTCATGCAGATCCACAAAAGATGAATTCTGTGTCCCCTCTTGAACAATGTAGACAAATATAAACACTGACTTTTGAACAATAAGTAAATGTGAGCAATCCTCATATATATCTATGAGGATTACTCAAAGCAAATTATGAAAGTAATCTGCATCAAAAAAAAAAAAAAAAAAAAGAGAGAGAGAAAACCTTTGAATTAATTGGAAGGAGGGCTTGAGGTCTGGTGTTTATACCGTGCCAGGAGGGAAGGGTTTGGGAACTCAACAGGAGGATTCCTTCCTTGACTTTGCTGCATCTGTTTGTGGCTTTATTTAAAAAAAAAAAAAAAAAAAAAAAAAAAAAAGAAGCTGTCTGAACCACTGCAAGCACCATTAAATGTATCCATGTAAATTTAACACCTAAATGACAACAGTGAACAATTTTCCACATTTTTGTGATAATGTCTAGCACATTTTAGAGTAATGAGAATATCTAACGTTACTGATATAAAATGTTTATTTAAAAATACATATCACGCTTTTAACCAGCCTATGCCCAGATATGTTAAATGCCTTCAGGCAAATATTCTTCAAAAGAGCAGGACCAAACCAGCAAGCCTTTTGTCTCACATACCTACTGCTATACCCAGCTCTTAATAGTTGCTGCACAGTAGAGTAGGAAAAGCTTGGGCACAAGTTCAGTCTTCTTCCTTCTTTGCTTCCTTGCTTCCTTGTTTCCTTTCTTCCTTGTTTTCTTTCTTTATCTTCCTCCCTTTCTTTATCTTCCGTTCTTTTTCTTTCATTCTTTCTTTCTCCTGTTCTCTCTTCTCTCTTCCTCTCTTCTTTCCTCCCTCCCTTCCTTCTTTCCTTTTCCTTTTCCTTTTCCTTTTCCTTTTCCTTTTCCTTTTCCTTTTCCTTTTCCTTTTCCTTTTCCTTTTCCTTTTCCTTTTCCTTTTCCTTTTCCTTTTCCTTTTCCTTTTCCTTTCCCTTTCCCTTTCCCTTTCCCTTATTCCTTTTCCTTTTCCTTTTCCTTTTCCTTTTCTTTTTCCTTTTCCTTTTCCTTTTCCTTTTCCTTTTCCTTTTCCTTTTCCTTTTCCTTTTCCTTTTCCTTTTCCTTTCCCTTATTCCTTTTCCTTTTCCTTTTCCTTTTCCTTTTCCTTTTCCTTTTCCTTTTCCTTTTCCTTTTCCTTTTCCTTTTCCTTTTCCTTTTCCTTTTCCTTTTCCTTTTCCTTTTCCTTTTCCTTTTCCTTTTCCTTTTTCCCTTCCCTTCACCCTTCCATTCTTTCTGCCTTCCTCTCTTCCTTTTCTTCCTTATTTCTTCCTCTTCCCCTTCTTTTCTTTTTCCTTCTCCTCTTTCTTCTCCTTTTCTTTCACTCCCTCTGTCCCTCAGACACATTTTAATTAGTCCAAAGTTAATTAAAAATGGGAACAAAATAATGCCAGAGTTCCAGCAAAACACATTTTACTCACGTGCCATCTGTAATTACCACAGCTCATCTTTTGGGCTGTGCCCCTTGTGCCTGCGCAACACAAGCTCGAGTCACCCGGTGTCACAACTTGACTCAAGTACCGGACCGAGAGCATCAACTCGCGGCGCGCTGCTGCCTCCCGGCGGAGCAGATCAGGATCAGCACAGCGCCGCCGGGCTTCAGAAACAGTTACACTGTGTTGTTGCTTGAGTCTTGTGCAAAAATACGCCGGGGTTCAAAGCTCCTCAACCAGCCACATGCTCCCAGGAGTGCAGCTTCACTCCAGGCGATGTTTATTTGGTATCTGTTCACCACTGTAACTGCATCTCATTCTGTTCTTCATTGTGTGCAACAGTCTACAGCCGTACTCATATGCATATCTGTGTGAAACCAGAGCAAAAACTCTGTCCTTGTAATAACGCAGCTTACTGCGTTTGCCAAGTGCAGACAGTCGTTCATTGCAAGAGGCTGAGAACATGGCTGCGTCTGTGCTGCCCGCGTGTAAAGTGCCAGAAACACCATATTTCCAGCTAAAAGGAATTATTTTACTGGTACAACTATTTCCTCCTGCCACATCACTCAAATGTCCGGATAATGGGAATTTCCTTCCAACTCTTCATCAAAAGAGCTTCTAATGCTTCATCTTTAACAAGATGAGATATCTGCAAAAGCACAATATTCCCCTAACACCAATCACACTGATCACATCTCACTCAGTCTTCAGAGGCATAACACTTTATCCTGCAAATACAACAATGCAGCCTGACATCAGTTGCATCTTCTCCTAATGTTTTAAACACATTCTGATCACAGTGCTCTGTACTTAAAGAATTCCCATAGGCTAGCAGATTGCCAGTAAAGGTAAGGTAAGCTGTGCTCAGCTGAGATCCCAAATATTCTCTCCACTTTGGAATAAATCCAACATTAAGGGAAATGATTTTGAAACTGTGGCAGTACTGCTGGTTTTGGACTGGATACTTGTTAACTCCCGGCTGGCTGCTGAAAATAGCTTCCAGCCATACGTGTGGCCGCACCATCGGAATCTGCTGACTTTGCTGGAATTTGCTGGAATTTTCCGGAATTTCCCCACCATTCTTGCCCAGATCAAGGCTGCAACTCCCTTTCTTCTGGTAAGAAAATGAATCAGTTCCTCACTGTCATGCGTTCTGCGTCTCCCACCAAATTTATCATCTAGTATTTACCAGAAAATAATAAAAATAATACCTAAATACCTTTGACAGTTTTGTAGACATTTTTGCATTAGCACTATACTTCTCTTACCATTTTTCCTTACCTTAATGATGCATTTTTACACATTTTCATAGCAGTTTTCTCCCAGAGGAAGTATACATTCTCCTTTTAAGATATTCTCAGGTGAATATCCAAAAGAGTGAACTTTTCTAGGATTTTCACACTTTCATTACAATAAGCTCTAGAAAAAGCAAGTACCGTGGAATCTGCAAGGCACCAGATAGGTGAGAGGTAAACCTTGTACAAACCTATCAGTTGTGGACCCTGAATACATGCAAATAAAGTCTGTCCTTGGCACAGAATGAGTAGTTCTGGTACACCATGCAGCAAATAATCAAATAGCTCAGTGAGCAATGACTGAAATATATAAACCCAAAAGCCACAGTTTTGCATCTGTTACTTTGTGCACCACCCCGTGGTGGGTGCAGGAAGGCTCTCCCTTGCAGACCCCCAGCACCAAAACCGCAGCCTCTTACGGCAGAAGCTGCCTTGAACTCTGATCACAGACTAAATATTAACATAAATACGCAGTGAAGGGCAGCCCAAGTCTCTCTGCCTTCCGTATTTCAGGTCTCTCCTTTGCAGACTAGTAGCCTGTTGCATTTCTGTACCTCCACATCTAGCTGCTGTTACCCAGCAGTCATCACAGCAGGCAGACATCTGCAGCACAGTTTTTCAGGGGAGCTTTGTAACTCTAGTAATGCCTGTGCATCTCTTGTATGAACAGTGATGAGGAAAGCCTTCACAAGGTTCTTTACAAAGAGTGAGCTGCTGACCTGTCATTTGGAAATGCAGACCATTGCTTAAATGTGTTTGGCATTACGTACAAGGAAGAACAAATTTTTTACTGCTAATTGTAATCATTATTTTCTCATCACAAGACCTCACACTGCAGAATTTACACATAAATCCAGAGGATTAAAGTTCCAGTTAACTCCACACCCACAAGTAGCTACTCACCGTGACATTTTGCTTCTTCAGCTTCTGTAGCATTTCTTTCCTTGTTTGTGTACCATGCACAGACATACAGCATGTATGTAAACTAAACAAAGAGTATAGCAATGACAGTGATGTCTGCCTTGTCTATAAGGTAAGGAAACCACTTAAGAGGAAGAATCTCAAGCCAGATGGAGCTGGATGTCCCAAACCAGTATCTGGAGCTGGTCTCTGAGTCAGCCAGCTGACTATGCTACAAAGGCAGCAGTTGCAAAACCTACAGTTAACCTGGCTGGGTTTTTTCTGAGTTCCCTTAGAGATATTTGATAAAAGCAAGGCCTGACTTTTAAGACTTTTCTTCTCATATACAGAACAGAACAAATTGAAGGAAATCTTCTGTGTTTTTATAACTGTGGGTAGGATTACTTAATTAACTAAGAAACATAACTGTGTTAAATGTTTCGAAAGAGCAAACTTTGAACTTCTGAAGAACTACTGGTTGCACATTCTTTGTTGGCTGTTTATCATTACACTGGAAAGAATATGACAGTCTGAGTCCTCTCTTGCAGCTTATTTTCCCTGGGAGTCTTCAGCCCAAGGCTCAGAAAAACAGGATCTTAGGAGCTTTTTGCCACACAAAATACATCCGTATTTCTTCTTTTTGACATTGACACAGGCATGGGATACAAGCAGTTCTGGAAGCTGTCACATAAGCAGAACCAGCCAGGACAGTAGGCCTTCTTGAAGAGGAGATATCTCTCAGCCATGCTTTGTTGTCTCCCACATTTCAGGTATTGTTTGGGCTCTTATTTTTTTCCAATGTCAGGTGTGATTTCAAAATTTCCCTGCCTTCTCTGTGCTCCTTGCCCACTTTGTCCAGAACAAAGCAAGCAAATTAGCTTGGCCACGTTCAGCACTTTCTTTGTCACATTTCTTCTTTTTTTTTTTTTTGCACCTTCTGTTTGGACCCTACACTGAACCCACCAACCACATCCTGGTAACTATAGGTTAACAGGCTTCAGAAATGCCCAAAGCACCTGTCACAGTTTCTCAAAACCTGTCAGCTTTCAAATCTATGAATTTGGTATATCCAGTCTTCAGAAAAACACAAAAGTAGTGCTTAAACTTTGCTGTATTTTCGAGATGGGAAACTGGTTACTAAAAACCAGACAACAGCTATCACAAAGGCTGAGGCACACCTAGCAGATAAAATAATCTGGGCAGAGCAGCTGCTCTCAGAAGTCCTCTTTTTTCTTAGAACAGATAGTGAACTAGAAGTTGAAACCAGGAAATGCCTGGCCTGGAATTTTCTTTGGTGTATTAAGCACACAGCTAATGCCTGGCAAGGAACTGCAGTATGGTGTGCAAAGAGAACCCAGCTGTCTAATGTTTTCTTTTTGATTTCTGCAAAGGAATGGGCAGTGCTCAGAATGCCTACATTTCAGTACATAACTGTGTGCTTTTCCTTCTACCATGATGCAACTAACTGGGAAGCCCTGTTTTGGGCAGGGGAAAAGATCCCATGTCTGCCTATAATCTATATGGTTGATGACAAGTTAAAAAAGAAGGAATGAGTCCTGGTGTTTCTTCCCAGTGCCATAACCAGAGGCAATGAGGGCAAATGGGAATGCAGGAGACTACACCTAAACATAAGGAAAACACTTGGTTGTTCCATCTCCGAGGTCTCCATTATTGGAGACATTCAAACTCCTACGGACATGATCCTGAACAACCTGCTCAAGGTGACCATGCTCTGAGCAAGGGCTTGGGCTGGGTGCTTTTCAGGGTTCCCTTCCCCTGAAGGCAGCCACATTGCCCATATGAGCAAATTAAATGTGTGGAAAGTGTTAAGGACTTACGGAAAGCAAACAGATCTAATTCAAGAAAAAGCAAAGCATTGGGCTGAGCAGTATTACATCCGATCTCAATAACTGACTTAAAGAGCCTTATTTTTTGCATCGTATATTTTCTAACTTAGGGAGGTAGGATACACCACTCAGAGGATCTCTAGAGGAGATAGAAGGATAAAGGATCCTGCAAGGATAAAGCTTGTTTATCTGGGCGTGGAATTCCATCCCATGCACATAGCTGTTACTCTGTTCCAGTGACTTCATTCTTTATATCTGAGGTTGGATCTCTTCTATGTGCTACTGGAGGTCTGGGTAGGATGTCAAGAAGAATTCTGCTGACCCCTAGTAGAAGAATTTATGCTAATGAATGATGTTCTGGCTAAAATTCTAGCCAAGATGTGGCCTGGGAAACTCAGTTGTAGTCAAGCTGATGGATACTGGAATACTACCCAGTGCCCTTACCTTGTGCCAAGGATGCAGAAGTCTCCTTCACCATGACACAGTCTGTGGACTTTCTCAGCAGGTGGAAATGGAACTTTCACATTAATCTGAATCTGCCCAGTTGTAGTGTGATATTTGCCATGCCTGAAGCATGCATGCAGCCTTAGCTGAAGACACAAGTCAGACACAGACTCTTTGAAAACTGAAACAAGTCTGACAATCCATCAAAGCACTTTCAGAAACTGAAGACAGGGAATCTCACCCATAAATGAATTTTCACATGTAAAAACACATACTCACAAAAGACTTAAATTTTGCTTTAATTTCTGGGAATGGCAGCTCTGAAACACCTTAGCTGCAGGTTTCCTGACACCTATATTGTCCACTTGTGGTGACAGTATCCTGAAGCTAGTGACAGGAGGTAGGAAAGGCTTAACCACACCCCTGTAAGAAGAGAGAGGCAACAGCAACAGCTCAGCCATTGGCAGAGTAATAGTTAATGAGAAACTACTGCAAACCTTGTACCAAAGCACATGCCATAAAATAACCCGTGACAGTTAAGCGCCTTCCTGCTTTTACACTGCTAGCTTGTTCACCAACTCGGAAAAAACAAACAGAAAGTGGAAGTGTTGCTGCTTTAAAGCAAGTGATCTGGTGTGCAAGAGATTACATCCTCCCAGGGAGGAGTTTTCGGGGAGGAAGGCAGTGTACAGCTCATAAATATCTGGGACAAAGCGTTGCTGTCCCATCTGCTTTGTGCTCGCTGGTGAGAAGCAGTGTTCCTGTTCATCCACAGACAGCGGCATGGTGGATTCTTTTGTGAAGAGCAAACTCGGAGATAACAAAGTTACCCTTTTCATAAAGGGATCCTGCCCTTTCTGCAAGAATGCCATAGCATTGCTCAAGGAATTCAACCTTCTGCCAGGATGCCTGGAAGTGGTTGATATCACTGGGATGGATGACGTCCAGGATTACTTCCAGAAAACTACAGGGCAGCGAACTGTAAGTTCTGGTACTTGTTTCAGAATTTCATGACAGAGGACAGCCTGGGCAGCTATCACAGGAGGTGAAGCAAGGTCTCTTTCCCAAGCAGTTTATTTTCAGTGAAACGGTTCAGGTTTCAGGGAGAAGCTCCACCTCTCCCTATTTTTGTAATTGCTCTCTGCTCTGAAGTACTGCTGCTCTCCAGCAGTGTTCTTACTGTGCAGCCACTGTAGAGACCTGTGAGGCCGTGCCTTGTGCCTGGAGCTGTGGCACTCCAGTAACATTTTATACAGAAAAAGCTGGATCTGGTGGATGCAGAGGGCACCTTCACATTCACACTGTCACCAGAAGTTCCGTCTGCAGTTGTGCTTTGAATCTGCATAAGTCAGCACAGGTGTGTTTGGAAAGGAGAGAGTGTAGAGCTGTGGGTTTCCCTGAATTTGGACTCTTGTTTCATCCTCCAGTGTTAAGTGGAAAAGCATTCTGAATTGCCTCATTTAATCCAGCAGCAGAGTGAGACACTGTGCTTGCAAAACCTATCAGCCGCTTATTCTGAAGCTTAGTTAAACAATTGTTTGTATTACGGAGCAATGCTATGTTCTGGAGTTGCAGGAATTAATTCCCGCAGAAACGCTGACATGCTGATGGGGCAGTTTATGCGTCAGAGTGAGTTGTGCTCTCGTGAAACAAACACGCCTTTTTCCTCCCATTCTACCAAACCAAGAGCAACCACTTACGATGAAGTGGTGTCTGGACTTCTGGGGCTTTTTCCATGCTCCTGGGATGCCGTGGGCTGTTCTCACTGTGTGCCTAGAGAAAGCCCAGGAAAAATCCAGACCTGCACTGATTCTGGGACTGCTGCATGGTCCTGCAGGGGCGGTCCTGGTCTCTGTTCATCAGTGCTACCTGCCACCTCCCATGAAGTCCCTGATCTCAGCATCAAGCCAACTTCTTGGCTTATTTTCTGTTTGGCTTTCCTATTTTCAGCCACTTAGAGGCAACAAGAGGATACCTTCTTCCTCACTGCCCCTGCTCTGAGCCAAATGGATTTGCTCACACTGGCACACCATCAAACTCCAAACCCTCCTGGGGCAGGTTGCTTGTGGTTACCCTACACTACATGCTGGGGTAATCAGTTCTTCTGCATATCCTGCCTCTGACATGGTTATGACAACATATTAGCAGCTAAGCTACTCCTTGTGTGTCACACAGGCAATCTTGCTCAGCTTCCTGGGAAGAGCATGCAACAGCCAAGCATCCTACACCTCACCCTAGGGCTGCCGGAGAGCCCCAGCACCCTTATTTCACACTGACTTCCACTAATATCTCTAATGATTCTTCCCACATCCCCACCGTGTCATAGCACTAGACTCGTTGCATCTTTTGGGCAAGCATATTAAATATGTCTTTCCCCTACCTATCACAGTAGGTATACTGCTACATGCTGGTGCCTGTCCCTGTGGGCTTCATCAAAACTCATACTGTGAGCTCAGTCACAGCTGTGGAGTTGAGCTGTGCTGGCAATGGCAGTGGGAGCATGAAAGCAGAAGTACTTTCCCAGCAGCGAGGGAATTTAGGATGGAGAGATGGATAGCTTAGCTAATGGAGCCACGTACTGAAAGTAGCAGGTGATTTCACAGCAGGAGAGCGATTGATAGCACTGGTAACAAGAGAAGCCACCCACAGAAAGAGGAAGTGAATTCTCTGGCTGATATGTTTTAATGGCCAGTGAGAGAAGTCATTACTGAAAGCAGAAAACAAATTCCCAGCAACAGAGATATGGGGGAGAGGGTTTTCTTGCACTGTGTTTCACTCAGTGAAGACAAGCAGATTCTGAGTGCTGCCTGGATCAGGTCTCACGAGGCTTGTCTTCCCTGATGCTGCAGTTATAACCACAGAACTGCTTGGTTTGGAAGGGAGCTTCAAGCCCATCCAGTTCCAAGCCCCTGCCATGGGCAAGGATACTTCCCACAAGACCAGGCTGCCTGGGGCCCCATCCAACCTGACCTTTGGGGCACACTCATCCCTTGAAGAGGTCTCGGATGCTGAAATTCAGTAATTGTGCCTAATCTTTAGGAAAGTCTTTTATTATTATCTTGACTCTGCACCAATTGCCTGTCCTCTGTACTCAGTCATCAGATAAGTGGCCTCCTGGCAGGCACTAAAGTTGTCCATCTGCTGCCACAGACTTGAGGAGATGGCTGGCTGCTACTGCACATTCTGTGCGTGCCATTGCAGTAAGAGAAATTCATTCAACACAAAATGAGGAATGAATGAAAAGGGCAGATGTGATGAAAAGGGACAAGAATAGGAAAGGAAATAGTAGATGGCCACAGTTATAAAGTAGGAGGAGGACTATAGGCCATAAAAAGGGCACATGGAGAAAAGATTGTGACAGCAATGGAAGTTCGCCATTCAAATTAACCTTGTTAGGCAGACAGGTAGCTGTGCATCCTGTCTGGCACCTTGTTGTGGCATGGGATGAACCTGGGGGATGGTGTGAGCTCTTGGCCGCTTTATCACAAAGATAGCACATTCTAGATAAATCCTCTCCACACTTTTTCTTGTCACTGATTACTGATTAAGCTGTATCTCTCCTCCTGTGTCCAGGTCCCTCGTGTGTTTATTGGGAGAACGTGCATTGGAGGATTTTCAGATCTGCAGAAGATGGAACAGCAGCTTCCCACAATGCTACGTCAGATTGGTGCTCTGGTGTAGCTGAAGGGTAGGTAGTAGGGAGTGCTCGCAGGCCAATAGCAATGCTTTTCTTGGTACTACAGATAGAATCTAAAGCAATCCATGGCAAGGACAACATTTGACGGCACACCTGTGTAATGTACACATTGCAACGTGATAGAGGACAAGGTGCAGCTAATTTCAGTACACAGAACAAGGCTTACGGCCTTTTGCTTCTTCTGTGAAAGGCTTACAGGTGGTCAGCAGGCCAGCTCTGTCTACGGGACTAAAGATGTCGGATAGTTCCTCATCTGAAATCTGTAATCAAATATCTCCTAGTTTATCTTCTTTCAGTTGGAAACTGTGAAATTACTGAAACTGATTTGTCATTGCTGTTGTTTTCCTTTCCACTTGTAATGCTAAAGCTTAACCAGATAGAGCACTGTTGTGTGCCTTTATGTGACACAGAAGTCTGAATTCACCTCTGAGGTCCCCAGGGGCAGCATTTGCATTACAAAATATTTGACAGCACGCATTTCAGTATCTAGCCTTTGCCTAGGATGTAGCTTGAATGGTTCAACTTTCCTTTTATATTTCTCTTTTTTATTATTAGAAAACAGAGCCTGCTGCTTTAAAAAGAACTCTCTCACTGCTCTAAAGAAGATAGCCTCTTATTATATTGTAACTGGCTTTAAAAAACAAATGGGCACTCTGTGGTAGATGTACTGTCCTTTTCCACTACCAAGCTAATGCACTTCTGTGAGACAGCTATACGACATGCCTGTTGCAGTCATGAAGCACAATGATTTCTGTTTTAGTGAGTATAAGGGCTGTGTGAGACATATGCATGAACTGGTGCAAATTGTGAGTGGAAATTTTCTAGAAGAGAAAGCTCTCTCCACAAGACACAGAACATTTCATTATAAATCCCTCAGCTAATTCCTAACAGACTGAGTTTAAACCTGCCCAGCAATGTAGAAGGATCCCAAAGTGGGTCCCCAGAGAATCAGGTTTATACTTGTGCTTGCAAGGAGCAGGGCTTGAAGTGCCGCTAGCCTGGAGATATGCTGTAACAGGGAATCACCAAAACAGAAAAGATGCATTCTGATTAATTCTGTGCAGGTGCTGTATGTGTTTGTAGTGTCTTAATGCAGAGTGGTGGAGGCCCTGGCACAGCTACCCAGAGAAGCTATGGTGGCCCATTCCTGAAGGCACTCAAGGCGAGGTTGTATGGGGCCCTGGGCAGCAAAGCTGGTGGGGGGCAACCCTCCCCACAGCACAGAGTTGGAACTTCAAGGTCTCTTCCAACCTAAACCATTCTGTGATTCTATGATTCTGTGAAATGTCATGTAGAGGATGAGCAGCATGAAGAGCTGTTCAACATGTAAACTGGGGTTGTTTATGTCTGTGGGTTTGTTTTGCAACAATGCGATGCTGCTGGTAGACTAGAGGAGAACCAGACATCAGAAATACCTCAGCCAAGTAATCACCTGAGAAGGGATCATGCTTTCCTAATTGTTACCTTCAGCAAAACCCATGCAATCAGGATGCTCAAAAAGAGGCATTTGCAAATTCATTGTGAGGCCAGGCATATAGCTGGATCCAGTGTCTGGGATACCATACAGTATTAGTCAGTGGTTTGAATCATTTCACAAAGCCAGAAATATAGCTGGATAATTCCTGGCCTTGTGAAACAATTCTGATCACTGACTAATACCGTATTTACATGTGAATATACATGACACAGAGCACACTAATTCCTGAGAAGGGAGAAGACCTTTCACAATCCTGTGACTATCCTGTCTGTACAATATCTGGAAGTGTTAGTTTCTAACTACAGGCATGCTGTGTTCACATTTGATGAAAATCTCTTAACGTAGCAACCTTCAGGAGCATAACATAGGATTCTTGCTCTTCTTGTGCCATAAAGCCACAGGAACCAGAATCCTGGTCCCAACACAGAAGAGGAAATAGTGGCAGCCCATGGCAGGTTTTGGGACTACCACAGTAGATGTCACTTCTACAGAACAGGAGACAACGTCTTGGCCCTCCCTAACTGCACAACATGAACCTGGCTCTGCAAGCTTCACAGTAAAGTCACAACAGATTTCACCCACACAGTCTGGAATTTTAAGGTAGATTTTGCTGTTCTTAGCAATAAGGAGCAAAGACAGCATACTAGGTAAGCTGTGACTACCATGGTGGTCTTTGCAGACAATTTCAACACCATGAAAAACCTGCAAAGAAACACTTCATGCTGTAAGTTGTCATGTTTCACTGTGGATCAGAATATTCTGAGATACAGTGATGGCCAAGTGGAGTCTGTGGGTGACCACCCACTTCTCCAACCTGCTTAGCTCCTTGTGAAGGGTGCTGCTGCCCTTGAGAGTATCAGTCTCTATCACAGTCCATCCTCTGCCTCCTTCTCACGCACAGAGTCAGGAACTTTATTACAAAAATTTGCCTCTATTACAAAAGGAGGCAATCATGTTGGTCAGGTATGGTTTGCCCTCAGTGAACCCATGCTGATTATTTCAAAACATCCCCTCCTCCTTCACATGGCCAGAAATGCATCCAGGGAGAAGTGGCTCTGTGATATTCCTAGGGACAGAAGGGAGGGATTTTCGGTCTCTTTTGGCCTCAGCAATGGTTCCACATGTCTTTGTTCACCCATTTCCTGATAATGCAGCATTAGAGGATGTCTTTATTGTCCACTGACATCCCTTGCAAGTCACTTGAAGCTAGCACTGGCTTCCCTGGCATCACCCCTACATATCTGGGCAATGCTTCCAAATTCCTCCTGTCTAGTCTGTCTCTGCTTCCAGCTTCTGTGTGCTGTCCCTTCACATCGGAGGCATGCTGTGAGATCTTTGTTTAGCCAGCCTCCTGATTCATCTGCTTGTTTTCTGGAGGGTTTTGGATAGACCCCTTTTACACTCAGGGTGGGGCAGAAATATGTGTCTGTGGCGGTAGACAGAAAGTCTCAGTCTTACTGAGCGGTAATAAAAAGTAAGAAACAGAAAGCAGACACTGCAATGTGCTGTCCTTACTCCTTAGTTGTACACAGGAAGAAGCATTGAAGGGAAACTCTGGTGCTTGTGACTTGGGCTAGCCGGTCAGCTTGCTGGTGTCGCACTGCAAGGGACAGTGTCATCAGGCTGAGACAGCCTTGCTCAGCAAACATGCTGCGTGTGCCAGGCACAGTGTAAAAAGAGCTATCTGTATCTAGCATTAGAGCATGCTGATGAGATGGTTGCTGGCTTGGTCTGTTACTCATGATCATCAAGTGTGCCATCAACAATCTGTTGTACCATGCACTCAAATGTTTTTTCAACACATATTCTGCTTATCCACAAGTTAAGATGCAACTAATTGTAGAAAGAGACAAGGGTGTATTTGTGGGAATGGATGAGCAGAATTATAAAATTGTGAGGTCTGTACAATAAGGAGCTCACTATAATTGCTGCTCCTTGAATTAAGCATGAAAGCAGTCATCTGGCTGAATTTCTTGCTGTATAAAGTCAGAGGTGCTCATTTTCCTTAATGAACTGTTTTGGTATGATGATTTTTATTAGACTGAGCTTATATATAGTTATACAAAATACATATAATGTCTATATTTGACTCAAAACAGTTTACATATTCAGTCATTATTTATCTATATATGTGTTATATGTGTACATATGCACACACACACAGAAGCAGTGTTTAAAAGGTCTCCTAATTCTGTTCTGTCATGCTGTTGTATCAGTGAAGTTACAGCAGTGATCTCTTCTAATGCTTCTGCTTTCAGGAGAGACGACCACAAACTCTGACCTTGCCCTCTCAACATGCATGCATCTTGGAACAGATTCCTCCCGGCTGCTTTTTGTGGGATCATACACATCTTTTTGGGGAATGCAACTTCTCATTTCATTCATATGTACTTCAATATGTCACATCTCTTCATACTTCCTGTGGTTCTGAAAAGAAGTTCAGACTGTTAAACAATTTAGCTCAATAAAATATACTTGAACAAAGTGGCTGAGCTCACCACTGTGTTTCTTCTACTGTGCAGGCCAACTCACACTCTCATTCTAAATGTCTGTTTTCTTTCTACAGTCTTTCTTCCACATATCTTTCCCAGAAGGCTTTATGGAAACTCTCAGTGTTTTCCATGTCCTTTAAAAAATATCATTAAAATAGCTAAAGCACACACTGCTGTCATGCTGTAACACAACCTGAAACAAATGCTGCAGCTTGCTAAGGTTACCCCAATCCTTAATACCTTTTGACTAAGATCTCACGATGCAGTCGTGAAGGTCAGTGCAGCCCTTTTTTGGTAAATATTTTGTTACAACACAACTGCTGCTGGAAGTAGTATGAGCTTCCATATTTCTGACTGCAATCTAAGAGTTACCTGACAGAATATGCCTGGGGCTGTGCAGCTGATTCAGAAAGCTGCTGGTTGAGCTTTGACTCTACAGCACTGGCCAAAGGCAAACCTAAGTCAATAGTGTTGTGCAAGAAAGCGTTTGTGGGAAATGGACAGTACAACTACTACCAGATCAAACTGGGTGAAGAGCTGCTGTAAAAACTTAGCATTCAAATAATGCTGTGTCAAAAATTGAAAGTTTAAGGAATTTTTTAGTTGATTATGAGGAAAAAACAAGCAAGCAACAACAACCAAAAGCACCATAAAACCCTTCTCAATTCTTTTCACTATTATTATTTCCCTCCTCCTTAAAAATAAAATGCTTCCTCTCTCCCTCTCTCCTTCCTTCCTTCCTTCCTTCCTTCCTTCCTTCCTTCCTTCCTTCCTTCCTTCCTTCCTTCCTTCCTTCCTTCCTTCCTTCCTTCCTTCCTTCCTTCCTTCCTTCCTTCCTTCCTTCCTTCCTTCCTTCCTTCCTTCCTTCCTTCCTTCCTTCCTTCCTTCCTTCCTTCCTTCCTATTAAAAGCTGTGAAATTCTGTGGAATTAACTCAGTATCTGAAGCTTATTTTTGTTCTGATAAACATGTTAGCCTTTAGGATTTGCTGATCAAACAAAGGTCTAAGTGGAAGAATACAGACCAATTTTGGGGCCACTGCATCAACATGGCCTTGATGTGGCCCCTGAGCACTGCCTTTGTCTCATGGTATATCACATGAGACAGCACGAGCCATCAGCTCAATGAGAAGCCATGAAACCCATTCTCACTTTAAATTCCACATGTGAGTCAACTCTGGTTGCTTGTCTTTGTAAAACTCCTTAAAAGATAAAAATGCTGTGGACGTGCCTGGAAAGCAGTGACGATCACAAAAACTTAATTATTAACAAGTTTAAAGTCCTTTTCCTCTCGGCAGATCAGCAATTATCACATTTCAATCAGTCTTAGTTTAAAATGACTCATGAGAATTTGTGTGTATTTACATTTGTTCAGCATATCTTAACACTATTCCAGGAAAAGAGCAGTCTGTAAACATGAGAAGGTCAGGGTGGACATTTCCTATATTGCATGGTAGGGTCTTTTAAAACAGTGCTCAGGCAAAATTTACTATTTCCAGTCCTTTTACATAGCTAGAATTTTCGCTGGGTGAAAAGTTTAACACCTAGTAACAAAGTCCAAATGTATTACCATCCACTGACTCAGAAAAAACATTAAGTTTAATCTGCTGTGGAAATTTTCTTCCTGTGCTTACGCAGGTGTGCAGGTGTGATTGTGCAGGATTTCAGATGGTGGGCAGTACTGATGGCTGCTGGCAATGATGAGAGCAACTGTTCAGTCAGTGTTAAGTCTACAGCCACGATTCTCTATTTTTAGTGCTTCAAAAAGTCACACTGACTCCCTTTTCAGCTTAACACTTCTGAAGAAAGCTATTTTGGGACACATCTGTCATAAATCAAATACTGCCACATAGATCTCAGCAAGGGCTGAAATATTCGGCCTATAACAACATCTTCTATGTGTTTCCTAACAAGTAAAGAGCTTACCTATTTAGCTGTGTAACTGTACCACTTTTTGCAAGCCGAAATATGAGAGGAAAGCAAAAATAGCTAATTTCAGCAATTTATGAGCAATTTTACCACCTATAAAGCATTATTACAATGCTGTTTATGAAATGCAGTTCAAATTTAGAGCAGATGACCATGCTGGTACAATCTGCCTCAGTGATTTTGCTCCCCAGCAGTGGGCCAGCAGCACCTCAGAATCTATGCTGCAATGTGAAGCACCCACAGCACTGTCTCTGAACATCACCCTATTCACCACCCATCCCTTCTTTTCAAGAAAATTATGTTCACACAGTGAACACAGAGAAACAGTGTGAAGGAAATAGCATAAACCATTTCAAAAACCAGCTGGATATTAACATTCTCTGGCTAAGACATCATCCACAGTCTGAGTACCACAGAGTTCAACTTGGACATGGTTCTGGTTTTCCCCATTTCCACAGGTATGAAATAAAAAAACATTGATAGGATTTACATCAGCAGCTGGGTTTTCTAACAGGATTTGGGATTATTCAGTGTGCAAAAAACAGAGACACAGTGCTGTTAAGTTGTAACTACCAGAAAATCTGGTTGCCTTTCCTGGATGTTCAGTTAATTTCTACAGATCAATTAGTTTCTACAGCTTTTACCATAGATGGAACAACCAGAATTCCTCACAGCTGGGAATAAAAACAAAAACAAACAAACAAAATCTCAGTGTTTTTTCATATAATCACAGTGGTGAATATGAGTTTAGGAACAGGAATATGTTGCTATAGCTTATAGGCAAAACTCATAACATGACAAATAAAGTTGATGAGGAAAGGAGAATATTGATTTTTAAAGAAATGTTAAAATTCTCAGAAGTTCGCACATGAAGCT